>NC_045767.1:47895416-49095416 GCF_008692025.1 Phocoena sinus | reverse complement strand
CCATAAACAGAATGAAAAGACAGCCCACAGATGGGAGAAAATATTTGCAAACGATAACAACCGAAAAGGGGTTAGCCTCCAAAATTTACAAACAGCTCATGCGGCTCAATATCAAAAAAACAAACAACCCAATCAAAAAACAGGCAGAAGGGACTTCCCTCGTGGTGCAGTGGTTAAGAATCCACCTGCCAATGCAGGGGACCAGGGTTCGAACCCTGGTCCGGGAAGATCCCACATGCTGTGGAGCAGCTAAGCCCATGCACCACAACTACTGAGCCTGCACTCTAGAGCCTGCAAGCCACAACTACTGAGCCCACGTGCCACAACTACTGAAACCCACGCACCTAGAGCCCATGCTCCACAACAAGAGACACCACCACAATGAGAAGCCTGCGCACCACAAGGAAGAGTAGCCCCCACTTGCTGCAACTAGAGAAAGCCCGCACGCAGCAATGAAGAGCCAATGCAGCCAAAAAGAATAAATTTTTTAAAACGGGCAGAAGAACTAAATAGACATTTCTCCAAAGAAGAAATACAGATGGCCAAGAGGCACGTGAAAAGATGCTCAACATTGCTAATTAGTAGAGAAATGGAAATCAAAACTACAATGAGGTATCACCTCACAACAGTCAGAATGACCATCACCAAAAAATCTATAAACAATAGATGCTGGAGAGGGTGTGGAGAAAAGGGAACCCTCCTGCACTGCACTGTTGGTGGGAATGTAAATTGGTACAGCCACTATGCAAAACAGTATGGAGGTTCCTCAAAAAACTAAAAGTAGAGTTTCCATATGATCCAGCAATCCCACTCCTGGGCATATATCTGGAGAAAAACATGGTTCAAAAGCATACATGCTCCCCCATGTTCACTGCAGTGCTGTTTACAATAGCCAAGACATGGAAGCAACCTAAATGTCCATCGACAGATGAATGGTTAAAATAGATGTGGTACATATATACAATGGAATATTAATGAAATAACGCCATTTGCAGCAACATGGATGGACCTGGAGATTATCATATTAAGTGAAGTAAGTCAGAGAAAGACAAATATCATAGGATATCACTTATATGTGACATCTAAAAAAAATGATACAAATGAACTTATTTACAAAATAGAAGCAGACTCACAGACTTAGAGAACAAACTTATGGTTACAAGGGGGGAGGGGGGAGGGATAGATTGGGAGTTTAGGATTGACATGTATACACTTCTGTATTTAAAATAGATAACCAACAAGGACCTACTGTATAGCACAGGGAACTCTGCTCAATATTCTGTAATAACCTAAATCAGAAAAGAATTTGAAAAAGAATAGATACAGGTATATGTATAACTGAATCACTTTGCTGTACACCTGAAACTAACATAACATTGTTAATCAACTATACTCCAATATAAAATAAAAATTAAAAAAAGAAAGGAGGGAGGTATATGAACATAGATAAAGATAGGTGGGTAGCTATAGTGGCAGAAGCTAGAGGAACTTCTTTTCTGATTGCTTCTATTTTTTCAGGAGGTTTTAAGCTGAGAATGAGGATGGGACAGGTACAAGAAAGGTGAGAGACAATATGAACCAGTTGTCTGGGAGGGGGGCAAGTATGGTCTGTAGTAGATATTACTGTATCTACCACAGTAATGTGGTTTAATGGCCAGGCAGCCTTGAGGGCTCTCAGGTTAGTGACCATGAACTTAAGGTGAGACCTGTCAACATGGCTGGGTAGTTTAAGCACACTACCCTCTTTCATGCTATGCTTCTTGCCAATCAGCTGAAATTATTTGTTAAATACTATTCTAGGTCATAGGTGAACAGTTTTAGGCAGGACATAAAAATGTTCAAATTTACATAGTAAGAGGGTCCCCACGGCATCAGCAAGTAGGATGGATTCATAGGGAATGAGATGGAGGTTAAAAATTTAGGTAGTAGGCTATTGAGACAGTCAGGCAGGAATCGAGAATGAATAGAGATTCTTCTATTTTTGTTTGTGTCTATACGTGGTTCAGATAATGTCATATTTGAGGAGATATTCTCTTTTTCCACAGAGCAACGAAGGAGTACATCCCCTACAGTCCTCTATATAAGATGGTTTTGGCATTTGCTTTTGATTAACCTTGTTCTGGGACTGCCATATGCCAATTCCGCAGACCTCAGCATCCTCCATCTGCCTTTACTCTCTACAAGAGGCAGGAAAGAGAGCTGCTGGCCAGGTTGTGTGATTTTTATTTGCATGAATGAACTAGTCTTGCACTGCTTACATTCTACTGTTTTCTAGCCCCAAAACTCTTCAATGCCAGAAGAAATCTCTTATTGACATGAAGCCATTTCTGATTGTTTTATGAAGTTCTTTCTATGGAGGGAGAAGCTCAGAAGATGAGGAATTGAGACAGTAAATGATGGTGAAGTATTATCTGAAAAAATTGCTTACTGAGAATTGAGAGCTGGAGATATTTTTATCTCATTTTGGAAAAATTCTGAAAAACATAGCTGGCATGCTAAAAGGCATTAAACCTGGCAGGAAGGTAAAGAAAAGGGGCCAGCAAGCTGCCAACAAGGAATTAAAAGAGATCATGGAATATAGCCCAGAGCTCTGTCAGGCTGCTAGGGTCGGTCCAGGAGAAGCAGCAGGACATAACAAATGATCATAAGCTGAGACCTGATTCATTCAGTGGGAAATGAAGGTGGAAGCAAAGGAAGAAACCTAGACTTTACTAAATGAAAGATTTCTTTTTTAAAGTAGCCTTAGTAACATGGACAGAGAGTGAGAATGGAAATGTTCAATACAATAGTCATGATGGTGCTTCACACAACTGAAGAAGAAATGTGCAAAGACCACAAAAAAGATCACCAGATTCAGAATTTGACTCATTAGAAATGTTCCATCAGAGGAGAAGATATAGGAAAAGCTCAGGACAGCCTGAATCCCCTGGATAAGCAAGGAGTGTCATATGAAGTGTCCCTTGGAGTTCTTAAACAGCATATCTTGAGCTCTTTGGGAGTCTGGAAATTCATAAATAGCATCATACTCTGTAATTCATCCTGTAAAATGAACTAAATGTAACTGTGTAATGGAATAATTGCTCCAGCTGTGTGGGCATGATGAGGGCTACCCAGGAATAATCAAAGAAGAGCAAATCTACATGGAGCTGGAGGGGTGGGTCAGCCTAGCTGACTCCACAAATAAGCTTACTGAGCTTACCTGCTCTCTTGGAAACTGATTCAAACATATCCTAAGAGTGACTTAAAAATGAAGGCAGCAAATGTAAAGTTTCCCTAGACCAAGAGAAATTCCTTGTTTAAATTATTTGAATTTACAGAATGACACATCTTGACCCAAGCCAATCCAATTTGTTGAAAGACAAAAAATAGGAAAAATTGAATCAGATTCACATTAACTACTAAATAGAAAGCCTACTGCAAGGTCTACATTAGGGTGACCAACTGTCCCAGTTTGCCTGGAACTGAGGGAATTCCCCAGAACTCAGGACTCTCAGTGCTAAAACTGGAACAGTCCTGGATAAACTAGGGTGGTTGGTCACCCTATGAGCTGCCCTGGTCACTACCCTATTCAAAGACTAATTTGTTCAAATCCCCCTTGAATTTCTACCCCTGAATCATTTCTGTGAACTTCATTTTAAACTTAAACTATCCAGAATTGAACCAAAAGAATCTGAAAAAGATAGTGCTATATGCAAAAAAAAAAAAATTTGAAGGAACACGAAAAAGAAGAAAACATTAATACAAAATAGAAACTGTTAAACCAAGCTATCAACCTTGAACAGAATTCTTTATTTCCACTAATATTTGTGCTAAAAAACTACTGCTTAGTTGAGCTTTCAAAAAAGGATGCCTTTTCTAATGCTCCTTAATATTTGGGGAATTATGTTAGTAAATTGAGAAGGATTATCTACTTATTCTGTTTGGAAAATTGACTCATTACCTCTGTTACAGAAAGGGATGAGGGTGTCTCAGCATCAGAAGCATTTTACCCTGAAGTCATGATGATGAATCAGGAATTCAATCAGGCTGTATCTCCAGTGAATTGCACTGTCAAATAATGTTAATAGAACCAACTGAAGCCTTGCTCACGGCCTTCTCAAGTTTTAGTGTGCCTTAGAATCTCTTTGGGAGCGAGTTAAACACTTAGTCTCTTGGGCCTCCTCCCCAGAGTCTTACGCAGGGCCCCTGAATCTGCTGTTAACATTTTACCCCGAATTTTAAGCCATTATCCTCTTGCAGATAATTATGAAGTCTCAGCCTTGGAAGGAGTCTTAGAAGTTGTAAGTCTCCTGCTTGTGTCACCCTCAAGTCTGCATGTTTTATCAGCACAGCTGACTCACATGTTACTATAAAATGAGCCTCTGTTTCCTAAACAAGAGAACCTTCTCTTTGAGTGTAAAATGACTGCCATAAAGCAGTGGAAAATACTTTACTGATGGTTAAAAGTGACCTAAAGTATGGGTAGCCCCAAGTGTTTCATCTGTGAAAATAATTTTCTTGAATAAGCACATATCAATAATGAAACAGGTTTATCAGTATTAATTAAAATAAGAACAAAACTGTGTATTCCCTTTGTTAAGGAATACAGCCTCTCTTCACACTAAAAACTTTCATGGTATTAACCATTTTTAAAAGGCCCTGCAAAAAGGATTCTTTTTTCCCCCCAGAGATAGCAGAAGCTTCGGCTTTCTTCTCACGCTCTGACTTCTCCAAAGAAACACAATTCCACATGCAGGACAAATGATAGTACTAGTGATGACAATGATAATGATGATTACAGCATCTGTCATCATGATAGTAGCTGCAATAATGGAGACTGATATTTATTATGTATTTAGTTTGTGCTAGGTGCTGTTTGAGCACTTTATTAAGTATTTGTCAAAACCACCCCATGAGGGAGATCTTATTACTATTATCCCCATTCAGGTTAAATAAAGTGCCCAAGACCATGTAGTTGGTAAACGTGGAAGCCAGTGTGGGAACCTAGACAGTGTGATGACAGAGCCCAAACGCCTGATAACAGAGCATGCCAAGTCACATAAAAGAGACTCATTCCCTGTCCAGGAATTTCTACCCTCTACTCTCCAGGATTCTTCTCTCCTGACAGCTTCTAACTGCCGCCTTCTCCTTCCATGTAGGCTGGATCTTGGATGTAAGTACTCCTAGCTGCGTATTAGAGAATTTAAAATATAGAATTTCCAATGCAGTGGCATTAATTCATAGAATTCTGCTTTTTTACTTCCTTCTTTTAGAATGTTAACTTTTAAAATTCTTTGGCTTATTTCCAACATGTGCAATTATCACAGATTCGCTTAATGACTAAATCCCTAGCGGTTTAAACCAAGAAGTTGGGGAGGCAAATTCTCCCTGCTAGCTTCTGGAAGGTTAGAAAAAGGAGAATCACTTATTTTTTTCCTTTTTATTTAGCTGCCAACATACTAAACTTATTTCAGCTAGCTTAGGTTCTATAAGGAATCATTGTATTTTCTTTTAAGTGACTAAAAATCCTTAACCATCTTAAATGTTCAGAAGCTCTAAGAATTGCTGTCTTACAGTTTCCTTTTCCTTCAATCTTCGCTTGGACCAGAAAATAGACTTGAAACTTTGGTACACTGTAACCAGCAAAGATGTTTTCACATTTTCTCACGTCTTTTTGCGAAAATTACTGAGACCACCTTAAGATCGTTTTGATTACTGTTACCACACCACTGATATATTCAGTAACCTTGTGACTACACGATGTGACTTCATTAAAGAATCTTTCATTTGTCATTGTGGAGAGAAAATCACTTTTGAGTTATCTTCCCTGCAACAAAAACAGCAGTAACCACTAACTTCTGTATAGTACACTACAACTTAAAGGGCATTCACACGCTTTTGATTCTACAAACAATATTGCAGAATAGGGATTATTATTGTTTTTGTTTTATAAACAAAGAAAATCAGGAACCAAGAGATTAAGTGACATGTGTCTATAGTGGAACTAGGATTCAAACCACGTTTCTGACTTCAATCTCTTTTACTACTCCACAGACTTGGATTCACTTGCATTAGAATATTTTCCGGGATTTTATGCCACCATTGATGTTTGGGTCTGTGATCATATTTTACAAATGTTAGCAGTGACATTTCACCTTATGCTACTGCTCTTTTCAGCCACAAAATGCCAGATGGGAAAGCGATCTTGTTACTCATTACTCAGGAAGAGCAATAATTATGGAATGAAAACTATCTTCAGATTACAAACAACTACTAGGTCTTATTACAGGTCTAAGAAATTTATCCCATTGCCTGTGAATAGGACATTGAATTTCCATTATCAAAAAAAAAAAGAGTATTCTTTTCAATGTATGAAATACTTCTCATGTGATTTACATTCAGTTTTATGTCATTTTTGCTCTGTGTTTAAACCCACCCATTTTTCCTCATATCTGTAAGCAGAATATCTAAAGTTTAATGCCTTGAATTCTCACTTTTGCAAATTCCAGATTATTTTATGACTTTGAAATTATTGTAAATACTGGTTGGCACATGATAGAATCTCACTAAAATATCTTCACGAAAAATAACTTACATTTGTAAAGCAATTAAAATTTGTAAAGTATTGTCAAGTGCTTTTATTTAATCCCTATAATACTCCTATGAGTAGGCAAGGGAAATATTATTATTAAACTCAATTTATAGATGCTGAACAGAGTCACAGATATGAGAAGTGACTTATCCAAATCCATTGAACTATCAGGTATGGGAAAATCAAATGGAAACTTGATGTAGAGGAAAAATTGAGAATTTAGCAGTGGCCCTGTAAAGTTGTAGGTGCCTATTAGATATCTAAGAGGAGTTTGATATGAATCCTGAGACGTCCAGGGCATGGAGATGAAATTGAGAGTTGTTAGGATATTGATGGATTTAAAGCGATAAGCCTGGATGAGGTCATCGAGAGAATAAGTAAAGACAGAAAAAGAAGGGGAGATGACCTGAACCCTGAGGCACTCCAACATTCAGAGGTAAGAAAATAACAAAGCACCAACAAAGACGAATAAGCAGAGGTATTGGTGAGAATGGAAGAAAGTAGTTAACTGTGTCCTGAAAGGTAAGAAAACTTTTATAAGGAAAGGAAGTGGTCAGCTGATAAATATGCCAAGTAAGGTAAAGACTGAAAATTACATCTTACATTTAGCAATGTAGCAGTCATTACGGTCCTTGCTAAGAGAAATTTTGGATTAGAATAAATTCAAGAGAGTATGGGAGGAGAGGAATTGGACACAACAAATATAAACAATTCTACTGTAAAACAAAGGGTGGAGATTAAAGGTCTAAAGACTAAGTCTAGGGGATCTAAAGACCCTAAGACTAAAGGCTCTTCATTGTTTACTTGAAGATTAACTGATTTATTAGTCCCCAGTGGATAAAATCAATCAGGGCTTTTGGTATCAATGATGACATTATGAACCACAAGTGCCAGGAAGGGAGAATTATTAAAGGCCTCACTCTTTTTCCCTCCTGGGGAATCTCTGTAAGCCCTGGGGAATAGGGTGTCCGTGGTAGCCTCTAACTGAATTTGTCAGTTATAATCTCTCACTGGCAGGGCCTGGAGTTGAAGACAGTGTTACTGAGAGCAAATCCTGATCTCAGCAATAATGGAAAAAAAAAAAAAAAAAAAAAAAAAAAAGGTGGAGGGAGGGGTAAAGTTGAAAAACTGAAAACAAAATAATAAAAGTACAATACAAAAGTAAAACATAAGTTGATAAGCAATGGAAAGTAGGACTTGTCTTGAGTATCTTATCTTTTTCAGTAGATGTTTGCAGGTACTTCTTAAATGAAGTAAAGTTGTCAGTAGATTAGATGTTCAATAAATATAATATCTTTTTCCAGGACCTCCAGACCTACCTTGTCATTCTCCCTCAGATCCCCTCTCTCCAGTATATCTGAGGAATGTGCAGTAGATTTGAAAGTCATCATAGAAGGATGAGTATTTATAACAGAAAGATAGAGAAGGAAGCCCTCGATCTTTTTTTTTTTTTTTTTTTTTTTTTTGCTTAGGGAGAGAAAAAAAGGTTCAGGGAAGTTATATAATTTATTTGCTCAAGTTCTGTGTTTTCTGACTCAGTGTATCATTCTTTCAATCACTTATACTGCAGTATGAAAAGTCCTGTGAATTAGATGGACTCTAGCGAATGGACAATGGGGAAAGGGAAATTGAGAAAGGCATTGTAAACAAGGGCAGATGGAAGCCCCTGAAGCACTAATAATTTAAATTTGATACAGAAGGTGACAGGCAGCCCTGGAGGTTTGAGAAAGGAAAATATGCAGTCAAAACTATGAGCAAGGAAGATTATTTTGACAGCTTTTGGTACTGATTGGACATATCATAGTATAAAGCAATATTTGAGGTCTTGGGAAACATATTTTATATCCCTTGATTTTTGAAAATATTTCCAATATTACATAAATTGCTGTATATTCTAGGAATTAGGCGCTTTGTTTTGATTTGTTTTGCTTCGTTTCAGGAGGTCATGCAATTGGGTCATGTGACTGATACTTATTAGCTCAAACCCAGTCATCTCATTTGGCTGAGGATGATTTTCCCGATATAGAAATGATTCTAATATTTATTCAAGTTGAATAGAGATGTATGATTCCATCAAGTTAATTATTAGCAAGAAAGAAAAATATGAAAGTGTGATATTGTTTAAATAGCAGATGTGTTAATACAAAGTGATTATGTTGACTGAAAACGAGCAGTTCCATCAGGCAGACACCCAATTTTTCCCCCTACCAGTGTCTACACTGAATGTCTTTTAATACACCAGAAAATTACTGGGCAGACTTGAAATAACAAAGCAATCGTTCCAGGCTTTGTTTAAAATTCCTCTAGAGAATAGGACAAATAAAATGATTACAGTGATTTGAGTGGCTGGAATTTATAGCTATTCACTTAGAAAAACAATCTCCCAATTAGTTGAAAATTGATAGCTTTTGATATTTCCTGAAATGTTTTCTGCATTAAGAGTATGAATCTGTACTTCTATTCAGTAGGTTACCTGAGAGGTTATCGTTATAATGATCATATGCAAAGGCTGTACTTACAAACATACATTATTTTACTATTTCAAATTTATGGTCTAAATGTATTACCCATATAGGAACTTGTATTGTTTGTACTATTAACACTATTGCAACAATATTATGTTGAATATTAGTGAATCTGGAAGCTTTATTTTCTTCCACTCTAATTGTCTTGGCTAGGGTTCTAAATTTAATGCTTTCATTTCCTCTGTAATTTCGGTAGAGAATAAGCAAATTCACTGGATTTCCCAACCTGAGTATTTGAAAAGTCTGAGTGTGGATTGTGATTTTCTAAGGTCAAGTGTGTTAGAGTTATAAGTATTCAAGATATTTACTTATAAAGCGAAATGGATGGACTGTGAAATGAATACTGTGCCACCAAGTCTATTAGCTATATGCTTCCTCTGTAACGAAAAACCAAACAAATTTTGCCTTAAACAAGTAGACCTTAATTTCCTCTCATACCAAGAAGTTTGGAAGTAATTACTTACTTTGGTTTTGTGGATCAACCATGTTGAGCCATGATTTGGAATCTCTTGTATCTTTCACTCATGCTCACAAGACAGCTGCCTGCCTGAAGTCCAGGCAAAACATCCATGCTCGAGGCAAGAAGGGAGAAGGGAAGTGTCAGCTCTGAGCATGTCAGTCCCATTTATCAGAAAGCACTAACTCTACCAGCAATCCAGCAGACTTCTGTTTACACCCCATTGGCTGGAACTGTATCACATGACCGTCCCAACGTACAAGGGGGTCTGGGAAGATGTCCTTTTCACAGTCTTTCTAGTGGAGGCAGACAAGAAAGAGTTTGGGAATGAGCATTGCTTAATTAGTCAGCCAACCATGTCTGCAACAGTCAGTGAGTTATATGAAAGAGTTTCCGTACCCAGGGTTTCCGTGGCTCTGCTATACTTAATTCTGTTTAAGATTCCACTGGAAGTTAGGAAGGGATTACTAATGCAGACATCCAGGGGGTATGCATGAACATGGCCTTGAAATAGTCACCTACTCCCCAACAAGATACAAGAGGCACCAGAAAGTCTAGGTCAGGTCAGGGTGCAGACTTCCCTCTTACTGATTCCTTTCTCCTCTTTTGATCATTTCTAGTATTTAACATAACTTGGTTGTATCCCTGGAGTTCTCCTAAAACCGTGTCTTTGTTTTAAAAAGCAATGTTTTCTAGGTTATAGCCTCAAATGTATATTTAAATTAGCACAAACGTGTGAAACATCTATACTTAATAAAATTCCTATGTAAATGAACTTCAATTTGAATTGATTTTATTTACATGTCCACATTAGTTTAAATATCTACTTTATGGTATTTCACTAATAGTTTATAATTACCTTTCTTATTTTTTCATATAGCCATCTAGGTCCTTTATGAAAATCCCCTGATTTTTTTCATGTACAATATTGGTAACTCAATTGTACATACACCAGCTCATTCATGTTTACAAAAACTAGCCATTCTTGAAAACAAAAAGCCCTAAAAAAAGACATATTTGAGTTATATTTTTGCACAGAAAGAAATATTATTATATGCTAAACATTTTATGGAAATGACAAAAATTCTGCATTGACTTAAGTTTAAAAAAGATTGTATATATAATATATTGCATAAAGCTAACTTTATATATACCTATTAAACAGCAGCAAATTGTATAAAATTATATTCAGAATACTTAGAGAACTTTAGCTCTAGAAAAGAAATATTGCCTACACCAAAATGGCCTTATCATGTCTCCTTCCTGGGCCTTGTTTGAGCTTTGAGGGGTATGTAACCTGCTATTGGCAGGTTATCTTCAACTGGAGGGCTAAACAGATGTTTCAGATAGAGAAATTTTGCTTTTAGGTGAGCAAATGCTGTGAAAATATCTGGCAAGGAGGACTGCCTAATAATTCCAAGAGCAGAATGTTTCATCGTCATAAAAGGCTCAAGAAATCTATTGCCGAAGAACAGCGTTAACAAGTATGAACTAAAATAACAAGAGCACAGAAATTTAATCAGTGCTGTCCTTCAGACCACTAACCAACCAAACACACACACACACACACAGAGCCATTTGTAAAATAAAGAGACATAAAAGCTTAAGTTCCATTGAGGTCATGTTGACTAATCACTTTAGCCACAGCAGTTTTAATTAAAAGGAAATTGAAGTAATGAAAGCTTTATCAGGCCTTTTTGTTACAGAGGAGTTAGCGTTTCTTTGCTATCTTGCTTAGCAACCCTATCACTGAGAGTTTAGTTAAGCCACTTTGGAAGATCCACAATACCTTATTTATATATTTCAATTTTCCCTCTTTGCAAACTGGAAACAGTTCCATAACACGTGGAAGGAAATGAGGGGTTAATGGGAGCTGGGGCATCCAGAATTCCTGGGCCCCTGGCTGGAGATCTAAGATGGTGTTCCCTGAAACCCTGAAGGTTCAGCAAAAATGCCTCCGGGGCTTAGGAGAAGGGAGTTAGAAAGAAACTGGGAGGAGGAGTGGCTGCCTGGTGAGTCCAAGGTTCCAGAATTCTTGCCTTTGAATTCTCTGGAGATATCCCAGAGCTGTGTGTTACTTGTTGTCTAATTTGGTTTCTATAAAAGATTTTGTTCGAAGAAAGTGTGTTTTGTTTTAAAATGTGTGTTTTTGTTGTTGAAAGCAATTGTGCCTTTTTGATACTGAGCTCCATGAGCTATAAAAAGGGACGAAATTGGGTCATTTGTAGAGACGTGGATGGACCTAGAGTCTGTCATACAGTGTGAAGTAAGCCAGAAAAAGAAAAACGAGCATCGTATATTAACACATAAATGTGGACTCTAGAAAAATGGTACAGATGACCCTATTTGTAGGGCAGGAATACAGACATAGAGAATGGACATGTGGACACAGGGGGTGAAGGGGAGGGTGGGACGAACTGGGAGATGAGGTTTGACATAAATACACTACCACGTGTAAAATATATAGCTAGTGGGAACCTGCTGTATAGCACTGTGCTCTGTGACAACCTAGATGGGTGGGATGAGGGTGAGTGGGAAGGAGGTCCAAGAGGGAGGGGATATAGGTATACATATAGATGATTCACTTCATTGTACAGCAGAAACTAACACAACATTGTAAAGCAATTACACTCCAATTAAAAAAAAAGAAAGAAAACAATTGTGCCAAGGGGATACAGACATATGAAGAAAAAACAAAAAAAAAAAAAAAAGAAAAAACATAAGCCTGAGAAACTGTTGTGAGACATAGTGAAAGGAGCACCCAAAGGAGAAAATTAGTCCAGCAGGTTATGACTGGGCATCCCCATTGCCTAGCACTCTAATATGTCAGGGGATGAGACAAAATAAGTAACTTACGAAGGGATAGAGCTAAGGTAGGAAGAGCACTGCCCTTAAATTGGAAATTTGGTTTCCTCTACTGACTCCACCTGAAGGATTGGAGGCTACAGTTACTTGTCCTCTTATAAGTGACTTGTCAGTTAGTAAAATGGTGGCACGGTTCTTTGTTAAGCACCTGCTATGTGCCAGGCACTGTGCCGGGTCCCGAGGATTCAAATGTAAGTGTGATCTGTTGCCCTGCCCTGAAAGAACTCACCGAATAGTAATAGTCATCTGAACGGTAAACCAGGCAACATTTATTAGGTAATTGTTCTGGGCCCAGCAATGTTCTAAGCACTTTTCCAAGAATTAGTTTTTAAATCTTCATGGCAGTCCCACTAGGTACATAATATATGTATTCCCATTTTATAGGTATGGAAATGAGATATAGATCAGTTCAATAACTTGTCCCCAAAGTGCAGAGATGTCTCTGAGCTTAGTTCTCAGAATTCAAGATCCTGTCCCATAGACAATTTCATTCTGTTGCCAACCCTGAATGGAGGAGATATGATAAGGAAATAGGTAGTGGTTTTGTGAATGCATTTTGGAAACAGTAGTGTTCTGTGCAAGTGTTAATTATTGTTAAATCAAGGACAGGTAAAATGAATCAAAAGTTAAATAAGTCACTTGGACGTGTTCCCCCCAAAATGTAAAGATGCAAGCAAAATATAGAGTTGTTATATATTCTCAGGTTTCTAGAATATAAATAATATTTTATAAAGTATTCCTGTGCCTTCATTCAGAGTCCCTTCTGGATTAAATGTTGGTAGGAAGGAAATTAAAGACCAGGTATTTCTCAGGCTCTGACTATATATATCTCATCCTCAGCAGCCAGCAAAGCAATCCCAAGGTAGCTACATATGATTTTCATGACACTGAGTTCACCTATGCCAACAAGGAGCTGGGGTTGGGTATCAGGAATGAAACAAGGAACCCCCTTTGAGCTAGAGGGTGAAAATGTACTGCCCAAATGATTTCACTTGTGTTCTAGAAATAAGCCACTGGGCGTTGTCAAGATATAGTAGTAAGGAGATGCTCGAGGGGTACACCTTTCCCTTCTCTGCTTGAGCCTGGATTTTGTCCTGCTATTGCATCTAAAATCTGTTCTGGTCCAAGCCTATTTGCAGAAATTGTATTTGTAACAAAAGCAGATTAGAATAACTTAAAGATCAATGGCAAATCTGAAATATTACCAATGTTAAACACAACACTTAGGAGATGACCTCCATAACAAGGTGCCTGAAAACATCTGAAGTTAGAAATTGGTTTTAATTCAGCTAGTGGGGGAGGAAAAAAAAACACCTTGTCCATATTTGTGATTTTGATATAGCTCCTAGTCTAGAAAATGTGCTCTTTATTAAGAGCATGAAAATAGACATTTTAGAAATTTGTTATCCAGTGTCACTCTTTAATTAACTTCTATTCATTCAGCCAGCAAGAAACGGTGTTCAGCCCATTAAAAATAAGAGGCTTCCTTTTCTATCCCCTTTGCTGTTATTGATATTGTTAATCATTTTAATTAGTGGCTTCCCACGATTCCAATCAAGCCCAATTAGACTCAAACTCCATAAACAATGAAGAGGTGAAAACAGCTTCAAAACATGGATTAATCTCACTAGTACAAAGTGGAAGTAGCTGCATTTTAAATTGCTTCTATTCACCTCTAAACAATAGCATTTCCTGGTCCTACTGACTATAATAGCATTCGGTTGCTTATGTGAAATGCAATCTATAGTCATACCTTTCACTCTATGCCCTTTCATACAGTATATTTGCTTGTCCAGGTATTCTCCATCGTGCCATGGTTTACATTTTTCTATACCAGCTACCAAATCAGTTTAAATTTCTTGACTTTCCTTTTCCTCCTCCCCTTTGGTGTGCATGTTACCCTGCCTTTCTCTGCCCTTAATAAAAGTCCATTCTTCATTAGAAGAGTAATTCCCATTCTCAGTGATGTTATAGAAGTTCAGCACATATATTTTCAGGCAACTATATTTATCTGGATGTAGTGCTAAATTATTTTATAGGACACTTTTCATTTAATCCCCTCAACAAATCTATGAGGTAGTTACTACTATTAGCCCCATTTTATGGATGAGAAAACTGAGGTGTCAGGAATATAAGTAACTTCATCAAGCCAGGAAAAGTTAGACTCCCAGGATGTAAACTCAGTTCTCTCTGGTTCCAGAGCCCAAGCACTGAACCGTTATGTTCAGACTTACGCTGGTCTTTCACTTCAGAAGAGAATCAAGACAGTCTCCCAGTTGGAAAATGTCCAAACACTAAAACTTCACCACTGATCTTTCTTAGAATGACTGCAATGAATAATATATTTTTAATGAAAATTGCATCACCTTATCCAACCATCCTCATTTCTTCGAACTTACTTGCCAAGTGACATGATACTATTTTTTAGACGAGCCAAGGAAATTTTATCAGTAGTTTTAGGTCTACACAGTGGACAATTTTTATCCCTTGGAAACTATAACAATCAATCATAACATGGACAACTATCTTATTACTTCAAAACTTTGTGACCCCTCCATTTTAAATGTGTGACATGGAATAGCCTAAAAAGCAACAGTTGAGTTTGGACCATGGTTCTAGTATTTACTGTCTGAGGTGTCTTGAGCAGGTAACTTACCTCTTCTGAGCTGAAGGCCTTCTGAATATAGACATTATAAAGAATGAATGAATTTAACCCAGAAACTGGCAATTATAAAATTTGCCTTGCAATATTTTATTAATTTTTAGAGAATTAACTGAAATATATAACTAAATGTGCCTGACCTGTAACTGTTTCTTAATAAATGGTAGTATTCGTTATTACCATTTATTTATCCTGCATCATGTGTAAAGCATATGATATTTATATATAGAAGCAGGTAGACAGTAGGTTTCAATTAGGCAGAATATCGGGAGTATGACAGCCTGTAGCAAAAATTCCAACCAAAGGGACTCAGATTAGAATGGAAATTGGGTATAGTAGAGCATTAGTCTGGTTACTGGAGATAAAGTAGAAGGCTGAGCTTGATGGAAAAGAGCAAGGTAATTAAGATAGCGGTTACTAACACTCAGAAGCATTTGTATCAGTCAACTATTGCCACAATAATGCTGAGAAACAACAACTCCAAAATACAATGCTTACAAGAGTATTTATTCTCACACTCATTTCGTCTTATCTAAGATGGGCTCAGCTATATCTCTGCTTCATACTGTGGGTCAGCTAGCCTTGGCTAAAGGCTGAAGATTCAGTTTAGATCTGTTCCATGAGTTTTTGTTCTGATGCTCAGGCTAAAACGGCAGCAGGTTTTAGAGAATGTTTTTCTCATAGCAGATCACTAAATTGTAACAGAAAAAGCTCACTTATATATGCACACTTCAAGCTTCAGCTTTCATCAGATCTTCTAATATCCAGGTGGCTAAAGCAAATTACATGACTTCGTATAGTGAATTATAGTCCACCCACCATCAGACAATAATATGGACATACAGTTTTATTACAGGGGAATGAAAAACTGGGATGAGTTAAATTAATCTAACATACAAAACTTAGAGATTGCTAAACCTTTTAGCTATTGATCTAGAGATTCACCTGCCTGCTCTGTAGACTTATTCTAGAATTTAGACCTGAAACTTCAGCTTGGGTTGAGAGATGTCAGTTCTAGAAATTGTTTGAAAATTGCACTAGTAAAAGAACAAATCAGCCTGATTGTGACTGTGGTTCAATTATTTGACCTGGTCCATGTAAACCTTCTGTTTGTGGCATGCCACCCTTAAAAGCTTTGCTTTGGTTCCTGAGGTTTCATTTGTTTGCCTTTATCAGGGTTGCTGGTACACATTGATGGAGCTATTGATTACTTATCCATTTGCTTTCCTAATTTTTTTCCAGGAATTTCATGTCTAACTATTAATTTTCCATTTCTTGAGCTGTATTTGTACAGAATGCAGAAAAATCAGTTGCTTCACCATTGGTCCTGGGCTTTTTCCCAGCTGACTAATTTGAACAGTGTTAGTAAAGATTCAGTATGACTTTATCTCCTTGTTTTGTGCTTATGAATTGATGAACTCTGTAGAGCTGTTAAATATCATCATTTCTGTTACACATTTGCAGTGCATATCTTCCCCCCAAATTGATATATGCGGAATCAATTCTGATTTAAGTGTTTTGCAGGTATCGTACTGAGATTATTTCTTATTGTCAAAGTATGGGAAGAAACTTAGATTAAGTTTTATTGGGAACTCCTGCTGGCTCTTGGGAGAAACAACTGTGATTATTCATTGAGCGGCTTGAGCCTAATCTAGACTTTTTCTGACTTTGCTTAGAGTTAAGCAGCCTCACCTGGCATAATGCTTCCTTAATGTAGTTTTCTCTGGTAGAAACGGAGGACAATCTCCCTGCCTTCAGATCTCTATGCTCCTTTTATTAAATCACTGTAAATGAATTGTGAATATTATTTTATTTAATTTCCCTAATGAGCTTATGAGAACAATATGGCAGGTACAAGCACTTATTTATTTATTTTTTTATTATTATTTTTTTTTTGCAGTATGCAGGCCTCTCACTGCTCTGGCCTCTCCCGTTGCGGAGCACGGGCTCTGGACGCACAGGCCCAGCGGCCATGACCCACGGGCCCAGCTGCTCCGTGGCATGTGGAATCCCCCCGGACCGGGGCACGAACCCATGTCCCCTGCAACGGCAGGCAGACTCTCAACCACTGTGCCACCAGGGAAGCCCCAAAATATTTATTCATGTGTGCATTCAGTACCTAAAATTACATTTTATTAAATGACAACTCATTGTGTTTAGGTGCACCATATCAAACATTATGATCAAGACTTCAATCATTAGCCACATTTTTTTTTGTCAACAATTTTCCCTATTTGTGTTTCTTATGACATCTGAGAAATGGTGGCTTGTAGGCACTAATCTGTCCTAGCAGCTTATAGTTGTTTTTAATCATTTTAATCAAATGACTATACGCTGATATAAGATATTAATCTAACTTGAGATTTTATCCCTAGTTAAATCATCCCCCTATATTTTCTTGAACATTTCCATCCTGTATCATCTTAGTGATAATTCTTGTTCTGTACTTCTTTGGGAATGTATCATTCTTCTCCTGTTGTTATCTGAGATACATACAGCACATAATCTCTAACAAAATTACCTTTAGGGACCGGTTCTGAATTTGTACATGTCTGAATATCATTTACTGTTATCTTATGAAGGCATTTCAGTACTATTGTATAGTATATATATTCTTTAATCTTTAATCTGGGAAAAGTCAGAGTCAAAGCAAACCAGAGGACTGTGGTTGATACTACGGGGTTATAAAGATCAGTATTTCATTCATGGCCTTTTGTATTTATGATTTGTTCCTGATTTCACTTTTTAGTGATTGGAATGTTCTGAGATAGATCTTTCTTTCATTTATTTAGATTTTTTTCCTGCAGACTCTTAACTTTTTCCTGAATTTTTCAGTTCTCTTTGATATTCTTCTGTATCTTCTTATACACAGTTCTATATTCCTTTCCCTTTTCTTTGAATTTATTGGGTATCATGGCCCTTCTCCTCTTTTCTTCTTTAATTCAGTATATTTTATTAAAGGTATGCTCATGGCAAGTTGACAACATTCTGCCTCCACATCCCTCATATTTCTTTATATCTAATGAGATTGTTCTTATAAGAAGTGCACACCAGAAGTACATTCCATTCCATTTGTTCCATTGCTTTGATGCTTTGTTTGAATTTCTTCTGTAAATAATATCTTAAGTCAGTGCCTTTCTTTTGAAGGTCTTTGGATCTATGTGGAATAGTGTGCCTATTTTTATCTTCAGCTCCACTTACATTTCATGATCCAATTTAGAAGCAGTATAGTGGAGTATAAAGAGCTGGATTTACTCAACCTAAGGTTTTGAATCCTAGGTCAGCCACTTTACCTATATGACCTTGGGCAAATTACTGAACCTCTCTGAGCTTCAGATTTCTCACCTATTAGTCTTCTGTTTTCATCTGTAGTGCTTTTAACCCTCACAGGCTATTTTGAGGCTAGATAAAGAAAAATACCTGACACATGGTATACCTTTTGTAAAAGATGTTTAAATGATGCTGACATCTACCTGAAAGATACTCAGAAAATTACTTTTGAGTCATTACCCATAGAATTAATCTGGGGTAGCTTTAATTGAGGCTTCTTCACTCTCTTTAGCGTCATTGCACTCTGTTGATAATGGGTTTATGGCAGGCTTCCCTGAAGGTTATTGCGTGACCTACCTCATACTGTGCTGATCTCTTCCATTTTCATAATAGAATATTGCTGATAACCTTTCCCCTATCAGGCTCTTCTGTTTACCTTCCCTTTGAAGAAAAGCCATTCGTAAGAGCTGTTACCACTTTGAAATATTTGTGCAAATCATTAAAATATATGTAATATATTAATATATGTAAATATGTAATGTGATGCAAGAATAGGCTATTATAGAGTCATTTTTATTCCAGTTTATTAGGATAAAAGATGTGTCAATAGGAGTAAACTGTACTAAATAAGAAAGGAAGGCTGATAGAAGAGAGAAGAAAAGCAGGAAAAAAACAAAAAGGAGAAAGTTAACTCTACCAAGTCTTACTAAGAACATATTTTGTGCAAGATACTGTTTTAGGTTTCTCAGTGATACCAGAGTGTTTCAAGCCTGTCAAAAATGACAATTTTGTCAGGAGAAAGTCTTGTTGAATTGGAAGTTCCTTTTTTAACACTCACAGTGACTGAAAAAGGATGGGTGCTGAGTGCATTTGGGGTGAATGAAGGAAAGATCAAACTAAAAAGGCTTAATGTTACTTTGGAGGTAGGTGGATTGGAAGAGAAGTTAGAAACATTGTTTTGGTAAGAATGTTTTGGTCAAATAATAAGCGATATGTTTTTTGGGTTTTTAAAGAATATTTTCCTTTCCAGTTTATGGGTTAAGCATGTAAACTTACAGAATTATAAATGACCAGAATAAAAAAGGGATCTTAGTGATAATTCTTGTCAACCTTTCTTATTTTAGAGGCTGATTTTAAAATCATACTAGAAAATATGTACTTTAATTCCCACCATTTCTACCAGAGAGCATCACCTTTTATCTTGGCCAGTTAGCCAACCGGCATACTACCTTAAATGATACTTAGGTGTTGTCAGTTTGAATTATTTCTATAGGAATCGCATTTGTAAATTGTCTAAAAATTACTGTGGATTCCACGATAGCTTCCTCCCACCACGAAGCATAATTATGGGTTTCATTCCCTCATGTCAGCTATAGTGGTTTTTCAAGCTACAGGCTGATTTTAATTCTGGCCAAAGTAAGAATGAGTTACATGAATTCTCCTGATGAAAAAATATCAACTTTTATTTCAGTTGACTTTTATGCCTTCTCTCACTGTGGCCTCCTATCAGTATCACAGTGGCCTCATGTCCCTACTGGATAACTGTGTGGCTGGCAAGTCAGGATATTACATTTAAAAAGGAATGCATACAAATAAAATTGGAATCCTTCAGTGTGTCTACTTTAAAAATGACAATGCAATGCCCTTCTCTGATTCAGAAGTAACAGCATGAGAAAATATAGAGATGGTCCTTGGCTTGTAATAATTGTTTTATCTGCCATCCATTTGTCTGAGTCCTACACACGTAAAAGCCCACTCAGACACTTCTCAGCACCATTCCTTCCTCTAGGTTACCATACCCATTACTGCTCAAGCATGTTGTCCAATTTTCCGTGAAAACAAAGACAACGATCAATCATTCCCTATACCTTAGTTTGTTTTATGCTTACATTGGAAGGAGAATTCATGTTGGCTACAGTTAATGTCTGGCAGTAAGTTTCCTGAAGAACTTTCAAAAACGACAGGGAAACTCTTTGTTGAAAACCCTTTCCTGTTTCTGCCATACCTGGATAATTCTTATCCATATAATAACAAGACCTATCTCCCACCCACTCCTAGTGAATTTCTCCAAAGGAGACATACAGATTGCCAACAAACACATGAAAAGATGCTCAACATCAGTAATCATTAGAGAAATGCAAATCAAAACCACAGTGAGGAATCACCTCACACCAGTCAGAATGGCCATCATCAAAAAATCTACAAACAATAAATGCTGGAGAGGGTGTGGAGAAAAGGGAACACTCCTGCACTGTTGGTAGGAATGTAAATTGATACAGCCACTATGGAGAACAGTGTGGAGGTTCCTTATAAAAACTAAAAATAGAACTACCATACGACCCAGCAATCCCATTACTGGGCATATACCCTGAGAAAACCAAAATTCAAAAAGAGTCATGTACCACAATGTTCATTGCAGCACTATTTACAATAGCCAGGTCATGGAAGCAACCTAAATGTCCATCGACAGATGAATGGATAAAGAAGATGTGACACATATATACAATGAAATATTACTCAGCCATAACAAGGAACAAAATTGAAGTATTTGTAATGAGGTGGATGGACCTAGAGTCTGTCATACTGAGTGAAGTCAGAAAGAGAAAAACAAAGACCGTATGCTAACGCACGTATCAGGAATCTAAAAAAAACAGTACTGATGAACCTAGTGGCAGGGCAGGAAGAAAGACGCAGACATAGAGAACAGACTTGAGGACACAGGTGGGGAAGGGGAAGGTGGGATGAATGAAGTGAGACAGTAGCACTGACATATATACACTACCAAATGTAAAACAGATAGCTAGTGGGAAGCAGCCGCATAGCACAGGGAGATCAGCTAGGTGATTTGTGTCCACCTAGAGGGGTGGGATAGGTGGGAGGGAGGGAGATGCAAGAGGGAGGAGATATGGGGAGATATGTATATGTACAGCTGATTCACTTTGTTGTACAGCAGAAACTAACAAAACACTGTAAAGCAATTATACTCCAATAAAGATATAAAAATAAATAAATAAAGTGCAAAAAACACCACTTATGGTTATCAAAGGGGAAATTAGGGAAGGTGGGATAAATTATGAGTTTGGGATTAACATATACACAATACTATATATAAAATAGGTAACCAAAAAGGACCTATTGTATAACATAGAGAATTATACTCAATAATTTATAATAACCTATAAGGGAAAACAATGTGAAAAAAACATGTATCACTGAATCACTTTGCTGTACACCTGAAACTGATGCAAAATTTTAAATCAACTATACTTCAATAAAAAATAAAACTGAAAAAAAACCTATTAACAATACTGGGTTGTATATATGCAAGTTGCTAAGAGAGATCTTAAAAGTTCTCATCACAAGAAAACATTTTAATCTAATTATACATGGTGATGGATGTTGACTAAACTTAGTGTGGTAATCATTTTGCTATATATATATATCAAATCGTTATGTTGTACATTTAAAACTAACAAAATATTATCTACCATTTTGATCTCAATTTTTTTAAAAGCCATTAAATATTACTTTACTGAAATTTTGGAAGTAATGGACTGAAAAAAAAAAAAAAAAAAAAAAAAGAACCTTAGGGCTTCCCTGGTGGCGCAGTGGTTGAGAGTCCGCCTGCCAATGCAGGGGGCACAGGATCGTGCCCCGGTCTGGGAATATCCCACGTGCTGCGGAGCGGCTGGGCCCGTGGGCCATGGACGCTGGGCCTGCTCATCCGGAGCCTGTGCTCCGGAGGGGCCACAGTGGTAAGAGGCCCGCGTACTGCAAAAAAAAAAGAACCTTAAAATTAGATTTTTTGTTCAGTTTTATCCCCATGCCTATAACATTGCTGGACCCAGAGTAGATACTCAATAAATATTTGTTAAATAAATAAATGCCAAGTGTGACTATTCCAGGGAAATAAATTATATCATTGGTTTCTTTTCAACATCTCCTTTGGAGTGCAATTGCCCTACATTGCTGTGTTAGTTGCTGCTGTACAACAAAGTGAATCACCTATATGTATACATATATCCCCATATTCCCTCCCTCTTGAGTTCTCCCTCCCACCCTCCCTATCCCACCCCTCTACATGGTCACAAAGCACCAAGCTGGTCCCCCTGTGCTGTATAGCTGCTTCCCACTAGCTATCTATTTTACATTTGGTAGTGTTTATATGTCCATGCCACTCTCTCACTTCATCCCAGCTTACCCTTCCCCCTCCCAATGTCCTCAAGTCCATTCTCTATGTCTGCGTCTTTATTCCTGTCCTCCTCCTAGGTTCTTCAGAACCATTTATTTTTTAGGTTCCATATATATGGGTTAGCATACAGTATTTGTTTTTCTCTTTCTGACTTACTTCACTCTATATGACAGACTGTAGGTCCATCCACCTCATTACAAATAACTCAATTTCATTTCCTTTTATGGCTGAGTAATATTCCATTGTATATATGTGTCACATCTTCTTTATCCATTCATCTGTCGATGGACATTTAGGTTGCTTCCATGTCCTGGCTATTGTAAATAGAGCTGCAATGAGCACTGTAGAACATGACTCTTTTGGAATTCTGGTTTTCTCAGGGTATATGCCCAGTAGTGGGCTTTCTGGGTCATATGGTAGTTCTATTTTTAGTTTATTAAGGAACGTCCATACTGTTCTCCATAGTGGCTGTATCAGTTTACATTCCCACCAACAGTGTAAGAGGGTTCCCTCTTCTCCACACCCTCTCCATCATTTATTGTTTGTAGATTTTTTTGATGATGGCCATTCTGACCAGTGTGAGGTGATACCTCATTGTAGTTTTGATTTGCATTTCTCTAATGATTAGTGATGTTGAGCATTCTTTCATGTGTCTGTTGGCAATCTGTATATCTTCTTTGGAGAAATGTCTATTTAGGTTTTCTGCCCATTTTTGGATTGGGTTGTTTGCTTCTTTGAAATTGAGCTGCAGGAGCTGCTTGTATATTTGGGAGATTGATACTCTGTCAGCTGCTTCATTTGCAAGCATTTTGCCCCATTCTGAGGGTTGTCTTTTCATCCTGTTTATGATTTCCTTTGCTGTGGAAAAGCTTTTAAGTTTCATTAGGTCCCTATTTTTTTTTTTTCATTTTTGTTTGTGTTCCCATTTCTCTAGGAGGTGGGTCAAAAAGGATCTTGCTGTGATTAATGTCATACAGTGTTCTGCCTATGTTTTCCTCTAAGAGTTTAATAGTGTCTGGCCTTACATTTAGGTCTTTAATCCATTTTGAGTTTATTTTTGTGTATGGTGTTAGGGAGTGTTCTAATTTCATTCTTTTACGTGTAGCTGTCCAGTTTTCCCAGCACCACTTATTGAAGAGGCTGTCTTTTATCCATTGTATATTCTTTCCTCCTTTATCAAAGGTAAGGTGACCATATGTGCATGGGTTTATCTCTGGGCTTTCTATCCTGTTCCATTAATCTATATTTCTGTTTTGGTGCCAGTACCATACTGTCTTGATTACTGTAGCTTTGTAGTATAGTCTGAAGTCAGGGAGCCTGATTCCTCCAGCTCCATTTTTCGTTCTCAAGATTGCTTTGGCTATTCGGGGTCTTTTGTGTTTCCATACAAATTGTGAAATTTTTGTTCTAGTTCTTTGAAAAATTGGTAGTTTGATAGGGATTGCATTGAATCTGTAGATTGTTTTGGGTAGTAGAGTCATTTTCACAATGTTGATTCTTCCAATCCAAAACATGGTATATCTCTCCATCTGTTTGTATTATGTTTAATTTTTTTCATCACTGTCTTACAGTTTTCTGCATACAGGTCTTTTGCCTCCTTAGGTAGGTTTATTCCTAGGTATTTTATTCTTTTTGTTGCAATGGTAAATGGGAGTGTTTCCATAATTTTTCTTTTAGATTTTTAATCATTAGTGTATAAGAATGCAAGAGATTTCTTTGCATTAATTTTGTATCCTACTACTTTACCAAATTCATTGATTAGGTCTAGTACTTTTCTGGTAGCATCCTTAGGATTCTGTATATAT
Source organism: Phocoena sinus (assembly GCF_008692025.1). NCBI lineage: Eukaryota > Metazoa > Chordata > Mammalia > Artiodactyla > Phocoenidae > Phocoena > Phocoena sinus. Next base: position 49,071,069 of record NC_045767.1, on the reverse strand, counting down.
AGTATCATGTCATCTACAAACAGTGACAGTTTTACTTCTTTTCAAATTTGGATTCCTTTTATATCTTTTTTGTCTCTGATTGCTGTGGCTAAAACTTCCAAAACTATGTTGAATAATACTGGTGAGAGTGGGCAACTGTTTCTTGTTCCTGATTTGAGAGGAAATGTTTTCAGTTTTTCACCATTGAGAATGATATGGGCTGTGAGTTTGTCATATAAGGCCTTTATTATGTTGAGATAAGTTCCCTCTATGCCTAATTTCTGGAGAGTTTTTATCATAAATGGGTGTTGAATTTTGTCAAAAGCTTTTTCTGCATCTATTGAGATTATTATATGCTTTTTAATCCTTCAATTTGTTAATATGGTGTATCACATTGATTGATTTGCGTATACTGAAGAATCCTTGTATTCCTGGGATAAACCCCACTTGATCATGGTGTATGATCCTTTTACTTTATGATCCTTTTGATCCTTTTAATCCTGTTGGATTCTGTTTGCTAGTATGTTCTTGAGGTTTTTCGCATCTACATTCATCAGTGATTTTGGACTTTAGTTTTCTTTTTTTGTAACATCTTTGTGTGGTTTTGGTATCAGGGTGATGATGGCTTCATAGAATGAATTTAGGAGTGTTCCTCCCTCTGCTATATTTTGGAAGAGTTTGAGAAGGATAGGTGTTAGCTCTTCTCTAAATGTTCGATAGAATTTGCCTGTGAATCCATCTGGTCTTGGGCTTTTGTTTATTGGAAGATTTTTAATCACAGTTTCAATTTCAGTGCTTGTGATTGGTCTGTTATATTTTCCATTTCTTCCTGGTTCAGTCTCAGAAGGTGGTGCTTTTCTAAGAATTTGTCCATTTCTTCCAGGTTGTCCGTTTATTGGCATATAGCTGCTTGTAGTAATCTGTCATGATCCTTTGTATTTCTGCAGTGTCTGTTGTTACTTCTCCTTTTTCATTTCTAATTCCATTGATTTGAGTCTTCTCCCTTTTTTTCTTGATGAGTCTGGCTAATGGTTTATCAATTTTGTTTATCTTCTCAAAGAAGAAGCTTGTAGTCTTATTCTTCTTTCCTATTGTTTCCTTCATTTCTTTTTCATTTATTCCTGATCTGATCTTTATAATTTCTTTCCTTATGCTAACTTGGGAGTTTTTTGTTCTTCTTTTTCTAATTGCTTTAGGTGTAAGTTTAGGTCATTTATTTGCGATGTTTCTCATTTCTTGAGGTACGATTGTATTGCTACAACTTCCCTTTAGAACTGCTTTTGCTGCATCCCATAATGATCCCTTGATCATTATGTAATGTCCTTCTTTGTCTCTTCTAATAGTCTTTACTTTAAAGTCTATTTTGTCTGATATGAGAATTGCTACTTCAGCTTTCTTTTGATTTCCATTTGCACGGAATATCTTTTTCCATTCCCTCACTTTCAGTCTGTATGTGTCTCTAGGTCTGAAGTGGGTCTCTTGTAGATAGCATATATATGGGTGTTGTTTTTGTATCCATTCAGCGAGTCTACCTCTTTTGGTTGGAGCATTTAATCCATTTACATTTAAGGTTGTTATCAATATGTATGTTCCGATTACCATTTTCTTAATTGTTTTGGGTTTGTTATTGTAGGTCTTTTCCTTCTCTTGTGTTTCCTGTCTAGAGAAGTTCCTTTAGCATTTGTTGTAAGGCTGGCTTGGTGGTGCTGAATTCTCTTAGCTTTTGCTTATCTGTAAAGTTTTCAATTTCTCTGTCAAATCTGAATGTTATCCTTGCTGGGTAGAGTAATCTTGGTTGTAGTTTTTTGCCTTTCATCACTTTAAATATGTCCTGCCATTCCCTTGTGGCTTGAAGAGTTTCTGCTGAAAGATCAACTGTTAACCTTATGGGGATTCCCTTGTATGTTATTTGTTGTTTTTCCCTTTCTGCTTTTAATATTTTTTCTTTGTATTTAGTTTTTGGTAGTTTGATTAATATGTGTTTGGTGTGTTTCTCTGTGGATTTATCCTGTATGTGACTTTCTGAGCTTCCTGGACTTGATTTACTCTTTCCTTTCCCATATTAGGGAAGTTTTCAACTATAATCTCTTCAAATATTTTCTCAGTCCCTTTCTTTTTCTCTTCTTCTTCTGGGACGCCTATAATTCAAATGTTGGTGCATTTAATGTTGTCCCAGATGTCTCTGAGACTGTCCTCAATTCCTTTCATTCTTTTTTCTTTAAACTTCTCTGCGGTAGTTGTTTCCACTATTTTACGTTCCAGGTCACTTATCCATTCTTCTGCCTCAGTTTTCTGCTATTGATTCCTTCTAGAGAATTTTTCATTTCGTTTATTGTGCTGGTCATCACTGTTTGTTTGCTCTTTAGTTCTCCTAGGCCCTTGTTAAACGTTTCTTGTATTTTCTCCATTCTATTTCCAAGATTTTGGATCATCTTTACTATCATTATTCTGAATTCTTTTTTCAGGTAGGCTGCCTATTTCCTCTTCATTTGTTAGGTCTGGTGCGTTTTTATCTTGCTCCTTCATCTGCTGTGTGTTTCTCTGTCTTCTCATTTTGCTTAACGTACTGTGTTTGGGGTCTCCTTTTCCCAGGCTGCAGGTTCGTAGTTCCCATTGCTTTTGGTGTCTACGCCCTGTGGCTACAGTTGGTTCAGTGGGTTGTGTAGACTTCCCGGTGGAGGGGACTGGTGCCTGTGTTCTGGTGGATGAGGCTGGATCTTGTCTTTCTGGTAGGCAGGACTGCATGCGGTGGTGTGTTTTGTTGTGTTTGTGAACTTAGTATGATTTTAGGCAGCCTCTCTCCTAATGGGTGGGGTCGTGTTCCTGTCTTGCTAGTTGTTTGTCATAGGGTGTCCAGCACTGGAGTTTGCTGGTCATTGAGTGGATCTCAGTCTTAGCGTTGAGATGGAGATCTCTGGGAGAGTTCTTGCTGATTGATGTTACATGGGGCCAGGAGGTCTCTGGTGGTCCAATGTCCTCAGCTCGGCTCTCCTACCTCAGAGGCTCAGGCCTGACACCCCCCAGAGCACCAAGACCCTGTCAGCCACATGGCATCTTGACCCCCAAGAAAGCTGTTCACTGGACATAGCACTGCAGTGGGGATCCGAGTGCCTTGCTGGGGATAGGAAACGATGCCACTGCTATGCCTCAGGCACCTGAGGGATGACCTGGATGCTCCAGGAACACTGTCCAGGGCAGGGTGAGAAGAGCTCCCACACTGAGGCAATAAATTATATCTTTACCTAAAATTTCCTCATGGGCATACCTGTTTCCTAGCCTAAAGTCCCTATTTTAAGTCCCACTTTTCTTGGTCTGGCTCCTACTAAGCCAAACATTTTCTTAGTCATGTATTGGAAATTTCACCTCCAGATTAGGAAACCACTAAGCCCAGCACAAAAAGAGCTGGTCTTGCTGCCAGCCTGAATTAGACTGCATTTGTGAGAATAGAAAGGTAATGATCAATGTGAAAGGTATTGAGGATGTAACTTGATGTAAAGTATCTTGAGCAAAGAAGAAAAATAATAGGATATAATTGCTTAATTAAAATGTTTTCTTTTTTAAAAAAATAGTTTGGATTTTACAGAAAATAAACCCAATTCATGTCTTAAGGTATGTTGATTTCTTTTTATCAAAGGATATGCATTTTCCACATATTAACCGAAAGGAGTTGTATTTTAAAATACTCAAAGGTAATTCATGTAAAGAAGCAAAAAAAGAGTCTGCTCTAAAAGATTAATACCACAAAAATGTATATTTCCAGACTTTTAAAATCCTCTTGTTATACACTTTTCTCCTTTCTGTTATATTCTAAATATTTAACTACTTTTTCCAAGAGTGAATGTACAGACTTTTAAAATAGCTTTATTAAAGTGTAATTTACATATAATAAGATTAACTCATTTTAAGTACATAATTCAATACTTTTCATTAAATTTACAGAGGTGTGCAACCATTAAAACCATCTGATTTTAGAACATTTCTGTCACACCCAAGAGATCCCTAGTGTCCATTTGCAATCTCTCTTGTCTCCACTCCTGGTCCCTGGAAACCACTAAAGTACTTTGTGTATCTATGCCTTTGCCTTTTCTAGAGATTTCACGTAAATTGAATCACACAATATGTATCTTTTGTGCCTGTTTATTTCACTTAGCATAATGTTTTTGAGGTTCATCCATGCTCTAGCATGTATTAATACTGTGTTCTTTTTATTGATGAGTAATATTCCCACACACTGTTTTCAATATATATTAGCACGTGATATAGCACTGAAGACAAATGTGTTTGAAACTCTGAAGTTTCTTTTTTAAAAAATGTAATTTATGTCACAACTCTGAAAGAGTTATAGTAAAGGCTAATGACACATAAATTATATATGCATAAAATCTGAATATACAGAAAAACCTTCCTAAATTTTGTGTATTCATTTTATCTATTAATTCTTTAAACTATTACTTTCACTGAAATTCTTCTCTGAACTTAATATGCATACATACTTAAATATTTCCCTTCAAATATGAGGTATAGAAAGACGTGGGTGAGTTAAGTTTTAATATCTTACTAACTAATATAAAGAAAAAAGAAACTGTAGTATTATCATAGGAGTTTTAGTTGTCTTTTGAAAAGCCAAAATATCTAATGAATAGTGCTTAATTGAGAAAAGTTGGCTTAGGAAAGTTAGCCATTTTTAATCCTATAATATTGAACTCCAAGTTACGTTAGAGAAAGGAAGCATTTTTTGCCTATTTTGTATTTCATTAATATTGTAAAAGAGTTAACGGCAAGATAGAGAAAATGCCACATATAACCAGAGTCCTTCAAAGGTTAAGTGAAAACACATTGTTGAGGATTCTTATGTTTCTTTCATCTCTCCTGAGTTTTCTTGCTTCTCTTATTCACTGTCTCTTCCACCATTTTAAAATTTTCTATCTGTCTCATCTTAGACCTGGATAAATTTGTCCTCCTTTATGTTTTACCAACAGAACAAAAAACTTTGTTATGAGGGGCAGGGTATTTATGAAGAGTAGTTGGAAAATAAAAATAAAATAGCCTAAGCACATCTGGGGGCAAGATCTATTCTACCTAGCTTTTGTACCTCTCAGCATATGGCACTGGGTATCCTATTTAATGTTTACGAATTAGAAATTATGCAACAGGGGAGAAATGGAAAACCTAAATATAATATCCTAGAGTTTTATTTTTTTAATACTTGAGTATTTTTTTCTCTCTCTCTCTCTCTCTCTCTCTCTCTCTCTCATAATTTAGAAACCTTAGGTACAATTTTAGTAGGAGTGTTGTGAGATGGGCCTAAAAAAAGAAAGGAAACTTCCTTCAGTGTTTTTACTAAACATCTATTATAACTGGATAGTCCAAATGTAGAGCCCCTGTCCCTTTACTGATGCAAAAGGTAAATGTACTATTACACATCCCTTTACCTGTCTTCCATCCAACCTTGGCAAAGCAAGGAACCCCTGAATGAAAAAAATGTATATCTTAAGTCACATGGCTCAAATACAGGATGCTGTACATTCAAATGAAGTGCAAAGCTAGTAATGTGGCTTTCTGTCTATGGATTTTGTGAAAACACTTCACCTCTCATCTCAAAGACTCTGAAACTTTAAAAAATCAATTAGGTTGAACAATGTGACATGGACATAAGTACAGGGATGGGAGGGGTACAGAAAGAGTGATGTGGGAAACAGTTAAGGAAACATGTTAGAAATTAATCACTAAATTGTTCTCTTTCCTAAATTAGCATTACTAAGTTACTTTGTCATTCACCAAATGTTTACAAAGGATCTTTTTGTGTGTGTGTGCTAAGCATGGTGTTAAAGACGCAAAGAATGAGCCATAGGGACACGGCTTCTATAAGTGGAGCAAAATGAAAATTCAGAAACTAAATCTCAGATAAGTGAACTCATATTGTTCTCACTTGGAGCATCACCCCCAAGAGGGAAAAGAAACATTTAATCTCCCATATCTCTTCTACTTATCTTTCTCTTTCAATGGCGGGAGACTAATTCCACTTTTGGTCTTAGGGGCCTTTCCCTTAAATAAATCCTGCCAATTCTCTCCAACCTTTGGCTTATAATAAAACACTGTTTATAATGATATACTAGAAAAAAATCAGAATTAAAAAAAATCCTTTTCCATAATTTCAATACCTTGGCTTTCGTGATAGTGTTCAGGCTCTCAGCTTTAAGTTAGTGTTTATGAAGCCAAAAGCTTCATTTCATTCCTTCTAATCCTACCTGTAGGAAAAGGATACCCCTCTTAATAGGGGGGGAGTAGGTTAGGTGCAAAGAATTGTTACTGTTACATGGCCCACATAGGGCCTATCAGAGACTACCAATGCTACATAAATAACACAATGTAAACAGTGATATGGTAGAGGAAAAATAGATTCCACCAGAGGAAATGGCATATATTTAGTTTGGTAGGTCCTACATTGGTCTAGAATGAAGAGTGCCTTCTCAGAGTAAAAAACATTCTTAAGCTTTAAGTTCTTAAAGTAGAATAGCAGTCATTCTACTTAGAGAGAATTGCATATTCCAAAGGAGAAACAATGAAAAATGAAAGATGAGTGGAATAGGTAGAAGGTAAGAGCATCAGGGGCAATAAAGGACACTGGAGAAAAGCCAGTCCAGGAACTGGAAGATCACCTAAACCATTTTAAGGATTTTGGACTTCCCTAATGGGAGGTTATTGGAGGCTTTTCAGCAGGATGTTGACTTTATCTGATGTATATGTCATAGAGATTTCTGTGGAGAACAGATTGGCTGGAGGCAAGGAATAGAACAAGAGAGTAAAGAGGAAAACCTGTGGGCAGCTATTAGAGCAGTTCAGGAACAAGATGATGGCAGCTTAGACTGGAGTGAAGTAGAGCGAAGCCAGTGTGGAAGGGGAGGGATACAGGCAAGATTTAAATAAGATGCATTTTGTCCTTTTAACTTTGTTTTTTACAGTTGAATTTAAAAATAAATAAAGGACTTCCCTCGTGGCACAGTGGTTAAGAATCTACCTGTCAATGCAGGGGACACGGGTTCGAGCCCTTGTCTGGGAAGATCCCACATGCCATGGAGCAAGTAAGCCCGTGCACCACAACTACTGAGCCTATTCTCTAGAGCCCACGTGCCAAAACTACTGAGCCCGAGTGCCACAACTACTGAAGCCTGCCCAACTAGAGCCCGTGCTCCACAACAAGAGAAGCTACCGCAATGAGAAGCCTGCAATCCGCAACGAAGAGTAGCCCCCGCTTGCTGCAACTAGAGAAAGCCCACGCTCCGCAACAAAGACCCAACGCAGCCAAAAATAAAAATTAATTTTTAAAAATTAAATAAGTAAAAAACACAGATATCTAGTATAATACATTCCTCAATTATGATAATATTTTGGTGCATTTCTTTTAGTGCATCTTGGAGTATTTCACCGATGCTGGAAATTAGGCATACAGTCAGTGTCTGTCTACTTCATGTGGCCACACAGGGCAGCTTTTACAAATAAAGAAAAGTGAGGCTGTAGCACTTGTGAGAGGTCTGACCCAGCTCATGCAAAATGTCAAAGCTACAACAGTTGTAAGTCTCTTTGACTGTGATTACTTTTGATGTCAGAATGACCCCTGTGCAAATTCAGAAGGAAAATCAAAGTTACAGCTCATTTATAATTATTCATCTGTTTCTGCCCAAATCTGACAGCTGTAGGCAATGTAATTTCTGCATGTACTGAGATTCATTTGGTCTCGTAGTTTTTTTCTAAATCTCTCTGCACAACCCATCTCTTCTTTGGATTGGTTATAACAATGACTTGGCAAGGAGCAACACCAAATAGAATTAAATAAAAAAAAATCAATCATTTACTTTTCTGCTTGCTTGCCTTCCTATGCTCTTTCTTTACCTCCTTTAAAAAAATCAATAATGATAACTAACAATAGCTAATTATTTTTGAGCCCTGCTAAGTGCTTTACACAATGCTCAGTACTGTACATATCTCATTTAGGTGTTCTAAGATAAATATCCTCTTATTAGATACAATGGATGTTGTTATTGATAATATTATTTCTACTATGTAGATGAGCAAACAAAGGCTTCTAAAATTAAAAAAAAAAACTTAGTGGTGGAAGTGGCATTAAACTCAGTCTTCTCTGACTCAATATAACTATCTGATTGTACACTTGTGCTCTCCATTCTCTTCCACCAAAATCATCATCACCATCACCTTACTATATACACAACTCCCTGCAAATGAGGAATATGCTCTAGGAAACTATTTAGAAAGCTGCTGCTTGGGATGAAAGGGGATAGTACTCTGCATCATTCATTTTTCAACACTTTTCACATTACAGATACTGTCATTGGTACTACACCTAGGAATACCATCATGAACAAGTTTCTGTCTCATTATAAAATAGTGTGGAAAAGAGGAAAACTACCATGGCAGAATGGCAATTGCAGAAGGATGCATCAGCCTTGATTCACATGACTGGAAGAGTGCAACGTGAAGTACAGATGAAAACTCCATAGTGAAAGGGCCCTGCATGGGCACAGCTTTCCCCCCTTAGAAGCTGAAGGAAGTACACACTGACTTCATCTCTTTCGTGGCTTGCCCTTGTTTCCCTTTGCTTCTTATCTTCATCTCTGTATAATCTCATTCTAGCTTCAACCCATACTTAGAAGAATTTTTATTATCCCTGCTTTTGCGGGGAAACAACGCACCATGAATATTTTCATGTTTCTGAACAACTGGGGCTTTCTGAACAAAGAACATTGGCACCTGGGTTAAAGGATGATTGACTAGTAGCCCTCAAGGTGGAGCGCTCCATAGAGAAATAAAACTCTGATCTCTCCCCAGAGACACTGGATTACATCCCAGTATGTTGGAGTAGAGACCTTCCCCCTTCCCTCCACAAATACGAATTTTTACATTGCAGGGCAAAAGCAAAAGTTGCTTTTTCTCTCTCCAGACGGGCAGAGGGACAGATAGGAAAGCCACCCTATATAAACTCTAACTTCATAATTCTAAGGTTCATTTCCTATGGTACAAACCCCAACGTATACACAGGGCACATCTGGCTCTCACTGCATCACATTTGGGCATCCAGAACCGATTCAAGCTGCTCTGTGAGGAAATAAACAGTCCGATCCCTGATTCAGAGGTCCCGTGTTCCTATCTGTGTGTGTGTGTGTGCGTGTGCGTGTGGGTACGTGTACATATATGTATAAAAAGAGATATAGATTATAACATCATAGACCCCTCACAGTTTTAAGCTGAACAATTACCCAGATAAACAAATCAAGGCTAAAAACATGTTCTCATTACTACTTTCTAGAGGAATTCCTTTGTTCTACTATTCTTTGAATTTCTGTATAGAGGCCCAAAAGGCATAGATAACTAACTCTACCGTTAAAGGGTATTGGTTCCTGCCTCTACCTTCCCTTTAAATACTCATTTCCATCAGCTCTTCTAATGTCTAACTTAGGTCACACTGAGAAACCATTTTCTGAGAAGGAAAGAAAATCTCAGAAGTATATGCCCTGGCCCAAGGGCTCCCACTGTAACTGAAGGGCCAGCATCTACTATAAAAGTGAAATTCTCTATTGTTCTATATTGCCCTGCTATTATCTATGAGCAGACGTAGGAAGGCCCTCCTTTCCTCCCCAAAGAGAATAAAAATCAGAAAGCTGCTTCATGACCTCTCTTGCTAGGGAAGGACTTTGCTGCCCTGGAGCATTCTCTCTGTTGGTATGTCACATAGAATGGGCCAGTGTGACCTGCTGACCAGATCCTGCTCTGATTGGGTCCCTCCAGGAGATCATGAGCTCTTCTTTGTCCCCTGTTCAACACAGAAGAGAGGAGAAGGACTTGGGAATGCTACTATATTTAACTGATTTATTCCTTAATACCACAAAACTAGGAAGAAAGTCACACATTTTAGATCCTTAGAGATAATCCCAGCATTTTCCTGTTTTTCTTTTATCTTCCCACAATCTCTTTTCGAGTCCCTTGTCTGGTGTCCCCTCCTTCTGATACATTTTAAGGAACTCCAAGCTTTCCTACCTGTGATAGAAATGCAGGCCTTTAATCTCTCAACATTCATGTGCTTTGCAAGTTCTTCCCTAATGTTCGGGCAGGATGTTAAACATGGCTTCCTTGTATACAGACTTTGCTGGCCCTACAGGGTGAGAGGGAGTGGGGGGCCTGATCTCCTGAGGGACAGAGTAATGATAGGTGCTACAGTTCTAGTTCACACTTTCAAAGAGTGGAAGCTGCCATCTGTTTCCTTATGAATCACCAACGGCAAACATACTTGGCTGCAGCAAATATGATTCATTTTTTTCTAAAGGAAATGCAATTTTACACGGGGAAAGCATATTCCTCCGACTAGCATGACTTTGACCTACTCATTTCAAAGTAGTAACCTCGGCATCACTGTTTAAGGAACATGTGCTTCTGTCCTCTGGGTATACTGCACAAGTGGAATTCTTCCCAAATCAATTCTCCTCAAATAGGACTAACATATATTCCCCTGACATGGTGGGAAAGAGGACCATACTGCAAATCACTCTCAATGAACTTACATATTCTATAGGATTCCTCCCTTGCTCCTGCATTTGAAGTAAGTTGTCTTAAGAAATATATGCACATGCTAGTTTATATTTATAAATTTGGGGAGCTTTATATGTGTCTAATGCTCAGTGTACTTTATTCATTTTCCTTTTTTCCTGTCTTTGGACTGTTTTCCTTTGCATATTTAAATGATGGTTAACTATGAAGACCAAAATAGACAAATTGCCCCTTGTGCCTTTGTCTCTCAGTGGCTTGCTGTGCTATAAATGTATTTAATCTAGACAAATCTGAGGAGGTAAAACCTAATTTAATAGCTATCAATCACAGGCAGCTGGCCTGCAAGAGGAGAAAACAGAAAGGTGGTTCTATTATGTAGTCGTCTCCCAGGAAAAACAAAGTGAAATATTAGACACTCCATATCTTTTCAAGATGCCTTCTAATCCCTCTACCGAGTTACACATAATTTGAAGCCCTGTGTATTTCATTTCCACTTATATGCCACCACCCTTATATTAAAAAGTGTGTAACTGACATGTTAGCTAAAATATTTAATAAGAATTAAATACATTGGGCTTCGTTAGAAGGAAACAGAGCAGCTTGATACGAAATTCAAATACTAATTAGATAAAGCCTCCCTGTGTGGAGCTAGGCAGATGGTTTTCTGAGCCCCAGAATAATACACATGGCCATGCCTTCGAGCCTTCTAATGGTGAGACTGTCATCCTGGGTTGCCTGTTAAATCCCTCCAGAACCTTCTCAATTTTCTCTGATTAAAAAAGCCAGTCAGACAAGTTCAGTGGCTTACCGATCAGCATTATTTCTCTAATACTGTTGTTCCCTACCCTCCTTAATGATTTCCTCCTCACTCATTCTGCTCCAGTCTCCCTGGCCCCCTGGTTTTTCCTCTCATACACCAGGTGCTCCCCCATTAGAACCTTTGCACTTAACATTTTCCCTCCTGAACACTTTTCTGTAAGATGTGCGTATATCTCCCTCACCTCCTTTGGTTGTCACCATCTCAGTGAGGCTATCCTGATCACTCTTTAAAATTGCAACCCAACTACCTCCAGCATTCCTTGCCCTATTTCCTTGCTTTTTCTTTATAGACCTTATCACCATCTAACATACTCTATATTTTACTTATATATATTTTTATAGTTTGAATCCCCCTGCTAGAATTGTAAGGGAAAGAATTTTGTTTACTATTGTATCCCCAGACCAGTGACCAATACGAGGCAAGCTTGAAATAAATACTTGCTGAATAAACGAACATGAAAGCACACTGTTGTGCAGAAGCTATAGGTAATTTCAAGAGGAAATTGACCTTAATGGAAATGGTATAAAGGTTACTTGGGGCAGAGACTGATAACCCTGTGAAAAATAGGTTGAACCACTGCAGACTGCATTACGCCAATCCAAACACTTTACTTAAACTCTTACTTTCCCCAGCTATTGAACGTATTGCTTCTTGTCAGGGGCTGAAATAAGGAACAAGGAAAAGGAGTCGAAGATTCATTCATTCACACATTGATAGCTTCTAAGGGAACTGGGCAGTGTGCAAGGCTCTGGGGATATAACGCTGAATAGGATTTGGTCTCCGTCCTTAATGAGCTCAGAGTGTACCCGGGAAACAGATAATGAAACAGTTCATTACAATTCAATACTTTCAATAGTATGAGTGCTGTATAAGCAGAGTTCTGGGGAAAAGAAAGGTCAATAAGCTGACCTGCCTATAGAGATTTGGGAGGGCCTTACAGAGGAAGTTAAACTTTATCTGGATTTTTGTTTAAGACATTTTGCAATTACAAGTAATGGAAAACTCAACTCAATTAGGCTTAAGCAATTAAGGAAACATCTTGGCTCAAGTAGCTGAAAACAGCCAGAGGTAGAGAGGACTTCAGAGCTAGAAATCAGATCTCCATGGCCTTCTCTCTGTGTGAGTTTCTCAGGATTGGTCTCTTTCCTATGGCAGCTTCACCCTCAGGCTGGCTTCTCTCATGGCTTGGAACTAGCTCCACCAGCACCACATCTCCTATCTGCCTACCCTACTGCCATACCATCCACATCAAGAGTTGGTTTTCCCCCAACTGCTGAATAAAAATACAATGGTAAATCTACCTGGATCACCTAAGCCCCTGCTCACTCTTTCCCCAGTTATTATACCCAGAAAATGCCATGGATTAATTGACATATGTATGGATTCCCTGCCCAGCCCTACACCCACTACTGCATGCAAGGGTAATGGAACTATGGTCTCTGGCTTTTGACAGTGAAGGTCCATCTTTGAAGCAGAGTGCTGTGGTTGCTCCTCCCCAAACACAGAGCAGCTACACAAATGGGAAAGGAGCAGAGGAATTTCTGCATAGCAACTGCAGTATGCCCTATAATCTTACAGGATGAGTAAGGACTTTCCGGGGAGATGATGGAGAAGAGTAATGTTAAAGGTAGAAGGAACACAATCCTGTAAGAAGAATGATGCAAATGGAAAATAGCGTGCGCCATTGTGGGAAAATTGTGTTGGATGTGGTGGAAGATGAAATGTCTGGAAATTTTGGAAAATTTTAGATAAACCAAAAATGAGGCTGTAGACCGATCAGAATGGCTCCTTTGGGTCTTTTAAAAATCAAATAAACATGTGAAAATGATTGATTACCAATAACCAACAAGATATGGAGGAAGTCACAGGAGCAGAAGTTATGGTCCCTAGTCTCCAAAAGCTGTGGAGACACAGTCAAGTTGGTTAACCGAAGTAGCAATCTAAAATGCTTCGTTGTGCAGGGAACTATATCCGATATCCTGAGATAATTAATTTTCCTCACTATCCCAAAGTTAACTTTCCTGCTACTTTTCTTCTTTTTAATTGACAATTACATGAAAGTCCACTTTTCACTAACATAGACTCTTTACCCTTATCCAACCTCAAGGCATTTGTGACCCTAAATTTTACTTTATCCAAAAGTGAACCCCTCTTCCTTAGCATCTATGGATTTTTCACCTAAGGCAATGTCAACCACCAAGATACTCTAGCTCAAAAATCTGGTGTCATCTTCGAATGAATGATTCCTGACATTTGTAGGTTTTACCTCTTTCATTTCTTTATCTCTTCTACCACTGCCCTTCTCCAGGTCACCTCTACTCTGGGAGACTAAAATAGACCCAGTCACCTTTCAGTGCTACCTGTCTCTCGGCCATCTGATCTTTTTGTCAATGTTGCCAGACTGTTACTGCCAAGATGGCATCATCAACACGACATTCCCCATTGCAAGTACCTACAGAGTATCAGAAAGGTCAGAAAACATAGGACATATTTATTTTAAACAGTATGTTTTCATTAGTCATTTACTGCTACATAAATTAGTACCACACAACTTATTGGTTTATAAGCGTCAGCATTAGTTATAATTCAGTTTCCTGTGGGTCCAGAATTTGGAAGCAGCTTGGCTGGATGATTCTGGCTCCATATTTAATGAGGTTGCAGTCACAATGTTGGTTCAGGCTTCTGTCACTTAAAGGCTTAACTGTGACTGGATGATCCACTTCGAAGATGGTTTACCTACGTGGCTGGTAAGGTGGTGCTGGCTTTGGTCAGGAGACCTCAGTTCCTCTCCACGTGGGCTTCTCCATGGAGCAGCTTGAGTGTCTTCACAACATGATAACTGCCTTCCCCCAGAGAGATGGATGCAAGAGAGAGAGCCAGGCAGAAACGATATCCTTTTGATGACCTTGCAAGTCACATAGCAAGTCACTTCTGCTACATTCTGTGCTTAGAAAGGAATCATTAAGTCTGACCTACGTTCCCAGGGAGGAGAATTAAGCATCACCTTTGGAAGAGAGAACTGTCAAAGAATTTGCAGACCTATTTTAAAACCACTACAACCTTAATTACGTTTTCCAGGAATATGTTCGATATAATTCTCTTCAATCTCCAGCACCTCTTTAGGTAAAATGCCTCTAAATCTAAAGAAATAATTTCCATTGTTAATCTGAACAAAGTATAGTAAGTACACTATTTTCTTTGTGTTTCCTGGCTGTTTGAACACTCTGTAGTGTATTTACCGTACTCCAGTAGAAGGAGTCACATCAACCGCATTTATTACAACTGTGCTTTATTACTTTTTCTTTCACTCTCTGAAAATTTATTCCAGTTCAACCAAGCTGGTCTTCTCACCCTTCCAGGGCTTGTTGCTTTTATTGCTGCCTTCGTGGTTTTACTGAGACCATTCCTCCTTCCTCTTTTCAGTACTTATGACAGACAAATTCAAGTCTCATTTTTCTATGAAGACTTGACTATCTTTGCCAGCTCTGTTTCGATAATAACGCCTGTTCATAGCAAATACTCAATATATATTTGTCGAATGAGCCAATCAATGTTAGATTAAAAGATTTTGTTTAACCCAATTATCCAATATATTATCAACATGTAATCAATATAAAAAATAAGATATTTACATTATTTTTTGTACTAAGTTTTCCAAAATCTTGTGTGCCTTTTATATATCTCAATTCATATGCTAAATTTGCATCAGGAATACCTGATCTGTATTTAGATTTCATAAAATATATAGGTCAAAAAAGTAGATCCACATACGGTATTGTAAAAATTCTTAAAAGTTTTCCAATAATTAAATTTAGTATCCGTTTGAAAATTTTAATGAAATAACATAAAAATTAAGTTTCTCAATCTTACTAGCCACATCTAAAGTGGTCAATAATAGTATATGACTGATGACTACCATATTGGACAGTACAACTGTAAAATCACAGAAGAAACAAATCTGGGATGTCCGTGGGCTGTAAACTAACCTTACTTAAAGCAATGCCTATGAGTGAAAAAGTGAAAAGAAATATAGCTCATATCAACACTATATATGACCAAACTCCACAAATTAAATTTGGTTAGCAAATCCCTATAGCAATAATTATACCGAGTCTCCTTATGACAAAGATCCACACCTTGCTTGTTACATATAAAATAAAATAAATATAATTCCAAGTGCAAACTAGAATAGCAAAGTAATTTTGCTTTCATAACATTTCTCAAAAATGGTCTAAAGGATTAATTAAATTGCATTGCATGGAAACAATTGAATTGAAACAACTGCACCAAAAAAAATTACGTTCAACGAACACAGCAAAACATCTTCCAGATACCTTCAAGCATCTCTCTCCCCAAACCCTCACATCATAAGAGCTGCATCTAAAGTCTCCTCCTCAAACCCTCCTCAAAAATCCTCAACCTATACTCCTCCAGTCCCTCCTCCTCTCTGCTCTCTTTCAGAAGCTTTATAACTTAAGTCAGTCCAAATTTCATTCTTGTAATTCGTCTCTTCACACTTTCTCATGGTTAGCAAAACAGGCTATTACCCAAAACCTGAGCAGATCAACATTGAATTCTACTTGGGTGGGGAAGACAGAAAATTAAGACAAAGGATCTGAGAAGTCTCTGAATGCAAATATTTTATACTATCATATTGGTATATAAGATAAATTGTAACTTGTGTTGTTATTAGGTCTGAAAGACACTCATGGCCCTTTGATTAAAAAATTTGTATTAAAAAATTGTATAAGATTTTGAAATGGACCAAGAATGATTACTGCGTATCTTTGATGTCTACGGTCATTGTCTTGTTTTTTGGGTTTGTTTGGTTTTTTTTGATTCTATGGGGTTTGTGTGTCTGTGTGTTTTGAGCTGTTTTATAACCCTGTAAATTATCCATAGAAAATCAAAATTGTATCCCAGGGAGATTCTGCTGTTTGTTTTGCCCTGTGAATATTGATAAGTTTTGCAAGTTCTCATCTATCGAACAACTTTATTCCAACATTCTGGATGACCTATGTTTGTATAGTAGGTAAGTCTTCTTACAAATGACTATACATCTTACTCTTTCTCTCCTTAATTAAATTATTTGAAGTGAAAGAGGAACAGCTTGCCTAACCAAAAACAAAAAATTCTTTTTAAATTAAGTTATATTATATGGCCTAAAATAAAAGCTGGCAAGGGAAATAGAGGGATAAATACTTAGAGAACTCAAAATGTAGAAAACTGTACTATTTAAGGGTTTGGATTCTGGCATGAAACTGATATCAATTCTAGCTTTGTCACCAAAAATCTGTGTGAATTTTTTCAAGGTATTTACTCTTCTGACCCTGAGAATACTAAAATTTAAAACATTTATTCACTCATTGATCCATTCATTCAACCAACATTTACTGAGTACATAATATACCCCAGACATTGTTCAAGGCTCTGAATGACATTAGTGAACAAGAGAGACAGAATAAATAAGTTCACAGAGCTTACATCCCCTTGGAAACACTTAATAAATTTGTTAGTGAATGGCCAGTAATTATTAGGACAATGAGGAAAACTGAACATATGGAGGAGGCTGCTTTGAATAGGGCTGTTAGAGATGGTTTCTCTATGAAGGGGGCATTTATGGAGAGATCTGAATCAAGTTAAGACCTGCTATGTAACTATGTTCTCCAGGAAGAGGAAATGCCATGAGAAGAGCCCAGAGGCATGTTAACCAAAACAAAACAAAACATAAGGAGTCCAGTCTTGTTGGAAGACAGTTAACAAAGAGGAGGTGAGAGGAGAGACTTGGCGTAACCACGTAGAATTGCAGTTACTCTAAAAATCTACTGGATCCATCTTGAACCATGGATCTTTTACCCATGCATGGTATTGTAGCATCATGTATTGTAACATGGTGTGTTGGTCATTTGGAAAATACTGAGTCACTAAGTTATGCACATTTTCCAAAAGTTGTCACATTTCATTATACGATATCAAAAAATCACATTCATTAATATTACCACCAATCTCATCAGAAAAGATTGAAGTACTGCAGAACTGCCAAGCTCATGGTGGCAGATCAGAGTTTTCCAAAATTCGAATTTCCGCTTGAAAACTCAAATTTTATCCTTAGTTGCAAATACTGTCAGTTGTTTCCCTGAAGAATTAAGCTCACTGATCATTCCCAATAACAATGATAGTTTGTCAGTTGTTCTCTCAAGTAAAAACACTGACCTTTGCAAAAGGTGACTAATTCAGCTCACAATTACACAAGTGCCATTCCTTGAGACATTCTTAGGTAGGCAACAGATGTACCATTCATATATACCTCCTATTTTGTCACAAAGAATATTAAACAGACGTGCTCAAGAGTTGAGATTTAATAAATGTACTTATTGTCACTAAATACATTATTAAATGAGACTGGCCTGCTTGTTCTCTGCCAGCGTGTGATGGTGAAGAATACAGTGGCTACTACTACTGCTTGATGCCACAGCTAAGACACTAGCTGTTTTACCCACCTCTGACTTGGGACCATTAGTATAAATATCAACTCAGTGGAAAAAAGCCAGTAACATTTACTATAACTATGAAAACATTTTTGCCTATTTTGATGATAATATTTATATCCTCTGCTCTGTTGGATAGGGAGGAAAAGGCAAAAAAGGATCTCAATGTGCCTCTTTATAGAAGTTTTGTGTTTTTTTCTAACCAAATAAAGTATCTTCACAAAGTCCTCTAAGTTTCCACCTCCTCAGCCACTAGTCATTTATCTGCTTGAGAGGTTGAGCAATGTTGACTTTTGAAAGGAGAGCAAGGTCTTCTGTCTTTAAGACGTAAAAGTCCATCACTACCTGTGATGGACTGAGACTTCCTTGATAATTAGCTGAAGTGATCTCAGCCTGGCCCTACAGACTATAAGCAGTTTACATATTTGTAGGTAATACTTGAACTAACAGTAATAACAATAATAATGATAGTGACTGACATTTGCTGGGTCTTTCCATGTGTTACATATGATGCTCATTGCTTTGTAGGCATTATTTCATTTTAATTCTCTTGAAGCACAGAAAAGATAAGCAAGTTGCTGAGCTGGTAGGTGGCAGAGTAAAGATCTGAATCCACATCTGTGTGGCTTCAGAGATTGATTTCTTTACCCTACCACCTGAACACTTCCCTGCCTAATACCATGGGCTCCAATACTAGAAAAGAAATATCTGCTGGGGTTTTCCTTGAAAGGTTCTAGTTTAGAGGATATAATATCAGAAGTTTCTATTTTTATGAAATTATTACAAAACACTTAGAAATCTTAAAGTTATAGTTTAGTTACCAGTGATTTCTGATGTATGACAAATCAGCTGCAATTACAATATGTCCCAATCTAATCATTCCCACTAAATCTAAAACTTTTCTCTCATTCAGACATTGTATATAATTCACTTATTGTTTGGTCCAAACACAATAGCTAGAAATTACTCTCACATTTTTAGAATATGTCTATAACACCTTTTCACATTAGATGTTGGTTAGATCGTTTGAAAATTGTTCATATTTTATATGTGTGTGCATGTATACATATGTGTATGTAAATTAATATTTATGTGTTCATTTGTGTATACGATTGGGATATTTTAAAACAGAAAAATTACTCAGAATCTGATTGAGATTCTGAGGTATCTTGGGTTAGTAAGACAGACACAGATGATATTATATAGCAGAGATAGAGATTCATAGAGATTCATTCAACCACAGATATTTATTAAGTAGCTGTTAAGTGACTAGCGCTGTTGTAGATTCTGGGGGGACAGAAGAGAATAAAACAAATCCCTGCTATCATGGAGCTTATAATCTGAAGGAGGCAGACAACAATAACATAATTCTTTTTGTTTTAGTAAGTACTTAAAAAAATAAAGCAGGCCCAGGGGAATAGAGATTGATAGGAATGGGACACATAAATTTATTGGGCAACAGCTGAGTTATTTGGAGGAGCGAGTTGCTCAGATATCTGCTGGGGGAGCTCTCCAGACAGAGAAATATGTGAGCACAAGGCCCGTGGATGAGAGTGTCCTTGGCATATTCAAGAAAGAGTAAGAAACCAAACCCACTGTGGCTGCTGGGTAGTAAGTGTAAGTCAGGGTAAAGGCATAAGGTAGAGTGGATCATGTTGAAGTTTTAAATTTTATTCCAAAGGAAAAGTGGAGGGATGAACTTACACTGGATTTTGAGCAGAACAGTGACACGATCTGACATATTTTAAAAGGAAGGCACTGGCTGCTGGGGCCCCTGGGTCGAGAACAGACTGTAGGTGGTGAAAGTGGCAGCTAGGCAACCTCTTAGGAGGACATTTCAGTTGTACAGAGGGGAGAACATGTTGATATGGACTAAAGTGTTAGCAGTGGAAATCTTGAGTCATAAACAGCTCTTGGGTATATCTTCAATGCAGAGCCAACGCAATTCCAGTTGAGTGTACATAGACAATAACAGAGATTGGAGGACAGAACCCTGAGGCCTTGCAGTGTCTAAAGATCAATTAACTGTTAGTTAATAAAAAACGGAGACTGAGATGGAACAGCCTAGAGGTAGAGAGTCAAGAACATCTTACTGAAGCCAAGGGCAGAAAATGTTTCAAGGAGGAGAAAGTTATCAATTGTGTCAAATGCAGCTGATCAGTCCAGTAAGATGAGAGCTAGAAAAGACCACTGGATTTGACAAAGAGGTGTCATGTGTGCTCATGGCAATGCAGTGGTACAGACTAAATTCTGACTGATGTGAGTTTATAGGTTTATGAATGAGTGAGAGGGGATATTGAAGGAAAGTGGTTTAATTTTAAAGGGGCACAGGAAATCCCTGTCTAAGAGACATGAGGGGCCCAAGGAAGGCTTTATTAAAAATAAGATTTGTTATAGCATGTTTGTATGCCAAAAATTCAGTGAAGAGGGAAAATGATGACGTAAGAGAGAATAGGTACATCCTGGAGAGATAATGGGACCACAGAATGAGTAGAAGAGTACCTCTGAGATCCGAGCCTGGCTGTGCATCTATAACTAGAGAGAGAAATCTACACAAGCAGGTGCAGGTGAGAGATTGGCAGGTGGGATTATGTGGGCATTCCATTCTAAAGTTTCCATTGTAGGGCTGAAGACTTTTAGAAACGGTAGTAAAGGGAAGAGGAAGAGAGTTTTGTCTCTGTCTGCAACGAGCTATGTTAGGAAACCAGCATAAGAACGTAGTCACTCCCACCTACAAGGAGTCATTGGGGGATTGACAGGGCCTACTAGCCATTTCATGCTTTGGCTTTCTCTATGAACAGAATTCCATGATGAGATATTCCTGTTTGGTGTGACCATATCATATCCATGATTATGGTAATATGAAGAGACAGTAGTAGATGGGAATTTGCTGTGATTCATTTACTCTTTGAGGAAGAAATAGCCATGTATGTTTCCATTGAAGAAATAATGACTTTGCAACCATGAGAAGACTATCTTTTTTGAATAACTCTGCTTTCTTAAAAAATGTAGCCTTCAGATTTGGGGAAATTGAAGTAAATCCAGAGAATCCATCTAGCCAGTGAATATAAAGAAGACAAATCACTTTTTTTTCTCATTCTGCATTTCAAAGCAGTTAAGAATGTATCCACTGTAAGTAACCTGGAGGATAAAGTATATGCTTTTAAAAGATAAATTACATCAAAGACCCTTTAATGCCTCATTTTAAATCAATGGGGCATTACTTGCTTTTTCATCCATGACATGCTGAAGGATCCTTTCCATGCAAGCAGAAGTGTATGCTTTGGGGGAAGTAAAAATCTGCACCATTATTTCATTATTAAGATATCAGAGGCTAGAGGTGTAAATAGCATGAGCTTCAGAAAAATAGACCTAAAATCTCCCTTCATCAAAGGACTACCCTCATGCTTGTCTAGCACCTCTATTTTCTAGAACTTGCCCTCCCTAGAGAAAGGCCCCAGAATCTTGCTAAATTATATAATGAACCTATGACATAAGTATAGAAAATGAGCTATGAATTAGCACATCAGGCTCATTTTCACTGGTAACCTGGTTTTACAGTGTGCATCTCATTGCCATAAGTAAAAGCAGTCAGGATCCTGTGCTCCTTAATTCTCTGTTGCCAGCCTTTCTTAAGTACATTAGTACAAGATTTTTAAGAAGCTGAAAATGATTCCTTTTCTTGCTACATTCACAACTGGGATAGGGAAATGGTTTGACTCAAGTTCAGCAGACCCACATCCAACATGGGCAAGTTCACTTGCTGCTGAGTTTTTTGAACAGTGACACCTTAATAGATCTGTCCCAGAAAAAGAGAAATGGAAGTGTTTGGGGAGCCCCTTGGGTTTCCCTTTGAGCACGGCGTAGGAGATTTGTAAAATGGGACAGTCCGCACACATCTTCATTCCTTAAAGAGAAAGTCCGTGCTTTTCCTGATCTGAGAAAGATCTAAATGAGATCACTCTAGGTTGACAGAGAATAAGAGGAAAATAAAACTCAGGTGTATATTTTCACCTGGTAATCTTTGAGAGGGAATCATATTGGGGTAGAAAAAGCGTGCTGGTTAAATGCCCTCAAGTAAGGCAGAACAAGCCTGATTTTAGAGTCAACCTCGCTGAGTTCTAGTCCCAGATCTGCAACTGTCATCAGCTGTCTGTTTCCCATTTGTTCTCTCACCTATGAAACCAGGGTTTGGTAAAGGTCCTTTCTAGCTCTAAAATTCTATGCATTTGAGGAATGCAAGTGTAACATAGTTTGAATTCTATATTCATGAGCCCTAACCAAGCCAGCACCACTTAAGCCCACTAGACTCCACCCTACCATCAGCTTTGCCCTTGACAGTGCTATCTTGCTAAAGAACATCACTATTATTAGAAAAGCAGGAGGAAAGGGGGAAGAAAAGAAGAGCAATGGGGCAAAAGAGGGAGAAGGAAGAAGAGAGGAATTGTTAAGAGGGCATTTGTTCTTTTTGAGATGAACAGTCTGGGACCCTCACCCCATACCTCTCCATCAAGGTCCAGCTTAAATGCCATCTCCTCCGAGACTGACCTTCTTATTCTCTCTGTACCAATGCAACAGGCATTACAATTCTCATGTTTCCACCTCTGTTTGTTCCTCTGGACAGATTAAGTCCTTTGAAGTGGAGGAACTGGGACCTTCTTACCCACCCTCCCCAACAATGTCCTGCATATCTGAAGTATAGGCAGTCTGAGTTAAGCTGAACTCCGAGAGAGAAAGTCATGCTTAAATTAACATAATGGCTGTTACTGCCTCCTTCCTGAGTGGATGAATTCCAGGACTTTGGGGTTGAAACCAACGTAGAGATAGGATGGGAAAGAAAGGATTTGGAACAGCAGCTTGATAAATACCTTGCATTTTTCTTTTCTCTGTTATTTGAGTAAAGTAGCTCTTATTCCTCTAACGAGAAGTGTACACTACATCCCATGGTATTATTTGTCTCTGTTCTATGATCACAGGTGTCTTCCTTTTCTTCACTGACCTTGCTCCACATCTAGAAATAGCTTGCTCTAGGAGTTAGGATTAAAGTTGCCCAATTTTCTAAATATTGCATGGGGCATACTTATATTGAAAAGTTATTTGCTGTTTTCTGAAATTCAAATTTAACGAGGCAGCCAGTATTTTATCTAGCAACCTTAGACAAGACTCAAGTGGCCTGAAACCTAGCCCAAAATGGCTTCAGCAACAGCAATGACAGTTTATTGGTCCACGGAACTGAAAGGCCCAGGTGGTAATTCTGGGCTTCAAGTGGCACTTAATTTAATATGGCATCAGAAATCCGTTTAATCTCTCACCTTTTGGCTTCTACCCTAGTGGCTTTATTTTCTGGCTTTCCATGGTGCTAGGGGATTGCTAACAATGCTTGCCTCATATCCTGCTAGGGTCAATCGAAGTGGGTAAGAGCAGCTGCTTCCTGCCCACTGAGCAGATCCAGAAGAAGATTCCTCACGCCCCCTCTGGATCACATGCCCCATTCTGAATCTACTCTCTGGCTGGGACAACATCATGCTCTGATTGCTCAGGCCTGGGCTGCATGCCTCAACCTTATGCCTCTTAAGCCTGGGCTGATGGTGAGAGAGGAGTCATTACTTACAAATTAAATTGTGGTGGCTAAGTTTTTTTTTTGAAGGAAAATGGATGCTGGGTGATAGAAGCAAAAGGAAAAACAAACAAGAAAACTCACTCACCACATTTGTTATAGATTCCTAAACCCTGTAATTATTTTTTGAAGAGATTTTGAAAGAAGAGATGGCAGCAGAAGCTCTGAGCATAAATTCTGGTTATTCTACTAACCTGTTCAAGTTGCTTTAATTTTGTGTTATCACTTTCCACACATGTAAGAGAAGGAGCTACGTAACAGGTGATTTCTGAAGTCCTTTCTCGTCTAACATTTCCCCATCCCATGAATGGTAGCAAGAAGATTATGAGAGAACGATATACAAAGAAAGGAATCCCAGAGCATCTTATGTGTTTGGGATCAAAGGGCTGGTGGGTTAGTCTTAGTATAAATTGAATGTGAGTTTTATGTTTACTATTTAGTTAGACTGTTCTCTGCTTTTTTGGGGTTCTTTGTGGCTACTTAAAAAAAATGAATTTAACTCTGTCTATGCAAATTTGCATATGTGATGTGTGTGCATTGAAATTACTGCTCAATCACTGACACTAAGTTGGTTTTTCTCTCCAAATTAATTTATTAGAGAGGAAAAAGAAACTGAAATCTCAGCAGAATGATCAAAACTCTTGTGATTTTATTTGAACATCATAGCATACCATTATAATGACATAGATCATTTTATGCCATGGGATTAATAGTAATTTGTGAGCTTTTGAAAGCACTTTGAAATGTTCAGATTAAAGGAATTAAGTTAAATTTTAAAATAACAAGTATAATTACTGATTTTTCTGAACAGTCAAATGAAGAAAAAAGTCAATTTCCCTTTTTCCTGTCTTCAGATGTCTTTTAATTTGTTCTCTTTTCACAGAGCCTTCAAGTTCAAAGGCAGTTTTCATCATTTTGCTTTAAACTCTGGGAAAACAGACGTGAATAGACTTGGCCAGACTTAACCTTGACAAAAAATTGAGTCCGAGAGGCCCAGGCCTTGGTTAAAATTGCAGCTGCCTATAACAAACTTGTGAGGTCTGGTTTCTCAGCCTCCTTCCACTAACTCCCCAAATCATCCCTGTGGGGAGTGACCCCATGGTGTGTGTGATTGCGTTTGCTTCCAATTTTTGAAAAATACGTAAGAGCTGACCTGGGGCTTTCAGTACCCAGCCGTCTTAGAATAACATGTTATTTTTATGACTTTCAATCATGTAGTCCATCACCCCCCTTCAATTGATAGATGCAAAGCAGATTACCCTTTAGGGAAGAATGACATGCCCAACGCCAGAGAGCTAAGGGATACAGGACATCCCACTTCTAGTCTTTAAGAGTTAAAGTGAACATTGATCTACTAGCATCTTTAGCTTTCTCACAAGAGCATCTAATTCATTAAAGATCATTGGGTAAGGCAGAGGCAATGTTATATTTTAAATAGTTAAAATATTTATGAACACTGATGATATGATTTCATGATAGAAATATGATTCTCAATGTTTCTCTCATTTCAAGTGTTCCCAACATCCTCTGTAATAATTGAAACACCAAGGGAGGGTTTCAAATGGATACTGCAGAGCCTAATAAGTTGATGTTTTCCAGAAGTTGTCTCCTAGCTATTTGGATATAATTTATTAAACTTAGAGTATCAACTGTAATGTCTTTTGTTTCATATTTAATTTTTTTCCTTTTTTAACATCTTTATTGGAGTATAATTGCTTTACAATGGTGTGTTAGTTTCTGCTTTATAACAAAGTGAATCAGCTATACATATACATATATACCCATATCTGCTCCCTCTTGCGTCTGCCTCCCACCCTCCCTATCCCACCCCTCTAGGTGGTCACAAAGCACCAAGCTGATCTCCCTGTGCTATGCAGCTGCTTCCCACTAGCTCTCTGTTTTACATTTGGTAGTGTATATATGTCCATGCCACTCTCTCACTTCGTCCCAGCTTACTATTCCCCCTCCCATGTCCTCAAGTCCATCCTCTACATCTGTGTCTTTATTCCTGTCCTGCCCCTACGTTCATCAGAACCTTTTTTTTTTTTTAAGATTACGTGTATATGTGTTAGCATACGGTATTTGTTATTCTCTTTCAGACTTACTTCACTCTGTATGACAGACTCTAGGTCTATCCCTCTCATTACAAACAGCTCAATTTCATTTCTTTTTATGGCTGAGTAATATTCCATTGCATATATGTGCCACATCTTTATCCATTCATCTGTTGATGGACACTTACGTTGCTTCCATGTCCTGGCTATTGTAAATAGAGCTACAATGAACATTGTGGTACATGTATCTTTTTGAATTATGGTTTCCTCAGGGTATATACCCAGTAGTGGGATTGCTGGGTCATATGGTAGTTCTATTTTTAGTTTTTTAAGGAACCTCCATACTGTTCTCCATAGTGGCTGTATCAATTTACATTCCCACCAACAGTGCAAGAGGGTTCCCTTTTCTCCACACCCTCTCCAGCATTTATTGTTTGTAGATTTTTTGATGATGGCCATTCTGACTGGTATGAGGTGATACCTCATTATGGTTTTGATTTGCATTTCTCTAATAATTAGTGATGTTGAGCATCCTTTCATGTGTTTGCTGGCAATCTATACATCTTCTTTGGAGAAATGTCTATTTAGCTCTTCTGCCCATTTTTGGATTGGGTTGTTTGTTTTTTCTGATATTGAGTTGCCTGAGCTGCTAGTGAATTTTGGAGATTAAGCCTTTGTCAGTTGTTTCATTTGTAAATATTTTCTCCCATTCTGAAGGTTGTCTTTTCATCTTGTTTATGTTTTCCTTTGCTGTGCAAAAGCTTTTAAGTTTCATTAGGTCCTATTTGTTTAGTTCTTTTTTATTCCCATTTCTCTAGGAGGTGGGTCAAAAAGGATCTTGCTGTGATTTATGCCATAGAGGGTTCTGCCTACGTTTTCCTCTAAGAGTTTTATAGTGTCTGGCCTTACATTTAGGTCTTTAATCCATCTTGAGTTTATATTTGTGTATGGTGTTAGGGAGTGTTCTAATTTCATTCTTTTACATGTAGCTGTCCAGTTTTCCCAGCACCACTTATTGAAGAGGCTGTCTTTTCTCCATTGTATATTCTTGCCTTCTTTATCAAAAGTAAGGTGACCATATGTGCCTGGGTTTATCTCTGGGCTTTCTGTCCTGTTCCATTGATCTATATTTCTGCTTTTAGGCCAGTACCATACTGTCTTGATTAGTGTAGCTTTGTAGTATAGTATGAAATCCGGGAACCTGATTCCTCCAGCTCCGTTTTTCTTTCTCAAAATTGCTTTCGCTATTTGCGGGCTTTTGTGTTTCCATACAAATTGTGAAATCTTTTGTTCTAGTTCTGTGAAAAATGCCCTTGTTAGTTTGCCAGGGATTACACTAAATCTGTAGATTGCATTGAGTAGTATAGTCATTTTCACAGTGTTGATTCTTCCAATCCAAGAACATGGTATATCTCTCCATATGTTTGTATCATTTTAATTTCTTTCATCAGTGTCTTACAGTTCTCTGCATACAGGTCTTTTGTCTCCTTAGGTGGATTTATTCCTAGGTATTTTATTCTTCCTGTTGCAATGGTAAATTGGAGTGTTTCCTTAATTTCTCTTTCAGATTTATCATCATTAGTGTAAAGGAATGCAAGAGATTTCTGTGCATTAACGTTGTATCCTGCTACTTTACCATATTCATTGATGAACTCTAGTAGTTTTCTGGTAGCATCTTTAGGATTCTCTATGTATAGTATCATGTCATCTGCAAACAGTGACAGCCTTACTTCTTGTTTTTGATTGGGATTCCTTTTATTTCTTTTTCTCCTATGATTGCTGTGGCTAAAACTTCCAAAACTATGTTGAATAATAGTGGTGAGACTGAACCACCTTGTCTTGTTCCTGATCTTAAGGGAAATGGTTTCAGTTTTTCAATTTTGAGAACTATGTTGGTTTGGGGTTTGTCATATATGGACTTTATTTTTTATTTATTTATTTATTTTGCATTACACGGGCCTCTCACTGTTGTGGCCTCTCCCGTTGCGGAACACAGGCTCTGGACACGCAGGCTCAGTGGACATGGCTCACGGGCCCAGCCGCTCCGCAGCATGTGGGATCCTCCCGGTCCGGGACATGAACCCGTGTCCCCTGCATCGGCAGGCAGACTCTCAACCACTGCGCCACCAGGGAAGCCCTATGGCCTTTATTATGTTGGGGTAAGTTCCTTCTATGCCTACTTTCTGGAATGTTTTTATCATAAATGGGGGTTGAATTTTGTGGAAAGCTTTTTCTGCATCTACTGAGATGATCTTATGGTTTTTCTCCTTCAATTAGTTAATATGATTTATCACATTGATTGATTTGTGTATATTGAAGAATCCTTGCATTCCTGGGATAAACCGCCCTTGATCATGGTGTATGATCCTTCTAATGTGCTGTTGGATTCTGTTTGCTAGTAGTGTGTTGAGGATTTTTGCATCTATGTTCATCAGTGATATTGGCCTTTAGCTTTCTTTATTTGTGACATCTTTGTCTGGTTTTTGTATCAGGGTGATAGTGGCTTTGTAGAATGAGTTTGGGAGTGTTCCTCCCTCTGCTATATTTTGGAAGAGTCTGAGAAGGACAGGTGTTAGCTCTTCTCTAAATGTTTGATAGAATTCACCTGTGAATCCATTTGGTCCTGGGCTTTTGTTTGTTGGAAGATTTTTAATCACAGTCTCAATTTCAGTGCTTGTGATTGGTCTGTTTATATTTTCTATTTCTTCCTGGCTCAGTATTGGAAGGTTGTGCTCTTCCAAGAATTTGTCCATTTCCTCCAGGTTGTCCATTTTATTGGCATAGAGTTGCTTGCAGTAATCTCTCATGATCCTTTGTATTTCTGCAGTGTCAGTTGTTACTTCTCCTTTTTCATTTCTAATTCTATTGATTTGAGTCTTCTCCCTTTTTTTCTTGATGAGTCTGGCTAATGGTTTATCAATTTTGTTTATCTTCTCAAAGAATGAACTTGTAGTTTTATTGATCTTTGCTATTGTTTCCTTCATTTCTTTTTCATTTATTTCTGCTCTGAACTTTATGATTTCTTTTCTTCTGCTAACTTTGGGTTTTTTTTGTTCTTCTTTCTCTAATTGCTTTAGGTGTAAGGTTAGGTTGTTTATATGAGATGTTTCTTGGGGTAGGATTGTATTGCTATAAATATTCCTCTTAGAACTGCTTTTGCTGCATCATATAGGTTTTGGATCATCTTGTTTTCATTGTCATTTGTTTCTAAGTATTTTCTGATTTTCTCTTTGATTTCTTCAGTGATCTCTTGGTTACTTAGTAGTGTATTGTTTAGCCTCCATGGGTTTCTATTTTTTTACGGATATTTTCCTGTAATTGATACCTTGTCTCATAGTGTTGTGTTCGGAAAAGATACTTGATACAATTTCAATTTTCTTAAATTTACCAAGGCTTGGTTTGTGACTCAAGATATTATCTATTCTGGAAAAAGTTCCATGAGCACTTGAGAAGAAAGTGTATTCTGTTGTTTTTGGGTGGAATGTCGTATAAATATCATTTAAGTCCATCTTGTTTAGTGGGTCATTTAAAGCTTGTGTTTCCTTATTTATTTTCATTTTGGCTGATCTGTCCATTGGTGAAAGCGGGGTGTTAAAGTCCCCTACTATGATTGTGTTACTGTCGATTCCTCTTTTATTGCTGTTAGCATTTGCCTTATATATTGAGGTGCTCCTGTGTTGGGTGCATCAGTATTTAAAATTGTTATATCTTCTTCTTGGATTGATCCCTTCATTATTATGTAGTGTCCTTCTTTGTCTCTTCTAATAGCCCATTTTAAAGTCTCTTTTGTCTGATATGAGAATTTTAAAATATTATTAAAAATTAAAACGTAATAAAACAAGAGAAATAAAGAAGAGGGCAACCAAAGCAAAAAACAAATCCACCCATGATAACAAGTGCTAAAAAAAAAATGGACAGACAGACAGAATGCTAGGACAAATGGTAAAAGCAAGGCTATACAGACAAAAATCATACAAAGAATCATATACATACACACTCGCAAAAGAGAAATAGGAAAAAAAAATACATCTGTATTAAAAAAAAAGACAAGTGCAACCAAATCAATAAACAAATCTACCAATGATAATAAACTCTAAATACTAAACTAAGATAGACACAAAACCAGAAACAAATTAGATGTAGAAAGCAGACCCCATGTCTACAGTTGCTCCCAAAGTCCACCACCTCAGCTTTGGGATGATTCGTTGTCTGTTCAGGTATTCCAGTGATGCAGGGTCCATCAAGTTGATTGTGGAGATTTAATCCACTGCTCGTGAGGATGCTGGGAGAAATTTCCCTTTCTCTTCATTGTTCACAGAGCTTCTTGATTTCAGCTTTGGATTTGGCCTGCCTCTGTGTGTAGGTCGCCTGAGGCCATCTTTTCTTGGCTCACACAGGACGGGGTTAAAGTAGCGGCTGATTAGGCGGCCCTAGCTCCCTCAGTCTGGGGGCAGGGAGGGGTACACATGCAGGGCAAGCATGCAGTGGCAGAGGCTGGCCTGACATTGGAACAGCCTGAGGAGTGCTCTGTGTTCTCCTGGGCACGTTGTCACTGGATCATGAGACCCTGGCAGTGGCGGGCTGCACAGGCTCCCAGGAGGGTATGTGTGGACAGTGACCTGTGCTTGCACACAGACTTCTTGGTGGCTGCAGCAGCAGCCTTAGCATCTCATGCCTGTCTCTTGGGTCCGCGCTGATAGCCATGGCTCACGCCCATCTCTGGAGCTCATTTAGGTGGTGCTTTGAATCCCCTCTCCTCACACACCCCAAAACAATGGTCTCTTGCTTCTTAGGCAGGTCCAGACTTTTTCCCAGACTCCCTCCTGGTTGGCTGTGGCCCACTAGCCCCCTTCAGGCTGTGTTCATGCAGCCGACCCCAGTCCTCTCCCTGGGATCTGAACTCTGAAGCCTGAGCCTCAGCTCCCAGCCCCCGGCCGTCCCGGTGGGTGAGCAGACAAGCCTCTAAGGCTGGTGAGTGCTGGTCAGCACCTATCCTCTGTGCGGGAATCTCTCTGCTTTGCCCTCTTCACCCCTGTTGCTGTGCTCTCCTCCATGGCTCTGAGGCTTCCCCCCTGCCACTCCCATTCTCTGCCAGTGAAGGGGCTTCCAAGTGTGTGGAAAGTTTTCTTCCTTCACAGCTCCCTCCCCAAGGTGCAGGTCCTGTCCCTATTCCTCTGTCTCTGTTTTTTCTTTTTTCTTTTGCCCTGTCCAGGTATGTGGGGGAGTTTCTTGCCTTTTGGGAAGTCTGAGGTCTTCTGCCAGTGTTCAGTAGGTGTGCTGTAGGAGTTGTTCCACATGTAGATGTATTTCTGATGTATTTGTGGGGGGGAAGGTGATCTCCACGTCTTACTCCTCTGCCATCTTGAAGGTCTCCCCCCAGATTTAATTTTTAATGAGACCTGAATATGAACATGTGGCTTTGTCTTCTGCATTCCTTTTATATACATATATTTTCTTTTTTGCCTCAACTGAAGGTACTGATAATGCACTCACAGATGCAGAGGCAGATGCCATGTAAACATTGTGTTTTACTTCTCTTAGTGGGAAAACATGGGAAGCTGTATTAGTTACCTATTGTCGTGGTAATAAATTACCACAAACTGAGTGGCTTAAAACAATACAAATTTATCCTTTATAGTTCTGCACATCAGAAGTTCAAATTTGTTTCACTGGTTTAAAATTAAATTGTCAGCAGGACTAGGTTCCTTCTGGAATCTCCAGGGGAGAATCTGTTACTGCCTTTTTCAGCTTTTAACGACCTCCCATATCCCTTAGCTTAAGCCCCTCATTACTCCAAACCCTTCTTCCAACATTCCAGTTCCTTCCTTGACCCTAACCTGCCTCCTTCCCTCCTGTAAGAACCATTGTGATTACCTTGGGCCCACTCAGATAATCCGTACATGGTCACTGGTGAATTTGACAAGACCTGGCTCCACCTTTAATATCGATACAACTTTCGATCATTTGCCAAATCTACTGTGTGTCAGAATCCCCACTTTTGAGATGAGGATAATAACAATGTCTATCTGTGGTCTATGCATGGTCTTTAGCACCAGTCCTTTCCACAGAGGGAAGGTGGATATATATATCTCAGCCATCAACGTAAAGCAAAAAATCTAAATATAAAAGCATTTTTCCATTTTGAGCAGTTTTCGATGAGAAGGAACCAAAGTGAAAGTTTGTGGAGAATAAATTGCATTTAGACCAAATAGGTAGTTTAGAACTTTGAAATGACTTGAAGTGTCAAAATTAAGATTCTGTGAAGGTTACTCCCCACTCCTGTGTCAGTTACAATGAGATTCTTTGATGATGATGATAATGATGATGACGATGGTGACAACATATGTGTACATGACTGTCTCTATAGACATTTTCTCTGTGCACGGTTTCTAACACTCATAATCACAGACTAAAAATACCAAAAAAATTCTCCATGTTCATAGAGCATACTGTATACATTTTAATAGAACATACAAGTTTTTATTATAGTTAATGGTTTATGTGTAAGTTTCTCATAGAGTGAGAGCTTCCTAAATATAAGGATTATCGCTTCTGTTTTTGTGAGGCTAGTGCTTGGCATATAGTAGATGTTCAATAAATATAATTTTAATAAGAGTGTGGAAGCATGCTAACCAATGTATTCAGCAACATTAAAGGAGAAGTGCAAGCCAAGACTTTTTTCAGTTACAGGGGAAAAAAGTAATCACTGAATCAAAAGGGATTTATTGGCATATATTACTAGGAAGCATACTGTGCCTAATTCAAATCCAAGGATGATCTTTAGAGACCAGGAATCTCGACACTAGAATTGGGACTCAGAAATAGCAGGACTCTTTCCATCAATCTCTTATCTTTTGTTTTCTCTGCTTCCCATTGCATGTTGGTATCATCCTAGCCTACTCTAGTTAGCCTTCTTAAGTAGTATGGAACATAGAAGTCCCAACCTTACAGAATAAGAAAACATATTTACCCTGGGGTTTGTGTGAGTAATCCCAGAGAAGAACACTGATTTTTAAATGTGTTCCTTTTTTGTTTTTTTTTTTTTTTTTATTAATCACTGATATCAGGAACATGGAATCCTCTGGACAATTCTGGGTCACATGACTTCTATAGCTATGTGTGTTGGGACAGGAAGAAGTTGAAGAATTAGAGGCAGAACTGTCCCCAAAAGAAAAGGGGAAATGGAAAAGATTATCAATACACTAAGTACTATGGTCTATTATAAGAATTAAAGACCAGCAATTTTTTTAAAATTTAAAATATATTTTCCTTTTCATATAGTAAAAGAGACATTGCTTTTATGCAAATGGTAGTAAGGCTGAAATAATCCATTGCCATTAAGGAACCATGGATTTTTGTTTCCTTTTTCCTAAAATTTGTTCAAAGAATCTTAGACTGTCCATAGGTTCATACTTATTCCTCCAAAAGCCGCTCAGTAGATAAACAAAAACTAGAAATTTGTTTTTAGATAAATTAATAATACTTCACACAGTAGACACCTAAGAATTCAGTCATTATTTGATGATTAAATAGATTATCCAGACATTTTGATCAGGGGATGTGAGGCCATAAGTCTTCATACAGATTCTGTAGATTCTGGATATCTGTATGACTAATTATTGGACCGATAACAGTATACTAAGGTGTCTTTAAAATTAGTTACCTAACTATAAAAGAATTTAGGCATTAGTTCAGTGGAAAAATTCAATTATGGTAGTAGGGAACATGATAATCACAACTAGAAAAGAAAATCACAGCGTGATTCAAATAGTTCGAAAAGACAAGATTTTGATAAAAATATCACTTCTTAATAACTTAAACTTCTTGGGGTTCAAATCAATAGTCACCATTGGTCTGTAGGACAGCTCTGTTTTGTGTACCAATAAACTAATAAATTTCAGGCCTGGGGTACTGCACACCTTGCAGCATAGAATTCAGGGGATTATTGGATAGAGGGCCTTCTTCCTTACTCTTTGCGATGGAGTTTTAAAAAACAGGTAGAGCATGGTGTTAAAGGATGTTCTAATTTCATTTTTTACATGTAGATGTCCAGTTTTCCCAGCACCATTTATTGACGAGACTGTCTTTAGAACATTCTTTAACACCATACACAAAAATAAACTCAAAATGGATTATAGACCTAAATGTAAGACTGGATACTATAAAACCCTTAGAGGAAAACATAGGCAGAACACTCTTTGACATAAATCACAGCAAGATCTTTTCCAATCCATCTCCTAGAGTAATGGAAATAAAAACAAAATAAACAAGTGGGACATAATTAAACTCAAAAGCTTTTGCACAGCAAAGGAAACCATAAACAAAATGAAGAAACAACCCACAGAATAGAAGAAAATATTTGTAAATGATGTGATGTGACAGACAAGGGATTAATCTCCAAAATTTACAAACAGCTCATACAGCTCAATATCAAAAACAAACAACCCAATCAAAAAATGGGCAGAAGACCTAAATAGGCAATTCTCCAAAGAAGACATACAGATGGCCAAGAACCACATGAAAAGATGCTCAACATTGCTAATTATTAGAGAAATGCAAATCAAAACTACAATGAGGTATCACCTCACACCTGTCAGAATGGCTACCATCAAAAAGTCTATAAACAATAAATGCTGGAGAGAGTGTGGAGAAAAGGGAACCCTCTTGCACTGTTGGTGGGAATGTAAATTGGTACAGCCACTATGGAGAACAGTATAGAGGTTCCTTAAAAAACTAAAGATAGAACGACCATATGATCCAGCAATCCCACTCCTGGGCATATATTTGGAAAAAAACATGGTTTGAAAGGATACATGCACCCTAATGTTCATTGCAGTGCTATTCACAACAGCCAAAACATGGAAACAACCTAAATGTTCATCAACAGATGAATGGATAAAGAAGATGTGGTACATATATACAATGGAATATTACTCAGCCATAAAAAATGAATGAAATAATACCATTTGCAGCAACATGGATGGACCTGGAGATTATCATGCTAAGTGAAGTAAGTCAGACAGAGAAAGACAAATATCATATGGTATTGCTTATATGGGAACCTAAATAAATGATACAAATGAACTTATTTACAAAACAGAAACAAACTCACAGACTTAAAGAATGAACTTATGGTTGCCAGAGAGGAAGGGTTGGGGGGAGGGATAAATTGGGAGTTTGTGATTGACATATACACACTTCTATATTTAAAATAGATAACCAACAAAGACCTACTGTACAGCACAGGGAACGCTGCTCAATATTCTTTAATAACCTAAATCAGAAAAGAGTTTGAAAAAGAATAGATACATGTATATATATAACTGAATCACTTTGCTGTACACATGAAACAAAACACTGTTAATCAATTATACTCCAATATAAAAAAAATTTAAAAATAAATGAAAATAAAAACAGGTAGATACCTCATATTGTTATAGCATAACTCTGCTCTTCCTTCCTTTGCTTCTCTATATTCAAATTTTCTTCCATAATGTGAACTTTGTTATACATCTTGAAGATAAGACTTCGGAGTTAAATTAAGTAGAAAAGTATCTTCTAGATCTTCTTTTAAGGGGAAAAAATAAATTAAAAATGCAACAGTCAAGCATTAAACTACTTTTGACTTGACTTTAGATCTCGTGATGTGCCCTGCTAATGATATCTATTCCAATGGACATTTGAAAGAAGTTTTCTAATAATAACCTGACAGTCTTTAACAAATACCTCTCAGATACAGTCACATGTCCTCCTACTGATTAAATTTTTCCAGGAAAGTGAGACAACTCTTTGAACAATATATCATCGCAACAAATTTGATTCCCTTTTATGTTTATATTTTGGTGACAGGCCTAATACCTAAATCAATGTGTTTAAAAAGAAGCCCCCTTAGGTTTCTTTAAATGATTTATTGCCTTAGTTACATTATTGCTTCAGGTGTAATCAGGAATATTTGTCTTCATGTCATTGCAATGGAGATATGGGATAGAATATGCTAATAAGCCTGTCTTTGTATATAATACTTTATTACTCTTTTGTTTGTTTCAGTCTCTTAATTAGTGACAGTCATTTAAAGCCATCCATCTTTGTTCAAATTTATGCAAATATTGTAAGTTAATAATGAGAGTTTCAAAGGACCCTGTTTATCAGCATTTATTTTGAGTTTATTAGTCTGTCCGTTTGTTCAGCTAAATAAAATGTCTTTCTTTAAAGCTATAAAGCTAAAATTCGTCAATCAAATAATTATTAAAAATTCTTAAGGATAATTGTTTGTTTTACATCAGAGTACAAATACCACTTGTGAAATCCAATAGCTCTTCAATATCCCATTATTGCTTCCATCTCAGTGCAGCCCCCATCCATGTCTTAAGTGACTGCTCAGGAAAACGATAAGGTTTTGTTAACATTTACTCCCAAAATGCCATCTGGAATTTATTGACTCGTTGCAGTTTAAAACAGAATCCTCATAGTATACTAATGGTAATTGGAGTTAATGCCATAGAGGTTGATTAAGATGCTTGTTGGTACTATAAGAAATGCGCCCTTAATTATGATCTTCTTAATAGTTAGCTCATGGGCTTCCCTGGTGGCGCAGTGGTTGAGGGTCCGCCTGCCGACGCAGGGGACACGGGTTCGTGCCCCGGTCCGGGAGCTGGGCCCGTGACCCATGGCCACTGAGCCTGTGCTCCGCAACGGGAGAGGCCACAACAGTGAGAGGCCCGCCTACCGCAAAAAAAAAAAGTTAGCTCACACAGTCAAGGCAAAATTATCACTTAGTTCACAGCTTTGCATATTCACTGCGCCCTCACACCTTCACATTTGAGTTACATTGTTTTGTTCTAAAACTCTTGGCAGATAGCTTGGAAATGCTGATGTGCAGCTCTCAGCAGTGTACTGCTGGATTCTCTCCCCATTTATTGCTATTAGCAAGAGTCTATCTTCCTATGGAATGTATGAGGGTCAGTAGTTCCAGTAACATATCAGAATCACCTTCCTTAAAATCCAAATTTTTCCAGGGACTGTGCTTGGTAGTGAGATTAATGATATAATCCCTGGGCTCAGATCATTAACAGGATAGTGGTGAAAACAGACACGGACTAGAATGTAAGCTTTCTAGGGTCAGGGACTGAATCATGTCCACTATTATATTTCCACTGCTTTGCACACATCAAGAACATACTAGTTACAAAAGCAGTGTTGTTTGGATTAAGAAGAGGTATATGCACATAGGAGGGAAAGGAATGTGACTGCAGGTATCAAAGTGAATGACAAATTTTGAGCAGATGCCCACAGAATCAGTAGAATTTTTCTGGGAGACAAGAGTGCAAACTTGTATTAGGAAACTGGGAAACTTGTGGTTTTCCAGATATATGATGTACAGGGGCTAGGGGATGGCATAGAGTGAGGCTGGGATGATGGGGTTGCCAAGAATGGGAAGGCTTTGAGTGGCATGCTGAGGAGTTTGAATGTTATTCACTGTGTTGAAGGAGCCATCAAAAATGTGCGTTCAGGGTACATTCCTAATAGAAACCAGAGAAGGTAGCAAAACAGAGGATGAGCTCACATACCCCAGTATGCTCAGGTAGCCACCTAGCCTCAGAAAAATCAGCATACAGGCTTCATGTTAGTTAAATCTAAATCTGCCACATTTTTAGCTAGATAAATTTCTCCATTCTCTGGTCTTTAGTATCCTAATCTAAAAAGCAGGGATTATAATACTAATTTGAAGGATTACTTTTTTTTTTTTAAACATCTTTATTGGGGTATAATTGCTTTACAATGGTGTGTTAGTTTCTGCTTTATAACAAAGTGAATCAGCTATACATATACATATGTTCCCATATGTCTTCCCTCTTGCGTCTCCCTCCCTCCCACTCTCCCCATCCCACCCCTGAAGGATTACTTTTTAAATATTAGAGACTATAAAGTACTTGGAACATAGCAGGTGTTCCTTAAATACTGAGAGGGTATAGGAATGAATTCATATTAACAACATTTGATACACAAATAATCCAGTTAATAAAGGGCAAAGGATGTGA
This sequence comes from Phocoena sinus, assembly GCF_008692025.1. Taxonomy (NCBI): domain Eukaryota; kingdom Metazoa; phylum Chordata; class Mammalia; order Artiodactyla; family Phocoenidae; genus Phocoena; species Phocoena sinus. The sequence continues at coordinate 49,033,516 of NC_045767.1, read as the reverse complement.
ATCGACATTTTTCCAAAGAAGATATAAAAATGGCCAACGTACACATGAATAGATGCTCAACATCACTAGCTATTAGGAAAATGAAAATCAAAAGCACATGGAGAAACCACTTCACACCCACTAGGATGGCTATAATAAAAAACACTTAAAAACAACTGTTGGCAAGGAAGTAGAGAAATTAGAACCCTCGTGAACTACTGCAGGAATATAAAATGGTGTATTCACTGTAGAAGAAAATAGGCAGTTCCTCAGAAGGTTAAATGGAGAGTTACCATATGACTCAGCAATTTCACTTCTAGGAATATACCTGAGAAAAATGAGAACATAAGTCCATGCAAAACTTGCACTAGATTGTTCACAGCAGCATTATTCATAATACCTAAAAAGTGGAAACAGCCCAAATGCCCATCAAGTGGTGAAAAGATCAGTAATGTACTACGTACAATGGAGTATTGTTCAGCAATAAAAAAAGAATGAATTAGTGATAAATGCTGTAACATGGATAAACCTTGAAAACATTATGCTAAGTGAATAAAGCCAGTCACAAAAGACTCTATGATTGTATGATCCACAAAAACAGTGTGTTCTATTTATACGTACTTTCTAGAATAGATAATTGTACGACATGCTTAGGGCTGGGTGTTAAGGAGAAATGGAGGGGTACAAGGGTTTGTGGGGAGAGCAGGGCAAAGAAGATGTTCTAAAATTGATTGTGCTGATTGTTGCACAACTGTGAATACACTAAACACCATTGATTCCACTCAGTACAATTCAAAGGGTGAAATGTGTGGTACCTGAATTATATCTCAATAAAGTTGTTATAAAAAAATGGAAAAGTAACATGAGTACCTCGTACATGAAAAGTAATATACATAAATTATCTCGTTTACTCATTGAAGCAAGCCTCCCTATGAAATGGGAACATTTTTAACACCATTTTACGGGCAAGAAAAAGCCAAAACTTAGAGGTAGAGTTTGTGGGTGGGATAGTTGTGAAACATATTAGTACGTATATATTTTATATGTATTATAACATATAATTATGTAGTATATATAATATGCTACTACTCTATAAAATAAATATTTTTTTAAAACATTTTTTTAAATAGTGATCATCAGTATGGTTTTCTTACCTGTAGTTAATTTCCTAGATCCCTTCATTCTTGCTCAGGAACCTATTCTCAGGCAACCAGTGGCCCTCTCTAAACCTCTCTTCCTATGCAGTTTTGTGTGTAAATTCCCCCATCCCCACCCCAGAGAAAGGGTGTCTGAGTTGTCCCTGACATCAATTATGCAAGCTGAGATATTCAGGAGCAGAGAAGCTTCATGCAAAAATAACTGCTTAGTATATAATACCTGTCTCCAGTAAGTCCATTAACAATAGCTGGCATTTTCAATGCTTATAAGTACTCAGCTTTTTATGATATGCCTTTAATAAGCATTGTTTCATTCAGTCATTACAACAAATTGATGAAGAGAGAGGTAAGGTGACCAAAGCATCCTGGTTTGCTGGGGATTTTCCCATTTTAGCACTGAAAATCCATGTCCCCAGAACCGCTTTAGTCCCAGGCAAACCAAAATGGTTGGTCAGCCTAGAGAGAGGATTCATATTGACTAACCTTCTCAACCAGGAATTTGACAGTGTGTATTGTTCTGTTTATTCAAAAATGAAAAAAAAAGTGTAATTTCTAACTCTTGCCCCCATTTACAAGTTATTTTTGATGACATGTCATTTGTTGGTTGGATCACCTCGCTTCATGAAGAGAGGCTAAAGACATTCTCAGAATAGTAACCAAGTGTATTTTAGGATACATCAACAAAAGAGTTGATACAGTAATTAAGCACACCCGAAATCTGGTGTAAAATATAATTACACATTGCATAGAAACTTTTATATTGAACCAAAGAAAAACACATCTCCTATTTAAAATGTCAAACTGATCATTGTTCCTTATTGTTCTCTTGGTTATAGAGTGACATTTCCATGAAAACTCATTTCTGGTTTAGTGATACAGAGAAACACAATAGCTATTACCAATTATTTAGTTCCTACTGAGCTGTCCATAAAGGACTTGTGAAAGCAGTGGCATCAATTCATATTCCTTCCCTTCCTCTCCTGCCTGCTCTATTTAAAGATAACATAGTCTGAGTCTAGGTATGAAATTAATCTATCTTCAGGCTCTTGTCTCCAAAATGCAGTTCATACATCTCATACCACAAGGAAGTTGTTTCTCTTTGGGGCTTTCCACTAAAGTGAGAATTAAAAGTTTAAGATGTGCAAGAGAGGAGTAGTGTCTAGGCAATAAGCTTTCTGAATATTCTGTTTTTGTTTTTTTTTTAAAGTGTGTGGAAATTCTTTCTTTGAAGATAATGAGACCGGATGGATAGGTACAGTGGGGAGCTAGTTGCCTGGCTATACCTGTCAGAAGGTAAGCTGTCCCTCCGAAGATTTGTAGAGTGTCTAGCATGGTGCCTGGTACAATAAGCACTCAAGAAATGATAATCTTCCCTTCCTCGGGAAATACATGGAACTCAGTACTGTATGTTGAAGCTATTAAAAAGTAGGATTCATGAAGGTAGAGACTGAATATTTCTAGTCACTGCAGCCTCGGCATTGCCTAACAATGTGTAGCTAATAGGAATTCTTAGAAATATTTTATGAATTAATGAGTTTCTATGTCAAGGTGTATCTCAGGAGAGGGAAATTGTGTGTTTTGCCAGCAGGTAGTGTGGAGAATATGGAAAGTACTTCCCTCATTTTTAAGACAATCACTCATGAATCTGGTTGGAATATAGACAGCAGTCAAAGTGTAGCCCTAAGTGTAGGTCAATTTAGGGGCCAGGTGACTGAGAGCAAACACAGTGGAGCAGAGATCATCTCTCTCATGTACTCTTTGAGCAGCTTTGTGTCTGTTACTGGGGGAAATTCATTGTCTCAGCAGTTGTTCAATCTCCCATTATTGTCTGAGAGCCCATTCCATTTCAAAAAAGATCACGGATGTAAGAACATAATGAAAAATGCAATTACATACAAACCACCACGTCCTGAAAAGTAATAGTCACCTTCCTTATTGTTTCTAGAGCATCTGCTATTAAAACGTCATTCCCCAGAATTTATACCATCCATTATAGACTAAAATATAGTCTTAGAAAGAGATTAGAGCAATATTCTTTCTTTGGTTGATGAGTATTAGATCATCAACTTCCCTCAGCATGGTTTGTTCTAGTTCTCTCAAATTGATTGGTGTATCTACTCAATCCCTTGTTTGAGCAAGTTTTGACATGTCCAGCAAAATTATGAGGAGACAGGCAAAATTGTTTAGTGGTATTTGGAATGAAATAATTTCTCCAGCAGATTCTTTAAATCTGGCTTCCCACACATAAACCGTGTGACATCTGATCTGCAACATTTCTAGGTGGCTTCATCTGGCTCTTGACCCATCTAAGCGCCCTCTCTAAGCTCCACAATGTCAATCCAGTACTTGATGGTGATGATGATAGTAATGAAAAACATTTACTGAGCACTCATTAGGACGTTGAAACTAATCTAGATGCTTAAAATACCTGAATCATTTTAATCTTCACAACCATCCTATAGGTTCTAGCATTGGTCCCTGATGGAGATGAAGAAACTGAGTCTCAAAGAAGTAAAGTCAGTTGCTTGAGTTCACCCCACGAGGAAACAGAAATTCAAATGCAGGCATTCTAGCACAGGAGCGCACACTTCTAACCACTGCACTATGTGCTCTTCGTTCTTATTTCCTCCTAGAACCAGTATCCTGCAAGGAGCCTCAGACACTTCTGTGAAGCACTCTGTACTTAACTCCTATCCCACCTCTATCCAGTTGCTCCTAGTACTGTCTTTTAACCTTGAGGGTCTGTATCAATGAAGTCCCAGCAAGCTCTTTTTTTTTTTTTTTTTTTTTTTTGCGGTACGTGGGCCTCTCACTGCTGTGGCCTCTCCCGTTGTGGAGCACAGGCTCCGGACACACAGGCTCAGCGGCCATGGCTCACGGGCCCAGTCGCTCCGCGGCATGTGGGATCCTGCCGGACCGGGGCACGAACCCATGTCGCCCGCATCGGCAGGCGGACTCTCAACCACTGTGCCACCAGGGAAGCCCCAAGCTCTGCTTTATTATGACATTGAAACTATATGGAGGAAGTTTATCTTCAGGAAAGAGCAAAGGCACCCCTCCTAGTGCCAGGAATAACCCAGTAAATCAGTGTAAATTATGTTGCAGATATACAGAGTTAACAGTATTTGGCTGCAGTCTATTTTACCTCCCCTCCCAACCTTCTACCCAGGGAGCTCAGCCACTTAAAACACAAATTCCATACCCGCCAAACTACTTCTGTGTGATAGAGACATGGCCAGTTATTGTCATCTGTAATTCACAGAATACTTTATATGATTAAATGTCTTTCTGACAATGCCAGTTGGCAAATCTTTTGGATCAGTTCCTATCCCTTTGGATCACTGTGATTTGTGGACAGGCAAGAAATGGTCAGTGCATTATAATAGAGACTTAACAACACACCACATGATGCGGTTTTACTGCTGCCTTTATCTTCTTGTACCCTGGGGTAAATGTGTCTCTACTCTCTTGGCACGGTTCACATTTTCCCACTGTTCACTGTTTCATGTTAAAGATGGATGATGTGAATTTACAATTAGAATCAGCTTGAATGACATTATTCATTCAACACATTTTTTTTTTTTTTTTTTTTTGGTACGCGGGCCTCTCACCGCTGCGGCCCCTCCCGCTGCGGAGCACAGGCTCCGGACGCGCAGGCCTAGCGGCATGTGGGATCCTCCCGGACCAGGGCACGAACCTACGTCCCCTGCACCGGCAGGCGGACTCTCAACCACTACGCCACCAGGGAAGCCCTCATTCAACACATATTTATTTAATAATTACAGTGTGCCAGTTACTAAGCTGAGGAAAGGAGTGGACAAAGAGATGAGTTTCCTATTCCCATGGAGCTTAAATCATAGTGTGGGGAGAAAGAACAACGGCGAGTCAGGGGAAGTGCTTAACTAAACACTATGGTTTAATATAAGTTCTATGAGAAAAAAATAAACTAGAGTCATACAATAGATATCACCATGGAGGAGTAGGAAGGAGGTACAGTTAGATAAGTTAGAGATGACTTTTCTGATGAGGTGATATTTTAGATGAGACCTGAAAGATAAGGAGATAGACATGCAAAACTCTGGTGAAAGAGTATTCTAAATAAAGGAAAGAGGAAGCCCGAAGGCCCTGAGGCAAGGGTGAACTTTGCAAGCTTTTGTGGAACAGCAAGAAGCCAGTGTGGCCTAGGATGGGATGGGATAAGGGGATGGAGAGTAGAATTAAAGGAGGTGTGAGAGGTAAGGATGTGCTGGATCACATGGAGCTTTGCAGGTAAGAAGTTATCTATTTATTATGTGCTTATTTACTTATTTGTAAGTAGTGTGAGAAGTCCTCAAGGCTCTTTCAAAAGTGCAGTGACCTTATCTAATTTAGGTTTTTGAAGGCTCTTCCCATTGTTGTGGTGAGACAAGGTAATATAGAACAAGAATGGAATCAGGGAGAACAATCTGTAGGAATTTGCATCAATCCACATGAAATATGAGGATATTTTTACCACAGTGTGATAGATAAGCCTATAAAAGAATCAGCAAACATGCATGGAGGGACTCCTACTTGACCTCTCGGCTTCTGCACACGTTCTTGCCTACGTTCTTTTTCTGAAACACTCCTCCACCCTCTTCCTTGCCTTGTTAGCCTTCAACCTAGATGTCAGTTTCTCCAGGGAGCCTTCCCTGATCCCCAAATTAAGATAAGTTACTTCATAGCAACTTACATTCCCCTTATCATGAAACTTACTGTCTTTCTGTATCTTTGCTTATCTCTGTTTCCCATTAGACAGTAAACTGCTTAAAGAAAGATCTACAGCTTTGTCACTGTATTGGTTTGGTCAGGCTGCCATAATAAGATACCACAGATTGGGTGGCTTAAACAACAGAAATTTATTTCATCACAGTTCTGGAGACTGGAAGTTCACTCAAGATCATGGTGTCTGCCAGTTTGATTTCTTCTGAGGCCTCTCTCTTTGGCATGCAGACGGTGGCCTTCTTGCTGTGTCCTCACATGGTCTTTCTCTTGTCACACACATTTCTGGTGTCTATTTTGGTGTCCAAGTTTCCTCTTCTTATAAGGACATCTGTCATTGGATTAGGTCCCACCTGTATAACCTCCTTTTACCTTATTTATCTCTTTAAAGGCCCTGTATCTAAATTCAGTCACATTCTGAGGTACTGGGAGTTAGGATTCAATATATGAGTTTTGGGGAGAAACAGTTCAGCTCATAATAGTCACTGTTGTATATACCCAGTATCTGGAACATTGTAGGCATTCATAAATATGTGATGAATTATATCTTATTTTAGAATTATTATCTTAATAATAATTATATCAAAGGGTGATGTCTCATTTACAACTCCAAGTATATTGATTCCTGGATGATCCAGGGTTTGAGCCATGGGTTCAGCTTCCTTTTCAATAGATAAAACATTAAGTGGCAGTAGGCTTCTTTATTACCAAGATTCAAAGATTACTCTAGGTGAAGATGTTACTATTTATTACCGAGATTCAAAGATTACTGTAGGTGAAGATGTTACTAACTCTTGAAATCTTCCATTAACACTCCATTTTTAGAGCAGGTTTCTAAAGTTTGAGCATTGGTCTATTTTGAATAATAGATTGAACCATATACCCTCATAGTTAAAGTTATATCCTGAGAGTGCATTCATTAACTCTACTAGATACTTTGTAATTTTAATTTTTACTTTGAATTTATTTGAATTTATTCATATGGCCCTCTTTGGTCATTATACTGATCCTTTGAAGCTGCCAATACAAGCCCTAATTATACTCAATTTTCAGTTGGGTAATCTCTTTTTAACATAAACCTGGTCAGATCAGTGCCCTGCTTAAAACTCATCTATGTTTCCCATTGCTTTTCAAATGAAAGCCATAATCCTCACCACATAGTCTATGATGCCCTGAATGCTCTCATTTACCTCACTGGGCTCTTGGCCTGTCATTCTCTCTCCTGTCCCTTGATCATTCCAAGTGTTACAGCTTTTTAGTATGTGCTGTTATCTCTGTCGGGAAATCTGTCCTTCCATCTCTTCTCATCCTACATTCATCTAGGTTATACAATATTTTCTTAAGACAACTTTTTGAGATATCTCCCCTTCCCTCAAACTAGTTGCTATGTTCCATTGGTCTGGGCTGCCTTAGCTGCTGCGAATTCTCCTGCATCCTTTACAACACTTTGATACTTTCAATTATTAACTTAAATACATATGTTTGACTAATGCATGCCTCCATGTTAAAATGTCAACACCACGTGGGAGTTACTGGGTCTCTTTTTGTTCACTGCTGTATCTCCAGGGCTTATCTACTTGAACACTTAGTTGGTGCTCAATGAATTGCTGTTGATGGAAAATAAATCTGGCAGTCACGGAAACATTAATTTACTCATTGGTAATTCCAAAATGGTAAGAAGATTGAAACGCCAGTCTCTCAATTCCATTGTGCTCTCTGACATGGTTATAAATAGTTAATTTTGGGGAGACTATGAAACCTAAGTAAGATTTTAAAACTAACAATAAATCAACTATAATGAATTCAAAATTTTAACTTACCTGCACTGATCATCAATTCAATGGGAAAGCTCTATTACACATGACCCATGATTTTCCCCTAAGTTTACATTTTACCTCTTTATCTTTTACTGGGGTGGGGGGAATAAGATGAACGAAATTAAAATTCTCATTCTCAGTGATTTCAGTGGCAAAACTCAACATAACCTTAAAAGATTTTACAGAAGAAATCTACTGTTATTCTCACTATGTACATGAATCACCCAAGAATGCCAAGTACTTTTATAAAAGCTAGGAAGGGCTTTCCTGGTGGCGCAGTGGTTGAGAGTCCACCTGCCGATGCAGGGGACACGGGTTCGTGCCCTGGTCTGGGAAGATCCCACATGCCGCGGAGCGGCTGGGCCCATGAGCCATGACCGCTGGGCCTGCGCATCCGGAGCCTGTGCTCCGCAACGGGAGAAGCCACAACAGGGAGAGGCCCGCGTACTGCAAAAAAAAAAAAAAAAAAAGCTAAGGAAAAATCCTACTTGGAGTGTAGATGCATATGAATGACAAAACTAGTCCCAAAATAGTATGTCATTGCTAATCATTACAAATCTACTACCTGCCTGCAATGCTGTGAAAACTATCCATTTCATGTTTCTTTCCTCCCGAAGAGACTCAGAGATCTTGAAAAAGTAAAATAAAAGCTTCAAGCTTAATTGGGTGACAGTGAAAAGGCAGAGAATTATTGTTTAAAGCTGAGTTTTCAATAAAGCCAGTGGGATAACTGGAAAAAATGACATATTGTACCTTCCCTCAAGCTGACATTTAGTTATTAATGAAGGTTCAGAATACCTCTTAGTTGTTTATTTAAACTCATTGCCAAATCTCTAGACACTGACACTGCAGATCTCACCCACAGCTGCCTTTCACTACCAGTAAACAAGAGCTTTGACCCTTCAGATTAAAAGAAGCAAAACAGCAAACACACTTGAGCTTGCCTCCAAAGCTTAATAGGGCTGAGTTTAGAACAGGCACCTTTTGCCAAGTTTATCAAACGCCTCTTGCTGTATTGTAAGTCAGTGGGCTGTTCCTCAATCAGTGACACAGATGAGAATATGGTGTATATGTGAGTGGTGGGGGAAAGTACTGCACTGTGGAGAAAAGTGAGTTTTGGAGATTAGGTATAAATGAAATAGATATGTCCGATATAGTAAATAATATGTAGTTAATCTATACCTAAAAATCTGATTTTTAATTCAAGTTAAAAAGTGTCTAACTTTCTTCACTCACAGCAAGTTGGTTGGAATAAGTTTTAGGATGTTCCATCTTTCTTAGCATTTTAATGAGTCATTCCTGGAAACCAACCCATCAATAATCATCAAAAAATCCTCAAATTAAAAGTGATCTATACTTTACCTTGGGTGTAGAAGTAATAATATAGAATCCCTCAGTCACTCTCCCTCTCCTTCTCCCTCTCTCTCTCTCTCTCTCACACACACACACACCAAGGGTGAAGGACAGATAAACTATATATTTTTTTTCCAGTTGTTGAGGCCATCTCTACTTAAGAATCAAAATAGTTAAAATCAAAGTAAATAAAACATTAACAAAATTTGATATTGGCTAAACAGAATAGAATCCATCAATATCTATATAGTATCATCTAAGGAATATATTCAACAACTATATATGAAGCACCTCCTGTATATCAGACAAGGAGACAAAAGAAGCACATGGTATGGTAGGATGAGCTTAGGTTTTAGAGTCTGGCAGTTTTACAACATAGGCCCTGCCTTTTCCTGGTTCTATAACAGTGAGAAAATTGTGGCCCTCCATCTTCTCATCTGTAAAATGGGAATAATAAGAGTATCTATCACCAGTAATAATTGTAAATATGAAAAAGTTACGTGTGCAAGGAAATTGCCCTGTGCTTCGTCACAGATGATGCACAAGTAGAAAATTTTCATTTTTCCTTCTTAGATACTAGGATGCAATGAAGACCCTGTCCCTGAGGTCAAGTAGGTCTATAAGTAGGAGGGGGGAGGGGGAAGTAGAAATACATATTACAATATGAAATGCAGATGCCATAGTAAAAGTATTTACAAAATTTCCACAGAGCAAGGTCAAGCATAAATCTTTCTGAATGGGTTATATAAGAAGAGTTAAGGTGGGCGCATGTTGCAGAACTGTCCCTTGAAGGACGAAAGAGTTAAATAAATAATTATTTACCATCTATTGTGTACAAGGTTGTATGCCAGGATGCTACAAAAGCATAAAAATGGCTTATACATTGCTGGTGTGATCATAAATTGGTATAATCACTTGAGAAAGTAGCATGGAAGAAAGTAGTAATATTGAAAAAGATGTGTGATTCAGTGTCTAAAAAAGAATTTCCTTTATAGGAATTTGCCCTAGAGAAACTCTCCCACAGAGAAGTAAAAGGAGATTCAATACAGCAGTTTTTAAAGTGTCTAGTGAGAGGTGTGAAGTCACTTGAGGATTTTGAATAGGTTAATGACACAATACGACGTACATTTTAAAAGGATCCATCTGACTACATTGAGAATAGGTTTTGGGAGTCTCCAAGGAGGTCACATGTAGACCAGTTGGAAGACTGTTTAATAATCCAGGTGAGACATGTGGTACCTTGGTCTGGGGGTGGAGGTAACAGTAGAGATAGTGGGAAGTAGATGGATTCTGGATATATTTTGAAGATACAGCCAATGATATTCACATTGTGGTAAATTCATACAATGACACTATTCAACAGTTAAAAAGAATGAAGTAGGCTGATAATCTGAAGATTCTAGAAATCTCAAAAATAATGAACACCAAAACTAATATATATAATAATTCTATTCTCTGATAGAATTTATGTGAATCAAGAAACCCCTCACAATACTATATATGGATAGATACATGTCTATACAGTTTTAAAATGGATTACAAGGATACACAATAAATTCACTGAGTGATCTTACCTATGGGCAGAGTAGAAAGGGAGAAGAAATTAGACTGGAAAGAAGGAAAAAAAATGATTTCAACTATATGTTATATTTTATATCTTAAAAAAATTGAAAAATTGTTAATAAATGTTATGAGGGCAGCTATGTAGTGTGTATACAAGTAGTTTGCCACATTTCTACTTTTTAAGAAAATTAAAAAAAAAAGAATATAGTGATAAATAAGGCTAAATCCCTATAATCACTTAGGGATCTATAAATACAAGGCAATTCATCTTACGGGACATCTGGAAACTATTTTTAAATGCTATGAGGGTTGAAAATGTGACCTGATCAAATGTGACTGGGAGGGAAAAGGACAGGTTTTAGGTGGTTCTAAATATTTGATAATATTTCAAAAGGTAAAAATGCAAGAGAGTAATTGTGTCAGAATGAAAACAAGAGGAAAGACAGGAAACCACAGGCCAACTTTTGAAAAGAGCCTTAACTTTTAGTTTATAGAATTTAGACCCAATTGATGAAGGCTCTCTACCCACATCCCTCCCTCTAAAAAGAGAGAGCTGATTTCTATCACTGCCACTGTAAGATAATACTGTACAGCAAATGTTTTTAAAAATGCATCCATTGGAGCATTTTTATTAAAAGAATTTATTATGGTTGTAGATACCAAGAGATACTGGAAAAAAAACATTAAAAATAGATAGCACTAACTTTTTGTTAACCAAGGAGTACGATATATGAAAGTTTGAAATCTTAAGATTTTCAGAGAACAAAATTGAGCTGAAAGAGCTCAATCTGAGCGTTCCACTAGGTTTAAGCTAAAAGAATTATGTGGTAATTTGACGATCATCTCAGGAATTGACTTCTAAATCTGCAGGCTATTAAGTGTAACCCAGGCAGCAATTCAAGATCAAGTTTAAAGCATGTGAAATACTTGGAGTGAAGTGAATGTTTGAGCAAGCTGGTTAAACAAGGATATTGATGCAGGTTGCCTCCCACCCATATAGTAAATATCACCACCACCCCCATGGCTACCTCCACAAACAGACTACCGTCTCCCTGTGAAACACTCATTGCTCAGCCTTGGGTACTGCTGGCAAGTTCAGCAGTCAAACTGAAGGTTAGGAATGTGAAGTATTATCATTTAGAAGTCTGGTTTACAAAAATTAATGGACACACCACTCACTTCTTTCACCAGTATCCCAACCAGAGGAGTTGTAATATGCTTTAAAGGGCATGAAAAACAACTGTGCTACTGAAGCTTTGTCTCAGTTTCTGAATCTTTATATCCATGTGGCATTAATTTATCACTTCTTTTTATATGTGCTTAATATTCTGACAAATGGCTTGATAAACTTGAATGCTAACAAACAACAATAAGGTAGAATCAGGTACCGATACCGTGCAATGATGTGGTGCCTGCAACTTCAGACCTGAGTTTTTAGATTTTTCCTCCCTCAGCAGATCCTTTGTATTTAAAAAGATCTGATACAGGGCTTCCCTGGTGGCGCAGTGGTTGAGGGTCCGCCTGACGATGCAGGGGACACGGGTTCGTGCCCCGGTCCGGGAGGATCCCACATGCCGCGGAGTGGCTGGGCCCGTGAGCGATGGCCGCTGAGCCTGCACGTCCGGAGCCTGTGCTCCGCAACGGGAGAGGCCACAACAGTGAGAGGCCCGTGTACCACACACACAAAAAAAAGATCTGATACAAATATTTTATTTCAGTAAATTATCCTTATATTTACTATATAGTCATTTAAACCTTGTTGATAATTAATGGCCAAGGGAGCTAGAAAGCAGGAGTATTTTGTATTATTCTTTTTAGTAATTGTCTCTGAATGCCCATCACCATTTATTTGTCATAGCTGGACTTTGTCTATAAATAGCTCTGTGAAAAGATGGACAGTATTCAAGGCTTGTTGGCATGGAATCAATACGTAGCAAAAGGAACCATCTGAATCAATTACATTGTCCCTGGCAGGGTTACCATGGAAGCCCTAGCTCCTCATTCCACCTTACGTCTCCTGTCTGGGTAGTATTCTCTGCGTATCTTTAATTAGAATAGATGCAATTTATTTAGTAATGGAAAGCTTACTTTAGTGAGTTCTGTGAAGGTGTCAGACAGAATTCAACCAGCCATGCATATTCAGAGAAGACTAATGTGAAAATGCAAATGCTTCTTCTAATTTAATTCCTTACTTTTAAAAAGAGGGCTCTCCAATCTTGGAAGGTAGCTTCCTTTGATGGTAAAGAAATTACGTTTGATACTCCATCTTTACTCAGACACAAAAGCAGTAGTTCTTAAAATAACCTCTTCTGCTGTGGATATAATAATCTGCTATATGCGATTATTCAGTTACTCTGGCATTTCTTAGTGTTAATCTTGCCTGCAACAGCTTTGCTTTGGACATAAACCTCAGGGCCAAACATGAATAATTACTGAGTTGCACTGTGTGCCTGGCCTTGTGGGGAGATAAAGACACACACCTGTTTTCCAGGCATGAACGAACAAGCTGCGGAGAAAAAGGAAAATAGGCAAATCTAACACAGAATAAGCTTCATAGTGCAGGTCTGCAGGGGATGCTTTAAACAGAGGAAGAGCCAGAAATTCAGCAAGACGTGGTGGATGGGGACATGTAGAACGCACTTTACTGGGCAAGGTGTGCTTGAGATGAATCTAGAAGGATAGGCTGCAAGTGGCTAGACAGATGAGGTGTGGGAAGGAAAAATGGCCAGAAAGAAAATTATATGAAAATACAGGGATTACTTGAAAGACCAGGATGCGTCTGAGAAACTACAGATATACAGGCTGTCAGGACTGGAGAAATGCTTTGTATGGTCTAGCATCGAAGCTGGACACAGATCATGAAAGAACTTGCATAATACCGTCCTCAGGTTCTCGGTTTTATTTTGAAGGCAGTGATTCTGAAATACTTCTGCTTTAAGAAAAAGTAACATGTTGCCATGTGGGAAGAAGTATACTAGTTTTTTTTTTTTTAACATTCTTATTGGAGTATAATTGCTTTACAATATTGTGTTAGTTTCTGCTGTATAACAAAGTGAATCAGCTATATGTATACATATATCCCCATATCCCCTCCCTCTTGTGTCTCCCTCCCACCCTCCTGATCCCACCCCTCTAGATGTTCACAAAGCACCAAGCTGATCTTCCCATGCGATGCAGCTGCTTCCTACTAGCTATCTATTTTACATTTGGTAGTGTATATATGTTAAGGCTATTCTCTCATTGCGTCCCAGCTTACCCTTCCCCCCTTCCCGTGTCCTCAAGTCCATTCTCTATGTCTGCGTCTTTATTCCGGTCTTGCTCCTACGTTCATCAGAACCATTTTTTCTTAAGATTCCATATATATCAAAAGATTCACATATATATCAAAAGATTCCACCTTTTGATTCCATATTTATGTGTTAGCATATGGTATTTGTTTTTCTCTTTCTGACTTACTTCACTCTGTATGACAGACTCTATGTCCATCCACCTCACTACAGATAACTCAATTTTGTTTCTTTTTATGGCTGAGGAATATTCCATTGTATATATGTGCCACATCTTCTTTATCCATTCATCTGTCCATGGACACTTAGGTTGCTTCCATGTCCTGGCTATTCTAAATAGAGCTACAATGAACATTGTGGTACATGACTCTTTTTGAATTATGCTTTTCTCAGGGTATATGCCCAGTAGTGGGATTGCTGGGTCATATAGTAGTTCTATTTTTAGTTTTTTAATGAACCTTCATACTGTTCTCCATAGTGGCTGTATCAATTTACATTCCCACCAGCAGTGCAACAGGGTTCCCTTTTCTCCACACCCTCTCCAGAATTTACTGTTTGTAGATTTTTTTTTTTTTTTTTTTTTTTTTTTTTTTGCGTTACGCGGGCCTCTCACTGTTGTGGCCTCTCCCGTTGCGGAGGACAGGCTCCGGACGCGCAGGCTCAGCGGCCATGGCTCACGGGCCCAGCCGCTCCGCGGCATGTGGGATCTTCCCAGACCGGGGCACGAACCCGTGTCCCCTGCATCGGCAGGCGGACTCCCAACCACTGCGCCACCAGGGAAGCCCTGTTTGTAGATTTTTTGATGATGGCCACTCTGACTGGTATGAGGTGATACCTCATTGTAGTTTTGATTTGCATTTCTCTAATCATTAGTGATGTTGAGCATCCTTTCACATGTTTGTTGGCAATCTGTATATCATCTTTGGAGAAATGTCTATTTAGGTCTTCTGCCCATTTTTGGATTAGGTTGTTTGTTTCTTTAATATTGAGCTGCATGAGCTGCTTGTATATTTTGGAGATTAATCCTTTGTCCATTGATTTGTTTGCAAATATTTTCTCCCATTCTGAGGGCTGTCTTTTCATCTTGTCTATGGTTTCCTTTGCTGCGCAAAAGCTTTTAAGTTTCATTAGGTTTCATTTGTTTATTTTTTTTTAATTTCCATTTCTCTAGGAGGTGGGTCAAAAAGGATCTTGCTATGATTTATGTCATAGAGTGTTCTTCCTTTGTTTTCCTCTAAGAGTTTGATAGTGTCTGGTCTTACATTTAGGTCTTTAATCCATTTTGAGTTTATTTTTATGCATGGTGCTAGGGAGTATTCTAATTTCATTCTTTTACGTGTAGCTGTCCAGTTTTCCCAGCACCACTTATTGAAGAGGCTGTCTTTTCTCCATTGTATATTCTTGCCTCCTTTATCAAACATAAGGTGACCATATGTGCCTGGGTTTATCTCTGGGCTTTCTATCCTGTTCCATTGATCTATATTTCTGTTTTTGTGCCAGTACCATACTGTCTTGATTACTGTAGCTTTGTTATATAGTCTGAAGTCCAGGAGCCTGATTCCTGCAGCTCCATTTTCCTATCTCAGGATTGCTTTGGCTATTCGGGTTCTTTTGTGTTTCCATACAAATTATGAAATTTTTTGTTCTAGTTCTGTGAAAAATGCCATTGGTGGTTTGATAGGGATTGCACTGAATCTGTAGATTGCTTTGGGTAGTATAGACATTTTCACAATATTGATTCTTCTAATCCAAAACATGGTATATCTCTCCATCTGTTTGTATCATCTTTAATTTCTTTCATCAGTGTCCTACAGTTCTCTGCATACAGGTGTTTTATCTCCCTAGGTAGGTTTATTCCTAGTTATTTTATTCTTCTTATTGCAATGGTAAATAGGAGTGTTTCCTTAATTTCTCTTTCAGATTTTTCATCATTAGTATATAGGAATGCAAGAGATTTCTGTGCATTAATTTTGTATCCTACTACTTTACCAAATTCATTGATGAGCTCTAATAGTTTTCTGGTAGCATCTTTAGGATTCTCTGTGTATAGTTAGTATCATATCATCTGCAAACAGTGACAGCTGTATTTCTTCTTTTCCGATTTGGCTTCCTTTTATTTCTTATTCTTCTCTGATTGCTGTGGTTAAAACTTCCAAAACTATGTTGAATAATAGTGGTGAGAGTGGGCATCTTTGTCTTGTTCCTGATTTTAGAGGAAATGGTTTCAGTTTTTCCCCACTGAGAATGATGCTGGCTGTGAGTTTGTCATATATGACCTTTATTATGTTAAGTTCCCTCTATGCCTACTTTCTGGAGAGTTTTTATCATAAATGGGGTTGAATTTCGTGGAAAGCTTTTTCTGCATCTTTTGAGATTATCATATGGCTTTTATCCTTCGGTTTGTTAATATGATGTATCACATCAATGGATTTGCATATATTGAAGAATCCTTAGAAGCATACTAGTTTTAGCAAAATTTTTCAAGTGGCAAATTTTTGGCAATGTTATTGTTTCAAACTCTTTTACACTTAAAATTGTTATCTATAACAAAAATTTTGAAAGAAGAAAAATAAGTTGGACAATAATAATTTGGACAGAAATTATATCTGTACTTTTAGTGAAAAGTACACAAAAATTTTCCCCAGGGATTAAGCTATTCCTGAGTAGAAGCTAGAAGCCGAAGGATTAGACTGATTTCAAGGAGATGAGATACCCTGGCTACCTGTTTCTTTGTTTTTGGAATCCCTCCTCCCTCGGGGGGACACTCTGACTTGGCAGGTGAAATACCTTTTAGAATGTGGGACTTTTTCACTCCCCCACACTCTATTGAGAAGGCTAATAATTGTAATTATTTAATACACAATAAAATGCCCTACACTGGACCTAAGCCCTCTGCATACATTTCCCATGTTATCTTTACCACTCCACTGTGGGGGCATTGTAAGTCCCTCAGTTTATAGATGAAGAAACTGAGGCTCAGAAAATACAAATCAATGGCCCAAGGTCAATGGGCCACCCTAGCTGAGAAGAGGTGAACTGGTATTTCAGCCCAGGCTGGTTTTACTTCAGAGCCCTATTCTTATTCCACTGTGGAGGGGCTCAGCTTCCACAGACATTCTTGGATGCAGTCAGGTACCCATGTACCACCCTGTTAGACTATATGACTCAGGGTGAGACAGACTGTAAAAGAAAACAAACATAAAAGGCTACATTCTGTGGTCTTTATGACTAATATACCTCCAGAAACTTCTGTTTTGAATACTTGAGTAACCCATCTGCAAGCTATTGGGAAATTTAAATCTGCATGAAGTTTACTACACTCTTTAAGTTAACACACTGCTTTCCGTTCCCCATCACCTCTGAATTCTGTACCACTTCTTTTGTGTGTACAATGTGTAAGGAAAAAAAAGAACATAAAATAAGCTGTATTTCTACTGTCGCTAGGGCACTGTACAATCCTGAGGTAAACATGTTGTGGGCAAGTGGTTCTATCGCATTTACAAAAGGAAAACAGAATTAGCCTTGATGGTATAAATAACTCCAAGAGATGCTCTCCATGGTAGTGCTCGCCAGATGTGAATGGTGGGCAGGCCTGGGGCTCTCTGCCCAACCATTTCACCAGGCTGCACTCCTTTGCCAGGAAGCCAAAGCTAATATATCCAATGTCTCCCTCATGTCAGCCTGGCTCACAGGGAATGTCAAATGGGCATTAATCCAATCCCTCACTTTATATGAGATACATTTATTATCCTCATGTCAATAATGAAAAGGCCACTCCCTGATGAAAATAAGCTGCCGTCATTGTTTACAACAATCTATTAAGGTATCATGTACATACCATACAATTCATTTATTGTTTTCTTTTTAACATCTTTATTGGAGTATAACTGCTTTACAATGGTGTGTTAGTCTCTGCTTTATAACAAAGTGAATCAGTTATACAAATACATATGTCCCCATATCTCTTCCCTCTTGCATCTCCCTCCCTCCCACCCTCCCTATCCCATCCCTCTAGGTGGTCACAAAGCACCAAGCTGATTTCCCTGTACTATGCAGCTGCTTCCCACTAGCTATCTATTTTACATTTGGTAGTGTATATATGTGCATGCCACTCTCTCACTGTGTCACAGCTTACCCTGCCCCCTCCCCATATCCTCAAGTCCATTCTCTACTAGGTCTGTGTCTTTATTCCCATCTTGCCCCTAGGTTCTTCATGACCTTTTTTTTTTTTTCTTAGATTCCATATATATGTGTTAGCATATGGTATTTGTTTTTCTCTTTCAGACTTACTTCACTCTGTATGACAGACTCTAGGACCATCCAGTTCACTACACATAACTCAATTTCATTTCTTTTTATGGCTGAGTAATATTCACTGTATGTATGTGCCACATCTTCTTTATCCATTCATCTGCTGATGGACACTTAGCTTGCTTCCATGTCCTAGCTATTGTAAATAGAGCTGCAATGAACATTTTCATACATGTCTCTTTTTGAATTATGGTTTCCTCAGGATATATGCCCAGTAGTGGGATTGCTGGGTCGGATGGTAATTCTATTTTTAGTTTATTAAGGAACCTCCATACTGTTCTCCATAGTGGCTGTACCAATTTACATTCCCACCAACAGTGCAAGAGGGTTCCCTTTTCTCCACACCCTCTCCAGCATTTACTGTTTGTAGATTTTTTGATGATGGCCATTCTGAGCAGTGTGAGATGATATCTCACTGTAGTTTTGATTTGCATTTCTCAAATGATTAATGATGTCAAGCATTCTTTCATGTATTTCTTGGCAATCTGTATATCTTCTTTGGAGAAATGTCTCTTTAGGTCTTCTGCCCATTTTTGGATTGTGCTGTTTGTTTTTTTGATATTGAGCTGCTTGTAAATATTGGGGGTTAATCCTTTGTCAGTTGCTTCATAGGCAAATATTTTCTCCCATTCTGAGGGTTGTCTTTTGGTCTTGTTTATGGTTTCCTTTGCTGTGCAAAAGCTTTGAAGTTTCATTAGGTCCCATTTGTTTATTTTTGTTTTTATTTCCATTTCTCTAGGAGGTGGGTCAAAAAGGATCTTGCTGTAATTTATGTCCTAGAGTGTTCTGCCTATGTTTTCCTCTAAGAGTTTTATACTGTCTGGTCTTTTTTTTTTTTTTTTTTTGCGTTACATGGGCCTCTCACTGTTGTGGCCTCTCCCGTCGCGGAGCACAGGCTCAGCAGCCATGGCTCACGGGCCCAGCCGCTCCGCGGCACGTGGGATCTTCCCAGACTGGGGCACGAACCCGTGTCCCCTGCATCGGCAGGCAGACTCTCAACCCCTGTGCCACCAGGGAAGCCCTGTCTGGTCTTACATTTAGGTCTTTAATCTATTTTGAGTTTATTTTTGTGTATGCTGTTAGGGAGTGTTCTAATTTCATACTTTTACGTATGCTTGTCCAGTTTTCCCAGCACCATTTATTGAAGAGGCTATCTTTTCTCCATTGTATATTCTTGCCTCCTTTATCTAACAGAGGTGACCATACGTGCCTGGATTTATCTCTGGGCTTTCTATCCTGTTCCACTGATCTATATTTCTGTTTTGGTGCCAGTACCATACTGTCTTGATTACTGTAGCTTTGTAGTATAGTCTGAAGTCCAGGAGCCTGATTCCTCCAGCTCCGTTTATCTTTCTCAAGATTGCTTTGGCTATTCGGGGCCTTTTGTGTTTCCATACAAATTGTGAAGTTTATTGTTCTAGTTCTGTGAAAAATGCCAGTGGTAGTTTAATAGGGATTGCATTGAATCTGTAGGTTGCTTTGGGCAGTAGAGTCATTTTCACAATGTTGGTTCTTCCAATGCAAGAACATGGTATATCTCTCCATCTGTTTGTATCATCTTTAATTTCTTTCATCACTGTCTTATAATTTTCTGCATACAGGTCTTTTGTCTCCTTAGGTAGGTTTATTCCTAGATATTTTATTGTTTTTGTTGCAATGGCAAAAGGGAGTGTTTTCTTAATTTCACTTTCAGATTTTTCATCATTAGTATATAGGAATGGTAGAGATTTCTGTGCATTAATTCTGTATCCTGCTACTTTACCAAATTCATTGATTAGCTCTAGTGGTTTTCTGGTAGCATCTTTAGGATTCTCTATGTACAGGATCATGTTATCTACAAACAGTGACAGCTTTACTTCTTCTTTTCTGATTTGGATTCTTTTATTTCTTTTTCTTCTCTGATTGCTGTGGCTAAAACATCCAAAACTATGCTAAATAATAGTGGTGAGAGTGGGCAACCTTGTCTTATTCCTGATTTTAGAGGAAATGGTTTCAGTTTTTCACCATTGAGGATGATGTTGGCTGTGGTTTTGTCATATATGGCCTTTATTATGTTGAGGAAAGTTCCCTCTATGCCTACTTTCTGAAGGGTTTTTATCATAAATGGGTGTTGAATTTTGCCAAAAGCTTTCTCTGCATCTATTGAGATGATCATATGGTTTTTCTCCTTCAATTTGTTAATACAGTGTATCACATTGTTTGATTTATGTATATCGAAGAATCCTTGCATTCCTGGGATAAACCCCACTTGATCATGGTGTATGATCCTTATAATGTGCTGCTGAATACTGTTTGCTAGTATTTTGTTGAGGATTTTTGCACCTATGTTCATCACTGATACTGGCCTGTAGTTTTCTTTCTTTGTAACATCTTTGTCTGGTTTTGGTATCAGGGTGATGGTGGCCTCATAGAATGGGTTTGGGAGTGTTCCTGCCTCTGCTATATTTTGGAAGACTTTGAGAAGGATAGGTGTTATCTCTTCTCTAAATGTTTGATAAAATTCGCCTGTGAAGCCATCTGGTCCTGGGCTTTTGTTTGTTGGAAGATATATATATATTTTTTTTTTTTTTTTTTTTTTTTTTGCGGTACGCTGGCCTCTCACTGTTGTGGCCTCTCCCGTTGTGGAGCACAGGCTCCAAATGCGCAGGCTCAGCAGCCATGGCTCACGGGACTAGCCACTCCGTAGCATGTGGGGCCTTCCTGGACCGGGGCACGAACCCGTGTCCCCTGCATCGGCAGGCGGACTCTCAACCACTGCACCACCAGGGAAGCCCCTGTTGGAAGATTTTTAATCACAGTTTCAATTTCAGTGCTTGTGATTGGTCTGTTCATATTTTGTATTTCTTCCTGGTTCAGTCTCGGAAGGTTGTGCATTTCTAAGAATTTGTCCATTTCTTCCAGGTTGTCCATTTTATTGGTATAGAATTGCTTGTAGTAATCTCTCATGATCCTTTGTATTTCTGCAGTGTCAGTTGTTACATCTCCTTTTTCATTTCTAATTCTGTTGATTTGAGACTTCTCCCTATTTTCTTGGTGAGTCTGGCTAATGGTTTATCAATTTTGTTTATATTCTCAAAGAACCAGGTTTTACTTTTATTGATCTTTGCTATCACTCCCTTCATTTCTTTTTCATTTATTTCTGATCTGATCTTTATGATTTCTTTCCATATGCTCACTTTGGGTGTTTTTTGTTCTTTTTTCTCTAATTGCTTTAGAGGTTAGGTTAGGTTGTTTATTTGAGACGTTTCTTGTTCCTTAAGGTAGGATTGTATTGCTATAAACTTCCCTCTTAGAACTGCTTATACTGCATCCCATAGGTTTTTGGGTCGTCAGGTTTTGATTGTCATTTGTTTCTTGGTATTTTTTGATTTCCTCTTTGATTTCTTCAGTGATCTCTTGGTTATTAAGTAGTGGATTGTTTAGCCTCCATGTGTTTGTATTTTTTACAGATTTTTTTCCTGTAATTGATATCTAGTCTCATAGCGTTGTGGTCACAAAAGATACTTGATATGATTTCAGTTTCCTTAAATTTTCCAAGGCTTGATTTGTGACCCAAGATATGATCCATCCTGGAGAATATTCCATAAGCACTTGAGAAGAAAGTGTATTCTGTTGTTTTTGGATGGAATGTCCTACAAATATCACTTAAGTCCATCTCGTTTAAAGTATCATTTAAAGCTTGTGTTTCCTTATTTATTTTCATTTTGGATGATCTGTCCATTGGTGAAAGTGGGACGTTAAAGTCCCCTACTATGATTGTGTTATTGTCAACTTCCCCTTTTATGGCTGTTAGTATTTGCCTTATGTATTGAGATGCTCCTATGTTGGGTGCATAAATATTTACAATTGTTATATCTTCTTCTTGGATCGATCCCTTCATCATTATGTAGTGTCCTTCTTTGGCTCTTGTAATAGTCTTTATTTTAAAGTCTCTTTTGTCTGATATAAGAATTGCTACCCCAGCTTTCTTTTGATTTCCATTTGCATGGAGTATCTTTTTCCATTCCCTCACTTTCAGTCTGTATGTGTTCCTAAGTCTGAAGTTGATCTCCTGTACACAGCATATATGCGGGTGTTGTTTTTGTATCCATTCAGCTAGTCTGTTTCTTTTGGTTGGACCACTTAATCCATTTACATTAAAGTAATTATCGAAATGTATGTTCCTATTACCATTTTCTTAATTGTTTTGGGTTTGTTATTGTAGGTCTTTTCCTTCTCCTGTATTTCCTGCCTAGAGAAGTTCCTTTAGCATTTGTTGTAAAGCTGGTTTGGTGGTGCTGAATTCTCTTAGCTTTTGCTTATCTGTAAAAGTTTTAATTTCTCCAAATCTGAGTGAGATCCTTGCTGGGTAGAGTAATCTTGGGTGTAGGTTTTTCTCCTTCATCAGTTTAAATATGTCCTGCCACTCCCTTCTGGCTTGCAGAGTTTCTGCTGAAAGATCAGCTGTTAACCTTGTGGGGATTCCCTTGTGTGTTATTTGTTGGTTTTCCCTTGCTTTTAATATTTTTTCTTTATATTTACTTTTTGACAGTTTGATTAATATGTGTCTTGGCGTGTTTCTCCTTGGATTTATCCTGTATGGGACTCTCTGTGCTTCCTGGACTTGATTAACTATTTCCTTTCCCATATTAGGGGAATTTTCAACTATAATCTCTTCAAATATTTTCTCAGTCCCTTTCTTTTTCTCTTCTTCTTCTGGGACCCCTATAACTCGAATGTTGGTGTGTTTAATGTTGTCCCAGAGGTCTCTGAGATTGTTCTCAATTCTTTTCATTCTTTTTTCTTTATTCTGCTCTGCAGTAGTTATTTCCACTATTTTATCTTGCAGGTCACTTATCCATTCTCCTGCCTCAGTTATTCTGCTGTTGATCCCTTCTAGAGAATTTTTAATTTCACTCATTGTGTTGGTCATCACTGTTTGTTTTCTCTTTAGGTCTTCTAGGTCCTTGTTAAACGTTTCTTGTATTTTCTGTATTCTATTTTCAAGATTTTGGATCATCTTTACTATCATTACTCTGAATTATTTTTCAGGTAGACTGCCTATTTCCTCTTCATTTTTTAGGTGTGGTGGGTTTTTGCCTTGCTCCTTCATCTGCCATGTGTTTTTCTTTCTTCTCATTTTGCCTAACTTACTGTGTTTTGGGTCTCCTTTTTGCAGGCTGCAGGTTCGTAGTTCCCGTTGTTTTTGGTTTCTGCACCCAGTGGTAAGGTTTGTTCAGTGGGTTGTGTTTGCTTCCTAGTGGAGGGGACTAGTGCCTGTGTTCTGGTGGATGAGGCTGGATCTTGCCTTTCTGGTGGGGAAGTCAACGTCTGGTGGTGTGTTTTGGGGTGTCTTTGGCCTTATTATGATTTTAGGCAGCTTTTCTGCTAATGGATGGGGCTGTGTTCCTGTCTTGCTAGTTGTTTTGCATAGGGTGTCCAGCACTGTAGCTTGCCGGTCGTTGTGTAAAGCTGGGTCTTGGCATTGAGATGGAGATCTCTGGGAGATTTTTGCCGTTTGATATTATGTGGAGCTGGGAAGTCTCTTGTGGACCAGTGTCCTGAACTTGGCTCTCCCACCTCAGAGGCACAGCCCTGGCGCCTGGCTGGAGTACCAAGAGCTTGTCATCCCCGTGGCTCAGAAAAAAAGGGAGATGAAAGAAAGAAAGAAAGAAGATAAAATAAAATAAAATAAAATGTTATTATAATAAAAATTTTTTTTAAGTAATTAAAAAAAAACGGAGAGACAGAACCCTAGGACAAATGGTGAAAGCAAAGCTATACAGAAAAAGATCACACACAGAAGCATATACATACACACTCACAAAAAGGGAAAAAAATATATATATCATTGCTCCCAAAGTCCACCTCCTCAATTTGGGATGATTCGTTGTCTATTCAGGTATTCCACAGATGCAGGGTACATCATGTTGATTGTGGAGATTTAATCCGTGGCTCCTGAGGCCGCTGGGAGAGATTTCCTTTTCTCTTCTTTGTTCGCACAGCTCCAGGGGTTCAGCTTTGGGTTTGGTCCTGCTTCTGCGTGTAGGTCGCCTGAGGGCGTCTGTTCTTCGCTCAGACAGGACGGGGTTAAAGGAGCCACTGATTTGGCGGCTCTGGCTCACTCAGGATGGGGGGAGGGAGGGGCACGGAGTGCGGGGCGGGCCTGCGGCGGCAGAGGCCGGCGTGACGTTGCACCAGCCTGAGGCGTGCCGTGCGTTCTCCCTGGGAAGTTGTCCCTGGATCCCGGGACCCTGGCAGTGGCGGGCTGCACAGGCTACCCAGAAGGGAGGTGTGGAGAGTGACCTGTGCCTGCACACAGGCTTCTTGGTGGTGGCAGCAGCAGCCTTAGCATCCCATGCCCGTCTCTAGGGTCCGAGCTTTTAGCCGCGGCTCGCGCCTGTCTCTGGAGCTCCTTTAAGCAGCGCTTTGAATCCCCTCTCCTCGCGCACCAGGAAACAAAGAGGTAAGAAAAAGTCTCTTGCCTCTTCGGCAGCTCCAGACTTTTCCCCGGACTCCCTCCCGGCTAGCTGTGGCCTCTTGGCCTGGTGAGTGCTGGTTGGCGCCGATCCTCTGTGCGGGAATCTCTCCGCTTTGCCCTCCGCACCCCTGTGGCTGCGCTCTCCTCCGTGGCTCCGAAGCTTCCCCCCTCCACCACCCGCAGTCTCCGCCCGCGAAGGGGCTTCCTAGTGTGTGGAAATCTTTCCTCTTTCACGGCTCCCTCCCACTGGTGCAGGTCCTGTCCCTATTCTTTTGTCTCTGTTTTTTCTTTTGCCCTACCCGGGTACGTGGGGAGTTTCTTGTCTTTTGGGAGGCCTGAGGTCTTCTGCCAGCGTTCAGTAGGTGTTCTGTAGGAGCTGTTCCACATGTAGATGTATTTCTGGTGTATTTGTGGGGAGGAAGGTGATGTCTTACTCTTCTGCCATCTTGAAGCTCCTCCAATTCATTTATTGTTGCCTTCCTGTTTTTACCTTGTAGTAAGCTCACCAATCAGGGTCGGTCATACAGGGCTACCTTAGCAAGTGCCCCCTGGGTATTTTTAATATCTGTGCAGCAATGTTTTCTCATGTATTACTTATGTAATCCTCAAAATAACCCTGTGACGTATTTGTATTAATACTAGTATTGGTTTTAGTCTAAAAATGAAAAAACAAACTTTCCTGAAGGTTAACTGACTTGCCCAGAGTTACACTGGGCCAGAGCCTGGCCATGGACCTCAGTCTTCTGGCTTGTGTCCCTTGATCTTTCTCTTCAGTCACACTGATACCAAGATTATGTGACAGTGTGCGATGGGACAGAGACAGTTCCCCAAAGGAAAACCCAGCTTCTCTTATCAAAAGAAAATAATACAGATACCGAGAAGAACCAAACACTAGATGTCCATCATACAAACCTCGGTAGGTCCCCCACACCATCTTGACTGCAAGTTGTGTTCAATTGGCTACTCTTTCTATCTCTACTTTCTAAATTTCACCAAAACTTTCTTTTATCACATCTTTGTATTTTAAGGATGTTCTCATAGCCTTATTTGCCACTAGGAGACTTGTTCTTCAATATAATCTATTTATTGAGCCATTTTATCTACTACATTAAGACCAATTAATGAAGAAATTAAATTACTTGTTATGCCCAGTAATCTGGTAGGCTTGCATTCACTTAAATTGAATCCTCTCAACACAACCATACATTTTCAGAAGTTGTGTCCTTTTTACCTGGGAGCCTGCCAACTTGGCAACAAGATGTGCCAGGCAAACTTGATTAAAGCTGTTGTATTCACTCTTGAACATTTTGGAATAACCAGTATTTGGAGAACTGAACACAAAAGCTGATATCTGCCTGATAACTACTATCTAGTTGTTCCTATGGTAGCCCCTTGCGATTGTTCTGTTCCTACTTCCTGTAGTTTTTTTGTGATCAAAGAATGAGATTTCATGAATTTACTACAATTAAGCATCCCCTTTGACAAAAATTCTTAATGCTGAGAGTTAAATCTGTTATCATAAAACCAAATCAGTGTCTTTTCCCACTTCTAGTTGCAGATATTAGCTGAGTAGCCCCAAACAGAGTAGAACCTTATGATTACCTTTTAAAAACCTACCTGCTGTGATCTTTAATGCATAAAACAGAACTGAGTGATAACTGATGCTGTTTCTCAGAGAAAAGCAAGGTATTTATTGCGACTGAGCTGGAAACTCAAAAAAGAACTCTATCCAATTTGATTCATTAAGCACATATTAACTTTAAAGAAAAGTAATTTTAAGATAAAATTAAGAAACACATAGGTAGAGATTTATTCTTGTATAAGTGAGATTAGAATCTGTTTATCATTTGGGTTTCTGGTAAATGTGAAGACCCCTTGTGAGGCAGGCTGTAGTATAATGCATGTGCTTCTGGCTGGCTGAACTCTTCAATATGTTGATGCCTGCTGTCACATTCAAATAACTCTCATTACACGGAAGTGACCATCAATCAAACCTTCTTCTGAATTTTGTTGCTAGCCTATTTGAATTCATAAAAAATGAAAATATGGCAGAAGGAGATAGGCATTATGTTTATTTAAAATGACACCTTTCTTTTAAGTTTTAAGGGCCATTCAGATATCCTTCCATTTCCAAAGCTTAAACATCCTAATTATTAATTTTATTAGAGCTGTTTTGACCTTTGTATTATCACAAGGGTTAGTCTACATAAACTCTGTTATAAGCTTTGGCCTTTTAGATTATGAATTTGGATATTAGGGATCAGTATTTAGATTCATGTAATATGATCAGCCTCCTGAAATCATAGTGCTTTCAATCACATTTCCTTCTATAACAATCCATAAACCTGGGGCCAATCTCTCCTATACCCTCCCAGCTCCCAAGATACTACATATAGTAACAGCTAACATTTTGTGAAAATTTACTGTGTGCCAGGCACAAAGCTAATACTTCATCCAAATTATTTGATGTAATTCTCCTTATGAGGGAGGTATTGTTAGTATCCCTAGTTTTTATAAGGAGTAAATAGATGAAGAGAAACTAGGTATCATGCCCAATGTTACGGAGATAGTATGTGGTAGAGTCAGGACCTAGTAAGCTAAATCCTATTTTCTAGTCTTTCCCCAGAAGGACCTGTTATCTACTGGTTTCCCATACACCAAACTCATTCTCATTCCAGCTTATCACTAGTAAATTCATGAAATTGTGACGTGTTGACCTTTTTGTTTAGAATGTTTTCTCTCTTTTACCGTCTCATTTTTCCAACCCCATAAATGCCTCAAAGCTCAGCACAAGTCTCACCTTCATGGTGAAGCTCATTCCAACATTTCATTCCTGTCCCTAAAATTTTTTAAAGACACCCATTTTCAAAAGTCCAAACCTCTGAGCCTGGCATGGAAGACCCTTCATGATTTGGTCCCTACAAAACTCTAATTAAATCTCTGAACTGCCCTACTTGGCCTCCATCACTCTCCCCATCAATAAGCGAGCACACATTTTATATTCTATCCACACATTTTATATTCTATCCATACTTGTGAAACCTGCCCCTCCCACTACTCAAGGATTTTGCTCTGGAATTCTCCACTTTCTCTCCTGCATCACCAATTTTGTTTTTGGTTTTCTTCCCCTCTATGTTCATCTGAAAAGCTTTTCTTAACCTCACTTCTGCCTGCCTCTGTTCCTTCCTCCAAAGAGTTACCTAAGTACATAGTCTCTAGTTTTTCTCTCCCGTCTCTCTCTCTAGCTCTCTCTGATCAGGGTTTTGCTCAGACCAATCTCCTCGGAATGCTCCTGTCAAGGTCACCAGTGGCTTCCATGTCGCTAAATCCAGTGACCTCGTGTCTGCTCATCAGTCATGCCAGTCACACTTCCTTCTTGGGCCTTCGTCGCCTCTACCCTGCAAACATTCCCCCTAGATATCCTGAATGGCTCACTGTCCCCCACCTTCAGAGCTTTATTCTTATATCATCTGCTTCACTAAACCTTCCCTGTCTATTTAAAATCAGAAAATTTCCTTGCTCTCAGCATACTCCAACCTCTTCCCTATTTCATTTTTCTCAATAGCAATTAGCACATAGGTTTTATACTTTACTGTATGTTTTTATGTTTTACTTTATAAAGAACTTCTTATTTTCTGTGAGTGTGTATACGTGTGTGTGTGTGTGTGTGTGTGTGTGTTACTTTGGTCTCTCTCCAAGAGAATAAAGTCCACACAGGCAGGAATTTCAGTCTATGTCTCTTACAGCTTCATATATCCAATATCTTAAAAAGCCCCTGGCACATCATGGACCCTCAATAAATAGCCCTTGAATGAATACTGAATTACGCAAAGTTCCTAAATGTGTCACATGGTTTGATATCCTTTTGCCATTTTTCTTACTGCTTCCTATGTCCTGAATACCCTTTGCTACCTGATGACCAGAATGCCTGGTCATCACTGAAGACTCAGCTTAAAGGCTGCCTTGTTCATTTTTCATGTTAGGAATAACTTAGGTTAAGTTCTCCACTCTTTTCTCCCTGAGTATATGACTCTGGGCAGATAGCTTCATTACTCTAAGCTTTATTTTCTTCATTTGTAGAATAGGGATAATATTAGTTCTTACTTCTTAGGGTCATAGTGAGAATTAAATGAGATAGCATGTGAGATGCCTAAGCACTTATCTCAGTGCTTGAAACATCAAAAAATTTCAACAGGGCTTCCCTGGTGGCGCAGTGGTTGGGAGTCCGCCTTCCGATGCGGGTGACGCGGGTTCGTGCCCCGATCCGGGAAGATCCCACATGCTGAGGAGCGGCTGGGCCCGTGGGCCATGGTCGCTGAGCCTGCGCGTCCGGAGCCTGTGCTCCGCAGCGGGAGAGGCCACAATGGTGAGAGGCCCGCGTACCACAAAAAAAAATTTTTTTTCAACAAATTATCATTATTATTCCATTCCTGATTCTTCTATACCTAAACCCTGGTAGAATTAACCATTCCACGTTTATCACACTTATGCCTTGTCCCTGCTAGATCGCTGGATCTCATAGAGGGCAAGAGGTGTGTCTTATTCATCTTGATAGCTTCAGAACATAACTCGGCATAACATATAAAAGCCTGAATGTTAATATTAATAACCATCATATATTGAGTTTAATTTTGTACTATATACTGTGCTTAGAAGTCTACAAACATGATATCCTTTAATTCTCATAATACCCCATTGAAAAATACTTTAGAAAAAAATTTATACTTTAGGAAACTCAATCATGTAATCTTGCTTTCTCAGGATTACACAATTAGTGAGTGATAAAACTGGAACTAGAACTGAGGTCTACCTAATTCTAAAGTTTTACTCTGCATCACTTTGCTACAACCAGAAAGGATGGATGAATCGACAAATGAAGACTGTTCTTGGTCATTCCAAATTTACTCTCTTCTTATTATCTTAACCTATATAATCTGGAGCACATATAGACTATACTACAGTGTTTTACCAATTAACCAGATACTAGAAGTATTATATCAGTTTTTCTTTTCATCTTAAAACTATAGGGCAAGAATCTTAGTTACACTGACACTATATGGGGCTCCTTTCTTCTCTAACAAAAACTGTTGACTACCTAGGAATGGTATAGGAAGTATAGTACCGTAACGAAATGCACAGGCTCTAGTACCAGACCGTTTGAGTCTACTTAGCCGCAGCACTGACTACTGTGTAATGCTAGTCAAATTACTTAACCTCCCTGGGTCTTAGTTACCACAACTGCAAAGTGAAGATAATATTTAAATAATAATTGGGCTTAGTAAAAGTGGTTAGCACATGTAAATTATTTAGAACATGTCTTGGCTTATAGTATGTGTCTTATATATTTTAGCTATTTTTCCTTTGGGTCTGTTTCTCTTATGTATGTATATTAGACATGCTTTACTTAAGTAATTCGAGATGTCACTAGCAGAATAAGCTTTACCACAAATGTGAGCTTCATCCTCTTGTATTGTTCAGTCAATACTACTGTCATTGTAACTCACCATAATTTTTCTTCAGTGAAAACTTCTTAAATTCTAGTTACTTCCATAATACTCTCTTATACATTGTTTCCATTCATCACACTAACCTCAGCAGGTACCACTACCCCCATCAAAGTATACCTTACAGACTCTCATACTGACAATAAAGGAGCCTGGATTCAAACTCACATCTTTCTGAATTCAAATCTGGCCTTCTTTCTAACACCCAGGCTGACCAGTTTGAAATGGCATTTTATCTTAGCCTAGCAGGAGGTGTTGAGAGTTAAAAATATTTTTGTTTCAGAATCTCTGCCAGTTACAAACAATAGCTACAAGCCTGCTTGTGTAGGGAGTCTTTGGGGAATCGCTCACATTTTTGCTATCTCGGATCAAATGGAGCAGACATGGAAAGATGTCAGATTGCGAATGTTCCCAATAGACTCTGTGTTTACAAGCTGGTAACAGCCTTGACTTTGCATATGTAGACTTAAAAATTTCCTGACAGGTAAAATGTAGCTCTGTGTCTTCTTTTAATAGGAATTCCTACACAGGTGCATTTCAACTACTGCACGCTCCTTGTGGAGCCATGGATTTCCATCATGTGTCTGCTTTTTGATACAGCTGCACTGGTTGGGAGACATTCTTATCAAAACCTTTTAGGAATGGTAAATGTTCTCCAAGTTGTAAAATGCTTCTGAAAATAAAATGTCTGACTTTTCCCAAAATGAGTATCCTGGCCCCAGCCTTGATCTTGACCACCATCATCATTTACCACCACCATCTTGTGAGCTCTTGAAAGGCAATGAGTATGTCAGATCTATAGCATGCAGAACAATGCTTGGCTAAGGCCCTGATAAAGAGAATAAAACAAACATAGGCAGAAAAACAAAGTAAGCAAAATAAAACAAGATAGGCTAGGAGAGAGTGGGTAAAGCAGGTACAAGCAGGACAAAATAGGTATAAGAAGCCAGGTGACGAGTCTACTTCCGCAGTCCACTTTAGGGTAATTTTGCCAAAGTAAGACTTCATTTTTTGTGTGTGTTTGTTTATTTGAGGTATGATTGAGACAGGGTAAACTGGAACCATCTCTCTTTTCTCTCTGTCTTATTCTTTCTTTTTCCCCCTGGATAAAGGCCAGGGATCGTGGAATTGGGATTGATTTTTTTCCCCCTCTTCATCTGTAGGCTTAAGACTTAGGTATTGGAGAGCAAAAGCGGGATTTTCTTCAACATTAGGATAAAAGCTGTCTTTCGGGGCTTCCCTGGTGGCGCAGTGGTTGGGAGTGCGCCTGCCGATGCAGGGGACGCGGGTTCATGCCCCGGGCCAGGAAGATCCCACATGCCGCGGAGTGGCTGGGCCCGTGGGCCATGGCCGCTGAGCCTGTGCGTCCGGAGCCTGTGCTCCGCAACGGGAGAGGCCCGCGTACCGCAAGCAAAAAAAAAAGCTGTCTTTTGTAGTTCAAGGGCTACCCGTGTAACATTCCTTTCACCACTTTCTTGAGCTGTCCAGCCCAAATACTTGTGGCACTCTTATGCTCTATGCCCTGGCAGTGACCCTGCAAGCACTAAAGCAAGAACCTTGAGCTCTCAAACCTCAGGGAGTTCCTTGTTTGCCCTCTGGCTTTGGTTTTTCTTCTAAAGACAAAGCTACAAGGGAGATTTCCATATGAGGTAGACAAACTGCTTAAATGGCTGAAATTTGGGAGGATTCATGATAATTTCATTGCAACGTAGCATCCTCTGCAGGTTGTGAACTAGAGTGCTTTAAAAAGTTTAAAAAGGGGTTGCTCTTTGCCAAACCAACCATGTAATATTTCCTTCTTTGTCACCCCTGGGTTAGCTGGCTGAGCATAACGTATTCACAAACAGCATTCAAACCCTGTATATTTGAGAGTACATTTAACCATTAAAAGAAATAGTGACTACATTTCTCTTAATAGATATGTGTGGAAAATTCAATTCCTAAGCCTCAAATTTGTTGCTTATATCAAAGGATTGTGTATTCATGATAGAATGGTCAAGCAACATGAACGTGGTTAGGTGTTTTACCCCAGACGATCACCTATTTATAGTTGACTTGGCCAGAATAATCACCATGAAAAAAAGAGCAGAATAATTTACGTAAAAACTAACATTTGTTATTTCAGAGTGTGAGTATTCTTGAGTTTGTTAGATGGATGTGAGGTAGTTAAAACTGAGGTATGAATGTTTCCTTAATGAACACAAATA
Source organism: Phocoena sinus (assembly GCF_008692025.1). NCBI lineage: Eukaryota > Metazoa > Chordata > Mammalia > Artiodactyla > Phocoenidae > Phocoena > Phocoena sinus. The sequence continues at coordinate 49,001,138 of NC_045767.1, read as the reverse complement.
CATTATCCAGATCTCAGGCTTGTAATTATTGCTAATCTGAATAATTTCTATTCTGAAGGTGTTTTAGATAAATGCTCACTGCCAAGATTAATAACCACAACAGAAACAGAATAAAGAGCTATTGGGTGAGAGAACAAAATAGAGTAAGAAACAAACTGCAGATCGTTTCAAATCAATCAGACCTAAATGTGATGGAGAAAATACATCTGCTTCAGGAATGGAAAAGGTTTAATTTTTTTCAATATAATCTGGAAAATAAAGATAGTATTTATTGACGTATTTGAACTTTAGAGATAATCAGGGTAGTCCTTGGCCCCAAACACTTTAACATCTCCCTGTTGCTCACCATAAAGTCCTTAGGAGAACACTACCCTCTCTTTCGGTACAAACCTACCTTCCCAGCTTTCCCTTCCACCCTGGCACTCCTGCCAAATTCAACATGTCCCGTAATTACCCACCTTCTTACTTTTGCTGTGCTATCTTACATCCACTAGTAATGCCCTTTCCTGACTTTGTTCTTTGCAAAAGTCCAACACATGCATTTGTTTTCTCTGAAGATGAATGCCCCTGACCAATAGCACTCCTCATACTATGAAATCATCCACCTTTTATTTATATGATTCTCATTGTTCTTATCTCATGTTATCTTTTACTACAGTTAATTTGGTTCGTGTCTCCTCATGATCTACTTGCTTATATGGCTCTTGAGATTCTCTTTATTTTCCTCTGATATCTTTTCTTCCCATAACATAGATGCATTTGCTTGTTATTCATGTATTAATTCCTACCATATAACATGCATGTTATATTATATTTAGTTTATAATGAGATACTGTCTTAAGATCCTTCCATCTGTGGATTACATGTTCTTGCATTTAATACGTATTATTGATGTCTCCTATGTTTGAGTACTCTGTCCAAATGTTTTTTCTCAGAACAATTTCTACACATCACTGTTATAGCTCTCATCACACTATATGATAGTGTTCTGCCTTTCATAAATTCATAATATATCCCTCTTGACAGAAACCATGCCATTCAGTTTTAATCTCCCAGCACCTAGCATTTAATAGGCTCTAGATAAATGTCCGTTTAATAAACGTATTAGGTTGGATTCATTGATAGAAGAATGAATACATGAATATATTTTATGTCTAAATAACACGGTTGCTGGGTGTATAGTGTGTTTGCAGCCAAAAAGTCCAATTGAGGGCACAATACTTAATATAATGTTACTTCAATTAAGTGTTAACAATGAGAATTGCAAAAGAAGGACCATTAAGATATAGAGACCTAATAGGGCTCAACATTTTCTTGGTCTGAAGATGAATATCTCCTGCCATACAAGCTTAGCCCCACTTTGTCCTCCCAGCCACCACATCAAAACCACTCACATTTTATCGGGTAGCTATTTTCTGGACTCAAAATGATAACAAAGAGGAGAACATTTTCTTAGCCCTGAGTATTTACTTTCTGATTTGGTGAATTAGTGTGCCAGCATTTAGGGCCTCTGTGACTACATCCTTACAGGTTCCTAAATGCTATGGATAAAGAATGGAGATAATTCCTAATTATGCACTTCAGATCTCAAAGAAGACATCTTATCTCAACCCTCAGCATGAGGGATGGGACCACCTCAAGCTTTGGTCCCTTTTTGTGTTCCTGCTGTTCACATGGAGAGCGATGACACTCAAAAGCATCATCTTTGAATTGCAAAGACCAGAAAGTGCAAATCAAAAAATCAGTAATGATGTTTTACAGCACAGCTTGCAAGCAAAAATTTGAAAAGTTCAATTTTCTCATTTCCAGAAGAGCTACATAACTTGTAAGCACACTGCGGATTTTTATTTTACAAATGAAAAATGTAAGCACCTGGTGATTTTCCTAATGCTAGTGCTGTTGGTGATGAAAACGGGGACAAACACTCCTGGTTCACTGCAGATACATTTATCCTAAAAGGTCAGGCCCCGCAGGGCTAGGGCAAGGCTTGAGAAACATCTTTTTATCCACAGTTGTGAGGGCTTGGGACCAGAAAGCAAGCCTGAAATAATGCCCAGGAGAAGGGCTCAGAACTACAACTTGAGAAGCTTATCCAACTGGGTAGTAATTGGATCAAGGAGGGCTGCAGGGATGGGATGGTCTTCAAAGTGCAATACCCAAGGATCAGAGGGACTGGAAAGATGAGCATAAGAGGAGAGAACATGGCATCAGATGGACAAGCATCTAAAGCATGGCTTCACCACTCACTAGCTACTCCTGAGCAAGTTCTCACGAGCTACTGTGCGGTCTTGAGCAACTTACTTAACTTCTCTTCGCCTTGTTTCCTCATTATCAAAAAGGAGATAAAAAAGAGAACCAATCTCAAAGAGTAACAGAGGATTCAGTGAGAGTTCATGTATATAGTGTTTAGCACTTTGGCTCAATAAATGCTAGCTGTTACTACTATCATCATTAATTACAATAAAATAAGTGAGTGGAGGTCTGGCTGAATAACACATACAAGAATTATTTCTTACGGTTTCTTATGTTTTATTCATGTATTTCATTCTTTAATCTTCGTGTGATTTTCAGAACATGGCTCAGTTGCAAATAGAAAAAAAAAAGGAAAGAAAAGTAGAATAACATAATCTAAGAGACCTGAGGATTTGAGATCATAGCCACTTTAAAAGTTGTACTTAGTTCTTTAGATAAAGTAAACTTTAGCAGCAATTACAACTCAAATCCTTTTAGGAGCCAGACCATAAAAACAGTTAACATTGAGTATTAACTGTCCTGGATAATGTCCCTCTCTGGGTAAAGTCCACTGTAGAAGGGGTCGTAAATGCACATTTTAGGGAGCGGACAAGAATAATGGCTAACATTTCTTGAGCATCTTTACATGCCAGATGATGTTTGAGGCATTTTTAAGCAGTATTGCACTTAATTCTCACTACATGAAATTGAAGGCAGGACTATTATACTAACTTTATAGATGGAGAAACTGAAGCATCGAAAAGTGAAACAGTTAACAAGTGCTGGAGCAAGGTTAAAAACTAAGGCATCTGACCCAAGAGTCTTTGTCTTCAGCATTAAGCTTTTCCCTTCTAACTATCCAAAGTATCCAAGAGTAAGATAGTAGTAATTTAGGAAGTGGGGACTGCAGAGTATATATCTGCCTGAAGCATGTAAATAAAATGATGAGGATGATGAAGAAGAAGAATGGTGTGATGGCCAAGAAAAACACATCTTTGAGCCAGTTTCCACCTCTGGGCTGCCAAGGTGTAGCAGCGTATGCTGATTTAAAGCAAAATTTAAAAGATTTATGGACTTAACACTTGAGAATGATACTGGGGAATATTGATACTTGGCCCCTGACTTGAGAGAATGTGAGGATAATTGCTTTTTTACCTAAACCTGATAGGCAGAGACTCATAATTTCAATTCAAAACTCCTAATTCATTCTTAGACTGCTTCACCTATATTTATATGATTAACAATATTATTTTGAATATTTTTTAACATATAAAAGAAAAGGGTACATTGTGAGGAAGTTTTAGAAACACAATATCTTCTTTCTATTAAAGGCTGTTACGGAAGACACAACTAAGTAGATGGAGAGGGCTCATTGTTAGTTTAAAGAAATCCATTAATCTACAGTGTATTCTTGTACTTTTGAAAGATAATTATGCACTGACTAGGAACATTACCTGGACAAAACACCACAAAAAACCAGAAAACCTAATTAAACATAAAGTTTCCTTCACAGCATATCAATTCTTTAAAAAGAAGGCCTCAAGAAACCAAAACACCAAAATCAATATTCTCTTTTAAAGCTCTGAATGACTTTTACTTGGATAGATAAGCAAAGCTTCTTTATATCCTTTTATGAAACTAGGTGAGACATAAACAAAATTTATTATAAGATTGCTCTAAATTTGGAATATATTCACAAATAGAATATAATGGGTAATTTATCAAAATCATTTTTCTTGATTGTATTTTTCTGGTAAATTGAAATAAATGTAAGACTGTGTCTACCAATCAGTAAAAGATTAAATATCTTTTAATTCTAAATTCTGAAAAAAGGGGAGGGACAAGATGGTGGAGTACAAGAACTTGAGCTCACCTCCTCTCACAAGCACACCAAAATCACAACTAACTGCTGAACAACCGTCAATAAAAAAGACTGGAACCTACCAAAAGAGATATTCTACACCCAAAGACACAAAGAAGACACCACAACGAGACGGTAAGAGGAGTGCACTTGATATAAAAAATTCCATACCAGCCAGAGAACAATTATATCACAGAAATTCTCCCACAGGAGTAAGAGTCCTGAGCCAGACATCAGGCTCCCCAGCCCTGGGGTCCCACATCAGGAGGAGAATCCCCCAGAGTATTTGGCTTTGAAGGCAGCAGGGCTTGATTGTAAGAACTCCACAGGATGGGGGAAACAGACTCCACTCTTGGGGGATACACACAAGATCTCATGCACACTTGGACCCAGGGCAAAAGCAGTGACTCCATAGAAGCCTGGGCCAGACTTACCTGCTGGTCTTGGAGGGCCTCCTGGGGAGGCTGGGGGTGGCAGTAGCTCCCCCTGGGGATGTGGACACAGGTGGCGGTGGCAGAGATATCAGACAGTGCCATCACATGAACTCTCACTGAAGGGAGACATCTGGCCTGGGTCATAAGCACGGAGACCTGGCCCCATCCAACAGCCTGGAGGCTCCAGTGCTGGGATGCCTCAAGCCAAACAACCAGCAAGATGGGAACACATCCCCACCCATCAGCAGACAGGCGACCTAAAGGCTTCCTGAGCCCACAGCCACCTCTAGACACATCCCTTAACATGGTCCTGCCCACCAGAGGGCCAAGACCCAGCTCCATCCACCAGTGGGCAGGCACCAGCCTCTCCCACCAGGAAGCCTGCACAAGCCTCCAGACCAGACTCACCCACCAGGGGGCAGACAGCAGAAGCAAGAAAACTATGATCCCACAGCCTGTGGAACTGAGTTCATAAACACAGGTCAGAAATTACCCTGGGAACAGCTGGTCCCTGGCCCTTGAGTGACGAGCGGGGAGTACATGGATGGGACACATAGGACATCCTGTACAGAGGGCCACTTCTCCAAGGTTGAGAAATGTAATAACCTACCACAGACATAAAAATACAAACTTAAACAAAATGGGATGGTAAAGGAACATGCTTTAGACGAAGGAACAAGATAAAAGCCCCAAAGAACACCTAAGTGAAGTGGAGACAGGCAGTCTACCCAATAAAGAGTTCAGAGTAATGATCATAAAGATGATCCAAGAACTTGGAAAAAGAATAGATGCACAGAGCAAGAATTTACAAGAAGTTTTTAAGAGTTAGAAAATATAAAGAACAAGCATAGATGAACAATACAATAACTGAAATGAAAATACACTAGAAGGAATCAATAGCAGAATAAATGAGGCAGAAGAAGTGAGCTGGAAGACAGAGTGGTGTAAATCATGGCCACGGAACAGAATAAAGAAAAAAATGAAGAGAAATGAGGAAAACTTAAGAGACCTCTGGGACAACATCAAATGTGCTAACATTTGCATTATAGGGGTCCCAGAAGGAGAAAAGAGAGAAATGGCCTGACAAAATATTTGAAGAGACAATAGCTGAAAAGTTCCCTAACATGGGAAAGGAAATTGTCGCTCAAGTCTAGGAAGGGCAGAGAGTCCCAGGCAGGATAAACCCAAGGAGGAACATGCCTAGACACATAGTAATCAAATTGACAAAAACTAGAGATAAAGAGAAAATTTTAAAAGCAACAAGGGAAAAGCAACAAATAACATGCAAGGGAACTCCTATAAGGCCATCAGTAGATTTTTCAGCAAAAACTGCAGGCCAGGAGGGAGTGGCAGGATATATTTAAAGTGATAGGGGTTGTAGGGGAAAACCCTACAACCAAGACTACTCTACCCAACAAGGCTCTCATTCAGATTAGATGGAGAAATCAAAAGCTTTACAGGGCTTCCCTGGTGGCGCAGTGGTTGAGAGTCTGCCTGCCGATGCAGGGGACACAGTTTCGTGCCCTGGTCCGGGAAGATCCCACATGCCGCAGAGTGGCTGGGCCCGTGAGCCATGGCCGCTGAGCCTGCACGTCTGGAGCCTGTGCCCCGCAATGGGAGAGGCCGCAGCAGTGAGAGGCCCGCGTACCACAAAAAAAAAAAAAAAAAAGATTTACAGACAAGCAAAACTAAAAGAATTCACCACCACCAAACCAGCTTCACAACAAATGCTAAAGGAACTTCTCTAGGCAGAGAAGAAAAGCCACAACTAAAAACAAGAAAATTACAAAATAGGAAACTCACCAGTAAAGGCAAACATACAGTAAAGGTAGGAAATCATCCAGACACATATATGATATCAAAACTAGTAACTGTGAAAGGAGAAGAGTACAAATGCAGGATATTTAAAATGCATTTGAAACTAAGAGATCAGCAACTTAAAACAACTGCTATATATATAGACTGCTATACCAAAACCTCATGGTAACTGCAAACAAAAAATCTATAATAGATATACACACAAAAGAAAAAGGAATCCAAACACAACACTAAAGATAGTCATCAAATCACAAGCACTTGTGCTTTGAGCATGCCTGCTTTCTTCTGCTCAGATCCTCAGCAAGGTACTACACTAGCTACCCAACCCTCCAACCAACAGGGTCAGAATTCAAAGAACGTGGAGCAGCCCTGAGGTCCATAGGCTCACATAAGACTATGATTCCCTCTATAATAAACATAATAGCAACTACTGTTTAACTAAGCATCTACTATTTGAGACCTCTATTAGGCCCTAGACATGCATTATCATTTGCCTAGGAAAACCATCTGAGGATAAAGTTACTCAAAGTCACACAAACCCAGCTTGGATTCTAGAACCCATGTTCTTTCTATGGCTCTGCTTATGAATAAGGCCCTGTCTACCTGGGTCTCCAAGTTAATGTGGCAGTCTCCTCCTTTTGGGGCTGTAGCCCTATCCGGAACATAGGCAGTCTTGACTTAGGCTCTGACCACCCATATACGTCTTATTTGCCCCCTCCCTGCAATGGTTGGACCTGACTTGTGGACTCAGTCACGGGCTGGAGTCCTGCTCCTTCAGGGATGAGATTTCTGGCAACAAGGCCATTCACTGGTCCCTGTCAAGACCAGTACTGCTGGTGCCACCCACCACAGAAGCTCTGGGGTAGAGTTAGTTTGCCCAGTCTGATCTATTTTCAACACCTTCTCCATAATAAATGCTGATGAGAGATGTTTGGATGATCAACTACTGTGGGCCAGCATTACATTAAGCACCTAAAATTTACTGCTGAACTTGAGTGGTACTCGTCCACCCCAGACCCTCAGGCTGCCTGTCATCCGAGCCCACATCAGATCATGGCCAAAAGCATGAAGAAATATTCCTTTGGTATATTGACATAGTTTGAAAAGGCCTTGTGCAAAAGATTAACCAAGAAACAACAGATGTGAGATGTACACAGAGAGACTCTGGGTTTCTGAAGAATCATGTGTTTGTTGGTCACAGTTCACATTGTCAGTGGGAAATTCATCGAACACGGGTTTGTAAAAGTACATTAGTGGCGGGATAAGGAAGTTGGGAAAAGTAGTGATTGGTAATGTTGAGAGTCACAATTAGTCTCAGGTGGGAGCAGTTCATCCTATAGGCTCTATACCATACACCAGTTCTTCACAATATGCATAAAAATCACCTGGGGCTCTTGTTACAACGTGGATTCTGACTCAGTATATCTGAGGTGGGGCTTGAGGCTCTGCATTTCTAACAAGCTCCCCTAACATGCTGAAAGCCACTGATCCTCAGAATACACTTGCATAGCAAGCCCGTAGACCTTCTTGACACAGGTTTAAAAAAGGAAAAAAAAAAACAAACAGTTGACTTGGATCTAAGTCATGCATATAGGTGGCATTAGAACTTTCCAGCCAAGATACATGATCTTACCAGAAAAGTAATCATTCATAGAGGAAGAAGATCAAGCCAGCAGTGAGTCTCAGAGCGTGTGGGAGATGGAGCCCGGGGTTGAGGGGTCTGGAAACACACATAGAAATCAAGAGAGGGAAAGAATGGGCAGCATTCATAGAAATAGCAACAGCGTTGTTCAACTGAATAAATAATCTATGTTTGAAAAGCAGAGAAGGTAGCCTGGGTATTTGAAGTCAGGCTCGGGAATGCCAGACCCAGGACACTAGACTCACTGACCCAGAAAAGGCAAACTTCAAACTCTTAACGACAAGCAACGGAAAGAAATCAGCAGAAAGAAATCAGCGCAGGCAAACCAACACTACCAAGATGAGCATAGGGCCACAAATGTCCAGAAGGTAACCAGGTCAATTCCCAGATGTGGGAAGTGAACTTACCTGCTTATCTTCAGCTTCCACAAGGAACTGAACAAGGGAAGTCAGTGTCCTAGTCCCAGGGCTTCCCTGGTGGCGCAGTGATTGAGAGTCTGCCTGCCGATGCAGGGGACACAGGTTCGTGCCCCGGTCCGGGAAGATCCCACATGCGGAGGAGCGGCTGGGCCCGTGAGCCATGGCCGCTGAGCCTGCGCGTCCGGAGCCCGTGCTCCGCAACGGGAGAGGCCACAACAGCGAGAGGCCCGCATACCGCAAAACAACAACAACGAAAAAGTGTCCTAGTCCCAGAGGAAATAGCATGTCCAGCAAGGAATCCTGGAAGGAATAATGTACGGGAAATGGAAAACTCAGCAAAGGCTCAGCTCTGCTACCCACATCAAACCTGCCATAAAGTTACGTCGTTACGGAACCAATGAAAGGCCTGGATTCCTTCTTACCTGGGTGGGGCAGAATCAACACGTATGAGTTAAGTGTCTCTAGCTGTGAAAATTGGCAAACAGTACGAGGCATGAGGCGTGCTGGTAGAGGCCTGAGTTTCAAAGTGAGGTCAGTATCAGCATCACCTGGAAACCTGGAAAGAAATGTAAATTCTCAGCCCTGCTCGCTCCAGACTTACCAGTTAGAAACGGTAGGGGTAGTGCCCTGCAGCCTGTGGTCCAACAAGCCCTCCAGGTGATTCTGACGCACGCTCACTGCAGTAGAGTCTATTGAAAACATGGTGAAGGATAAGGCCAGGTGCGGCAAAGGACAGTCATTATAAGTAGGCTTGATAAGGGGGCTTTTAAAGAGCTAAGAAGACTAAAGCCTGTGTACAGGGAGAAGAAAACCCGGCAGAGATCATGTAAAATAATAATTAGTAAAACACTCTCAGTGATCAACAACAAGAACAACAAAAAGGTAAAGTGGATGAATGTAAATTGTAGCAAAAAATACAAGCGAAAATTTAATAATGAGTATTAACAGTCTTTGCCTCTTAAGCTTTTTATTTCCAGCGACATAAATGTGTCTACTGGTAAGGACACCATTAGGAATTTTCAGTAATTCATATGTCTCTTTCAAACGTATTTCTTCAGCATGGTAAGGGAGACCACCTTAAGTAAGGAGCTCTTTGGCCAGGGTGGTCATGTAATATAAATACATTTAAAAGAATATCCAGAAAAATTGCTAAAAATCTTGAGCCCAAAACATGTCTTCAGAAAGTCACACAGTACAATAAAAATGGAGATAACAATGTGTATGGCGTGAGTGGTTTTTTTTTTTTGCAGATTCAAATGTTACATCCCTCTGAACTTATCAATGTAGATATCACCTAGCACCATATGTTTATCATGTCCCAAACCAATATTATTTCTCCCCCTTACATAATTTTCTCCTTCTGTTCCCCTCCAAAAACTCCTGCTCTTCCTTCTTCTTGTTCCTTATTTTAGAGATAATGTCGCCAACATCTATGTGTTCTCCCAGCCTAAAAACATAGGTGTCATCTTTTTTTTTTTTTTTTTTTTTGCCGTACGCGGGCCTCCCACCATTGTGGCCTCTCCCGTTGCGGAGCACAGGCTCCGGACACGCAGGCTCAGCGGCCATGGCTCACGGGCCCAGCCGCCCCGCGGCATGTGGGATCTTCCCGGACGGGGCACTGAACCCGTGTTCTCTGCATCGGCAGGCGGACTCTCAACCACTGCGCCACCAGGGAAGCCCCAGGTATCATCTTTGATTTTTCTTATTCTTTTGCCCATTGTTCTTTCGGATTGATTTTTTTTTTTTTTTGGATATTAAAAAAACCTCTTGTCTGTGTTATGTAGGTGAATATGGTTCCCAGTTTATGGTTTACTTTTGTATATAGTATTTTTTTGTGTGTGGTGTAACTGTTTTAAATTTTTATGTGTTCAAATGTATTTTAGGTTTCTGTATAACCAAATTTATCAGTAATTTTCTTTATGGTGTCTGGGTTTCATATTAAGTGTAGAAATACCCAGGCTATTTAATCAGTAAATATTATGATCACAGGCCTTGGGCCAAAGAGCTTTTCAAAAACTTATAAAAATACTTGAAACCTGAAACAAAATATTTTTGCTCCAGAAAACAAAAAGAAACTTGCAAAATATAAATAAATGTTTATGTGTCTACAAATATGACACTATACCAGCTTCATTAATTATCATATTTAGTGTTCACAAATAATTTTTTAAGAAAATGGACATCCATACTTTGCTATATTCTACCTGGATTTCAGTGGTTCTCTTATTCAGTCCCTTTTTTATATTCCTGCTGACACTAGCTAATTTCAAGCCCCCTAGAGGACTACCACAGTCTCCTAACTGGTCTACCTTACGCAAATTTCTAGGTTCTCCGATACACTCTAGAATTACCATCCTAACACAGAGGCCAAATTATGCTACTCCTCTGCTCATAAATGTCAAACTTCTTAGTGTGGCTTTCAAGGCTTTGTATAGTTTGACTTAAATCTAGCCTCTCTCCTTTTGACTCTCTGTATTTATTGCTTCTCTGAGCTAGCAGACAGTTCTCTCAGCATTCCCTGTGCTCCCCTGCCTCTGTTAATGTTGTTTTTTCACTCTGCAGTGCCTTTCCTTCTCAGTTTACTTGGAATTTTACTCCATCCTCAAAGCTCAGCTTACATAGCACCTACTTGTGTTGTTTCTCCTGATCCCTCAACTTCCTCCCCCTGCCCCCCTTTTGCACACCTTTTGCAGGTGTGCATGTGTCCCTTCCTGCCACAGTGTTGTTGTTGTTTTTTGTATAAATTTATTTATTTTTGGCCGTGTTGGGTCTTTGTTGCTGCGCACGGGCTTCCTCTAGCTGCGGTTGTTTTTTGTATAAATTTATTTATTTATTTTTGGCTGTGTTGGGTCTTTGTTGCTGCACGCGGGCTTCCTCTAGCTGCGGCGAGTGGGAGCTACTCTTTGTGTGGTGTGCGGGCTTCTCACTGTGGTGGCTTCTTTTGTTGTGGAGCACAGGTTCTAGGCGCACGGGCTTCAGTACTTGTTGCACGTGGGCTCAGTAGTTGTGGCTCGCGGGCTCTAGAGCGCAGGCTCAGTGGTGGTGGCGCACGGGCTTAGTTGCTCCGCGGCATGTGGGATCTTCCCGGACTAGGGCTCAAACCCGTGTCCCCTGCATTGGCAGGTGGATTCTTAACCACTGCACCACCAGGGAAGCCCTACCACAGTCTTTATTCATCCTTCTAAGTTCCTCAGAGCAGGAATCCTAACTGTATCCTTGATAGGACTGGTATGGTATGTATTCAATAAAATACTCATTGAATCAAACCCCTTAAAAAATAAATCCTACAAAAATCAGTTCGAATTTTGAGACAGGGGTTACCCATAGTAGGGCTCAATAAATATGTTTGAATGAATGGATAGATAGATGGCTGAATGAGTGAATGGCTCTCTAATACAAACTACTTGCAAATTCTTGTTCCTGCATAAATTAGGTTATGAATTAAATCTGAATCTTTTTTCCAGATTTGTCTTTATTTTCTTGATAACTCAGTGTTGGTGACTAATAGTAGAATGACCAATTTTCCAAATTTTATCTCTTCATCCAATGTAAATTGCATAAATGTGGAATGGAAGTGATTCATTCATCTGATTTCTTCATGGTATTCTCCAGGAACTATTTGAAGCCAGGACCAATTTGATTGCCAAGAGCATTATTTCATAGTATGGTTATAAGTGTGTCATGAGCTGATGACATTGTTAAAAGTCACAAGAAGAAATTTATACCACTGGAAACAGTCACTGCAGGTGTTTCACAGGTCAGTGTCCTTCAAGGCAATGGAAGTGCTTTAAATGGTCTTGAATGTTTACAGTGGTATTTTACATGCTTTCTTGATTTATTTTTAATCGAAAAGAAGGCCAGGGCACAGTGTTTGCAGAGTAATAACTATCCTGTAAAGTTTATAAATACTTATGACCTCTCTGAACTTCAATTTGTTCATTGTATCTATAGTGATTAATGGGCTTCCCTGGTGGCACAGTGGTTGAGAGTCTGCTTGCCAATGCAGGGGACATGGGTTTGTGACCCGGTCTGGGAAGATCCCACATGCCGTGGAGCGGCTGGGCCCGTGAGCCATGGCCGCTGAGCCTGCGCATCTGGAGCCTGTGCTCCGCAACGGGAGAGGCCACAGCAGTGAGAGGCCCGCGTACCGCAAAAAAAAAAAAAAAAAAAAAAAAAAAAAAGAAGAATATCACGTCCTCGTCTTTAAGAAAATAGAATAAAAAATGTTTTTCAAACCCACCCCTAAAGGCAAAATTATCTATATTAGTTTTCAAGGCTGCTTAACAAAGTACCATACCCTAGAGGCTTCAAACAACAGAAATTTATTGTCTCACAGCTCTGGAGGCTGGAAGTCTGAGATCAAAGTGTCAGCAGGGTTGGCTCCTTCTGAGGGCTGTGAGGGAGAATCTGTTCCATGCCTCTCCCCTAGCTTCTGGTGGTTTACTGGCAATATTTGACATTCCTAGGTTTATAGGAGCATTACCCCAGCTTCTGGATTCGTCTTCACATACATTCTCTCTGTATGTGTCTCTATGTTCAGATTTCCCCTTTTTATAAGGACACCAGTCATAAAGGATTAGAGCTCACCCTAATGACTTCATTTTAACTTGATTACTTCTGTAAAGTTCCTATCTTCAAATAAGGTCACATTCTGAAGTACTAGAGGTTAGGACTTCAACACATCTTTTTTGGGGAAGACACAATTTAACTCATTACAGTCTTAAAAGGCAAATGCCTCAGGATATTACAAAAAGAACAGTGCCCACCATATACCAGGCACTTTAGATTATTGTATTCAATCCTTTGACAAGCTGATGAGGTCGGAATCATCTCCATTTCAACAAATGAGCAGTGTGGAGTTCAGAGAGATCAAATAGTTTGGGCGAACACACCCACGAGTGAAGAATGGGACCAAAGTTCAAATCCAAGATTCAGAGTGTGTGCTTTCACTCTACCCTGCCTTTACAGAATGTAGCCCACATTGGCAAGGCTTTTCGTATAATAATTCACTATTATATCTCCAGTACCTAAAATAGTGCCTGGCATAGAGTTCTCACTCAAATATTTGTTGAACAAATAAGTAAGAAAAGTTAACTGACATTCACAAGTGGTTTTTCTCATTGTAAGATGGAAAGAAAGTTTTTCTTCTGATGCTTGGACCATAATGGAAACCTGTCTAATATGTGGCCTTCCCACAAAATGATGTCATTGTGTACCATCATCAGTCAGTTTGAGATGTGGAGAACCTTTGTTTTCTACAAGACTCTCAATCACTGGCTCCTATCAGAAAAGATATAAAAGGACATCTGGAAGGAATGGAGTGTAGATAAGGGGGAAGAAATAGAAGATGACTCAAGTAGTCTTTGACTTATAATTCTTAACTAAAATGTTAGTGATAACCTGGTATGTACATATCAGTTTTCTGAGGTTTCCCAAATAATTTTTTTACTACTGGATAGAGTATCAACATTGATGAATGGCTTATTAAATAAATTAGAGTAGTTTCTCCTGTAATTACAATACACTTTCATGTTGATAAATGTTGAGAGAGGTGGAGTTATAGGAATATAGCAAGAGATTGCACATAACCTTGGTACACCCACAGGAGTATTTCCTAGACTAGAAACTCATTATGTAAATCAGCATGAAAACATAAGGTTGAGAACTGTTGCTCTATCTCTTTAGATCAAAGTTATTGTCCCTGAGAATTCCATCCCTTGTGCTTGCTTCCCTCATACTTTATGACCCTGGAGAGCTGATAGAAACATTACCTGTGGTATCAGCTACTTGTTATTGCAATCTGTTGCCCCCCATTTTGAGTCTGGGGAAGACTGGGTAACCTGCCCCTTCACCCTCCATCCTTAGGCACCCAGAGATCCCCAGGTTCTGGTGGCTGGCCATGTTAGCAGTCCATACATTCCACAAGGTGCAGTCTGTCATTGATGAGAGTCTCAATTACTTGTTAGGGCCCCCAGATTTATTGCTGGGGAATTAAATCCATTTTCTGGTGCCAAGAGATTCCTCATTGCAGTTTATCTACTGCTTCATTAAAGGTTCATAAAAGAAGTTGCTAGATGACACATTGCACTATACTAGCACTATACTGCTAGATTAATCCTTAAAAATAGCCCTCATTTTGCCTCTGCCTAACCCCAGTTCCTCCAACACTGGCCCAGAGAACGTCTGCACCTTGGTCTACCATTGAATCATTTCATATTCTGACTCAGTTTATTCTTCTGCCTTCCATATAGCAGACACTCAACAAATATCTATGGGAAGAATAAATGCATTCTGCTCTTCAATGATAAAATAATAGTAGCAAATATTAACTGAGTGTTTTTAATATGTTAGGCAGTTTCTCTGTTTCTTTGAGACTGGCAATAACCCCATGCGTCAGGTGCTAGTATTATTCGTATTTTGCTCTTGAGGAAACAGGTTAAGTGACTCGGGCAACGTTATTTATTAAATTACCAAGTGTGAAAGCCAAGGCTCTAACTTGGCCAAATGAGCTGTAGTAGGGTGCACGCTCTCGAACACTCTCTTGTACTTACTCTACCGATGCTCAGCCCACTCCTCCATTCCTACCACAATGCCTTTGCGGAAGCCACACTCCCAGCAGGAAGCCTCCATTCATTCTAGCTGGCCAGCTCCAACCAACCCATCAAAACCCAACTTTATCCCTACTCTACCATGGAGACATCTTGAATCCTGCAATCCTCAGCTAACCCTCCTTCCCCAGAACTCACAGCACTCATTTTCTGCACCAGTCCTTTGGGCTCCCAGCATATGCCAGATGGTAAAGTCTTTAGATTATCGCTCTGAATTATCTTTTAACTCAATAAATGTGGAATGAATAGATAAAATATTACAATGCAGCACTGAAATATCCCAGAACTATACATTTTGGCTCCTTGTTTACAATTACCTTAAGGCTCTTCTCTGTATAGTGTTCGCTGTTCAAACAGATCTTTCTTCAGATGAACTGGTTTAAGGTTAGAATGAATTAGCTAAGTCAGTGTCGGTCGTTTGCAGGGAGAGACTGTTATGTTCAGTATGGGCTTGGCTTGCTGACTCTCAAACAAGATGAACCAGGATGGAACCGCAAGACAGAATGCTGCATTTTGTATGCCGTAAAAACAGTCCAGGATATAAATTGGTTTGGTTATGTTTTCTTCCACAGAGGAGCTATTCGCTAGCACTCTGATTTCTTTGCAGTATAACCTAGCAGAGACATCTGGGTCTATTTTGTAAGCTTGATAAATTAACTTGGGGAACAGGTCTACTGAGGAAAACTGTTCTTTTCATCACCGAGGATTGTTAGTGCCTCAATAATGATGTAACTCCACAGTTAGGGCCACAGCATCTGGAAAGGCAGGCAGGGTTGGTCCTAGTCAAGAGAAAAAACAATCAAATTAGCAGTCAGTATCAACACTCCTGAAATCCAGATAAGCATAACGTGTATATCTGTATGTTCCACTGGGTAACCCTCAGGCACTCACAGTTGACCTTCATGGGTAGATGAGAGCACCTTTCCTTTCGTCTCCCTCCCTCTTCTTCCTTCTCCCTTGAACCTTTCTTTTTGCTCAACCCCACACCCCATGTCTCAATCCAAAATATGGTCCTCAAAAGGTTCTAGTGTCTCTCCTGAGACCACTTCATTGAGAAATGTTGGGTCTTTACAGTGTGCCTGGTAGAAGACTTGAAGCTTTTCTGAGTCTATCATGTGGGTGAAACAAATAGATATTTTTCTACTTAATACAGATAATTTCTCACAGCATAATTTTGATATATTATTGTACTAATATTCTGTTTCTAATCTCCCTGATACTCCGCATACCAACAAGGAAATGAGTGATAGAGAAAGGGATGAAGAGAAAATGTTCTCAGACCACAAAAAGATGATGAAGGCAAAAATTATGTACCAAGCCTCTACTAAGAGCTTTGTATGTAACATATCTCATTTAAATAACACAACATCTGTATTACAGATGTGTTGGAGTATTAGTTGGAGTATTAGAGCATCAGTAACTTGATGTCCTGGTTCTTGGCCAGTTTGTTCTCAGATCCATCTCCTGCTCTTCCCTCACTCTGACCTACATCACAAGGGACTACATTTCAGGGTGTTTCGCTGACAGCCTATGTCTAAGTTCAGCCTGTGGAATATACTGGAGGGGATTGGAGGGTGGGAGGGAGTAGTCAGAGTATCTCCCCACTCCTGCCTCAGCAGTGTCTCTGGCAGTGGCATCTCCTCTGTGGCTCCAGCTTTCCCCGGACACTCCTATAACATCACCTCCTCCTTTTGTCCCTCTACTCATAAGGAAGATTGTGGCTTTCTCTATCTAGTTGTTGCTATCCTCTCCCTAGCCCTATTGGTCATTGTTTGACTTCTAAACATTAACATTAGTAATATTAATTGTAATTAATATTAGTAATTAACATGCATAATACATGCCTTATATTAAATATTTTTGGCTTAAAATACCAAATGTGTTTTGTTATTTTAATTTTTCTTTATTGGGCTCTGATTCACTTGTCCCAGGTCACACAGCTAGAACATTATAAACCTAGAATTCTCATCTGTGTGTATCTAACTTCAGACCTATGTTCTTAACCACTATACTTATCTCCTGGATCTTAAATTTCACAATAAGTAAAATAATATTTGATTTTAGGCCTAGATGTATGAATTTACTATTAAATGTCATCCTAATTTGGTGAAGTTTGACCTAAAGCCATAAGGTTCAGTGTTGAGTCATCTTTTGCAGCATGGAAAATCCACAGTTCCTTTCTTAAATTGTGCAGGGTAAAGTTTTGCTACTCCAAGGGTGTTCTTAGTTCCAGCAGGATTAATATCACCTGGGAGCCTTTTAGAACAATGCAGAACCCTGGGTCTGATGACAATCGTTTAACAAAATCCCCAGGTGATTTATATACACAATAAAGTTTGAGAAACACTGTGAAATGACTGTGATTTGAGTAAAGAATAAAGCAAAGGCATCCTTAAAATTTAAAGACTAGGACCATTAAGAAGTTTGTAAGTCTGTGTTTTTCCAAATTTAACAGCCACTATGTTCCAGCCATTATCCCAGCTTACAAATGAGTTATGTTCACCATTCTAGTTGTTGGTACAATTTTGGGAATCATTTCCTCATGAGATCTGTGTTATGGATCTTACTTAGGTTTACAGACTGGACCGTTAGAACTTAGGTTAAATCATGTTATGAAGAGTATCAGGTTGATTGCCGTAGGAAGTAAAAGAAAACTCTTTTTTCTTGGCTATAAAGTTTTTTGTTTGTTTGTTTGTTTTACACACTTTGGCATCATGCTACTCCACCCAGGGTGCTGCTTTCCCACTTGATCATTCCTCTCCCAGGTATCAGCCCTCTGTGGCCCTTACCCAGGCCAGCTGTGTCCCCAAAGTGCTCCAAACAGAGCTAACACCATGCTGCCTTCATCCGTTCCCACACTTCTCAGCACAGGTTGTGTTGGCAAGGAGTTATGAAAGTAATGAACTTTAATTCAAACTAATGAGTGGTTAACTAGTCATTTAAACACCCTCCGAGGATTTACATATTTGTAATGGGATAGCTGTTAGCTCAGTTAAATCTCTAATTTGTGGAATTTCACCTAATATAATAAATGGAACAGAAACAAGTTCAAGACATGGAGGTGACTTGGTGACTGTGTTCTTAAGCACTATACTTATCTCCTGGATCTTAAATTGCCCCTTGGGAGCACGCCCTTGAGAACTCCCCATTCACTTTCCTTGATCATCATAGCTTCTTTCCTTCATCTGCTCTAAATTTGTTGTTGCCATTGGTTTTCTTTTTACAGTGGTTCCCCTGGCATAGGACAAAGATTTCCTGTCTGAATATGTGATTTGCTTATAATTCAGGATTACCTGTAATGCAAAAATCAATCGATTGGTTCCTTACTCTATTACTTATCCATCTCTTGTAACAAATCACCCCAAACTTAGTGGCTTAAAATAACAAACCTTTCTTATCTCACAGATTTTGTGATTAGCTGAGTGCCTCTGACTCAGGATCTCTCGTGAAGTTGCAGTCAAGCTGCCGCCTGGGTCAGCAGTTAATGTAATCCTTATTTAATTCTTGACTGAGAGAGGATCCACTTTCAAGTTCACTCTAAGTCACTGATAGGCTTCAGTTCCTCACCACATTGGACCTCTCCAGAGGCTGCCTGAATGTTCTTGCACATGGTATCTGGCTTCTGTCTTACAAGGGCTGCTTCATGACATGGCAACTGTCGTTTCTCAGAGCCCAGAGTCAAGAGGGAGAGACAGAGAGACAGTGCACCTATGATGCAGGCCACAGTCTTTTTATAACCTAATCTCAGAAGTGATATCTTATCACTTCTGTAGTATTCTTCTTTCTAGAAGCAAGTCACTAAGTCAAGCCCACACTCAAGGAGAGAAGAATTAAGTTGCATCTCTTAAGGAGAGGAGTATCAAAAAATGTATGGACATAATGTTTAAAACCGACACACCTACAGTATATGTGGGTGCAGTGGCCAGATCTTTCTTCTACCAGATTTGAATTCTGTAGTGTTTGTTCCTCTGGTGTGTTGATATTTGGATAGAGCACTGTCATAGGAGTTAGAACCTGTTGTTAGTCCCAGATGCTACCTTTACAAGCAATGTGATCTTAAGAATTACCTATTTTTTTGGAGTTGGAAGAGATGTTGTTCTTATTTCACTCTCTGGAAATTGGGGTATTGATGCCTATTCTGACTATAAACATCAACAATTTTGTGATGCTGTAATGAGATGATGTATTTGAACACACTTTGGAATATGCCAGGCCAGCAGCAGTTCTGAGGTTGGTTTACTTCATCTTCTCTACTCTTGGCATCATAACTGTATATCAGGATTAGAGGGGCTTGGTAAATTCCCTATCTTCTCCTTTTGATCAGTGGCTGCTCCTTTAAGGTTCAATAAATAAAACTTTTCTGTCCTACTGTTTTCTTTTTCCAAAGACTCTTCTTTTCTTTTTAAGAGCATTTTCAGGTTCACAACAAAATTGAGAGAAAGGTACAGAGATTTTCCATATACCCCCTACCCTCACATGTGCATAACGTCATTTACCAGAATGGTACATTTGTAAACAAGGGTGAAGCTACATTGGCATATCATAATCACCCAAATCCATAGCTTAATTTAGGGTTCACTCTTGGTGATGTACAGTCTATGAGTTTGGACAAATATACAATACCTTAACCATCATTATAATATCATACAGAGTATTTTCATTCCCCTAAAAATTCTCTGTTCTCAGCCTGTTATTTTTCACATTCCACCCCAGGCAACCATGGATATGTTTATTATCTCCATAGTATTGCTGTCCCACTATTTTTAAAAACTCTCTTCCAATTTTCACAATTTGGTCTCTAAGACCTTCAGCTATTGAAATCTTACTAAGAAATGTGTTTATGGATCTAATGCCACATACCCAGATGGCCTCAGGGCTTAGTTTGCTGCTTATCCTCTGACACAGTTCTCTTGACCTTTCATTTTCCGTAGTAAAAAAGCCATATTGGGCTTGCCTGGTGGCGCAGTGGTTGAGGGTCTGCCTGCTGATGCAGGGGACACGGGTTCGTGCCTCAGTCCAGGAAGATCCCACATGCCGCGGAGCGGCTGGGCGTCCGGAGCCTGTGCTCTGTAGTGGGAGAGGCCACAGCGCTGAGGCCCGTGTATCGCAAAAAAAAAAAAAAAAAGCCATATTAAGTCTTTCTTCTTGGCAACTTAATGTTCCTTTCAATAGTCCATATAAGGATTCTAATAATTAGACCCCTTACCCAACACCCAGCTTCCATTTGTAGGTTGGTCCTCCAGACTTACTAGGTTCTGCGGTTCTGGGAAAGTTTTCTTCTTATACTCATTGACTGAACTTCTGATCCTTTGTCAATGCATGTTCTCTCAAATAATTGTATCCTTCCTAAGTTCTTTGCCTCCTCTGCTAACCTATTTCTCTAAGCAGCTATACTCCTATGTGATGAAGTGGATAAGGCAAGGCAATGGGATGGATAGACGGGAGGACTTAATCTTGGTAATTTACCAATTATGATGTTTATCAGTATTCCCATCGGTAAAATGGAGTTCACAACATCTGCCTTAGAGTGTTGTGAAAATTTAATGAGTTAAAAACAGTAGTTGTGTCCTCCTTATAAGTTTCAGGTATGGCAAGGAGGATTGACCTGAATCAAAATTAGCTAGGGGGCTTTTAAAATATGCGTGTTTGAAGCACTAAGAAAAGTTCTGGGGGTGAAGTTAGAGAATGTGCGTTTTGTGCTCCATGGTGATTCTTATGGACAATAAAATTTGAGAATTATTGCTCCTAGGGCAATGCCCTGGGCTCACAGGTCCTAGCAAAGAGATTCTTAGACAAGTAGGGGTTTTTTTGGTTTTTTTTTCCATAAGTGAGACCAGTAGCCTTTTTATTCTATGGGCTGAATTGTTCCAGGGTTAATAAAGAACAGACTTATCATGATACAAGCCATTTTACTGACTTAAGGGAGATAATATACTTAGAAGAAGGGGATGTATAACTCCTTGAAGAGCTGCCTTCCCTGTCCAAAGTAGGTACACCAAGTACATGGATTTCTTTCTTTCTGAAATTTCTCTGGCCTCTCTTTCCACTTTTATTTTTAAGGAGTATCTACCTAAATATGCCCTTGGCTTTTCATATTTCTTCTGCTTTCAGTGCATTTGTGACCTCATTTACCACCTTAACTCCAAGTACATTATATACATTTTTATTGACTTTGGAGTTGCAGAATGCTTTTACTTAAGTCTAATTATCACAGACTTAAAAGCAGCTTCTCAACTTCCCTGCTGTCACCAGTATTATAAGAAAATGCAGACTGCTATAATTGGGTCCATCTTTCACAAACCTTTTCTTTCTCTTATTCACATATTGCTGGTTTCAAGCAGGCTGGAGCATCGCCTTCTGGAAGTGGATGGCAAGAAGTAGACCTTTAGAGGAAAATTCAAGGCTCAGAGAAGGCTCAGAATATTTTTTCAGCATCTAACAACATGATCAGATGTTGCATACATGCAATTAGTAGAGAATAGGGAAGAATAAAAAATTTAGGTCATATTATAAATCATTAAATGGTTGGTAAATATTTGTGATTTAACTCATCCAGTGCTCGGAGGGCAGGAAAAAAAACACATAAATCAAGGATCATATGTAAAAGATTGGAATGAGAACAATGGATTTATAGTCAGAGAAAGTGTGTTCGAGTTCTAACACTAGCAGTTAGTAGTTGTGTGTACTTGGGCATGTTATTTAATCTTTCAGTTTCCTCAAGAGAGAAATAGTGGCAATGCTGTATTTATAGGTTGCTTTGAGGATTCAGTGAAGTGATGTGAAGACAGCTGTACGTATACTAAAATAATGTTTTCCCCTATATATAGAAAAAATGCAAAACATTCAATTTATTTATCCCTAGATGATGAGTCAGTGCCCTGACTCTCTCCCATCTTACCCCTTCACCCTGAGATGGAGACTTCCTGTCCTAATTTGCTGAGGATCCCATCCCTCCTAGCTCTGTCCCTTTGGTTGATCCTTCTGCACTTTGGAGTCACCACTCTTGCCTCCTTTCCTCCTTCCCCTGTGTAGTCTTAGCCTGTTTTCTTGTTTTTAAAGGGAAAAAATCAGCTTTGCAAACATGCCTCCAAGACTCCACTTAGGTCTGTGGTTTCTCTGAATCCTTGTTTCTGGTGGGTGTGGTGCAGGGGAGGAAAACAGCTCCTTGAATATTAGTAACAGGGAACAAAAGAACAATGGAAACAATCTGATATATACTACAGAATAGCACCTCGTTGAGTGTAGATCTTGCATTCTTTCCAGTGTTAAGTTTGAAGTGACAAGTCAACCAACTACTGAAAGTGGGTGAAGGCATCAGACTAGAGATCAGGTCAAACATCAGATAGGATTGTGGATTTGGTGCCATCGGAAGTGTAGTGATAGTAGAAACCGTGTGGGAGGACAAGCCCACCCAGGAAAGCCCAAAGAGCTGAGGGCCAAGAACTGAATCAAAGAGAGGTTTATATTCCAGGGGTGGTAGGAACTAGAACCACTGAGGAAGAGGAGTAGACAGAAAGATGCAGAAGATTCCACTTCTTCTTAGTTCCACTTAGAGCTAAGTGTTTCAAGAAGAAAATACTGTTACATGTCTTCCCTTCTTACTGATCCCCTGGGTGCTGATAATTTGCACATCTAGGGAAGCAATAAGAATTGAGAATTAAAAGAAACTACTTAAAATGACATTTTAAACTTGATTACCATTTTCCTTAAATTATTTTTCATTTGGAAACACTTTTGCCTAAAGATATCGAAGTGTGTGTGCTTTATCCTTGTCTTATACAGTTACTTATCAAATGTGTGGGACAAGGGTCACTGTGGAGGTGGTGCCACTCTGAGTCTGTACTTACATAAGGGAAGCAAATAAAGTAAGAGTGGTCAATGTGTCACTGAGAGCCTCTATCAGTTTCTCAGAATGCCCTAACACATTGAGTGGCTTAAAAAAACAGAAATTTATTCTCTCACTGTCCTGGAGGCTAGAAGTCTGAAATCAACGTGTCTTCAGGGTCATGTGCCTTCTGAAGGCTCTAGGGAAAAAATCCTTGGTGTTGGTTGGCTCATAGCTATGTTGATCCAAACTACTTTTGTCATCTGACCTTCTTCCCCCTCTGTGTCTTCCTATGTTCTTCTTATAACAATGCCAGCCATTGAATTTGGGACCCACCCTAATCCAAATGACTTCATCTTAATGAATTACATCTGCAGACACCCTATTTCTAAATAAGGTCACATTCTGAGGTTCTGGGTAGACATGAAACTTGGGGGATGGTATGCAACTCAATACGGAGCCTTTTATCTGCCTTATGTACATGTAATGTAGAAAATGTAATGTATGGAGCTGGCCAGGTTGAGGCAAACCTGATGAATCCACTAAAGGTTTTCCTACTGAAGCTTCAGTTCCCATAAACTTGGCTATTGACTCTTGCCAGATTGGACCCTTGTCTGTGTATTTGAGATATTGCATGAAAAACAGAGATACATATTTTTTTTCTAAGAGTAGAATGTTTCTCTGGTTCTATATCAGCAGGGCGTGTACTGATTTTAGACAGAATTCTGAAATGTTTATGCCCTTTAGATGCCCTTAGTAAATGTGTGTGATCTTGAATCTCAGTGGCAGTTATTTTGTAGATTTGTACCTACTATAGCTGCTATGTGTGAGATCCTGCCAAGTTATTATTCTATACATACTAGAACTAACCAGGGATAATATAAATCAAATTCTGCTCTTTCATGTGCAACAAATTTGAATTTAAATAACAGATGGCTTCAAATAGTTTTCTGAAATCAGACCTGCAAGAATAATTAGAAGGAATAATCTGTTTAATACTGATAAGATTTTTGAAATGTAAATGGATATTTTAAAATGAGAAAACATTCATTAAAGAAAAATCTGCCAACAGGTGAGATAATAGATCTTGGAAAGTTTTAACAGGTCATAAATCTGTAAAAAGAATTACAGTTAAAAAAATTTTAATGATTTTGCATGGGCCCAAAATCTTACCCATAACTCACGGAATAGGAAGAAAAAAAGAGTAATAAGCCTTTCCTTTGGTTCACGAGTAAAGAAAAAAGTTAGGAAAGGATGTAGGCTGTCTCTGAGACTCAGTTACCTTTTTAAAAATAGGAAAAATGCTGCCTGAAGTGTACAGTGATTACTGGTTAAAGGGGTCATGTGAGATAGCATTACACAGACGGGCGTAGAAACTGAACAGAATTAGGCATATGCAAAGTAATTGAGTGATTGATGAAGATGAGAATATGGTGTACAGCAAGACTAGAGGAAAAATATAGAACATTATGAAAAAAGACAAAGCACTTTCTATACCATCAGCTCTGTTCTCTCATTGGCACCAGATATGTAATTCCAAATTCTGTACATATCCTAAGAGATATTCTATTGGCATTTCATACTATATAAAATGCAATGTCTTACCTTACTTCTTATGTCTGTTTTTCCTCTTCTGATCTCATTACTTTTCATGGAAGCAATAGTTCAGTCAAGGTTGAATTCATAGGAAATCTTGAATGCTTTCATCCTTGCTTTCTAAAAATAATTTAAATTGACATTTTCTCTCTGCTATGCCTCCCTAATTCTCTCATCTATTCCCTTTCTGTCCATCTCCACTTCAGATCCCATATTTAGATGTATTGCCACATTCAGAAAATCATTGTTTCTGCTTTCCTATTCGTTCAACATACCAGATTGGGCCTCCAAATGCGTGGTTTTGATTTTGTCATGTTACTACTTAAATATATTCAGTTTCTTGCTAATGCTGCATAGTTTTTTGCTTCCTAAGTAATTGCCTTTCCATATCCTATGTTCAAACTAAAGCATTCTACCTGTCATTTGACGAATTAGGACTCTGCATTACTGCATCTATACTGATTCACACCATTTACTCTGAAATAATTTCTCTCTCATTCTTACTGTAGACACTCAGAAGTATTAACGTGAGCAAATATCTATTTTTGTAATTGGATAGCACTGAGCTATCATACTGTCATTTGGTCGAAATCAACTACTTATGTGCTTCTGACTTCGTAGCACAGCGTAATCATGCTTTATCTATCTAGCAGCAAAACACTTCACCTATTTAGGGACAGTCCCATTGTTGACCTTGGTGGGAAGCAGGTACTTATTCCCTCCTATAGTAGTTCATGGAGCTCAAAATACACCTTCGTGGTATTTACTTCCATGAAACTGCATTAGCAGCTATCTCTAGCTGTCTTCTCAATTCTATAATTTCAATGCATGACTTTTTTGCGTGTTTGTCAGATTAATTTGTTTCATCAAGTTTAATGAAAAAGATGTGAGCAGCAGAATCAGGGAACTATCTTAGTAGGTGTGGCATTTGATCTAGGCCATGAAGGATTAACATGTCCTTGAAGGAATAGATATAACATTATCAATCACACCTTAATACAGTTATTTTGAGGTAAGGGTTATTGAATGTTTACTGTATGTTAAGACTTTCATTCATTTTGTTTTTAACTTTCAAGTAACTCTTTAATGACGCTATATAGCAGGCATTATTAGTTGTCTATCAAAATTTTATTTTGACATCTTTCTCAGTAAGAGAACCCTGATTTTGTGTTGGGTAGCAGTGTACTCAGCGAAAGTATTTGGTCTTCCAGTTTTCCACGCAACAAGGTGTGACCCTGTTTCTTAGTTTTGGCCAGTGGAACTTAAGTGACAGTCCCTTGAATAGAGTGCCTTTCTGAATAAAAGTTTAAAGTATTGCAAAGGGAAATATTTTGGCCCCTTTTCCCTTGTTTCTGCCTCAAATTGGGCTTCCCTGGTGGCGCAGTGGTTGAGAATCCGCCTGCTGATGCAGGGGACGCAGGTTCATGCCCTGGTCCGGGAAGATCCCACATGCTGCGGAGTGGCTGGGCCCGTGAGCCATGGCCGCTGAGCCTGCACGTCTGGAGCCTGTGCTCCCACAACGGCAGAGGCCACAGCAGTGAGAGGCTCGCGTACCGCCAAAAAAAAAAAAAAAAAAAAAAAAAAACCAGCCTGCATGATGAACTAAAGTATTGCAAAGGGAAATATTTTGGCCCCTTTTCCCTTGTTTCTGCCTCAAACTCAAAGCTACGTATGAAGAATGATAGAAAATGTCTACTCAGGTCCTTTGCTCATTTTTTTCTTTTTTTTTTTTCTGCTATTGAGTTGCATGAGTTTCTTGTATATTTTGTATATAACCCCCAGTTATATATGTGGCTTAGAAATATTTTCTCCCATTCCATAGGTTGCCTTTTCATTTTGTTGATGGTTCCCTGTACTGTAAGATTTTTTAATTTGATGTAGCCAAATTTATTTATTTTTGTTATAGACATTTTTCCAAAGACATACAGGTGGTCAACAGGTATATGAAAAGGTGTTTAACATCACCAGTTATGAAGGAAATGCAAATCAAAACCACAGTGAGAGATCACCTCACACATTTTAGAACATTTACTATCAAAAAGACAAGAGATAAAACATGCTGGCAGGGATGTGGAGAAAAAGGAACCCTTGTACACCTGTTGGTGGGAATGTAAACTCTACAGCCTCTATGGAAAACAGCATGGAGGGACCTCAAAAAACTAAAAATAGAACTACCATATGATCTAGCGATCCACTTCTGGGTGTATATCCAAAGAAAATAAAATCATTATCTTGCAGAGATATCTGCAGTCCCCTGTTCACTGCAGCATTATTCACAATAGCCAAAGTACAGAAACAACCTAAGTGTCCATCAGTTAATGAATGGATGGAAAGAAAATGTGGTATACAATGGACTACTCTTCAGCCTTAAAGGATATCCTGCCATTTGTGACAACACAGATAAATCTGGAGAGCAGTGTGCTAAGTGAAATAAGCCAGACAGAGAAAAACAAATTCTGCATGGTATCACTTATATGTGAATCTAAAGAAAAATTTGAACTCATAGAAACAGAGAGTAGAATGGTGGTTGCCAGGAGCTAGAGGGGTGGAGGGAATGGGGAGAGTCTGGTAAAAGGATACAAATTTTCAGTTATGAGATGAATAAGGGTCGAGGATCTAATGTATAATGTAGTGACTGTAGTTGTTAATACTGATTCTTTAATTGAAACTTACCAAGAGGGTATAACATACTGTTCTCACCAAAAAAAAGGGGGGGGGGGAAGAAGGTATACAGATGGCAAATAAACATATGAAAAGAATCTTCACATCATATGTCATCAAGGAAACATAAATTAAAACAACAGTGAGATACCATTACAAGCCTATTAAAATGGCCAAAATCTAGAATGCTGACAACACCAAATCCTGGTGAGGATGTAGAACAACATGAAGTCTCATACATTGCTGGTAGGAATTCAAAATGGTATAGCCACTTTGGAGACTGTTTGGCACTTGTTACAAAACTAACTATACTCTTATTATACCATCCAGCGGTCGTGCTCCCTGGAATTTAGTAAAACGAGTTGAAAATTGTGTCCACACAGAAACCTGCATAAGGATGTTTATAGCGGCTTTATTCAAAATTTGCAAAACTTGGAAGAACCAACATGTCCCTCCGTAGGTGAATGAATAAACATACTGTGCTGCATCTAAACGACAGAATATTATTCAGCATTAAAAAGAAATGAGCTTTCAAGCCATGACAAGACATGGAGGAAACTTGAATGCATATTGCTTAGAGAGGGAAGTGAGTCTGAAAAGGTTACATACTGTATGATTCCAACTATATGACATTCTGGAAAAAACAAAACTATGGAGATGGTAAAAAGATCAGTGGTTTCTGGGGTGGAGGAGGGATAAATGGGCAGAACACAGAGGATTGTTAGCGTTATAAAATAATATTATATTAAAAGGATAAATATACATCACTATATATTTGTCCCAAACCATAGATTTACAGCACTAAGAGTGAAGCTTAAGGTAGACTAGGACCTTTGGGTGATTATTATGTACCTCCATTCTTGGTAACAAAGGTACCACTCTGGTGAGCAATGTTGATAGTGGGGGAAGCTGTATGTGTGTGGACCCAGGAGGTATATGGGAGATCTCTGTACCTTCTTTCAATTTTTGCTGTGAACGTAAAACTGCTCTAACAAAGTGAAGTATTAAAAAACAAAAAAACACACACACAAAAATGGTGAGTCAGAAAGATAGAGGAGGATATTGACCTGTTGATGCCAATGAGTGGTACAGTGGAGGCACTGTACCACCCTTGAGCTGCCTGCCTCTGATTTCTTATTTTATGGGAAAAAGAGTAGTGACTTAAACATATGGAAATTGATTTAGATATTTTGCTGCATGTAGCCAAATGCAATTCTAATATTAGCAAACAGTATAAATAACTTGCTTAAATAAATATCGTAGTTTATAATGGGAGAGTCAAGATTTGTATCCATGTAAATATTTTGCCTGTTGCGTCCATATTCTTAACCAATGATAACAGCTTATTCAGAATCAGATACATAAATTATTTTTCAAAGTGAAATTCTCCGCCATTCTAGTATAAAATGTTATAGCTCCTTAGAAGGGATTTTGTTTTCCTCTCAGGAATAAAATATATTTTGTACTTTAGAAATTTTGCCTGGGAATGCTAAGATTCCATCAGGTTCTGAGAGTTTTGTGAACCAGGTATAACTGTAAATAATGGACTCTTTTAAACCAACCCACCAGAATTCAAAAATCCAAAGGAGCATGTTTACTCAAAGTAGTAAGCTGAGGAGGCTACATTCTTATTTCTACAATGCTTCTTCCTGTTTACCAAAATCCCTGGGCAATCTTGTTTGAGAAGTGACTATCCAGTCAGTCTATGAGCCTCACAGTAATTAGTTTTATGGCTTCATTTTCAAGTGAAAATAAATTGACCATCTGTCTTAGTTACAGATTTGATTCCAAGTTGCTTTGGGGGGTTTTAAAAATAAAATCATCAACAAAATAATGAAGATTGATTACACTTTGGCATAATAAAAATACCACGTACCTGCCCCCTGCACCCCCAGCACTTACCTCATACCTTGTACTGTAGACACACCACCCCTCTACCTTTGTTCCCTTCACTCTCTCATCTTTAGGCCTCTTCCTAGGCTCTTTCCTCTCTCTGACTTTCCTTTCCTCCATTCATTCCTGAAAGTGTCCTCCATGCCATCCTGGATGCAGATCATCCAAACCTCTTTGATACAATCTTTCCAGTTCCTCCCTCTTGCCTATTTGCATCCCATCTTCTATACTCTCCTAATCTCTTATTTGTGTATTTTGCTGCTGTTACAGTTACTTACGTATATGCTGTTTCTTCTATGGGTTTGTAAGCTCCCATGGAGCATCATAGAGACAAGATCATAGGTAAAAGGGGTCTGAAATTGCTGAAAAGAAATTTTCTTGTCAGGCCCTTAATATTACAGATGAAGAAATTGAGGCCTGAGAAGGTTAAGGAGTGAAGGCTGTATATTAGGTTCCTCCAAATCCATTACATCTTGCTTTGCATTCTATACGGAACCAAGTACAGAGGTATATCCAGAGTAGATACTCAGTGATTGTTAAATTAGATTTTTAAAAATCAAATTGGTAACTGGTAAAAATTAAAATGTGCAGACAACAGGAAGATACTGGAACTCACCAAAAAAGATACCCCACATCCAAAGACAAAGGAGAAGCCACAATGAGATGGTAGGAGGGGCGCAATCACAATAAAATCAAATCCCATAACCACTGGGTGGGTGACTCACAAACTGGAGAACACTTATATCACAGAAGTCCACCCACTGGATTGAAGGTTCTGAGCCCCACGTCAGGCTGCCGAACCTGGGGGTCTGGCAATGGGAGGAGGAATTCCTAGAGAATCAGACTTTGAAGCCTAGCAGGATTTGATTGCAGTACTTTGACAGGACTGGGGGAAACAGAGACTCCACTCTTGGAGGGCACACAAAGTAGTGTGTGCATTGGGACCCAGGGGAAGGAGCAGTGACCCCATAGAGATTGAACCAGACCTACCTGCTAGTGTTGGAGGGTCTCCTGCAAAGGCAGGGTGTGGCTCTGTCTCACCGTGAGGACAAGGACACTGGCAGTAGAAGTTCTGGGAAGTACTCCTTGGCATAAGCCCTCCCAGAGTCTGCCATTAGCCCCACCAAAGAGCCCCAGTAGGCTCCTGTGTTGGGTCACCTCAGGCCAAGCAACCAACAGGGAAGGGACCCAGCCCCACCCATCAGGAAGTGGATTAAAGCGGATTAAAGTTTTACTGAGCTCTGCCAACCAGGACAACAATCAGCTCTACCCACCACCAGTCCCTCCCATCAGGAAACTTCCACAAGCCTCTTAGATAGCCTCATCCACCAGAGGGCAGACAGCAGAAGCAAGAAGAACTACAATCCTGCAGCCTGTGGAACAAAAAACACATTCACAGAAAGATAGACAAGATGAAAAGTCAGAGGGCTATGTACCAGATGAAGGAAAGCATAAAACCCCAGAAAAACAACTAAATTAAGTGGAGGTAGGCAACCTTCCAGAAAAAGAATTCAGAGTAATGATAGTGAAGTTGATCCAGGACCTCGGAAAAAGAATGGAGGCAAAGATCGAGATGATGCAAGAAATGTTTAACAAAGATCTAGAAGAATTAAAGAACAAACAAACAGAGATGAACAATACAATGACTGAAATGAAAAATACACTAGAAGGAATCAGTAGCAGAATAACTGAGGCAAAGAATGGATAAATGACCTGGAAGACACAATGGTGGAATTCCCTGCTGTGGAACAGAATAAAGAAAAAAGAATGAAAAGAAATGAAGACAGCCTAAGAGACTTCTAGGACAATATTAAATGCAACAACATTTGCATTTTAGGGCTCCCAGAAACAGAAGAGAGAGAGAAAGGACCTGAGAAAATATTTGAAGAGATTATAGTTGAAAACTTCCCTAACATGGGAAAGGAAATAGCCACCCAAGTCCAGGAAGTGCACAGAGTCCCATACAGGATACACCCAAGGAGAAACACACTGAGACACATAGTAATCAAATTGGCAAAAATTAAAGACAAAGAAAAATTACTGGAAGCAGCAAGGGAAAAATGACAAATAATATACAAGGGAATTCCCATAAGGTTAACAGCTGATTTCTCAGCAGAAACTCTACAGGCCAGAAGGGTGTGGCATGATATACTTAAAGTGATGAAAGGGAAGAACCTACAACCAAGATTACTCTACTCATCAAGGATCTCATTCAGATTTGATGGAGAAACCAATTCAGCACCACCAAACCAG
Source organism: Phocoena sinus (assembly GCF_008692025.1). Lineage (NCBI taxonomy): Eukaryota > Metazoa > Chordata > Mammalia > Artiodactyla > Phocoenidae > Phocoena > Phocoena sinus. The sequence continues at coordinate 48,969,896 of NC_045767.1, read as the reverse complement.
CTCTACAACAAATGCTAAAGGAACTTCTCTAAGTGGGAAACACAAGAGAAAAAAAGGACCTACAAAAACAAACCCAAAACAATTAAGAAAATGGTAATAGGAACATACATATTGATAATTACCTTAAACACGAATGGATTAAATGCTCCAACCAAAAGACACAGGCTTGCTGAATGGACACAAAAACAAGACCCATATATATGCTGTCTACAAGAGACCCACTTCAGACCTAGGGACACATACAGACTGAAAGTGAGGGGATGGAAAAAGATATTCCATGCAAATGGAAATCAAAAGAAAGCTGAAGTAGCTATACTCATATCAGATAAAATAGACTTTAAAATAAAGAATGTTACAAGAGACAAGGAAGGACACTACATAATGATCAAGGATCAATCCAAGAAGAAGATATAACAATTATAAATATATATGCACCCAACGTAGGAGCACCTCAATACATAAGGCAACTGCTAACAGCTGTAAAAGAGGAAATGGACAGTAACACAATAAGAGTGGGGGACTTAAACACCTCACTTACACCAGTGGACAGATCATCCAAACAGAAAATTAATAAGGAAATACAAGCTTTAAATGACACAATAGACCAGATAGATTTAACTGAAATTTATAGGACATTCCATCCCTAAACAGCAGATTACACTTTCTTCTCAAGTGTGCACAGAACATTCTCCAGGATACATCACATCTTGGGTCACAAATCAAGCCTCAGTAAATTTAAGAAAATTGAAATCATATCAAGCATCTTTTCTGACCACAACTCAATGAGATTAGAAATGAATTACAGGGGGAAAATGTAAAAAGCACAAACACATGGAGGCTAAACAATACGTTATGAAATAACCAAGAGATCACTGAAGACATCAAAGAAGATCTCAAAAGATACCTAGAGACAAATGACAATGAAAACATGGCGATCCAAAACCTATGGGGTGCAGCAAAAGCAGTTCTAAGAGGGACATTTATAGCTATACAAGCCTACCTCAAGAAACAAGAAAAATCTCAAATAAACATTCTAACCTTACACCTAGAAGAACAAACAAAACCCACAGTTAACAGAAGGAAAGAAATCATAAAGATCAGAGCAGAAATAAATGAAGTAGAAACAAAGAAAACAATAGCAAAGATCAATAAAACTAAAAGCTGGTTCTTTGAGAAGATAAACAAAATTGATAAACCATTAGCCAGACTCAGCAAGAAAAAGAGGGAGAGGACTCAAATCAATAAAATTAGAAATGAAAAAGGAGAAGTTACAACAGACACCGCAGAAATACAAGGCATCCTAAGAGACTACTACAAGCAACTCTATGCCAGTAAAATGGACAACCTACAAGAAATGGGCAAATTCTTAGAAAGGTATAACCTTCCAAGACTGAACCAAGAAGACATAGAAAATATGAACAGACCAATCACAAGTAATGAAACTGAAACTGTGATTAAAAATCTTGCAACAGGGCTTCCCTGGTGGTGCAGTGGTTGAGAGTCTGCCTGCCAAAGCAGGGGACACGGGTTCGTGCCCCGGTCCAGGAAGATCCCACATACCGCAGAGCGGATAGACCTGTGAGCCATGGCCGCTGAACCTGCGCGTCTGGAGCCTGTGCTCTGCAACGGGAGAGGCCACAACAGTGAGAGGCCCACGTACCGCAAAAAAAAAAAAAAAATCTTGCAACGAACAAAAGTCCAGGACAGATGGCTTCACAGGTGAATTCTATTAAACATTTAGAGAACAGCTAACACCCATCCTTCTTAAACTCTTCCAAAAAATTGCGGAGGAAGGAACACTCCCAAACACATTCTATGAGGCCACGATCACTCTGATACCAAAACCAGACAAAGATACTACAAAAAAAGAAAATTACAGACCATCATCACTGATGAATATAGATGCAAAAATCCTGACCAAAATACTAGCAAACAGAATCCAACAGCACATTAAAAGGATCATAAACCATGATCAAGTGGGATTTATCCCAGGAATGCAAAGATTCTTCAATATATGCAAATCAATAAATGTGATACACCACATTAACAAATTGAAGAAGAAAAACCATATGATCGTCTCAATAGATGCAGAAAAAGCTTTTGACAAAATTCAACACCCATTTATTATAAAAACTCTCCAGAAAGTGGGCATAGAGGGAACCTACCTCAACATAATAAAGGCCATTTATGACAAACTCACAGCAAACATCATCTCAACGGTGAAAATCTGAAAACATTTCCTCTAAGATCAGGAAGAAAACAAGGATATCCACTCTCACCACTGTTGTTCAACATAGTTTTGGAAGTCCTAGCATGGCAATCAGAGAAGAAAAAGAAATAAAAGGAATACAAATTGGAAAAGAAGAAGTAAAACTGTCACTGTTTGCAGATGACATGATACTATACATAGAGAATCCTAAAGATGCCACCAGAAACCTACTAGAGCTAATCAATGAATTTGGTAAAGTTGCAGGATACAAAATTAATGCACAGAAATCTCTTGCATTCCTATACATTAATGATGAAAAATCTGAAAGAGAAATTAAGGAAACACTCCCATTTACCATTGCAACAAAAGAATAAAATAGCTAGAAATAAACCTACCTAGGGGGACAAAAGACCTCCATGCAGAAAACTATAAGACACTGATGCAAGAAATTAAAGATGATACCAACAGATGGAGAGATATACCATGTTCTTGGATTGGAAGGATCAATATTGTGAAGATGACTATACTACCCACAGCAATCTACAGATTCAATGCAATCCCTATCAAATTACTAATGGCACTTTTTACGGAACTAGAACAAAAAATCTTAAAAATTGTACGGCGACACAAAAGACTCTGAATATCCAAAGCAGTCTGAGGGAAAAAAATGTAGCTGGAGGAATCAGACTCCCTGACTTCAGAGTATACTACAAAGCTACAGTAATTAAGACAGTATGGTACTGGCACAAAAACAGAAATATAGGTCAGTGGAACAAGGTAGAAAGCCCAGAGAAAAACCCATGCACCTATGGTCAACTAATCTATGACAAAGGAGGCAAGGATATGCAATGGGGAAAAGACAGTCTCTTCATTAAGTGGTGCTGGGAAAACTGGACAGCTACATGTAAAAGAATGAAATTAGGGCACTCCCTAACACCATGCACAAAAATAAAGTCAAAACGGATTAGAGACCTAAATGTAAGACCAGACACTATAAAACTCTTAGAGGAAAACATAGGAAGAACACTCTTTGACATAAATAACAGCAAGATCTTTTTTGATCCACGTCCTAGAGTAATGGAAATAAAAACAAAAATAAATAAATGGGACCTAATGAAGCTTAAAAGCTTTTGCACATCAAACGAAACCATAAACAAGACGAAAAGACAACCCTCAAAGTGGGAGAAAATATTTGTACACAAATCAACAGACAAAGGATTAATCTCCAAAATATATAAACAGCTCATGCAGCTCAATATTAAAAATACAAGCAACCCAATCCAAAAATGGGCAGAAGACCTAAATAAATATTTCTGCAAAGAAGACATACAGGTGGCCAAGAAGCACATGAAAAGCTGCTCAACATCACTAATTATTAGAGAAATGCAAAGCAAAATTACAATGAGGTATCACCTCACACCAGTTAGAATGGGCATCATCAGAAAATCTACAAACAACAAATGCTGGAGAGCATGTGGAGCAAAGGGAGCCCTCTTGCACTGTTGGTGGGAATGTAAATTGATACAGCCACTATGGAGAACAGTATGGAGGTTCCTTAAAAAACTAAAAATAGAATTACCATGTGACCCATCAATCCCACTACTGGGCATATATGGAGAGAAAACCATAATTCAGAAAGACACATGCACCCCAATGTTCATTGCAGCACTATTTACAATAGCCAGGTCATGGAAGCAAACTAAGTGCCCATTGTGAGATGAATGGATAAAGAAGATGTGGCACATATATACAATGGAATATTACTCAGCCATAAAAAGGAACAAAATTGAGTTATTTGTAGTGAGGTGGATGGACCTTGAGTCTGTCTACAGAGTGAAGTAATTCACAAAGAGAAAAACAAATATCGTATATTAACGCATATATGTAGAACCTAGAAAAATGGTACAGATGAACCAGTTTGCAGGGCAGAAGTAGAGTCACAGATGTAGAGAACAAACGTATGGACACCAACAGGGGAAAGCAGTGGGGGGTGGGGGTGGGCGTGGGATGAATTGGAAGATTGGGATTGACATGTATACACTGATGTGTATAAAATGGATGACTAATGAGAACCTGCTGTATAAAAAAATAAATAAAATTAAATTTAAAAATTCAAAAAAAAATTAAAATGTTTAACTGTACCAAGTTTGGGATGGTTATAGAGAAATGAGAACTTTATACCCTGATGGGTAGAATGCAAGTTGATGCAAACACTTTGGAGAAAATTTAGTAATAAATAGTACAGGTGAAGATGTCCATTTGCCACAATATGGAAATTCCACTTCTAGGTATATACCCTGGAGAAACCCCTTGATATGTTCACAAAGGAGTTAGAAACAAAAATGCTTATTGGTAAAGTGTTTATGGTAGCAAAATATTGGATACCACCTGAATATACCTCAATAGTAAGATAAATAATTGAGAATTATTTAAAATAACGTGATGTTCCACAGTGTGAATATTTATGAGGAACTCACAAATCACCAAAGATAAATATCCATAGATAAATTTAACAAAATATTGAGTGAAAATTGAAAATTGATAAGGAATACATATAATGTGATACCATCTATGTAAATATTTAAACCTGAAAAAACAATATCGTATATTACTTAGGACAACATATATATGTAGGAAAGTATAAATATATGTGTGGGAATAGCTATGATCAAATGAGGAAAGTGTTGGGGATAGGACAGAGGGAAGTGAGGAGAGATAGATGTGACCAAGGAGGGGTACAGCATTGCCAGTGAACTTTTTAAAGCTCTGTGATTGGTACATGCATGTTCACTTTATTATCCTTTATACTTTTTGCTATATGTTACATATTTAATAATAAGTTTTTGAAATTAATTTTGAAAATTGTCTCTGCCACCAGCTTGGAGGGCAGTTCCAAAGTGAAATATGCTCTGAGAAATGTCAGAATAAATGAAAAAAAAAAGTCTAATCATTGAGATGACTGCTTTGAAGGGAATGGTCGTCACTTGGATTTAAATTTTTTAAAAGTGTTTGGTAAAATAAGCCACCCTATTCTGTTGTAGTGATGTTTGTTTTATGCCCAGTTAACTTTGAATGAAATGACTGCCTTAGAAACTATGGTCAGAGAAATATAGTGATATGCAAGAAGAACCTCAAAAGCAGAAGAGACATATTTAGAGTGCCGACTTATAAATCCTGGATTCTGTGTGCCTAGGAGAGTATACAAATACTTTCTGTGTCATCCATTTCTTTTTTTTTTTTTTTTCTGCGGTACGCGGACCTCTCACTGTTGTGGCCTCTCCCATTGCGGAGCACAGGCTCCGGACGCGCAGGCTCAACGGCCATGGCTCACAGGCCCAGCCACTCCGCAGCATGTGGGATCTTCCTGGACCGGGGCACAAACCTGTGTCCCCTGCATCGCAGGCAGACTCTCAACCACTGCGCCACCAGGGAAGCCCTGTGTCATCCATTTCTGTATCTTTTTTTGTAACTAGTTCTGGTCTCCCACATAGTGCCAGCCCAGAAAATGCCAGAGGCAAGGGAGATGATTCATTGATTGTGTTCTTGGTTTGTTTTTAAATTCTTTAGTAACTGAAAATACTATATGCTTTTAAAGGTCGAAGCCAATTCAGAGAACATCTAGTTCCTGCCTTTGGTTCACAAATGGAGATACTTAGGTTCTGAGGGGTATGCTGCTTCTCTCCCAGGGTCACAAGGAAATTTATAGGGAAAAAGGTCAGAAACAAGAACTGATGTGCTTTCTCTACTTCATCGTATGAGCTGATTCAGTAGTTACAAGTGAGCTGGCATCAGAACTCTGCTCCTCTCCCCAGTGAGTTGCACTGGAGTCTGTCAGGGGCAGATTCTTTACTTAAAGTGGGGAAGGGAGATTCTTAGAATTATACCCAGAAGAAATGAAAACATGTATCTAGAAAAAGACTTGTAAGCAAATGTTTATGGTAGCAGTCAAAACTGGGAACAACTCAAATGTTAGTCAACTGGTGAATAGAGTAACATAGTGTATTAATATAATGGAATACTATTTAGCAATAAAAAGGAACTAAGTATAGATACATACTATCACAGGGCTGACTTTCACCTTATGTGACATGATAAAGCCAGATACTAAAGACCGCATATTGTGTAAGTCCACTTATATGAAATATCAGGAAAAGGCAAGTCTATAGAGACAGAATGTAAGCTAGAGGTTGCCTGGGGCTGGGAGGAACGATCACAGATGGGCATGAGAGATCTTTTGAGGGGTGATAAAAATATTCTAGGGACTTCGCTGGTGGCACAGTGGTTAAGAATCCGCCTGCCAATGCAGGGGACACGGGTTCAATCCCTGGTTGGGAAGATCCCACATGCCATGGAGCAACTGAGCCCATGTGCCACAACTACTGAGCCCGCTAGCCACAACTACTGAAACCCATGCATCTAGAGCCCATGCTCCACAACAAGAGAAGCCACCGCAATGAGAAGCCCACACACGGCAACGAAGTGTAGCCCCAGCTCGCCACAACTAGAGAAAGCCCACACACAGCAGCAAAGACCCAACACAGCCAAAAATAAATAAATTTTAAAAAAAGATAATTGAAGAATATTAGAAACAATTAAAAAATATCTTCTCATGTTGGAATTTGGCAGTGATTGTGCAACTCAGTAAATTTGCTAAAAGTTATTAATTTATTTAGTACACTTAAATGGGTGAATTTAATGCCATGCAAATTATACCTCAATAAAGCTGTTTTTAAAAATGGAGAAGGGGCACTGTTTATCCTTAAAAGACCCAAAGTTATTTAACTCCACCCACTCCACCAGGTACCTTTTCATCCTCTCCTAAAACTTATATTCTCAAATGCAGGATATCTTAAACATCTGTCCCTCAGGATACATTATTCTGTGGCAAAACTAACCTTTCTTTGAGACTTTACTATGTAGTGGACATTTTACTCATTTTGTTTTCTTATTCCTTACCACAGCCTATGAAGTGGATATTATATTACCCTTATTTTAAGGATAAAGAAACTGAGTAATTTGTTCAATGCCACATGCTTGTACAAAGCTGAGGAGAGTCTTGAATCCTTGATTTCTGAATCCTGATCTCAACCATGATGCTACTGCTTGACTATTAGGTGCTCTATGAACGGTTGTTGGATGAATGAAAGATGAGATTTTGCGGCTGCCTTCCTGAACTGGCTTTGCAACAGACAGTGGGAACTTGTATTACAAACTCTTTCTGTCACAGTTTTTAGTGTATTTAGGAAAATAATGCCTTTACTGCATTTTATTTCTGAAGTGATATGATGAAGTCGTGGTATAAAGACCCCAAGGTTTTTGGGCTAAGTTATCAAAAAGCAAGCAGACGATTGCCTTTTGGTCTCCAGTCATCAAGTCTTATCACCAGAAGGATCCATTTTCTCTCTTTAACCCATCTTTACTTTAGTGTGGCAGATTTATTTAGGAGATTTTTATTGATGAGTGTTTCGTTTTGTTTTTATAGAGGGAAAGCCAGTGTGTGTTGTTATGGGTTTTTTTCCTCTTGACTTTTTAAAAACGATTTACCTAGTGGAAGAAAATTTCATGGTGAAATGTCAGCAAGAGGTAAATTTGTTTTTAAATTAAACAATGGTTTTGATAATGTAGATTATGAAAAAAGTAGAACACTGAGATTAGATTCAAGAACTTCGGTTAAAATCTAAAAATGATTCTAACACTTTGAGAAACTTACTTTCCTTCTTGGTTTATGTCGGAATAAGCGTCTGTACCTTACAGTGCTATTATGAATATTAAAGGTATATGAATGTGAGGATATACCTATGTGCAGAGAGTAGATGCTCATTCAGGCCTGTTGAGTTTATTTATTTTTAATTATTTTACTGCATTTGTGTTCAACACATATTATTTTAAGTGTTTTGCTCCATACTAGTCCCTGGAGATAAAATGTCAGACAGTCAGAGTTTTTGCATGACAGAGTTTATATACTAAGGGGGAAGACAAATCAGACCCACGTAAAGAGAAGTATTATTAAAGTTACCAATTGTGTTAAGAGTTAAGAAGTAATCAAATACGATGATGAGAATATATTTTAAATTATGTGTTTCTGTGGAGTTGAGGGGACAGCTATTTAAATAGCATGGTTAGGGAAGGTCTCTCTAAAAAGTAATATTTGAACAGAGGTCAGAATGCTGAGAAGAAACCAACAGTGAAAAGAATAAGGGGGAGGAACATTTCAGGAAGAAGGCATAACAGGTGCAAAGGTTCTGAGTCCATAAAGAACTTCTGTTGCAGACGCTCAAAGATCACTGAGGCTGGAACATTTCAGAACTATTAGAGAGGGAGGCAATACTTGATAAGTCATTAAAAGGATTTGAAATTTTATTCTAATAAAATGGGAAGCCACTGAATGGTTGTTTTACATATATATATATGTATATATATATGTATATATACATATATATATATGGAATAAGATGATCCAATACATATTTTAAGAAACCCCTTTGATTGCAAGGCATAAGAGAAGAAGTAAGGTGGACAAGTTAGAAGTTGTTTCAGTACCAAAGTCAAGAAGTAATAGGGATTGTTACTAGTACAATACATTACAGGAGACAGAAGAGTTTGGTTTGTTTTGGATGGAGACTCAGGAAGACTTATTAAGGGCTGGAGGAGAGTAGAGAGAGAAAAGGCAGAGTTACCACCACATCAAGGTCACTGTGCCTGCACTTCTTACTTGAGGTATTAGATGTGCCATTTACAGTGATGGGGAGGAATGAGGGTAGAATTGAGAGTCCTCTTTTGGACACGTCATGTGTTAAATGTCTCTGAGATATTCCAATGGAGGTGACGTGTACTGAGACAGAAAAGAAATTTGGAGTGCAGGGACTTCTGAGCTGGAGATATGAATGAGGAATCATTATCATAAAAAATGGTAAAATTGAATGGCTGTAGGTATATGATGGAGGAAGGGCCATTCTTCTAATAATAAACAATCAGAATCTTTGGATTCAGCCCTTCATAGTATTCAACTGAAAAAAAAAAAAAGCACAACCCGAAAGTTGAGAATTAAGTTGTATTCAGAGGACATAACTGAGGATTTAAGCCTGGGAGACAGCCTCTCAGATAGCTCTGAGGGACTGTTCTGAAGAGGTGTAAGGGAGAGGTGAGGATATATTGAAGTTTTCGCAAAAAAACCCCAAGTAATTGAGCAACAAAAGATTACTGCTAATTAAAGAAAAAAAGACATCTCAGGTTAATGAATTTAATGCTTTTCTGTGTGTGGGAAGATGTAAGAATCTGGGCTCATTGAAATCATTCCTTTGACATGCACCTTAACCATCAAGGGCCAGTATCCTGTTTTAATACATCCTGAATCCCCTCAGGGTGCACGGTTGGGGCTACTGCAGTGGCTGAGGGCTTGATGGCCACAACATCTTTTGTTTACTGATATTCTTCAGGTGACATTCTTCATCCACATAGTGTATCAAATTACTTAACTTACAGTATTCGCTATGTCTGGTTACAAAAGGGGGGTTAATATAAATTCCCAATGGGTTTTGCAATGTGTTGCATTTAGGAGATGGGACAATTAAATTTAGTGTTTATGATTCCATTAAAAAAATAAGCTGGTCAGGGGCTTCCCTGGTGGCCCAGTGGTTGAGAGTCTGCCTGCCGATGCAGGGGACGCGGGTTCGTACCCTGGTCCGGGAGGATCCCACGTGCTGCGAAGCGGCTGGGCCTGCGTGTCCGTAGCCTGTGCTCCGCAGCGGGAGAGGCCGCAGCAGTGAGAGGCCCGTGTACCGCAAAAAAAAAAAAAAAAAAAAATGCTGGTCTGAATTAACGCTAAAAGGCTTCTAAAATTTTAGAGGTCCCTGGAATTACTTGTTTTGGCTTGCTTATGGGTAACACTATTAAAATGCAGGATGTTGATTTTATACTAAATCTGGCACATAGAGGTGCCCTTATTATCATATTTAGTTTACTATTGATTGAGGACCTACTATGTGCCGTACATAGTAGACACAAGGACTGGGGAGGCAGAAATCACCTGTCTTCCCACAGAGTGAGTCTAGTTGGGAGAAGACAGACACATGAGCAAGTAATTACTGTGAAATGTGGTAAAATGCCATCTTCTGGGGTGATATTAAAGAGAAGGGACTGATCAACTTTTAAAGGTTAGAAAATATTTTATGAAAAACCTGATGTTTAAATTGAATCATGAATGATGAACAGAGATTTCTAAGAAGACCAGAGAAGGAAACCTGATATTTAATTTGAATCATGAATGATGAACAGAGATTTCTAAGAAGACCATGAAAAAGATACGTGCAACGTAGAGAAAGTAAAGCAGTATGAGAAATGTCATGCGGATGAATTCAATGTCGAGTGTAGAACTTAGTATGCCTAACATATATCAGGCATTCGGTAAATATCTGTCGAACGAATAAATGAGCCCAACAAGTGTATTCACTCAATACAATTTACTGAGCTCCAGTTTTCAGGCAAGGGAAATAGAAGGACTCGTTGTGTTTAGATTTTATGTATTAATATGAGAGATGAACTATATACCTCTATATTATATATATGCATATATATGTAAACTATATAACTATAAACATATAATCGCATGTGAAATTCCTAGAGACAATTGTAAACAGGTTTTTGATAATGTGGTAAAAACGTATATGTGTGTGTGTTAGGAGAGATAGAGAAAAAAGAAGGAAAGGAGAATAAAAAATAATTTTAAAAAAGTATCTTGAAACAAATGAGCATTAAAGGAAATTGCTCTAAGTTGACACAAGGCAAAACCTGTAAAACAGAAACCAGGACGTATTGGGCTCAGGAAGGGAAAAACATACCTGAGTAGTGGTTTTATCCAAAAGAGCAAGACCAAAGACTGCAGTCAAAGCTTGTGATAGGAAGTCAAAATGAGAGACTCCATCAACCAAGGGAGAGCAGGATGCAGTTTTATACACAAACCAGGCAAGATTATCAGTAATTGGGAAAACAGAAGTCAATAGGAAAATGGGGCTTGGAGCAAATCAGGATTTAATCCAATATAATTCAGTGCCTGATTCAGGTTTGAATTTGAAGGGACAGGTCTTAGCTTTCTGAACCAGCCGCTCAATGTCTTAAAGGTGCACCTGAGTCCTGCCAGAAGTGATGGGCAAGGCATGGCTAAGAAAAAAGTGGACTCTTTTCAGGAAGCAAAAAATAAAGAGGGAGAGGTAAAAACACTGCCGAGAGTGGAGTGGGGAAATTCTGTTAAAATTCATTTGCAAAAGGCAGTCATTCACAGGAGGTACGAGTGACCAAGTTCAATGACAACGTTGATTATGTTTGAAGAGGAAGCTCTAGAGTTCGTTATTCTTTAAGGATATCACGTTTTTGTTGAAAACCATTCATGTGGAATGTTTTATGAGGTTTTAGTTAAATTTGTCCAGGGTTAAATGTGAACTTATTCCTTGTTTTCACTTTGAGAGAATTAATACATAAAGCTTTTCCTAACCTTAGAAATGGGCAAGGTGAATGTCATCACTCAGTTTTCTAGTTTATGTTTGTAGGAAAGTGAAGAGTGCAACTGTTTAATTCCTGGAATTCTTATAATCAGAATTCTGTGGCTGTAAACATTATTGTCTATAATTGTTATAACTTTGATTCCACTGTGTTCCTTACACTCAGCGCTTCAAAAGAATACTTCACAGCATTCTTTGTGAGATTTAAGACTTATTCAGATTCAGAAATTTCTGTAACATATCCATTGCTGATCAATGGGCATTTAAAAGAAATGATTCTCACTTCTTAGCTTTTAACTAATCAGATATTTCCTGATGCCTCTGCTGCAATTCTGATTAGTTTCCCAAAAGTTGATATGCTCTTGAACACTATTGAACATTTAAATTATATGATAGATGATTTATAAAATGTTAATGATGGTCCTCATATATTGGATATGCTAATCTAAACAGGAAGGCATGCTTTTGCTTATGTTGTCTGAATACATTCCTTTTAATGAGTTACCCTACAGTGAAGAAGGGAAACATGCCAGTGTGCTGGTTGAATGTTAAGGTACTGCTTGAGAGCTCCTTGAATCCATCTCAGTATTCATGGCGTTCAAGTGAACCCGAAAAAAACTGTAATTGAATATTTTTAAGTAATATTTATACCATCCTGCCCGTCAAATATTAGTGATTTTGCTAATAAGACTTCCTTATCACTACCTGCCACATTCTTCTATTATTTTTATGCCTGCCTAAACTAGTTCATAATATTTCTTCTTCTTGGAGTGTTCTCCCTTTTTGGCCTGAAAACTCCTACTTATTTGTCAGGACCCAGCTTGGGCCTCACCTCCTTTGGAAAGTCTTCGTTGATAAAACCTTCAGGCCCACTGTCAGCAGAGTTAAACCTTTCCTCATCTGCATTCCTTAGCACCATATGCCTTTCTCTAAAGGGTGAATCATTTTGTTTTGAAACTGTACATTTGAAAGTTTTCTTCCCCACTAGACCATAGGGTTCTTGAGACCAGTGATCCCATCTTACTCTTTTTTTGTATGCTGATACCTAATGCATATTCTGGTGCATAGTATGGCTCCCTAAATATTAGTTGAATGAAATCTATTGGAAAGGAAATCTCAAATGGCTATTTAGACCTTGATTTACCTTCCCATGCATTTATATCTTGACTTCCAGTGGAATTATAAGCTCTGTAAGTACAGAGACTGGGTCTCCAGTTTCTCTGTATCTTCTTGGGAACACATAAACAGTACTTTTTATATTTAGGTAATCAAATAATGATTGTCAGTCTTCTCAGTCAGTCTAATACCATACAAGGCATGAAGTGATCATATATGTTGTTTTGTACAAGTTTAGCATTTATTGAAATAAAGCAGATGCTAGATCCATTTTCTGTTTATCCAAGGAAATCTAGCATATTTTGTGGTAACGTAAGTACCAAAGAAGGCAAAGATACTTTGTTCTTCAAAAATGCCATTTTATAGATGTGTCTGTAATTGGCTCATATACAATTCAACAGTTGGTGAAAATTTGACACTTCAAGTTATGGCCACAGTTGTTGGAGATTCCTTTCACATCTCAATTATACCATCAATTCCCTTCAAATAAATCCATACATATTAATTGAATGCTTACTATGTGTTATGCACTGGGCAACTTGCCGAGTGTGAAGGTATAACAGAAATGCTTTGAAGATAAGCAGACTGGAATTCTATTCATTCCTAGCTCTTTCTCTTACTATCTGAGTGATTTAGGGCAAATTACTTAACTTCTTTGACCACAGATTTTTAACCTGTGAAATGAAGAATATGGATCTCCGTGGTGTAGGAGGTTATAAAAGAGGCAGGGCTGGCACAGTGTTTGGAACCTAGTTGGTGCTCAACCCATGTTAACCTTGTTATTCACCTAAAAGGAGCGCCTTTTTCACCACTTTGCCATTTTACAGTAGAGGAAAGAAACATGAAGGATGCCTTAAGAAGGCAGGTGCCAGCTACAAAGGGACAATGGGACCATAGGTTCTTTCCAGATGTCTTTATTTTAACAACATTGTTATGTGTTGGATTTTTAAAGTAGGATGTGTGCCAGGGCAGTCTTATAATTCAGTTTCAATTACAGTAACTGTTATGCGTAGCAATCTAGCCAAAGGTTGGCAAGTTCCCTGTGCCCAGGTCCTGAATTTAATAGCAGCAATGGCTTTGCAGGGCTTCATCAGCTCCCCATTACTGTCTCCTTTTGATTTAGTGGCAGCCTTCTCCCCTGAGGTAGAGTATTGATGCCATCTCCTTGTGGCTCAGTTTTCTGGGAAGATGTTTATGCTGCCTGGGACCTCCCAGAAATTTATTTCTGATATTTCCTATTATTAGATATGTCTTATATAGATATAAGACATAGTTTCCTATTTCTTTTTTTTTTTCTTTCTTCTTTGTCTGGTAACTTCTTTTGTAAAACAGAGCTGTTTTACAGAAGCATTCCTTACACTCTGGATTCTATTTTTAGTAAGTCACCAATGAACATTTATTTATTAAAATTATGATAATTATTCATGTCTTTTATATTTAAAAATTCTATTCAGAAACCAATATCAATATTGCTGGTGTATTTTGTAGAAAAATATATGTAAGGGGGAAATTTTGAAATTTCCTCTCTCCCTTCCTTCCTTCCTTCCTTCCTCCCTCCCTCCCTCCCTGTCTCTCTCGGTCTCTCTCCCTCTCTCTCCGTCTCTCTCCCTCTCTCTCTCCCCCCTTTCCCTTTCTCTCTCCTTCCTTCTCTCCCTCCTTCCTTTTTCCTTTTTTGCTTTCTTTCTTCATACTCCCGTTCTTCTTCTCTCTTTCTCCCCTTTCTCCTCCCCCTTCTTTTATGTTTTACTACTCAACTTAATGAATCCCTTTCCCAAAGTCCTCTTCTTATTGTCTGCAATGTCACATTTTAGTCCATTCCATTCCTTCTAGTTCTATCTTGTAGCACACTTCAAAGTCCTTTGTATTACCCGTATTTACAGTCTCCCAATATTTGTAGATTCTTATCATATCCCTCATTGTCACTTAGCCGAGTAATAGGCACTTATCTCCTTTAATATGGCCTCATAAATCAGACCTTTCTTTTCTCTAATCATTTTTTTTTATCATTCCCTAAATGGTTTCCAATTTGTCTGTGTCTTTCTGAAATGGAAGTGCCTCAAATGTAATGCAGGGATCCAAGGCTGAAACCTTACTGGCTACAGTTTGCCATTCTTTCTGAACAAACATTTCATAGCAAGTAAGTGTAGTATGATTCCTATCTTGCCAATTTATTGTTTTGCAAATTCATGTAATACGTCCTTACTGAGGTTGTCTGAAGTAGATAAAAATTGCATTTTTCCCAGGAGTCAGGGGGACAAGTGTTTAAACCCAGATTCAACACTATTAGTGACACTTGCCCTTAAATTCTGTGTACCTCAATTTCCTGATATCTAACACAGAATTAATGATATCTCCTCTCATGATGACAACCCAGATTAGGATGACATGAGCGAAGTGTGCAGGACACTTACGGGACCCTGAGAACGAGTACCTCCTTAAAGTTTGCACTTTGGTGGCTCACTTGCTTCATTTTAGTTCCACCCCTTCTCATGAGGATAAAATAATACAATAGGTGTGAAAAATGCTCTGAAAACTGTGAAGATGTAGACAAATATCAGGCATCACCATCATTGTTCTTCACCAGTTCAGCTCGACACAACCCATCAACACTGGAATAATTACACATATGGAGCTCCCTTTGCCAAGCCCTTCTCTCTAGTGTCATTAGTTCACTCTTCCAAGTTCATGTGGGTGCCCTGATGATGCTAGCCCCTGCATACCCAGGCACTTCCAGCCCCAAACCCACCCAGTATACTGTTCAGATACAGGCCTTATTATTTCCTTATCCTGCCATCAGAATTTACTCATCTAGATTCCCATTCCCTCAGAGCTTTGCTTATCTGCTTTCTTGAAAATAACAAATTTAGCAGATGAAACTACATGTGTTGTTGTATGTATAAGGAAGTACTGGCTTAATGTGTAACCCATTTAAGGTGACAAATTTGTAATTTCATTTAGGTATTTTGTAGATATGATGCCTTACTCTCCAAGTGCTCTAATGTATGGTTTTTTAAAAGTATTTGATCATGAACTGCAGTAAGAAGTGTATTTTTGTCATGACCTAGAACACATAAACATAATTAGAAAAGAATTCCACAAAATACAACAGACCCTTTCTACTTTCAGAGCATTCACCTATTCTCTTCTCTTCTCTCATCCTTAAGAATGAATTTCATTCCATTTTTTTTAGTGTACTCAATTCAATATTAGTTTGTTCCATTTTAAAAAAAATTGTTGACCATGAACCCATTAGTTGATTTTAAAATAGTTGATTTTACTATTTGTTAATATGAAACAATAATTAGCAAAAAAACACAGACATAGAAAACAATACTGTGGTTACCAAAGGGGAAAAGAGGGGGGGAGATAAATTAGGAGTTTAGGATTAAAGGATCCACACTATTATATGTAGAATAGATAAACAACAAGGACCTACTGTATAGCACAGGGAACTATATTCACTATCTTGTAATAACCTATAATAGAAAAGAATCTGAAAAAGAATATACATATGTACATATATACACATATATATCACTTTGCTGTACACCTGAAACTAACACAACATTGTAAATCAAATATACTTCAATTAAAAAAAAACACTCAGAAGGATCGTTTTTCAGTGGAACTCAGTGGATTGCTAGGGAACAGACTTTTAACTGATTGTATATATGACTGTGTGCATACATGTATCTGTGTATGCCTGTGTAGGGTGGTAGAAGGCAAAGCTTGTCTGACTTCACCACGGGTAGAAGGGCATTAACCTTGACGGGTCATCCTTATCTCATGTATACTGATATTTAACAGGTTACTAGGTAACTCAAGGATCAGACAAATTCCTCAAGAAGTAGTAGGCTCATGTTGCGTGGATAGCTAGATTACCGCAGTGGGACACTGAGGAGACGGCAATCTCCAGAGACCCAGGGAGGTAACCAGTATTTGGGACTTTCTAAGCAAAAAGAGGAATTCTGGTAAATGGTAGACAGGTATTAGAGGTAAGCTATGGATTTAAATATAAAGGAAAGGGCTTCCCTGGTGGCACAGTGGTTGAGTCCGCCTGCCGATGCAGGGGACACGGGTTCGTGCCCCGGTCCGGGAAGATCCCACATGCCGCGGAGCGGCTGGGCCCGTGAGCCATGGCCGCTGAGCCTGTGCGTCCAGAGCCTGTGCTCCGCAACAGGAGAGGCCACAACAGTGAGAGGCCCGCGTACAGCAAAAAATATAATATAATAAAATAAATAAATAAGGAAAAACTAGTTATTCAGTGGATCCTAAGATCACAGCAGGGCTTCAGTCATTCTATGCTACATAATGTATCTGTTGCTTTGTTGCTGCCTAAGTCTATTTTTACTTCAGATGTAATTGATTCAACCACATGCAAATGGGACCAGGTGATCACAGCTGCAAGCAAAGCCTGTCTGAAGGAGCAAAGAAAGAACGATGCCTGGTAGATCTTGGGAAGCAGATGGGCCTTGGCCCCCTTTAAACTTATCTTTGGCATTTCCCTCTTTTTGCCTGTGAAGAGAGCAGGCCCTGAGTACCACATTAGAATCTGTACCTCCCTGAATGTCTTTTAATGTATTTTTTTATGACTTACTTCATAAATTCTCTCTTCAAATTGGTCTGGTATATTATCTGCTTAGAGTTGCAACTCATTCTTCCCAGGTATGCACAGCCATTATCAAATTAATAATATTCCAGAGTTGATTTTCTTAACAGGAAGAATTATATTGCGTTTTCTCCGTTGCTTATTTAAGGCTTAAATATAATTTTTTCTTAAACAATTCCTGATTGAATGACTCCATATTTCTGAAATCTTGGAAAAATATAAGCTCTAAAGGGTTTTTACTAACCCTGTGAAGTTACAGGATTAAGTCCACAAAGAGAAAAATAAGCTTCTCTTTATGCCCAGGATCTTTAATAAAATGAATCCCAAGTTCATGTAGAAACTTGCAGTTTTAGGGACACATATCAGTGAGCACTACAACAGTAACAGGATTTTAGAACGAGAAGAAAGCACAGAGTAGTATGTCATTTTCTTTTCTGCTATTTAGTGGTACAATAGTAAAAAAGTACTTTAATACACAGTGCATAAGTCTCAAAAATATAAAAGTAAATAACTGATATAATATATAGAAAAATGACCTTTTCAAAATCCCATTTCTAACTTTCAAAGTCAGGAGTTTAAAGGAATGGTGAATCCAAGATGCTTTTTCCAAATGGAATAGAATTGTAGAGGCTCATTTCTACCCTGGGTAGCAAGATGTTAATTATTAGGATTGCTGTGACTAACAATGATGCTGTGAATTGAACTTCTAATTATTCTGGTAATGTAGGCAAGGATACTACATAATTGAAATTCAATGATAATACAAAAGGCTTATTCTAACCATGGATTTCAACCTCCTTCCCTAGCAAACCTGTGCATAAGTCAATGAAAAGTAGCCATGTTGCTCTCTTCTTTGAAAATCTCCCTTTCTGGTGATGCAGTTTACAAGACAAAGTAGTTTAAATATGATGAGAAGAGTCTGTGCCTTTTCTGTGAGTTGGATAAAGCTTGAGTTATTTTTCATGCTAATGGCAGTGAGCACACTAGTGGGCTTCAGGCAGACTTTAGGTTCTATTGCCTTTATGCATGAGGAAACCATTTGCAGATGGAACCTTGGCCAGCCACGTCAAGCTTCAGGAGCCCATATTTGCTGGTTAGCCAGATATGACACTCCTGGTGAGGTGAGAGGGACAAGCGACCATGGGAAGCTCAAGCCGTTACCAGGTTACTCATCACCAGGGCCCACAAGGCATCTGCCATGGGAGTCATCTGTCATTTTCAGAAATGCTTACCAGTAAAGATATGGTTCTAAAAATCCCATTCATTCTCATTCTCACTGGTACAGAGGATTGGAAGGTTTGAGCTTGATAGTAGCCAGAATTTAAAAGGAATTCCCAAAAGGGGAGCTAGAAAATATTTGAGCAAAGGCAGCATCATCGGAACCACTGCATAACTTTCCCACACAGCTTCTTTGAAGGGTAAAAGACCCATTTGGATACACAAGTTCTGACAGTAAATACTCACACATAATACACTTTCTGTTCTTTATAGTCATACTTTATCAACTCATAGATAAATAAGAGAAATGAATGTTCTATTTATCATATTTTTGAAATGATCTAATTGTTAAAAAAAAACGCAGTTGATATAAATACATGTTTGCCCATTTGATTTCCTCCATGAATTTTATTGCTTTTCCCCCCCAAAATATAGAGAGTCATAGAAAAATGATGAAAGTGTTTTTTGGACACTGAGTAACAAACAGATTTTCACCATTTTATGTTAATTAATCAAAATGATTTCTATGTTTATTAATGAAAATGTGTTGATTAACTTTATGTTAAAGTCATTAGAGTTTAAAAATTATGAAAAAGGATGAGTTGGCACGTGAATTGAGAGTTTGATCAAATCCAAGATTATGTAAAAACAATTTGAAATATGCGGTACCCCAGACCAAATGCCAGTTTTCTCCTCTTGCTAATGACAAGCATTTCTGTCTTACAAGACACCTTTCCAGTGTCTCTTAAAAGCTGGCTATTCAAGAAATATGAAAGTCAGAGCAGCTCATAAGAAAAAAGTGATGTTACCGATGAGAATACCGTGTCGGGCAGTCCCTTGAGTCCCTAAAGAAAGGGAGTATATGAAACCCTAAGCTAGTTGTTCCCAGAGCAGAAGCTGGCCACTGAAAAGCTGGCTTGATAATTTGGCAGCCTGCATCCATTAGTGTGCATCAGTGAACTTGATTGATTGCATCAGTCACCATTGGGGTAGTGGCTATTAAATTATTATTTAGAAAAATAAATTTGGATGTTCAGTACAGTAAAACCTTAACAAAGACTAAGGAAGGCACACTTTTTCAGACTAGTGATTGTCTTAGAACCTCTGGACTGTCTTAGAATGTTCTGGATTTTCTTAGAATGACTCTAGATTTTCCAGTTCAACCAGCTGTTCTATTGGATGAGCTTCTATACCTGCTAATAAACTGGTTCTTAGATATATCTCCTTCTTTATGCATTACTGTCATCAAGCATCAAATAGCCATGTTGCCAGTGGTCTCACTTTTCTTGCACAAAAGTAATGAAAGAAACTCTCACACCAAGGTGTTAGTGATTAATGTTTTCTGCCATTCAAGTTATTTTCAGGACATGAAAAATGATATAATTAATGGTGGGATTCTAGGCATGGTGATTCTTTTTTGGAGGGTTATGCATCTGGCTTAAATCCTCTTTGTGCCCTTCCTTCCTTCCAATCCTCCTTCATTTACTGCAACATTTACTGATCAACTAATGTATTCTAGTCACATGGATAAGTACTGATGCTAGAAAGATTAATAAGCTATGATTCCTCCTTTCAAGGACTCATAGTTTCATAACGGAGGTAGTTATGCCAACCAGTTCATAAATCTTGAAAGGATCATAGTTGAGATAAGTACAAAGCAGAAAGGAAAAGGGGGTCAATCTTGTCTGGTTAGGATCTTGTGAAAGACCCCACCCAAGTGAAAACACTTAAGCTGATTCTTAAATTATGGATAATAATTTCTCAGAAGGAAAAGGAAGCAGTTGGTGAAATAAACCTGGTATTTTGGCTACAGCAGTAGTTCAGCATGACTTGAGGACAGATTGTTGGGAGATGAGGCTGGAGATCTCCTCGAAGGGTTGGAAGGAAACTTGTATGCCTTGCTGTGGTTTGGGAATTTCATTCTGGAGTCAGTGAGATACCACTGAAAATTGAAGATGGAGAGTGACATGTTCCTATCACTCTAACAACAGTGTAGACTGAGGGTACATCAGAACGGGGAAGATAGGCTTAACAGAGTTTTAACAGGCACCCGTTGAGTGGATGTCATAGGCCAGACATGGCACTAGATTCTGGGTATACCTTGGGAGCAAAGTAACTATAACACCCACCTCATTCTAGGTATAACAATAATGATAACAACAGTACCATTTCTTTTCTTTTTTCTTGGCACTTATCTGGGTTGCTTCACTCATTTTAAGTATTTCGACTCAGAAGCTCTGATTTGTTATTACTATGTATATTTTATAGGCAAGGTAACTAAGGTTAAGAGATGGTATCTTCCCAAAGCTGTGTTGCCAATAAACTGTCAAATTAGGATTTGCATCCAGGCAATAATTTCACTGTGATCTATTGTGAAGGGAGTGAAAGAGATATCTGTAAAATTGGCCATGACCACAGTAAGAACGGAGCTAGGCCACAGTTCCTTGCTATCAGAAGCAGGAAAAAAAAGCTAGTCTATAAAGAATCTATAATGAAGGTAATATGGAAGCTATAGCATTAGGGCACCAAACATGCTACTCTTCACCCTTTCCTAGATTGTTCTCTCTGCTTTCTGCATGTCAGTGGATGAAGCCAGCTGGTCAACGTGCAGTCTAGTGCCAGAGTGGACAACCAAAGTGCAGCTGTGGCTTTTTCTAGCCATTTTCACTTCTTGCTGCACTGAGTGGCTGGTGGACAGCTTCCACTCCAGGACTTCAGATCTGTCTGTTGGTTCCTGTGCATTCAGCAGCCAGATGCCTCATCGCTCTCTGCTGAGCATCCTCCCAAATTTAGTTTGAAGAAAAATAATAGAATAAAAGTTGTCTTTCAGCATCCCATAACCACAGGACATCTGAAATGCTATTCAGAAGTTAGAGTAGAAATATACTGTGGTAGGCAGAATTCTAAAATGGCCACAAGGTTCCACACCCTGGTGTACGTGCCCTGTAAACTCCCTTTCCCTTGAGCATAAGTAGGATTTGTAACTATGATATCTGTGGATCTGTGGTAACTATGATACCTAAGTAGGATTTGTAACTGTGGTAGTGATATGGTATTAGTGCCGTAATTATGGGACTGTATATGGCAGAAGTGATTTTGCAGATGTAAATAAGTTTCCTAATTAGTTGCCTTTGAGTTCATCAAAAAGGGACTATCCTGGGTGAGCCTGACCTAATCAAGTAATCCTTGAGAAGAGGTCAGAGAGATATGAAACATAAGAGATGCTTTCCCACTGGCATCAAAGGAGAAAACTGCCCTGTTGTAGAGAGGGCAAAGAACTAAAAAACAACTTCTAGGAACTGAGAGTGGTCCCTGTCCAACAGCTAACAAGAAAATAGGGACCTCAGTCATACAATCACAAGGAAATGAATTCTGTGAACAACCAGTGTTTGCAAAAGCAGACCCAATGCTTCAGATGTGATCATAGCCCCAGTCTACGCTTTGATTTAAGCCTGAGTGGAGGACTCAGAAAACCCATAACCAGACTCTTCACCCATGGACACTTTAAAATATTCAATTTGTGTTTTTCGGAGTCCCTCAGTAAAATATTAAATTTGTGCTTTTCTAAGTCCCTCAGTTTGTGATAATTTGCTATGCAGCAGTGGAAAACTACTACACTAATGCCACAGTGCAGAGAGGTGCCTTCCTCAGTTATCAAACTAGCAGGTCATGCTGGACTAGCTTGTTCTTATGCCCCTTTAAAAAAGTTTTAAGCTTTTCATGGCTCTCTATATAAGTTTAACATAGTATGCCATCAATTTTATATAAAAGTTAATCTTTTTAACTCTTTGAGGCCACTTTGTGTTGTTTAATGAGTTACATTTCCATTGTGCTGATGATCATTTTTCTTTTCAGTGTGGTCCTACTAAACATAAGTCTTATGTGTGTGCTTCACATAAAACGTAAGCTTAATTATTATGCAAAATTTGATTCTTGCATGATGTAAATATCATGGCTAGTATAGTTGAAATATTCCTGTTGAAAAGCAAGTTTATTAAAAAGTGATTAAGTTAGAGTTGTTAGTAGTTAAACTACAACATATAAGTCGCATGAATAATTGTCAAGGGGATTGTGTATTACTTTTCATATTTTGTATTTCTTTGGTGCAATAAAAGAATAAGCAATTTTTATACTCTATTACAGTGAGGAAGTACAGCATATCAACTGTAATGAGGAATAATTGGTTGGAAAGAACAATATTTGGAATGAAATCTGGCTAAATATATATCTGCAACTAAGATTTCCATTAAGCAGGGCTAAAAATCTGTAGAAATTGCCCTGGGTATAATGATCACATAAATAATCCTGTTTCAATTATTTGAGTCTTACATGATTTCATAATAAATGAATTATGCATCAGACAACTTTGTGTCTTTTGTTACTTTTATAGTATTGATTTAGATAAAGATTATCCCTGGCAGAGTCATGGGAAAAGGCTCCTTGTGGCTGCTGTTTTGTTTTTTATTAGATCTCAAACTGAAATGTTACTTTATCTAAATCAGCTTCACACTTCCAAACACTGGCATCCATCAATTGCTATTTATTTCACTTTGCTTGGTTATTGAGACAGTTGCATATCAGTGTTCTCCCTCACTTAAGTGATTACATTTAGAGCTAAAAGGAGGATGCTGTAGAGATAGATTCAAGATGGAAGCGAGGATATGTAACAATGCGGAGAAGTGTGGAATGGTTTACAGTCTTGTTTCCATTTAAGTTTGCATCTGAAGTCCCTTGGTGAAAGAAGTTGTGATGGATGCTGGGAATGAATCATCAAAAAATACTTTGACAACATGGTATGGAAACTTGTATCTATTCACAAATGATTTACAGCTATCTTACTTCTAGTAGAAAAAAAAAAAGACTTTCTAGACAAGTTTGAGAAACTGATGGAGCCCTTGTCTATTCTTAACCCTGTCGAGTTTGTAAAATGTGTGACTCTCAGCTAGTTTTTAATAAGGTGGGGAAATGTCTCCCTGGAGGCTGTGTTACTTACTGGGTGAGAGTGTTTAAGCAGATTAATGGAGTGTTTCTCATGGTGTGGTCCAGAGAAGTCCTGCTTTAGAATCATTGGAAAGTTTGATAAAAATGGAGATTCATGAGCTCTATCCAAGACCTATTAAATCAGAATCTCTGGGGAAGGTCTGAGGATTCACTTTGAAGAAGATTTCAAGGTAATTCTTTCGCACTCTAAATTTCGAGCACCGCCAGTTAATATATATGTATAATAGTTCTCTGTTCTCTCTTGCCAGTCCTGGATAATATTGCTACTATTTACAGTTCTTTCAATTTGTCTTCAATCCTGTAAAGATGCACTAATATACAGCTTCAAAGTGTGTCTGAGCCATGCCTGTTTTTCCTCTGTTTAACTACCTTCACCCATTGAGCAGACTGCCTTTGCTATTTAGCCTGAGGACAAGGTTGCCTGGTGAAGTCTGGTGCAGTGTTGGTCCCTTACCATCCAGGATATCTAGTCATGGAATGTGAGTGTGATGCCTAGGTGGGGCTGATGAGACCGAAGCGGCAACGGAATATGTCCTTGAAAATGAATTTCCTTAGCACATGGCAGGGCTCTGAAAATCCAGTTGAACCTGAGTCTGTAGTCTGATGCCACACTAACACCTCACTGTACCTGTTCATTCTGTGGAGTGTTCCAGAATGGAAAGTGATTAAGATGTTCTCAAAAACCAGGGCCCAGGAAAGTTTCTTCAATGCTATTTACATTTTTTTCCCTTTGCAACAGGGATACCTAGATTTCCATTTTTCTTAAGAAGAGCAATTTAAAAGTCATTATAAATGAATAGATTATCCTCATATCACTTGTGATGAAGATGATGGTAAACCTGATGAGCAGGTATGAGCAATGTATTTTCTTTAGAATCCCAACTCAATTGAAGATACCCTACTCCTTTTTTTTTTTTTTTAAGAATGTGGACCATTTTAAAAGCCTTTACTGAATTTGTTACAATATTGCTTCTGTTTTATGTTTTGTTTTTTTTGGCCCCGAGGCATATGGGATCTCAGCTTCTGGCCCAGGGATCGAACCAGCACCCCCTGCATTAGAAGGAGAAGTCTTAACCACTGGACCGCGAGGGAAGTCCCAAAGATACCCTACTCCTTCTTATCCACATGGTGTCTGGGAATAATAATAGTATTTAACTAATTGAGCTATTTGGGTTTATTGAGATAATTTGTATAAAGCAATTAGAACAGCGCTTGATGTATAGCAATGGGCTCAATAAGTAATTACAATAACACTTACCATTCATTGAGCATTTACCATGTGACAGTCTGTTCTAAGTGCTTTACATGAATCATCTCAGCAACTTTGCTCGAAGTCAGGAAGCTCTGATGTAGCAGAACGGGGATTTGAACCCAAGCATGCTCCTAACTTCTGCATTATCCTACCACTTCCATAAATGTGGGTCATTATTTCTTCACATTAATATTGATACATTTCTCATTTGATGCCTCGCTGCTCAATTTTATTTCAGTTCATTTATCCTCCCTGTTCACTCAATCATAGGATGTAGCCAGGAATCTCTTGGTTTGAGTAACTGCCAAAGGAGAGGAAGGAGTTAAAAGAGGCAGGCAACTGATGCTCATTTTGTGTGTCACAATGGGAAACGGCCTGAAAAGGATGCCAGGAACTTCATGGGGGTGTCAGGGCAAGTGATTTAGCTGGCTTTGAGTATTTTCCAGGCTCTGGTTGAATTCTCTGGTAAGACTGGTGTTATTCTCCACCGGTCTTGTAATGAAGACTGCCCTTGCTATGAAAAAAAAAATGCCACTTCATATTTGTGTATGGTTGTGTATGGTACAAGCCAGATGCAGTGAACTTGATCTTGGTTCCATTCTCCTCCCTCCCACTCAGGTCAAAGTGGGACCTCCCACTCACATGGTACTTTCCATACTTCCTTAAAGGCTTTCACCAGATGCTGCTGTGCGTCTAAAACGCTATCTGATCGTGATCTCTGTGGAGTCACACCTAGGTTTCAATCCTGGCTTGGGTATTTCCTGATGTAATCTACTAAGCCCCCTACTCTTCAGTTTCTCCTGCACAGTGGAGATAATGGCACCTACCTCATAGGGTTTATGTGAGGATGCAGTGGAAGAAGTCATATAAAGTGCTTGGTTCACTAATCTGTCAAATAGTGATTATCCTAAAAATATTAGGCACTATCATCTAAATTTTGTTTTAATAGATTTTAAGCTTTGCAAAGACTGAAGATAGGGTTTTTATTTCTCATACCACCTTGTATAATACCTGGACCATAAATCTAACAAGTGAATGAATGAATAATCAGAACTATATGGAATGAAGTTTGGTTTTTGACCAGGCTAGCTAATTGAGACTCTAAGACTAGGGTATGGAGAAAGCTCTTCCAGCCCACCCCATTTAATATCATCCCCAACTTGGAATCAAAAGACACGGATACAGGGCTTCCCTGATGGCGCAGTGGTTGAGAGTCTGCCTGCCGATGCAGGGGACACGGGTTCGTGCCCCGGTCCGGGAAGGTCCCACATGCCGCGGAGCGGCTGGGCCCGTGAGCCATGGCCGCTGAGCCTGCGCGTCCGGAGCCTGTGCTCCGCCACGGGAGAGGCCACAACAGTGAGAGGCCTGCGTACAGCAAAAAAAAAAAAAAAAAAAAAAAAAAGACACAGATACAAATAACTAGAATCCCTTTGTTTCCTGCCTCAGTTCATCAAAGGGCAGCCTCATCTCTCATCTTGGAAGGAAACATTGTTTTCCTTGCAAAAGCCATATTGCTGAAAATGAAGCAAAAATGGGTTCATTCCTTCCAGTAACTGGTGATTTTGAAAAAACAGTACTTTAGGGATATGCTCTGAAGTGCATTTTTCTGGGCACAGGCCAAGGAAACCTTGTAGTGGCAGCAGGGTCTGAGCGACTCCCCAAAGTTGCTTTGTTGACGTTTCTTTTAAACAGATACCCGACTCTGCCTTTAACCCTCCTCGTTAGCTTCTTGAGAGCATGTCGTGTAAAGCTTCTGGTAAACAATCCTAACAGCATCCCCTTTCTTTCACCACTACCTCCTGCTCACCCCTCCGCCTCCAACCACCCCCAGGGCAGAGGTGCAGAACTTTCCTGGGTCTAAAATCACATCAACCCAGAAAGGGTAAGCCATCTTGTGAAAAGTCACCATGAAGTGTTGGTTATTTATCCCTGTGGAGTCAGTGAAGGAATGCATGTGTCAAGCACTTAGTGTATATCTGGCCACTGTCAATGTATAGCTATCAGCTTGACTGGCCTCTGATGCTTTGGGACCTGGGGCAATGTACCAATTCCACCTAAAACTCCACTTCTTCATCTGTTTGATGAGGATGAAAATCTTTATCTTCTTCAGAGTGGTTGTGAGGGCAGGGCAGTCACTGTGCTTAGCCCTGTGTTTTGGCAAGTTATGTGCTCCATGAGCCTAATTATCATTTATGAATATTATCGCACCTAATCCTAACAAAACCCCCAAGGGAGGTATGTTGGCCCCATTTTGAAGACCAGCAAACTGAGGTTTAGAGAGTTGAAGTCGCTTGAGGGAGGTCAAAGGTCTGGAGTCTGTGCCCAGGTCCCTTCTTTCTATTGATTACTCTAGCTTTTCTCTTGTAAAAGGGAAGGCCAGGCTCTATAGGAAGAAAAAACATTGGATTAATGCTGTAATTTGAGTCCAAGCTATGAATCGAAGCTAAGAGTTATTGACAAAGTCACTTTACCTATTTAGACTGCAGTGTTCTTCCAGCTGCAGTCAAAGGATGGGAGTGGATGCCATGCCTGGGTCTTCTCACCCTCCATATCAATGGTGTTCAGGTATTTTGGACAGGGACACCTTCTCTGATGCCTTCCTTGTGTTGCTTTCCTTGGTCATGTTGTCGGGAATCACAGATACTACTCACGTTAAACACAGAAGAGAACATGGCCAAGATGTTTTGGTGTGCAGGCGCGTGGCTCACCTTAAGGAGAGGTACCAGCGGCACGGTGCTCTTGTAGCATCCTAAGAGAGTGTGCAGAAATCTTACAAGAATCCCCAGGCAGGCTTGGCACTCTAGATAACAGAGAGTGAGAGGCCTTGGAATCAGTGAGAGAGCAGGTGGCTTTTAGGGAAGGCGAATGTATCGGTTACATTATTCATTCAAAAGCTAGTCACTGCCTCTTGTGTGCCAGGCACCATGCTAAGTTCAGGGATATCCCAGTGAACAAGATGGATAAAAATCTCTGCTTTCATAGGTAGGAGGTTATATTCTAGTAGGAATAGATATTATATAAATAAGTAGACAGATATACATAACAAGTGGTGACAGTGCTTTGGAGGAAAATAACACTTGTTCAGAGAGTAGTGACTCCAAGGTCTGAGGGCTGGTGTGCTGTTCCACACACTGCAGCTAGTGAGGGCCTCTCTGTGATGGGGCTTTAGAGCCAAGACCTAAATAAAGCTGCATATTCATGGAGCAGTCTGGGAATAAGCATTCCAGTAGAGGGAATGGCAAGGGCAAAGGCCTGAGCGTATGAGGTAAACAGTCTGAAAGGAAACCCCACAGGCACTGGGAAGAACAATTCAGTTCCAGAGGAACCCATAACTGTAACATCCAGACTGGGTAGAAAGATCCTTATTCGGGCACTTTTCACTAGCAAACTGCCTACACACAGTTCTCAGTCCAAAAGCATCGATTTGATTTTATTTTAATAAAAATTATATATATTTAAGGTATACAATACGATACTTTGATATACATATACATAGTGAAATGATTACTACAGTCAAGCTAATTAACATATCTGTCTCCTTACATAGTTACCTTTTTTTTTTGTCATGACAGCACCAGAAATCTGCTCTTAGCAAATTTCAGGTATACAGTATGGTATTGTTAACTGTGACCATAATGCTACACATTGAATGTCTAGAATTTATTCATCCTACATAACTACAACTTTGTACCCTTTGACCAACATCTGCCCACCTGCCCCACCTCCCCACCCCTGGTTACGACCATTCTACTCTCAGCTTCCACGAATTCAAATTTTTTAGATCGCACATAACAAGTGAGATCATGCAGTACTTGTCTTTTTTGTGTCTGGCTTATTTCACTTAGCATAATGTCCTCCAGGTTCATCCCTTTCATCCGTGTTGTCACAAATGGCAGGATTACCTTCTTTTCCAAGACAGAATAATAGTCCTCTGTGTGTGTGTGTGTGTGTGTTTGTGTGAGTGTGTGTGTGAGGCATTTTCTTTATCCATTTATCCACTGACAGATACTTAAGTTGTTTCCATATTTTTGTTATTGTGAATAATGAACGTGCAGGAATCTTTTCAAAGTACTGATTTCATTTCCTTCGAATATATACTCAGAAGAGGGATTTCTGAATTATGTGGTAATTCTATTTTTAATTTTTTAAAGAACCTTCATAATGTTTTCCCAATGGTGGTACTAATTTACAGTGCCTAAAATTACCCTTTCTCCTTATCCTTGCTAATACTTATCTTTTATCTTTTTGTTAACAGCTATCCTAACAGGTGTGAAGTGGTATCTCAATGAGGTTTTGATTTGCATTTCCCTGGGGATTCATGATGTTGAGCACCTTTTCTCAACCTGCTGGCCATTTGTATGTCTTTTTTGGAAGAGTGTCTGTTCAAGACTTTGCACATTTTTTTAATCAAGTTGTTTGTCTTTTTCTGCTATTGAGTTGTATGAGTTCCTTATATATTTTGGATATTAATCCCTTATTAGATATATGGTTTGCAAATATTTTCCCCCATTCTGTAGGTTGCCTTTTTATTTTGTTGATTCTTTATGCTATGCAGAAGCTTTTTAAATTGATGTAGTCCCACTTGTTTATTTTTGCTTTTATTACCAAGACATCAGTTTTAAATATGAACATAAAAAACTCAATCATTGAATTTTATTTATGAGGCAAATTGAAGGGCTCTACTGAGTTCCCCGGGGGTAGAAAAACATAGAAAAATCCCATCTGAGGACCACAGGTTATGTGTGTTTAAGTAAGTAATAATCCTGTGAATGAGCAGGAAGGAAGAGCCATGAATTCAGTTAACTACTAGTTTGGAAACTTCTCATGTTGCAAAGTTATGGGGGTTAATGGATTAATTAGAATGTCACGAAACAGTTTGGGAGGGTCATTTGGGGTGTAACCTTCATTCCTGGGCTGATAAGTACTTGTGCCAATGCTTAGACTTTTATTTCATTTAAAGCTGTGTGGAATAATGGGAAGAAATAATGGACTTTGAGTTGAACAAATCAGAGTTTGAATCTTGGTCCCATCACTCAACAGCAGCATGGTCTTGAGCCTGCTATTTAAATTCTTTTTTTTTTTTTTTTTTGTGGTACGCGGGCCTCTCACCGTTGTGGCCTCTCCCGTTGTGGAGCTCAGGCTCCAGACGCACAGGCTCAGCGGCCATGGCTCACGGGCCCAGCCGCTCCACGACATGTGGGATCTCCCCGGACCGGGGCACAAACCCGTGTCCCCTGCATTGGCAGGCAGACTCTCAACCACTGCACCACCAGGGAAGCCCCATGTTATTTAAATTCTATGAGGTATAGTGTTTCTCTGTAAATCTCATCTAATTATATTTATTTTCAGAGTAACTAAGAGGGAAAAACAAAGTAAAGCATCTGGTATGTGGTAATTACATAATTAATGGTGACTGTTGTTATCCAACAAGTATCTATACCGCACGTCTATATGCCCTCCATGGAGGCATGTGGGGAGCTTAAAGGGAAGGCAGATGTGACTTATGCCCTCTAGAAACTTACTCTTAAGTTGTGAAGATGTCCACCCAATTGGCTATAATATAAAGTACTGTAAGAGAAAAACAAGTACTATAAAAACACAAAGAAGGAGAGATTTCTTCCAATTCTGCTTGGAGAAGTTTCATGGAAGAGTTTTAGGAGCCCGACAGGCAGAGTTAGTGTGGAAAGGATTTTCCAAATACATGCAGTATTTTTGAACAAAGCCCAGAGATGGAGAAGCTCAGAATGAGTCTGGAGGAAGGAAGCTGAGCTGTCAGGTAGAGTGAATGAACAGAAGTAGGGCCAATGAGGTGCAGTCCTCAAGCTGGGACCAGATCATGTAGCGACCAAGACGCTGTTCCAAGGATCTTGACTTTATTCAGTAGGCAGATAGGGAGCCATGGAAGGTTTCTGATTAAGGGAACAATAAGATGAGGGTTGCATCTCAAAGTGATTACCCTGGCAACTCTACGTGGTATGCATAGAGCATGGAGAGACTTGTGATAGAAACAAGAGCCAGTAGTGATTGAGCACTTACTCTGTTCTAACAGTATTACTCATTAATCCCCTCAACAGTCCAATGAGCTAAGTGCTACTGCCTTGCCCCCTTTTACAGATGAGGACATTAAGGAATAGAGATGTTAAGTAACTTACCCAAGGTCACACAGCTAATAAGAGGTCAGTCCTGAATCCAGGCAGTCAGACTCTGGAGTCCATCCTCCAAACCATTACTCTGTATTGCTTCAAAAGCGGACCAGGGTCTTCCCTGATGGCGCAGTGGTTGGGAGTCCGCCTGCCGATGCAGGGGACGCGGGTTCGTGCCCCGGTCCGGGAAGATCCCACATGCGGAGGAGCGGCTAGGCCCGTGAGCCATGGCCGCTGAGCCTGCGCGTCCGGAGCCTGTGCTCCACAACGGGAGAGGCCACAACAGTGAGAGGCCTGCGTACCACAAAAAAACTACAAAAAAAAGCTGACCGGAAGTTAAGGATGCCTGCATGCTACCCTGCCCTGCCTCTGCCTAATGTTTCTTCCTCTTCCTTGCTCCTCAGTTTGCTCATCTCTGAAATAGGAGACTTGAATTGGGTTTCTGAGATGCTTTCTAACTCGGGTTTCTTTTTTTGTTTTTTTCTCTTTTGTTTAAATTCTGTATTTGAATGTGGGCCTGATCTATTTGATCAGTACAGTAATGGAGGAAACACAAACGTGAAATGGTTGTGCAAGTTAAAGACAGAAACTCTAAACAAGTTTTGTTTCTGCTTGATTTTTTTTCTTCTGAAACTTTCTCTTGCTTCAGATTTACTCCAATCAATTAAAAACATACAAACAAGCATAGAAGGTACACAATGAAAAAAATATGTACATGTTTTGGTGTATTGAATGGCAATGAGCTAATACATAAGGTAACTGCTCAACTCTAAGATTTACAAACATTAAGAATACTTACTAATTTATCGTAATCATGCTTTGAAACGATGTGATAGTTACTACGCAAACCAGAGTATTAGTTCACAATGACTCACACAGAGCCCCAGGATAAGGCAACTCATTGAAAATAGAAAGTCAATATTGAACAAGTCCCTTAAGCCGTATTTCTCTCTGCGCTCAGCTAGTTGGGACAAAATACACACTTTGCTTTTCCTGACTAGTAAACAGGGTTTCTGAAACAGCTGAATCCAAGCTGTCATTTCGCCTCTCAGCATTTTCCGGTTTTTCTTCTTATTTCAAGATGCGGTGCTCTGGTCCCTGTCTGCAGCGGGAGTCCAGACTCTGGTTAGTTTCCGTTTCCAAGGCAACTGACCAGCCCAACAAAGCCACAGCGGCGCCGGGCGCGCTGGTCCCGGGGCCGCGGAGCCATCACTGCCGTGCGTCCTGTTTTCTCCGGACCTTCCTGGTGATCTCCCGGGTCTTCGGGTGATCTGCGCGTTACTTCATGCGTGGCTGTCTCTTTGTGTAAGAGTGATAAAGAGGAAGCTGATAATTCGACAGGCCCGACTTTATCCGACTGCCACTTCTAGCCTCTGCTACAATAGACAGGATGAATGCATTTTCTCTCATTCACGCCCTCTCTCCATCTCGTCGTCTCCTCTCCCTGTCTCTCTCTCTCTCTTCCCCCCTCCTTCCCTCTCTCCCTCCCTCTCTCCCTCTCTCCCTCTCTCTCTCCCTCTCTCCCTCTCTCCCTCTCTCCCTCTCTCCCTCTCTCCCTCTCTCCCTCTCTCCCTCTCTCCCTCTCTCTCTAGCTCTCCTCCTCCCCTTCTCCTCTGGCAGTAGCCTTCTTAATGTAGTTTAATGGCTTTACAAAGAAAGCCAGGCAGAGGAGCACTTCTCAGTAGCTGTGGTCGGACCATGACCTAGCTGACCATGAACTTGGAAGGGCTTGAAATGATAGCAGTTCTGATCGTCATTGTGCTTTTTGTTAAATTATTGGAACAGTTTGGGCTGATTGAAGCAGGTTTAGAAGGTAAGGGAGTGCTTTTTAGTGACTTCTAAAAATTCTCTGTTTTGCAATAAAAATTTCTTAAGCGAGTATAAGAGGCACCTGAAATGAGATCAGAGAAATGTTACTCTGGGGTGGACATAAAGAGAGGTGGGTTTTTCAGGGTAGGAAAGATTAATAAAATAAACTTTTTGCAAGTTTCAGTAATGTTTTCAGAACAAAAGAATGTTAAAAGTATGAGAAACACTTTGAATCAAAATGTTAGAACCTAAACTGAGATAAAATGTTTATAATTGGTATGTCTGCTTATATTGAGAGTATTTAGTCCATATTGATGTTGTATTATTTTATCTAATATCCCCTTTTATTGTATCAGCAAATTTTATTTGGATATATTGTGAGGTCCACTTGTTTATTGCTATGTAAATGCATTCATCAAATGGAAATGGTTATACATTGATTATAATTTCTTGTGGTTTAAGACTGGAGCCTAAGAATGATAAGCTTTTTATAAGGTGTCTCAAGAAGTATTTATAACATTACTTATTTTACATCCCAACGGAGATTCTAAGGGGCAGAGTCCCCAATTCATATGACAGATCTTAACATAGATTCCAAAGAGCCAATTGTTTTTCAGGTGTTGCTGTTTACATTCATCAGATGCTCATTCCCCTATTCTCCTTAACAATCTCTCTTTCTTTAAAAAATAAGGTGTGTACTTGCCTGTATCTTTTCCTGAATTTGATGTTTCTTTGAGAATCTGAGTAAATTCAGATGATTATTTTCTTACTGTGCAGAACACATTTGAGAGTATTTTTGCATATGGCCAGTAATTGTTTCTGTAAAGTTGTCAGAGCAATTTTAAAAGCATCCCTAGGTGATGTTTGAAGTAGTTATGCTTTGATATTCTTCTTGTTTCAAATTTTAAACTTGAGTAAAAATGCAAATATGTTATAAATGTATTTACGTTCACAACTAATTCAGTCCTCTGGAGAATGACTGCCACATGTGACATAAATAAGGCTGCATTTACAAATAGCCAACGTCAAATTACAGTAAGTGTGTCACTCAGATGTAGGTTATAGAAACCTACATTTGTAATTGGTTGTGTGGGGGGATAGGTTGGAAAGCAGGGTTTGTTGAAGTAATTTTGAAGTAAGTTTGCAGAATGCTTTTTGCAAGCCCTTTCTGATGGCAATATTTGTAGTTCTAAAAAGAGGATAAATTTCTAAATTCTGGGAGTAGTGATTGCTCTTTAAAATTGACTTTATCTTTTGCATTGTTGTGATAAAGCAATAACTTGGTTTGGCTTCTCTGCCCTTTAGTGTGTGTTATTTTCCTGGCAAATGTGATCGGGACCTCCCATTTTAATGCCCTGGTTTTTATTCTCTCTGAGACTGACAGTTCCTTGGAGTAGTGTTGGTATTTCTAGCTGTGTTGAGGGACTTTTTTTTTTTTTTCTACCTGAGTTCATGGATGATTTGTGGTCATTCTTTAAACTTTTTTGACATTTTACTGTGCATTTTGTGATGAAACCTCCTCTGGTATTGG
Organism: Phocoena sinus; assembly: GCF_008692025.1. Taxonomy (NCBI): domain Eukaryota; kingdom Metazoa; phylum Chordata; class Mammalia; order Artiodactyla; family Phocoenidae; genus Phocoena; species Phocoena sinus. The sequence goes on along the minus strand of NC_045767.1, from coordinate 48,935,514 downwards.
TTTTGTTTTAGGAGCACGAACATTTACTCTCCCAAATGATAGCATGTGTTTCCTTCCTCTAAGGACTGCTAACCTTTATGAAACTATTTTTTCCTATTCTTTATTATATTTCAAAATATACTAATTTGCACGAACAGTTTCTATCTTGTATTTTATATTTTACAGTATCAGCATTTTCCAGGCCAACATTGTACTAATACTATGGAGAGAATGTGCTTTCTCATAAACTTCAATGTAAACCCATATCTGAATTCCAGGTTTTAGAAAGTATTTTGAAATGGTAAAATGTTAATGACCACGTGAAGGAGGAATTATACTCAATATGTCAAAGTTGATAGAGAAAGAGAGCAATAGTGCTTTCCATTTTGAGGTTTGCATTAAGACTTATCGCCAAAGTCAATGCTAGAGTCAGAAAACCTTCAAAACAATATTTAAGTTGACCACACACTTTGTTTACTGGAGATATAAAACAAATAAACAGACTGATAAGCTCTAATTCATTGAATATAGTTTGAATATATAGATCAGAATGCGCACACTTTAAAGTTACAATCTAGTTTTAATGAATAAAAAATATAAAGAACATTTAATATCAAAATAGTATCTTCATAGATTTTTCTGAAGCTTTCTTCAAAACAAACACGGGTGCTCATTTCATTCAGATTTATTTTCAAATAAGAGTTCTCTTCCTCCCCCCTCATTTACATATCTAAGTTGAAGATAATGATTTCTTTCACCTTCCTTATTTCTGTCTGCTCAAGTGACCTAGTAAAGAAATTTGAGTATTAAGTAGAAAAATTTGAACCTAGGTTAAAGCCCTATGAGGATGATTTTGAGGGTTTTTTTCCCCCTAAACAATTAATCCTTTTCATCTAAACTTATAACTGTTTTATAGTGTAGTTGTCATTCAGAATGTAGTTTTTTTGTATTATTATATATGCAACATGCATTATGTCCTCAAGGGCGTGTATAATACTATGTTTGCATAATATAGTTATTATCTTGCTTTAAGTATGTATAGAAAAAATGTACTTCAAAATAAATTGGTAACATTAAAATCTGAAATATTTGTATTTGCTTATCTTTGAGTACTTTGAGCTTCCATTCTTTGCAGAAGACTGTGGAGTGGGTCCTGGATGTCCTGGGTCCTTCTCTTCCAGTCTATGTATGATATGCATAAACACATAATGCTACACATAGATCCATGGCATGTATTTATAAACAAATAGCAGGTAACAGTCTTTAATATGAGAAAATAAGACAGTAGTAAGAGTACAGACTCTTACCCCTCCTTTGCCACTCTCTTGCTTTCTAACCTTGGGTAAGCTACGTTACCTCTTTAGTTGTCTAAAATGAGAAAACTGGACTTGATAACCTTCATGGAAGTTTCCATTTAAAAAGTTCTATAAGTCTATCAGGTAATTAAACTTTGATCGTTTATATAACACATATCCTTTTTTATGAAATGGGTATCAATGGCCTACTTTGGGATTGATATGCAGTGCTGTTACTAGGCTGATCTTTCCTTCTCTTCCATAGTGGGATAATTCATCATACCTCAGGAGATTTTCGTTGTATTTCAGGAGAATAGAGAAATGTCCTTTCCTGCAGCTCTAGAATTTGACATTTGGGGCTGCTATTTTAGGTGTCCATGTGATAGAGTTTCTCAAAACTTACATGGGATTTCAACAACAGATAAACACATCATGTTATAATTTATTAATATTTCATAGTCCAATTCTTTTCTTTCTTTTCTTTTTCTGTTTTGCAATTCAAAGTTCAATATTTCTTTTTAAGAAAAGAAATATTAATACCAGGTCAGTATGCATGCAAATAATATTTTTAACTTGAGCAAAGTTTTGAGGATAATTCACAATGCCAGAGTTTTGAATTCACAGATTCTCTCTACTTAGTGAGGAGTTCAGGAAGTTCCAGGGTTATGCTGGTTTGGAACACTCCTAAAACCTCACAAGAGTAAATTACCTCTTTTCCAGCTATAAAAATGAAAGTGGTTTTCTGTTGACACATTCCAGGGAGAAATTGAATCAAAATTTTAATGGCAAAGCTATTTCATTATCTCTATATGCAACACTGGGCTGTGAAAATGTCTACTTTTCATCCAAATATGTATTAAATCATGCTGAAGTAGTTACTGAATTGAGAAAGAGCCATTCTTCTCCCTACTACTAACCTTGATAAAAGGCAAAACTTTACAAAAATGCAATAACACACGTGACTTGAAAAAAATTTTTTATTGGTAATCCTCTTTGATAAAAAGACAAAAGAAATTAACTGATAATCTAATCCCTTTGTAGAATACACATTAGAATTTCTTTTGTATTTATTGAGCTCACATTATTTAGCAGATATCTGTGATGCTGTAATACAGCTTCCCCAAGAGGTCTAAGCAAGGCATTAGCCGTATACTCAAAGATGGATTTTCAGAACCCTGGTTCTTAATTCTGCTGTGCTGTTGACAGAATTGTGGGTGTGTTGGGTCTGTCAATAAATTGGGCCAACTGGAAAACTGTACTGACTGTGTGACCATTCCATGATGTTTAATGAGGACCAAGGGACTGGAGACGACAGGGAGGGGGTTATGATTTCTATCTCGGATCGCTTAATTGAAATTTACAAAGCAGACTCTTCTAAAATTCTCCTAGAATTCTGCTTCTCCAGATGCAATGGGATGCCAAAGCTATGTGTATTTCAACTATCTGGAAAGTCTTTCTAAAGTGAAATGTTTAAGAAAGATAAAAGATTTTATAGAGATATTAGAAAACTTAAAATTTTTTACACAGTCTCAGTGTGGAATAAAGGGAATACTCATACAGTTTGATCTTCTTTGGGGTCTTTTATAGTTAATATTTCAAAAACATTAATATCGACAAAGGGGCTATTGGAAGAAGAGGATTTAGTGTGGTCAGAGATTATATTCAGAGGATCTAGAATTATTTTGCTTGGATTCTAATCACTGTTTCACCTCTTAATAGTCATATGATTTGGGGCTGTTACTTGACCTCTGTAATCCATATTTTTTATCCATAAAATGAAATAATGATAAATAAAATTAATATCTTGCTTTATTGAGGGTTACCAATATGCAAGGCAAGTTTTAGACACCAGTATGATATTAAACTGTGTATTAAAATGTTCTCTAGGTTAGTATAGAATTAGTATTAATATTAGTATACTAATATCTTATTTAATCTTCACCCTGGTCCTCTGAGGTAGATACTATTGTTCTCAGTTTAATGATGAGAAAATTTAGAGCTATAGAGGCTAAGTAACTTGGCTCAAGGTTACTCAACCAATAAGTCATACAGCTGGAACTCAAACTCAGGCCATCAGGTTCTATATCCTATTCGTTAATTTCCTAGACATTACAGCATGATGGCAATGGCAAATAATTTGGTGAAGGGGAGAAAGTGTTAAGTCAAGTATCCATTAACTCTTTCTACAAGGCTTTCTTGAATACATTCTCTGTGTGAACACTCTCAATCACTAACATTGTTTAATAAGCAAAAATGTTCATACTGACATACTGACTGTAGTATTCTACGCATAGCATAGAGAATATTATAAAGCCCCTATCTTATAAATCAGACATAAAATCTTATAACATAAATGAATCTTCATTAAATTTCAGTCTAATCAAAGACAGTATTCAGTTGGGCTCGGGGGTAAAAATTGAGAAGAAAGTCGATATATGTGTTCCGTCTCAGACTGAGCCCAGTTCCTATCTGGTTTGTCTGTGGGTGACAGGTGGGACTGCTGGAAATAGGTGGGACAGAGAAGGGCTGGTGAAGGAGAAAACTCTATATATTATGTTACGGTGTAAAGATGAGACCCTGAGTCCGGGAAGGGGGTTATTTATAAAAGGGTCTAAGATTTATGAGCAGGAATGATTGGAGCATGGATAAAGGAATAGATGATCCACACTGGATTTTGGATCAAGTGCATCCAGTGTTGGTTTCTAGTACAAAACAAGGGTTTTAGTCTTGATAAGCATGGTCATCAACAGAAAACACATACTCCAGCCTTTATCAGCAGGTATAAAGCATGAAGGAACACAGTTCTAGCTATGGGGAACAGAGTTCAAGGGAGGGAGGAAAGCTTAACTTAGCTGAGAATTCACTACTGGGCAAACAGAGTAAGAGGAGTGTTACATATACTATGCCCTGGAATTATCTTATCCGGCAAGTGAGATTGTAGGTGTTATTTCTGTTTTGCAGATGGATGAAAATGGAGATCCAGAGAGATTAATAATTTGCTCGAGGTCACAGGGGAATAAGTGAAGGAACCTGGAATAGTTGCAATACCTTCAGGTGGTACTGAACCAAATGACGTTCACTATACTACAGAAAATAACTATTCAGAAATGGGATACATTTTACACAGATAGATAAAAGCCACATTTAATATAAACCTTAATACAGACTATCCCTAAAAATTGTTACTTTTAAAAATTTTGACTTTTATTTTTTGTTTTACTTCTGCTTCTATGTAGAGGCATTCTGTGTAAAAACACAGCTATGATAATGAACAAAAAGAAAATGAGGAAGAGGAAAAAAGGAAAGATACGTTTATAAATCACATAATTGAAGCTCTGATTTATTCAGGCTTCATAAAATGGAAAATACTTAGAAATTACCAATTCCAAATCAATCATTTCATAGATGAAGAAACTGAGTCCCAGAGAGAATAAATGACTTACCGGATGACTTGATTTTGACAGGCTTGTCTCTGCAGAGAAAAATTCTAATGGATTATACTCAGACAATAAACTTCAAATATAATCTAAATTGCACCAAATATTTATCCAAGTTATAGCTCTCCTTAATTCTGCTAGTGGAGCAATCACTCTAAAGTTCAAGGATTCTAAGATGTGGGTGATGGGAAGTGGTTTTTTGCCTTAGCTTTGTCATTAGAGACAGGTGCCACCACAAAGAATCCTTAGGTTGAGGGACTTGGTCATAAATTGAGGTGTTTTCCACCTTGATGACTTGTCTGAATGTTAGTGGTAGAGAGTCATTACCCCCTGACAGTCATTCAGTGACCCCAATGGATGAATTTCTGGAAGGCACAGGCTTAATAGCCAGTAGATACATTTACAAGTCACAAGTGTACTTATCCTAATTGTTCACCACTCTGATTATTAAAAACAAGAAGTACCTTGTTTATTGCTTGCACCATCTCGCACCCATGAAATTGGTGAAATTTACCCCCACTCTCCAGGCTGTTGGGGGCAATTATTTGAAAAGCATTGAACATCATCAAGATGAATCTTACTGCTAAAAATATACCAATAGTATGGTTCAGCTGTTACAGGGAGGCTGTAGAGTATAGATGCTAAGAACATACTCTGAAGCCAAAATAATTGGAATTAACAACAATTAAATCCTGTCTCTAATATGTATTAGTTGTATGATTTTGGATAAGCACCCCAACCTTCTGTGCCTCAGTGTCTTTATATCTTAAATAAGAATAATCATAGCACCTCCCTCTCTTGTGTGTTGTACAGATTGAAATGTTACTATTCGTGTGTGCTTAGAGCCAGCTCTAGAATATTATAAATGATTTGTGTGTTTTGCCATTATGGACACGCACATCATCTTTCTTTCCAAAAAAAGGAAACCACCACTCAATATCTAAAACCAAAAGCTGAATTCATTGCTTGCTAAGCAAGTGAGAGCCGCACTTGTAGGATATAGTTGTTCAGAGAAAAACACTGCTAATGTTATTTAGAGTTTTAAGCTTTCCAAAGAGTGGTTATTATTAATGGGAAGTTGTCATTGATCAATTGAGTTGGGTTTAAAACTGGTTCTGGTGCTACTTGTTAATATAATTGAAAAATGATCATTCATTTCCTTTCTTGAAACTACAGTACAGGAACTTTTTATTTCCACAGTAAACAACATTTAAGATTATTTATTGAGCACCTCCCAAGTATCAGCCACTGTTCTAGACACTGGAGATGCAGCCTTAAGGAAAGAGACAAAATCTTTGTTCTTGCAAGCTGATCTGCTAAATTTTGAGATTCAAACTATAAATGCTACAGAGATGTATGGAAGACAGAGTAGTTATAGTATAATTCATTCATTCATTCACTAAATATGTGTTTCTCTACTATGCTTCACACATAGTTCTAGGCACAGTAATGAGCACAGTCCAAGTCCTTGTGGAATTTATATACTATTGGGGAAACAAGACAAAAAGATAAAGAAACAAAGGAATATATAATCTGATATTTAATAGAAACAAGCACAAAATGTAATAAGGGGACAGAAACAGGCATGTTATAATAGAGTGGTCAGAAAAGGCCTTTCTGAAGAATTGATTTTACTGCCAATAACTGAAAGAAATGAGTGTATGTGACATCGTAGAGTCTGGAACAAGAGGATTCCAAGCAAAGGGATGACCAAGTACAAGGGCCTTTGTTTACAAGTGTATTTCTTGTGTCCAAGGAGCACAGATTTGCTGGTGGAAGTGGAGCAGAGTGAGCTGGAAGGTTGGTGGTAACAGTGGAGGGATGGGCAAGGGCACAGCGTGCATGGCCATCACAAGGACTTTGGGTTTTGTTGTTTGTGTACTGGGAAGTCACTAAAAGATTAGGCTAGGGAGTCTCTATGAGTCCCCTATTCCAGCTTATTTTCTGGGCCTTGATATTTTTCACACCATATCTGCCTGCCCCATTGTCAGCAAAGGGTAGGCAGACACCTCTTTGCCCTGCCCCCAGACAACTGCCAGGACATTGACTCATTACCTTTTGTCAGACTTCTTTTATCTGGAAGAACTTCTATTTCCCATGACCGATCTTTAGCATATGCTGTGGACTAAATATTACTTTCTTTTTGTTGAGCTCGATCTGCCCTTTTACCAGCCCTGTGAGGTTGGAAAGCAGACCTAGTCTTCATTTCTCCTTACCAGGCTGCTTCAAGATCCTAGGATACAAACCCTACTCTTAATTGCATCTATAAGAACAGTGTAAATTGTCTCAGTAAGACTTTGCTAGAGAAGGTATTTTAAAAACAATCAAATAATATTCCTTGAGCACCTGCCATAGTGAGAGTATTAAGATAGTGGAGGCAAAGAGGCAGATTTCACAAAAAGGAAAGCCATGTTGTTATCCTTTGAGTAACTCCTCCTCTCCCACATATTAGCTTCAAAGATAAATATTCCAATTGGACACATTCCATATTGAGATGAGAATAAGATCCCAGATATTTGTACTAATAACATTTTTTTGGAACTAGCAAGAATTATAGACACTGTAGTCCAACCCCCTCATTTTATGAGTAAATTGAGGCCCAGGAAGGTTAACTGACTTGTTAGAAATGACAAAACTAACTGGTAGCATTAGATGCCATAATAAGTATACAATCTATGATAGAGTGATAAATTACATTCTAGGTGAGAAGCTAATAACTTTACATTTTATAGTATCTAATTTTACAAAACCATGTCAGAATAATCTTATTAGCCATAATTACAGGAATTCTGGCTCTGAAGATTGTATTATGAACATCTTTTCATTATGTTGCTATTTTCTGGTGTTTTGTCTCAGGAAGATGTGGGGGAGGGGGAGGTTTCTGATACACAGGCAGAAATAAGTCTCCTGAAAAAAACTGGTGAGGTATGCCAAAACGTGATCCACAATGGTGAAGACACACCAAATGCTTGGTGCTTAGGCATTCAGGCAGGCATCCCATGAATATAGGAGTGGGGCCTCGAGTAGGGAGGCCTCGAGTAGGGAGGTCCCAGAGCGGTGAGCAAGAAGTTGGCATTAGATGCTAATAATACCAGTAACACCTGAATGAGAGATTTGTGGCGTCTATGCCAGGCACCATGGCCAGCACTGTCTGTGCATTATTCATGTTGACAACAATTTTTATGAACCAGTTATGTAACTGAAGATTAAAGAAATGAGAAAGTATATGCTGTGGAAGTTTCAACACTTGGGTCATATACCTAGAGGTGGTCTAGCTGGGATTAAAATCCATGCTATCCTCTGGAGAACACAGGTTCTCAGCCACCATGTACCTGCCTCTCAGGTAGGGCTAGGTCATGGTCAGAGACAGAATTACCTTGACGTAAATGAAGGTTAAGCTATAGATTTCCTTAAGTATGTGGACCCCTTCCCATTCCCATTGTAAATAAATATTAACTTCCACACCAAATTTTGTATATGTCATTTTTCCCTCTTTTTGAAAAGATTCTTATCTTCCAAATTATATAAGATTCAGGCCTGACCTAACCAAGATCTGCCCCTACTGTGAGCTTAGAAAATCTTGCATTTTCTGGCGCATGAAGTCCATGGCTGGGGATACAGAAATAAAGGTTCATCCACTAAGACAGGAAGCTGGATACAAACTTCCCATTAGGGGTCCCCATGTCTCTCTGTGAATCTCCATGGCTACCCAGGCTTCACGACTGGCACGATAAGGAAGAGACCATCTGGCAGCATGACATCTCCAGGTGTGGCTGGCTATAGGGGGAATGAAGTCCAGTTCCCCACAGAGTTGACTCAGGAACTAGTTGTGCTTGAACCTGCAGGAAGGTCCCAAGGGCTGACTAGCAGCATGGCTGAGTGGAGAGAGCATGGACTTTCACATCAACAGATGTGGATTTGAGTCTGACCTCCTTCACTTACTAGTTGACCTTGGGCAACTTACTGGATCTCTTTGAGCCTCAGTTTCATCATATGTAAATTGATCATTTTCGTGAAGACTAAAAGAGAAGAATGGACAGTCCCTGGCTCTATTATGGTGCTCTATAAATGTGGCCATTTATTGTACATACAGTATAAAAGCCAGGTAGGGCAAAGACTGAGGAAATGAGGCATGGGTAAGCATCATCTATTATTTATTTATCATTTGTTTTATATACGATTATCTAGCTGTACGCTACAGATTTGGAGTGCCACCCTAGAAATCTTTGTGCTTACCTTTGCCCTCCTCTTCATCTAGGACAAATGGACCCTTTCATGTTCATAGGTATTCATTCATTCATACATACATTTATTTAACCTATACTTACCAAGCTTCTACTGGATGCTGTTCTAGGGGCTGGAGATACGACAAGGACAAAAACACTGAGGTCCCTGCTGTTGCAGAGGAGTTGGCCTTGGTTGCCGCAGAGACTCTCCTTCCCTGTATTAGATGCTGGGGAAGGCAGAGAATATGGATGTAAACGTTGGTGCATTCATAACGGGAAGTTGAGAGACACTGTCTGATTGCTTTCTTCTGTTAAAATGAAGCAGAGTGAGGTAAAAAGCATTTGTGGGGTGGGGAGTAATGGATGTTTTAAAGAGAGAAAAAGTATAGTATAGTCTTTTCAGAGCTTGGGGGAGTGACTTTACTGAGCAAATGTGAGACCATTGCTGGGCAGTGCTTAGTGCCCATTTGAGATCTGTGGTCATCATTTTAAAAGAAGACTCTCCCTGGCTGGGATACAGTAAGCACTCTTCTGGGTACATTACTGCTAGATCATTCTTTCCAGACATGTTCAAAGAGAAGGGCAGAACGGGGTAGCAAGTGGAAAAATGAGAAAAATAGCAAGGGAATTAGAGGGAATATGGTTAATACAATCTCCAAATATGCAAAAACAGATATAGTGGCTCAGACTGTGGAGGTCCAACTATAGAAGACTTGAAATGGAACCAGGTGAGGATTGTGTCCTCCAGCTGTGTGATGAGGTGGAGACCAGTGATTGAAAATTTTATTTCTCAATTCTGTGGCCATCATGGTGTAGTATAAATCAAAACAACTAGTAAAATTGCTTGGGGTAGAGGATCCAACACAGTGTTTACAAATATTAGTTTGTTTGTTATGGTGAAAATACTTGAGAAGATACTCTCAGACTGCTCTTCAAACAACAGATGAATTCCTTGAAGTTGTGTATTTAGTGTTCCTTCATAAATGGAGTAAAATTCAAATACACAGAAAGGAATTTTCTGCTTAAATTCTGAGTTTGAAACAAAGCTTTATTCATCAGATATTTTTAGTGATGATGCATTTGTGCTTTTCTTGTTTCCACAACTTTTAGCCACCAGTTTCTTCTTAGCTTTTGGGAAGTTCGATAACTGGTAGTTACTAATCTGATGCCCTACCTTCAAAACTGTGTGTTCAGTGACTATTAAAATCAATGAGGTATGTAATTTTGTATGTTCATGTATACATACACACTTGTACCCAAATATGTGTTTGTGTAAGCATACACTAGACTCATGTGTGCACACACTTAAATACTTCACACACGCGTGCGCACAAATACACAGGCACACACACACTCCCACAACATAAGCCATGAAGTTTATCAGTTGATATAAGCCGTTGAGCTCTTTGAAGAACCTGATTCTTCTTTTGCACCAAGACCTGTGAAGATTCCTTGGGAGATGGACTTACACTTAACCATATGTACAAGAACAAAGGCATAATGAAAAAAAAAGAGCACTGGAGGGAAAATGAAGCTTGACTATGGGTTGAAGTGGAATATGCCATATATCTTTGGAATAAAAACACCCTGACTGCAGTCTCTAACTAGCTATGTGATCTCAGGCAAGTTATTTCACCTTCCTGATCCTCTATTTCTTCTGTAAAATCCTCTCATAGGTCTAGCTCACAGACTATTGTCTGCAAACAGTACATTTTTAATGGACATAAAGTGCTTAGAAAGACCAGTTCTGGTCGCTAGTAAGTGCCCAGGTAAATGCTTTTACGTCTTCCCGGTTTTTGCTCACCAGGTCCTACACCTCCCTCCTTGAGTTTGGAAAGGCCCTGTCTTGTGGTTTCCTGGATGCCTCTTGTGAGTTCAACTTGCTGCCCTTCCTAAGCTTGGATTCCTGCCTCACCCGATCAGTGTCACCTCTCTTGGCCATGCTTCAGTTCTGAATTCATTCAGTTTGGGCAAGAGCCCCATTTCATTTGCATGTTGACAAATTCTCCCATTTTCCTAGCATATGTCTTATGAGCCTGTCAAATACCACTGTGTTGAAAAGATGTTTAGAACACATTTCTTAAGTTAAAAGGACAAATTTCAAAAGAGTATGCAAAATGATGACCCCATTTAAAAATGTGTACACAGGGTGCAGAGAGAACAAACGCTGGCATTTTTGATTTCTCCTTTGAACTCGTCTGTTTTGGGCTTGTGTTGGTTTTTTTTTTTTTTGGTTGTTTTTTGTTTTTTTTTTTTGCAGTACGCGGGCCTCTCACTGTTGTGGCCTCTCCCGTTGCGGAGCACGGGCTCCGGATGCGCAGGCTCGGCGGCCATGGCTCACGGGTCCAACCGCTCCGCGGCATGTGGGATCCTCCCGGACCGGGGCACGAACCCGTGTGCCCTGCATCGGCAGGCGGACTCCCAACCACTGCTCCACCAGGGAAGCCCTGGGCTTGTGTTTCTATAATATCTTAGAGGTTACATTGAAAAGGAAAAGAATATTAATATGAAATACACATTATTTTTTTCCAGTAGGAGAAACACAGTACCCATTGGAACACAATCATTTATCAAATTAAAAACTCTTTTTTTGATCCAGAAAACATGTTTAAAATTGAGGAGTTCTGTGTTTATCTTTAAAATAAGATCATTCAAAAGAAACATCTTGGACCTTGAAGGTCAGATTTTTATACTTTGAAGTCATTTTTCAGCTTCAAGTCGAAACAATTTCCACAGTGGTTGATAAAGAGCTGTCTCTATAGGTATTCATATGTCAAAGAAGTTATCAAAGGCCTGGGATATTGATATTTTACCTAAGAGCCTCACTTATCTAAAAGAGGAGCTCATTTTCTGCACCTTTTACAAGAAACTGTAGTTTTACGACTCTGAGGAAGAAACCATTTCACTCCATTTATGTGTTTTGCTTCATTTCCTCTGAAAGGGAGGACTGGACTGGCTGTGTGATATGTGAGAAAGGGCGGGGCAAGGAAGGAGAGTGCAGAGGGGGAGTCTGCTGCTTCTTGGCAATCCTTGGCTTCCCTCACTTCTGAGCTAAAATAATTCTCTTTCCGGACAGCAGCTTGCTTGCGTCTGAGTGGGCACCATTCATGCGAAAACCTAGGTACGAATTATTTAATCCGGGGAACAGATTGAAAGGAAAGGAGTGATATAAAGAGGCTTCAAGAAGTAGAAGGAAGCAGTTAAGACCATTGCAATGATTCCACTGCATGGCTCCTTAGCAAGGAATTCTAAATACCCCTCATACATTTTTTTTTCTTTCAAAAGTACTTTATAAAATTTGGCCATAGGGATGATCTGCATAATTTTCCTTTTTCATTACTAGATTTTTTTTTCTTACATAATGAATGTGAAGAAAACTACACTGACCTTGATTCATATTGATGCAATTTGGGGGAGGAAAAAACTCTACATTGAGGCTCTAGGCTCTGATCTGGGAATATAAAGAAAGTAACATATGATCTGCACTTTGACAGAACTTAAGTCCCAAAACAACTCCCCTGAAATGATAGCATTGTGGAAAGAACACAGCATTGGTTTCAAACAATCTTGTTCTTATCCAGACTCAGCCACTAGCTAGTTATCTGATCTTAGTTTTCCTTCTCTGACAAGTGGGGATAAGACCGACCTTCTAGCATTCCTGTGACGAGTAATGAGTTAATATATGACAAAATCAAGGGCAGTAGCCAGCAGAGGGGGGTCATCGAATCAGTACTTTTACACATTGTATCATAGATGGCCTGATGGTGTTAATAGTCTGACACTCTGGAGTCTGACAGCTTGAGTTTGAAACCTAGCCCCGGCACTTACCTGCTTTGTAATCTTGGGCACACTGCTTATCCTTTTTGTGCTCCAGGGTCCTCATCCCTGGAGATGACTAAAAAGATAATAATATTGATAGTATTGATATCATAGGGTTTTGAGGATAAATGAGTTAAGATATGTAAAGCACCTGCAGTGCCTGGTGCAAGGTAAGCACTGTGTAAGCATTTCCTCTTATTATTTTTAATAATTATTGATTCTTTTTCAAAATCTATTCTAGGGGGTTTGTCCATTATTTCCCCTTGCTTTTTTATCACTATTATTATTATTATTGTAATAGTGATAGTGGCTTCTGTTTTAGCTTAAGTCTCTTTCACTTTGCATTGTTTTGGATGTGTTTTGCTTATGGTCTATGCACACCCCCATGCATGGTTAAAGCCTCACAGAGAAACAGGCAGGTTGCAGGTACAGTTAGCACCTTGGGGGATAGCTGTGCTGTGAGCCAGTACTGAGTTTGCAGCTTCCCCTGGACTGGTCATCATATAGAGGTGCATATGCCTCTAGTAACAAGGAAGACCTCATGAGAGGCTGTGCATGAATCAACACTAATCCTGCCACCGGAGGAACAAACCCAACTTCTGGTAGTTAAACATCTTTCCTCTTCGGTAAAGCCAAGCATCTTTTTTCAGGCAGAAAGAGTTTGTAACTCACGCTTATATCCCCTGCAGTAGTACTTAATAGAAACTCCACGAGTGGATAAGAATAAGGGAGTAAGAGAGGTGACTGTAAAATACGACTACTTTTACACTGCTAAATCAAATTTTATAGTTTTTTATTCTGAAATACTTTTAATATTATATATATATCATATTTCCCAAAAGTTCAAGAGGAGGAGCAAGTAGGGGTGGAAAGTTAAAGAGGGGAAGTAAAATAGGAAGAGCCCTTATTAGTCTTTACATAGGCTGCAGAAACCCTACAAAGGCATCTAGACTCCGTTGCAAAACAGGTTTAAGTGAGGGTCATAAACAGTATGGAATTAATAGAAAAACATTTGGTACAAGGTTCTGCCACACACCTGCTGGGGCACTAGTAGGACTTCTGAGAAGTAAATTAACCTGTGTTCCATGTTCCTCATGTATCACATGGAGATAATATTTACCTCAGGGAGTTGTTATGATGATTAAATGAATTAGTACAATGTCTGACCTTACATAACTTTGTTTATTATTGACTTATTATTACACAGTTCTTCCTGGGTAACTGCTGGAGTTTGGTTCTAGGACCCCCTTGGATATCAGAATCTGAGGATGCTCAAGTCCCTCATATAAAATGACAGTAGTACAATTGGCCCTTTGTATCCGAGGGCTCTGCATCCGAGGACTCAACCAAATTCCATCAGCAGTTGGTTGAACCCGTGGATGCTGAACCCGAGAATATGGAGGGCTGATTATAATACTCATCAGACATTACATGAATATAGTCTCATTTTTGCCTTTACACAGTGATTATAAGAGATATGGGACTTTGTTTAGGACATTTCTTTTCATATATTTATAAATACGTTCTAATGGAAATATACGTAGTATTATTAGTATTATTTTAATAGTATTATTTTAATTCGTATAAACAATGCTTTGTTTCTTCTTTCCCAAATTAATGAAGCTCGTAAAATTTCAGGCAATGCAAAAGTCTAAGAAATAAATAAAGAGAGAATTGCTATTCTCTCTTGTCTCCTGCTGGGGAATACTACCAGAGTAACCGGAGTTTCTAAAGCGTTTTCAGTAGAGTTGACGGTCAGGCAGGAAAAGGCGTCTATGATCATGGAATTTTGGAAACACTGAGCTGCAGCCCACTTTGGAGACTCTGAATATACTTGGCCATATTAAAAGTGTTGAGAAGTCTTGTAAACAAACTGGCCTGCTTTTACTGCACCTTAAGCAAAGCCTGCCTTCTATTAACATTCAACAGAACACGTTTGGGAAATGGTGTATTAAGCTATAGGCAGCATGAAAGAGTGGAAAGAGCATGAACATCTGGGTCAAAAAGGTCTGGATTTGAATCCAAGCTCTTTCTTTTAGTGAATCTGTGTTATTATTTTTCTTTTCTTTTTTGCTTTATTTTTAATTTCTTTAAGTGTCAGTTTTGTTGTCAGCAAAGAAGGATAATATTTTATCCTCAAGTATTCTTTGTGAAAATTAAATAACAGATGGAAGGCATAACGTATGTCACAAATATTACCTCCCTTTCGTTCTCCAATGAATGGAAAGAAATTTACAGAGAGGTATCTGACATACATCTGGAATCCTTAGGGAAGTGTCTTGCAAATTGCTCATTGAGGAGAAATGTTTCTGGCTATGGTTTAAAATAGGATATAAGATGCCTCACTCTGTGTGATTCCTTTTCAGAGAAAATACTTCCAGGGACTTGGTCTCTGACTCATACTTCCTTTACCCCAAAGCAATATACCTTATCTCCCCATTTTGTCACTTCCAAGGCTTAAAATGTAGCCAGTTTGGGATGCCATTTATCACATAACATGCTCAAGCCATGTTAATTTTCACCTGCTCAACCAATTATTGTGTCATGGTAATAGGGCATGGCAGCCTTATCACACGCAGCCATCCAGGGTAACATTTTATTTTCTACGTGAAATGTATACACACAATGTCTTCTAATCAAACATTCTATTTACTCCAAATGTCCTGACCTCTTGGCTACTTATTCTAAAGTTGAGAGCTCTGAGACTCGCTTTCAAAATAGGTAAAATAAGAGAGAGTAGAGGAAAGAGAGGGATGCAAGGTGAGTGGAGGACATAGAAATCCCCTGTATATCTGCATTTAAATAGAAAGGATGCTGAATTGGGGGGCAGGAGAGAAATGGATGAACATAGGCTCCAGGGGCTCCAGCAAGAAATTTTCATTTAGAGTTTGTCATTCCTTATAGGTAGTGCTTGGTGTTATTGCAATAAGTCGTGCCACTGTTGAACAAAGCCAACTCTTTTGTGCAGTGCTAGATGGCAGGCATCATGTTATGCTTTGGTATGTTTGTTTGGCTTTTAGCTTGTAATTTCTAACATCAAATTCCACTTGCCTTTATGATTTTATCTCTGATAAAAAGAAAATTGAAAATACGTAGTAATTTCTCCAAAATTCAGACTGACTCATTTGGAACGTGTAGTGATTGGAGCACTGTCTGAACTGAAGTTCTAAGCAAATCTTTATTCATAGAATGTAAATGTGTTACTCTAACAAAGATTTGGCATGCAGAATATTTAAAATGCTGGAAGAAGTCAGCTGTTTTCCTGCAACCTCCAAATTCCTCAGATGCTATTTAAATAATGCATGTAATTAAAAATTATTTTTATCTATTCATTAAAAGCAAGATTAAAGAAGGGTGTCAGATAGGCTTGACTTTGTTATTCTAGTTTGAATTAATATTTAATTTAAAAATAAATGCTAATGGATCAACCTAGGCTGTAACAGAGGCGTTTGTGCATTTGTGTATGTGTATGTGTGTGTTTGTGCATGCTTTAAGGGCAAAACATAACAAAATGTGATACTGAAGAAAAAAGGTAGAGAGTTAAGAGCACTGATGTAGAAATCAGAATTATTGGGTTTTAATCTGAGGTATACTTTTTACTAGGGATGTGATTTGGGCCAAGAGCTATAGTAGATGCTGTTGGTGTCTGGTCAGGTCTCTTGGAACCCCTCTTCCTGGTGGGTGTGTCCATCCCCCCCAAATGTTGACACTTACTAAGGGCTCACACCTGAGACCTGCTCTGGAGGATTACCCTTGGGTGATTGCAGCCAAGGTGCCTGGGAGTTACACACACACACACTCACAAACACAATAGCTGGGACACTGTCAGTATATACCTCCTTTTGCCTCAAGACAGGACAGACTCTGCTCTCCTATTTATTCTCCTGAACTCCCCATGGATTAGACTATAGCTAGACTTCCCCTGGAGGTATCCTAGCTCCTTCCTCTTTCCTCTTTTGCTTCCTACATCTCATTTCTAGTTTCTCTTGAAAACACTCCCTCCATAAGCCATGAGCAGGGGAAATCTGCCTCAGGCTCTGCTCCCAGAGCACCCAACCTAAGACAAGTGGCTGAACTTCACTGTGCCTCATTTCTTTTTCTGGAATAATAATACCACACAATGAGAAACACCTAGCACCATCACCAGCCCAAAGTAAGTGTTCAGTAAAGTTAGTTCTCCTGATGTTTCTGCCTTTGCTGCTGCAATTATTATTATTCCTTGAATTAGTAGCTGTTGTGATGAGGTATTGAAGTACTACTTAAAGTTAAGTAAAAAGGGTAAATTTCAGATTTCATAGCAGCCAATTTAAGAATAACCACTACTGGGCATCTCCATGTGTGTTTTTTATTATAGTTAACCTTCCTTAAATAGAATTGCTTCCTATTCTTAGAGTCAACAATATTTATTTTTACATGGACTAGTCCAAGGTATAGTTTGTGTCTCCAAAAACTTACAGTCCAGTAAGGATATTAGACAAGTACTCAAATTAATATAATGTAAGGAAGGGTTGAAAGGCAAATGACTAGAGTCCAACATATATAAAAACAAAACGGTGTGCTCTTTCAAAACAAGGACAGGCAACATTCAGATTGAAGCAGGAGAGAAAGACTCTTAAAGGAAAGAAGGTTGGGTGAGTGAATGGATAGTTGGCTGGGTGGCTGGCTGGAATTTTTAATAACTTTATTGAGGAATAATTTATATTCCACAAAATTTACTCACTTTAAGTACACAAATCAGTGAATTTTAGTAAATTCACCATGTTGTGCAAAGATTATATCCATCCAGTTTTAGAACATACCCATCATCCTTGTAGGATCCCTTCTGCCCATTTTATGGTTAATCTCCACTCTCATCCATAGCTCCAGGCAACTACTAATCTACTTTTTGCCCTTATAGGTTTTCCTTTGGTGATAATTTCATACAAATGTGTTCATAGAATATGTGGCTTTTTGTACTGGCTTTTTAATTTAATGTTTGAGATCTGTGGATGTATCATATATCAATAATTCATTCTTTTTATTGCTAAATAGTATTCCATTGTATGGATGTAGTGCATTTTGTTTAACCACTCTCTTGTTGATGAACATTTAGATTGTTTCTACTTTTTGTCTATCTTGTGTGAAAGTCTTTGTGTGGAGGATAAATGCATTTTAACAGCTGAATATGAGCTGGCAGTGAAGGAAATGCCATGAGTGAGGAATGGCGATGAAGTTTGCGTTGTGATCGAGAGGGAGTGACTGCTTATTTAGCAAAAGCAAAGCGTATCATAGAGGCATGGAGGACTATGGAAAGCATTGAAAGCAACAACACAACTTACCAATATACATCAAGAGAAATATGTATCTTCCAATATATTCTGCCCAGAAAACTATTTCATGCTCAAAACATTTTGAAGACCACTGGATAACATATGCCCTTGTGGGAAATGCTTGTTAGCATTTTAAAGGTTCTGAGAAGTTCTGTAGTAAAACTACCAATTTTAAAAATATATTTTAAAACATCTAAATTTCATTTAACCTGGAATTTCACATGCACACACAAAAAAGTAAGCATGGATTCTGTTTTTATTAATTAGCAGTATTAATACTTTGTGAATCTAATGTTCTATGAAAACACTTTGATTAATGCATATAAAACAGGTACGTACAAGGTTCTGCCTTGAAGGCCAGGATAGGAAATATGAAAAAAATGACTGTATATAAAAGATAATGTGGACATTTATAAAATGAATGTAGCTCTTTGATTTCTCCCCAACCTGTAATTCATACTTCTGTTAAGGCACATCACATTATGCTAGCATTTAAGATATTAAAATGAGGGTAACACCACTCTATCCCATTCCTCCAAGCTGGTGTTTTACACAGTTAATGGTCATACGCCGTTATTGGTTGAGACATCATTTTTGTGGGGTCTTACCAGTATTTCTAATGAAGTAGAGAAAACATTCCAGATGTGGTTAAGATAAGTATTGTTTTATGAAACTTTTGTTTCAGTCGTGTGTGTGCATGTGCGTGTCTGTGTGTTATCCCAGTATGTGGTCAGTGAGTTACAGTTTAATAAAAAACTGAAAATCTTTTCCCTAAATTATCCTTTCCCAACGTTTAAGAAAAGTATCATCATGACGCAAGATGCCTTTAGGTGATACACGGACAATCATCACAAATATTGTGTTAGTAGGGAGTTATTTATACACTTCCTAATCCTAGTTCAATCCTTTGCTTATAGAAATGAGATATTCTCCTTTCGGTGCCAGTCTTTAATACAATTGTGTGTGTCTTCTTTGAAAAGAGATGACAGTCCTGAGCTCAGACCTAAAACTTGAAAACGATGTTTCATTATATTTATATTGTAGTTACCTCTTTATGGCAATTGACACTTATTTGCCATTTGGTAGTGATACAATATTTCCTTTAAAAATAATATATTTAAGTGAATTACGTTAAGGAAAATAACACTAGTGTAAGTGAAATATAGATTTTGGTAGAGATATTAAAGGTGATTTGAATGAATGAAATCTGGGAAACACATTTCTAACCTCTACCTATCCTGAGAATATCTTTTACTTATGAGAACTCCCTTGATATTTAAAACATTTTTTCATTGTTTCACGTATTTTTGATGATCATATTCTCTTACCTGGGAATCAACTATTTTAGAAGTTAGTCAAGTAAATAATATGCAATGGTATAGAACTGAAGGTTCGCTGGTGAGAGGGGCAGGCATGGCTTGAAAACCACTCTTTTATATATAGAATTTCTTTTTCTTCTTTCTTTGCTAAAAAATCTGCAGAAAGTTTGCAGCCTGTGATGAAGGGCCCATAGCTGTTTCCGTGTCTCTATCTCATTAGATGTAATCAATTTAGTTGGCAATGCCACAGTGTTTCACTTAATCTAATATTCAGATCAATGGGAAGTTGCCATATGTACACAGATTACCAGTTTTCAAATCATTAGAATGCAATAAAAATAGACCCAATGCTCTCTTGACACTGTGTATAATTTAATCTCTCCTTGTTGAATCACAATTGAATACAGGGTCTGAAAGACTACGGAGAATATCAATTGGATTTATACCATATATGTGCAAAGATACCACTTAATCAAATTGCAGTTTATTGGATGCCAGATGAGAGTTTACTTGAGCTCAAGTGTATCTACCACCTTCAAGATGGGCCTGCCACTGTTCTAAATTTGACATCTCAAGTCAGTGTCTTAATTCAATGCCGTGTGTGTCTCCTTTATGTCGGGTACTCTTACTACATCGACAGAGGTAACTAGTTTGTGCTTTGAGTGATAGTTTAAGCTATTCCAGGGAATATAAATTAGATCTTGTAGAATCAGAGAGATGATACGTATGGATTTAGAATTATAGGAGTATTTTCTGTCTTGTGTTTCACTAGATAACAACATAATTTCCAGGGCATTCTTGTCTCTAACTCGTGTTTACAAGGAATCCAAACCACTATGGCCAACGTTGAACTTCTCCTCCTAACTTCCCCAAAAGTCCTTATTCATACCATTTGTCCTGGATCCCAGGAATAGATTGTTTTACAATGTTCTGATTGCTTTTCATGTCTATTTTAACACCTAACAAATCACAGAGGGCAAGGATTGAGTCATATGTGTGACCTAAGTCTAACCGGTGATTGATTGATTCTTTCATTCAGCGCATACTTTTTGTAGTTTACTGCAGGGAATTTGGCCTTTTGGGGAAGAAGATAAATGTTTGTTCAGATGTTATGATATGGCTTATATTTTTAATGAGTCACTCTAGCTGATGTCTTCATGGGCAAGGGAGCAAGGCAGAAGTAAGGGAAATCAGTTTGGAGGCTTTTGCAATTACCAAGATGAGAAGTGACGGTGGCATAAACCAGGGTGGTGGAGGTCACAGGTGCTTGTTTTATACTTTTCAACTTTTCAAGTGCCTGGTGTGTTTCTGTTTTCAATATATTGTTTAACAAAGAAGTGATACTATATTCCTGTCTGCCTATACCTTCACACTTTCCAAACTCTTGACCTTCGAATAAATATAAAGAGGGCTTGTCTCTGCATATTTACAAAGTCGTCTCAGTATGCACGCTGATGGGTAGGGAATGTGGTGCATTATGTAGTTGCTGTGTTCAGCAGAATCATTCTTTTGCATCATATGCAGTTGAGTGCATTTCTACTTTGAATAGTTTCATTAGATTTTTAACATAGGCAGGGAAAAAGAATGGAATGGATATGGTTTGCATATTCTGCTAATAACAACATCAAAAAACCTGCACTATTTAGACAAAACCAAGTGACTAGATGCAGAATTCGTCAATCTGCCTGGTAGCACTAAAGACAAATGTGGCAGTCGTTTTGTGCCATTAATGGCCTTATCACTAATAGTTCAGTTTGTTGGTGCTAGAAATGATTGTGAAATTAACCCTTTGAATATTAAAATAGTACTTGTTTTTGTTTTTTTTGCGGTACGCGGGCCCTCTCACCGTTGTGGCCTCTCCCGTTGCGGAGCACAGGCTCCGGACGCGCAGGCTCAGTGGCCATGGCTCACGGGCCCAGCCGCTCTGCGGCATGTGGGATCTTCCCGGACCGGGGCACGAACCCGTGTCCCCTGCATCGGCAGGCGGACTCTCAACCACTGCACCACCAGGGAAGCCCTAAAATGGTACTTTTTGAGATTATTTCTTTAGCACAGGAAAATTTTAATCTGGACATGTCCTCAAAATTCACTTTTGAAAGAATGGGCAGGTAATATTATGCCCATTTTACAAAGGAAGAAACCGGAGAACGAATAGAATACATGACTTGGCCAAGGTCATGCTACCCCAACACACCCAAAATAAAAGCTTGATGTCAGCAGAGTTTTGTCTATTATGTCCGCTCCTTATCCCGAAGGCTTAGTCTAGTGCTGACTGAATAAATATTTCAGGAGCAAATGACTGAACGCGTGGATAAATGAAAGTCACAGAACCAAGATTATAATAAAGACCTAACTTAAAATACTGGAAGGGGAATAACTTGATAAAGGTGTAGAAAATATGCCCTACACAGCCACAGTAGTGAAAAACTAGAAACAGTAACCAATACGTATGACATTTAAAAAATTCTGTATGGTGAAACAATAGGCCAATACCAAGTGGTCAGTATTCAAAAGGTAAATCCAAAATCAAATAGTATTATTTCATATTCACTTTCATCAAAGTGATAAATGAACTAAAATATAATAAAGTGTACCTTAAAGTTGTGACCCCCTCTCACAACAGAAAAACATGCAAATAAGATGAAAAAACCAAAAAACAGCCACATGAGACACTCTACTTCTGAATTCCTCTCCCTAGATGCAACATCTTTGAACCTTTGGACTGTTTCTTCTACTATAGACTTTTATAATAAGTTTGTTCTTACTCACATTTCTTGACTTTTCAATTTCAGATATTACCTGTAGTCTTCCTGGCATAGAAAATGAGGATGACACTTCCTTACAACACCCCTTTTTCTACACCAAAGTCCCCTCCTCCATTCTCCCAAAGTTTTCACTCAACATTCAAGAGCTTACCACATAATATTATTCAAAGCTCTTCAAGATAGTAGACAGAAACTGCTTTACTTTCTCATTTTCCCTGGAGTTAATAACGGCTTCTTTCTTTTTAGTTTGCCTAAACATTCCATGCAGGTATGATTTCCCAATCCCAATCTCAATCTCAAACTGTAATTCTCCTCTCAGTACAAATAAACATATTCAAAAATCCTCTAAATCCATTTTTCCCCTTGGGAAATCCCTCCTTGATCCACTTCTCTTGTTCCAATTTACAGCTCTTGTTTTCTAGATCTGTTGCGTAAGCCTCCGCTGGAGTCTCACTTAGAATTCCTTTTGCTTTCTCTTGGGTTGCATCCTATGGCCTCTTCTTATTTGCTACTCTCTCCAGTTAGAGGAGTATGCCCTCCATCACTTCCTAAGACAGAAAGAAGTCATTTTTTAAAGAGATTTTTCATTCTCAATTTCTTTTGTTTAGTTTTATCATTCCATGTGACCTATAGTTTGTGTTGGAATTCTAGGTTGGAGAACAACTTCCCTCAGAATTTTAAAAGCTTTACTTTTTCACTCTTCTAGTATCTAGTTTAAAAGCCCACTGTCATTCTTTAATCTAAAGAGTTTCTTTTTTCCCTTCTGGAAGGTGTTAGCATTTTGTCTTTATTCCTGAAATTCTTTATATCTTGAAATTCCAAATCCTGTTTCTCTGTGTGGGTTTCTTGCCTCTCACTGCTTTGTGCCTTTGGTAGGTCTTTGTAATCTGAAACCCTAAGCCTTCAATTCTGGGGAAACTTTCCATTTTATTGGGTTGAAATGTATTTATCTACCAATGATTCTATTTTTTCTTTTTGCAACTTCTATTAGTCAGATATTGAGTCTTCTGAATTGATCTTGTACTTTTTTGTTTCTCTCCTATTTCCCAGCACTTTTTTTTCATATCTCTCTATGTAAGAATCTCTCAGATTAATGTCTCTGTCTTTTTTAATGTGTTCCTTTTTATGTCTGCTAACACATTTTTTTATTTCCCAGAGTTCATTATTATTCTAATTATTGCCTCTTTTACAATGGCTACTTGTTCTTGTTCCATTTTTGTGACCTTTTAAAAAATTTTATCTGAAGCTATCAAATATATTTTTTAATTTATTTTTATTTTGTTCCCTGTACTGAATGTTTCTTCTGAATCCCTTTTATCACTTGTTCGGCCTCTGCCTTTCCATCCTAGGCTGTCTATGAATATTTCAGAGTGAGATAATAACATACTGTGATTGCATCACCTGTGTGACTGAGCAGACCTTGTGTATTAGTGGTTTACACTTTCCGCTGCTCAGTTAAAAATCCAGCCATTTCATCAGAAGATCCTGAAATGTTCCAATCTGTGAGTCTTTTCTCTGGGGCTAGAGCTGATTTCCTATCATTTATCAGTTGGATAATGGATTAGGCTGTAGGAAACAGAAATATAACTCCAGTTGCTTAATCCTGTGAGACTTTTTTCCCCTGCCCTCTCAATAAAAAGCCAAAGGCCTAATCAAGTTGTATTTTTACCACCACCAAACTTAGCATATGGTTTTTATCATCCACATTTATCACTCATGGTCTCAACATAGTTGCTCCAAATTCAACTTCATGTTCATGTTACAAAAAGGAGGGAGAAGAAATATTGAAGGAGGAAAGGGTAGCACCAGTATTAAAATAAATAAATGAATTAATTAATAAATAAACATCCCAGAAGTCCCTAGCAGATCTCTTAGGTCAAAACTACACCATAAATCCATTTCTAGTTGTAAGGGAGTCTGGTCTGTCTATAGCTGGACCACTGTCATCCCGAACAAAATCAGGCTTCCATTAGAAAGGAAGAAAGGAGGATGGATATTGAATAGGAAAACTAGCAGTATTCACTACATATAAAATAAAATAAAATAAAGTAAAATAGATAAAATGCACTGTGTCCAAGGTCAAGTTGAAGAGCTTCAGACCCAATACACTGTGTGTCCTATTATTAATTCAGGATCCAGTGATACAGGATCTGACTTAAAAGGCATGAGTGTATTTGTGTGCTTACTCTAATAGTAAGGTTAGGAAGCATTTATCCAGGCAAGACTCTGTTAGGTGCTCCGTTGTGCTTCCCAGCTCTCCTTAGAGTTAGCAAACTCTACTATAACTAAACTGTAATATTGTTAAGTATGGTAGCTGAAACTTGTTCATAATTATAAATTTAGCATCTAATATCTTTTTCTGACCAAGAGTAAGTATTTGATAAGTAAAATGAACACATCAAAATATGTCATTGCTATATAACTAAATTTTTTATTGTGTAAATGATCATTCATTTCTTGTTTTTTTTACATTGAGCATTTAAAGAGGAAGGAAAGAAGTGAAGAAGGAAGGAAGGGAGGGAGGGAGGGGAAGAAAATGAGAGAGAGAGAGAGAGAGAGAGAAGGAAAAGAAAGAAGAAGGAAGGAGGAAAATTTTGATCACTAGCAGCCAGCATGGTTTTATTTAAAAAAGGAAATCTTAACATCCCATAACTTTTTGTTGAAAGGCCATTGAACTAAAGTTGAGGGAAATGCAATGAAGGAGTTGATTTAACTCCTGCTAAGGCAGCATCCTATAGTATGTGAGTATACACACTGTGATATCTGTCTGCCCAGATACAGCCCCAGCTGTGCTACTACCTGGCACTGTGACCTTAGGCAAATTGCTTAATATTCTTATCTCTCAGTTTTCTCATCTGTAAAACAGGGGTAGTAATAACACCTGGCTCATGTGATTGATGTGAGGATTAAATGACCCACATATATAAATACCTTTGGTCAGCATTTAATCAAAGTTAGCTATTTTTTTAAGCATATGGATACAAAGAATATTACAATTAGATGACTCAATAAGAAATTTAGCTACTATATACAAAAAGGGATAATTCGAGTGATTATCAGCTGTAATTAAGATTCCCAGTGGGCACTGTCTTCGCTCAGGCATTGTATTAGTTTTCTAAATCTTTCATACCAAGTACCACACACTGGGTGCCTTAAACAACAGGAATTTATTGTCTCACAGTTCTGGAAGTTAGATGTCTGAAATTAAGGTGTTAAGGAGTTTATTTACCTCTGAGGGCTCTGAGGGAGGATCTGTTTCTTGCCTCTCTCCCAGCCTTAGGTAGCCTTGGGCATTCCTTGGCTTGTAGTTGGTGTTCTCCCTGTGTCTTCACATCATTTTCCCTCTACATGTCTATCTCTGTGCTCGAATGTTTTCTTTTTATAAGGGCATCAGTTATGTTGGATCAGGGTCCACCCGAAAGACCTCATCTTAACTTAATCATAGCAAAGATTCTATTTTTAAATAGGGTCACATTCATAATTATGTTAGTACTTTAACATATTGGTGGGCAATGGGATGCAATTCAACTTATATGAAGCATGACTCAGATGAGGCCCTAGCTAATATTTTCACCAAATCTGTATGCAACCCAGGTGCTTTCGTGGCCTTTGAGCAACGGATGGGGTTGAGGCCCTAGGCTTCAGAATGATACCTGTGGATTCCTACTGACTTTTGCTCTCCTGGCTCTGTGGATCTCAGGCCATTACGTCCTTGTGGGCCGCACCATGCCTCACTGACCCACATGTGAAACTCATCATGTCCTCAAATATGATCCACTAACACGAAAATATCAGGGATCAATGCTGGCTCCAGTGAAAATTTTTGAGAGGAGGGAGAATTTCTAATACACACCATACAGTACCCGGGACACAACTTGTGAAAACTTCACTAAAACTTTCTTCTCTGCCAAGTCTGCTTCAGCCCCTTGTCCCTGAGGGAATTTTTTTTTTTTCTTGGTCTATCCTCACTCCTAGATTTTCACCAATTTCGTCCCCAGATATCCAGCTCTTTTCTCCTCTTTTAGGCAGAAAATTTTATTTCTCTCTGATTCCTAGATCTAAAATTTATATACAACCTCATCAAATAAACACCTCCCAGAAACTCTGATGCTCTCATTAATGAAAAGTCAGGGTTACATGTTATTTCTTACATAGAAATTATAGAGGGAAGTGAAAAACAATGCCAGGGATGGAAAAGTCAGAAAGAAAAAAAATCCACAAGGGGATGGAGTGGGAGAAGAGGAATGCTGAATTTAGAATGATGAAATTTCACAGAGATATATGAAATAATAAGTAAGATTTATGTTATGGTTACTGTGGAATACGCACTCAGTGATTTTTCTTGTGTGTGAGAAAAATTTACCTCCATCAGTCCTCACAAGAATCTTAACTTGCTCACAGTCACAAAGCTAATAAGCAAGGTGGGATTTACACCCAGTTACTAAAAATCCATAGACCGTTTAGGACCATAGGGTCCTAAAAAATACAAAGTGAAGGGTCCTCAGCTCATGAAAATGACATTAATTTTTACTGATGAGTAGGTTCCTTTTGAGTGAAGAATGTGATTTTACTCTCAGAAAATATGATCTTAAATAAAAATATACTGTCCAGGATACAGAAGTTATAGTCCTGCCCTACTTTTCTTTGGTCAGAGCAAGCCGTGGTGATTCTATTCATTTCTTGGCACTACACTCTGAGAGCGGACTTAGGCCAAACTGGACCAAAATCCCAGATCCATCACTTATTGGCTGAATGATTCTGGGTAAGTTATAAACTCTATCTGCCCTTGCTTTCCTCATTTGTGAAATGAGAGAAAAAAAATTACCTGCTTCATGAGAGTGAGAGGATTAAAATGGCATATACTGCAGTGACAGGTACTCAGTGATTCCACAGTGAAAGAGTTCTATGGATATTAATCACTCTATTTGAATAATATAATTGATTAGAATTAGTCACTTTTATTGAGAGTAATTCAGCATCGATATTTAACTCTTCCACTGAGCTGAACTCAATTTTGAAAAAGAATTCTTAATTTGTTTTCACTTTTCATACTGCCTGAGGTTTTTTCCACTTAGCCTGAGGCCAGCAATATTTTGAGGAAATCCAGTGAAATGGATAGAATTGCTGTTTAGAACAGTGGTGCAATAGAGTGACCATGAGTACGGACCCTCAAGTATGGCTGCTTGCGTTCAAAGCATGAGTCTGGCACCTGCTAGTTGAAAAATTTGGGCAAGTTAATTTATCCCCCCTGTGCCGCACTGTTCACACGCGTAAAATCAGGACAGCTGTGCCTGATACTCAGTAAAGGCATAAAAGACCCATAGTTCCTACCGTGTGGTTTATTTGATATTTATTTGTGTTTAAATATATTTCTTTCCCTACCCAAGGTACTGTGGATTTATGCAATAAACTTCACATGTGCTTATGAAAGACTGTTAATTTTTTTTATAAAATCACTGGCACATTTTATATTTAAAATCTCAATTCATATATTAATATAAAAGAATATTTTCATAGACCATATTTCATTGATTGTTGATTTCAGATACTTAATAATTATAACATGATAATGAAAGAAATACTACTGATTTTCAGGAGTAAATGCATACCAAGATCTTTACATTTTATTTAATGCTTATAATAACCCTATGGTACAGGTTTAGGCAGTTGCCTACGGCTGTTAAGGACTGAAATTCAGGTCCATATAGCTCCATGAAACCTTCCAGAGCAGGTGTTGAAAGGGGAGCAGAGGGATGAGAGAAGCTGCTTCCCCCAGAGCCTTCCCCAAGGCCACCAATCTCAAGGTCTCACCATTACCCAGAGCAAGCTCAGCTCCTCACCCATTCTGTGCTTCTTTCAGGTTTCTTTCAGATCTGATTTATTCCTAACTGAGATAACATTTGGAGAAGAAACCAAAACGTCTTTTACTTTCCCTGGATGGGAAAAAAATATTTTTCACTCATGGGATTGTTGGGTTAGGATGAAGACCTACCAATATATGTACACCTGTAAATGACATGTTCATTCTGTTTTCTAATTCCAACTTGGACAGAATTCTTCCCTGGCACAATAAGATATCGCGGCCTCGTGTTCTCCTCACCCTTTCCTCACTGCTAGTCTCCAGAAAGCGCAGGGACAGGTAGGAGGAAGTTGTGCCGACACCTCTTCGGCTTCCTGAGGACCATGGTGGAGGGTGGCTGTGCACTGTTAACAGTGATTACTACTTTTGTGGAGTACTGTGCTGTACCAGTTGGGTTAAGCCTAGTGACACCATTCACAAATGATGCAGGAGGGCAATAGTCATCAACTCATGCTGCTCCCTTGTGCATTAAGAGGAGGCTTAAGCACTTGGCTTTCTACAAAGTTCATGAAAAATGCCCTGCTGTGAATTATCTGTTGTTGTTGTGTTTTTTTTTTTTTTTTTTTTGGTGTTTTGTTTGTTTTACAATAGGAGGGAGAAGGAGACAAGGTGGATTGTGGAAATATCAGAGAGAATAGAGTTTGAATCCTGTCCCAGGCATGTATTGTCAAGTTGTACTAGAGTTACCTGCTCGGACGGAGCCCCTCTCATCTATTTTTTTTTTTTGCGGTACGCGGGCCTCTCACTGTTATGGCCTCTCCCATTGCGGAGCACAGGCTCCGGACGCGCAGGCTCAGCGGCCATGGCTCACGGGCCCAGCCGCTCTGCGGCATGCGGGATCTTCCCGGACCGGGGCATGAACCCGTGTACCCCGCATCGGCAGGCGGACTTTCAACCACTGTGCCACCAGGGAAGCCCCCTCTCATCTTTGAATGAGAATAACAGCCGTGACCACCCATAGGATTGTTGGGAGGATTGTGTGAATTCCCGTGTTTCATTGGAACCTGGCCTACACTAAGATCATAAATATATGGGAGTTACTTTAACAACTTTCATAACTCTAAGTATGAATACTTGTAGGATTTGAGGGCCCATTTGTTCATTCTGTTTCACTAGGTTGAATTCTGTGAGTTCAGATTTGTTTAACACTGTGATAAACATTTGTTTTATACATTTGTTTTATCATTTTTTATACATTTGTTTATCACTGTGATCTAATGTGGCCAATGGGATTTAATAAGGTCTCAAAAAAGTGTATGTTGAATATGGAATATGGATGCCCAGGAGTATGACTGTCTAGGATGCAGTATCTCATAAGATAAGGAGCACTGGATTGAACGTCAGAAGACTTGGATTATGATCATGGATCTGCCATAAGCCAACTGTGAGAATCTGGGGAGTCTGGGGAAAGCATTTTCCTCTCAGGATCTCAGATGTTGTCATATATAAATTAGAAATCCACAGATACAAATGCTGATCCATGAGTCTGCAGTGTGTGCCTATTAAGCATACAAAATCCTGGGCTTCATCCTAGACCAACATACTCTGAATATTAATGGCATGGCCTAGGCTAGTTTTCTTTTATGAATTGTCCTAGGGTTGGGTACAATGGGATGTGGTGATCAAGTTCTTTTAAATTTTGGCATTCTGTGGACCTAGATTATCACATTTAATTTTTCAAAAGTTCCTAAAAAAATCACTTGTTAAAAGAAGGAAAAAATCAAATTAACAGTCTTCGTAGTGAATGTGAAATAAGATCTTCTCCACCTTTTCTAGAAATCAAACAGAAATGGGACATCTAAGAACAGAAACCACAGCTGAGTGAACTTGCTGGGGTCAACAAATTTAAAACTCATGCTGTGATGTTTGAATATTTGGACTTTGGGCTCCAGAGTTCTTCAGATGCTGGGAAATTGTGCTTAGAGAGACTGTATGTATTTCCCAAATCATTCACAGTATTTGAGGAAATATAATGATTTTCATTAGAATTGAAGACATTATAGTTCTGTGCTATTTTAAGTAAAAAGCCCATTAGGAATCTCTAGTAATTGAATTTTTCCATTGTAGTAACCTTTTAGATACATAGCATTCTACATTAAAGCTGGAAGTGATTAGTACAAGTGTTCTCAATTTCATCTTAGCTCTGTTGGTCTTTAATGATTCTAAATTAATTTGTTAAATGTCATATCCCAAAGAGAGAAATAAAGTTTCTTCTTCTTATCATTAGATTCCTAAACTTTTCCTCAAATTGTTGACTGTTAACTGAGACATGGTTTCCCAGAAGTACACATCTTGGAGCGTTTTCCAGGGTAGTTTTTCCTTCCTTATTCCTCCTTAATTAGATCTACAGTATATTAATCTCTCACACACTGGCATGGTCCTTTATAGCTTATAGAAAGTTTTTACAAGTAGTTTGATTTTTACAAGAACATATGTTTTATGGGGCATACATTATTATGTGTTGTTTTATTTTAAATGACGAGTAAATTTAAGCAGAGAGAAGAAGTTAGGTGATTTCTCCAAGGTTACCCATCAACTGTTTACTCTAAGCACCTCCTGTCCTACCATGTACCAGGAACTGTACTATGCACTAGAAATTCAGATATAAATAAGACCTTGCCTGTGGAGAGCTCCAGTCTAACGGAAACACATACACACACATGCACATACGCATACATATATGCACACATACATACAGTGTGGGAATTTCAACAGTAGTAAGCACAAGATACAGCTGTAGAATACAGAAACAGTAATCAAATCTCCATGGGGGTTTGGGTGTAGTAAGAGAAAAAGTTGGTAGATCTGTAGCAGCCTTAGCTTTTCAGTAAAGGTGGAGCTTAGTTGCCGTACAATTTGGATAGAAATAGATGTTACATTGTTTGTCTTAAACCTGTTAGAAAAGAATTCTACGTAAGATTGAGAAAATGTCAATTATCCAAATCACAGGATACAAAGAGTTTGCTGATGCCACTAGGCACCCCTTTTCAGTGTCACTGTCAAAAGATGACTCTCAGATTCCTGGCTCGAGTGACTGGTTGGATGGAAATGGCTTTCGCAGAGATAGGTTAATACAGGAAGGAAGTAATACCCTATAGGTAATACAGGTAGTACAGATAGGTAATACAGGAAGGAAGGAAGGAATACTGCTGAATTCTCTCCCATAGAAGATATGTAATGTCTCCACTGCATCATGTTGCTTCCACCCAACATGCTTTCCATTAGTAACAATCCACAGTAGAAAGGAATTTCTCTAGAATTAGGTCTATAAATGGACTGATTAGCAGGCACTTGGGGTGTAGTGAGGCAGACACTTAGATTACATGGAATGAGGTCAAAGGGATCATGTACCCTTAGGAGAGGTCTAATCAATAAGGGAAATGTATATTCAGTTGTCTTTTTCAACTTTTGATGTACTATTAGTAATAATTAAAAGTAAGAATAAATAGTGGCAACTGTATTGTCAACAAAGCAACAGAATCTTCCTGTATTGTCCTTGGCAATGACACAATGCGATGAGACACTGTTATGTAGCCATGTTATTCATAAAGCTCTTGCCACTAAAATGCTTCATCTAAAAAAAGGTGATACTGTTAAGAAAATATGGAAGTGAAACTTGCTTAGTCTTACAATAACTGTGCTGTAGATAATTGATAATTGGTCCTAAAGGAAAAATCAGAGGACCTTAGAATTCCATTAGCATATATATGCTTCCTCATCCTAATGGCAAAAAAGAAGACTGTATAAAATATTTACACGTAGAAGTCGCCTAGTAAAATAATGACATTAAAGTGAAATAAAATGAGAGCAGTGTCATGGCTTATGGAGGTATGAATTGTTGAGCTGAATTAAATAAGAATAGCATGCCTTAATTCTTCTTTCCTTGGTTTAGCTCTTTTTTAAAATATACAAAATATATTCATTTCTATAATTGTTCTACGAGATGAAGGAAATGTTTGGAATTATTAGAAAAGGGAATACAAAATTCATATTCAAGAAATGGTAAAGCACTTCCAGCTTGGGTTTTGTTGCTGAATTTCTTGATCTGGAATATGAGGATAATTATACTTCTATCTAATAGGTTACCATGAGGATCCAATGATATACTTGCATACAGAATGCTATCTGACTCAGAGAGCACTCAAAAAACACTAGTTATTATCATAATTTAGTGTTATTTTTACATATGAATAAATAATAAAAGCCAACTCTAATACAGTATTTATAATATGTCAGATACTATTCTCAGTGCTTTTCATGTAATAACCCATTTGCTCTTCCAACAACCTAGGCAGTATTACTCTTATCCTGAATTATAGATGATGAAATGAAGGCACAGAGAGGTTAAGAAAGATGTCAAAAAATATCTAGTTGGGAATGGAACCTAGGAGTCTGCCTTGGAGACTATATGCCTGACCACTGTATGATAACCACCTCAAGGTAGATTGCTAGTAATTTAATAATGCTGTTTGACTAAGAAGTGGCATTCTTCATATTCTACAGTCTCTAGGAGATGATGGCTCTTTAAAAAATAGTAAAATAAGGAAAATGTATGGGGTGCTGATGAAATGAGTGCTTCTAATAGTTTTACCTCTCTGTCTTGCCCTATCTTAAGAGCTTTTTTGATTGCTAAATGATTTGCTTTCCCATTCTTGATAAATTACTGCCAAAGTACTTGATAATTCTTTTCCTTTCCTGTTTTCGCCAATAGTTTCTGTCTTGTTTTCTTTCATTGTGAGCCTTTTAGCAACATGCTGATTTATTTATGGAAAGATTTTATTTCTCCCATTGACCCCAGGCTTCCAGAGATAGTGCTTAAAAGCACCGTGCAGTGATTATGAGGCCAAGACCACTTTCACGTTTATACCTCCTCTCCTTACCCCTGTGATCAAAGACAGAAAGCCCCCCTTGAGGTATCTCCTTTTGGCTCCATCAGTCCTTCAGAAAATGTTAGTATAGTTGCTTCCAAGAACTATTTATAAGCACTGGTACCCTGAAAATCATAAATAACGCGTGTTAAGAGCGCATGAACACAAGTTACATGAGTAATGACACATCCTCTAAGATTCTGTGTCTCAAAGTATGAATCAGTGTTTTTGACTGACTACCAACAGCTTTTGATTTGTCTAGATGGCAAGCTCAATATTTAGAAATAGAAAGCAATTCTTTCGTATCTGATTTTCTCCATTCTACCTGGAAACAGAAGAGCAGAATAGGAGCTCATCAAATGTCTCAGATTCACCTGATCTCGAAAAACAAGAATGAAAGGCTATGCCATGAATCTTCCAGACTAAAGATTCTAGACTAAAGACCAGGTCATTAGTGTCTGACTACGACCTGCCTGACACCGTTGCAGAAAAAATAAATAAATAAGTAAACGTTAGGTTAATGACCTCATAGAAGGTCCTATATGCCTCAGCTTTCGTATATTAAAATCAGATGACTAGATTAAAACATTGGTTCCTATCAGTATTTCAAGCTGAACCAACCTGCTTTTCTCTACCCTAAATTGAATAATGCAGGCATTTCCCATTTTTCAGGGAAAAAAAATGTAGATAGAGCTTTTTCAATTTTAAGTTTCCTTCTATAATCTATACTTAAATTATTGATGTATGCTGAATAGCTCTGGAAGATGATAAATTGAATGAGCAAATAGCAAATATCTATTAATGGAGAAACCAATAAAGAGTGGCAGGTCATATTTTAATGTCTTCGGATCTCTTCGTGCATACGGGTAATTATTTCATGTGCAGTAGTCCTGCTTTTTACAATGAAAGTTGACATTGATCCACTTGACATAATTAAATTTGTGAATATTTTAAACTGTTGTACTGTCAGTGGCATGGTTTCTAGGTGCTCTGTCATCTGAACGCTTTTAATTGGCTATCGTCTCCTCAGCAAAAAGCCACCTTTCAGGTCTACGAATACAGGTGTGCACATCAGCAACACCTGTGAGTTCTGCTGAATTGCTAATTCTTGGGAGATGGGAGTGAGGGCCCATTGGCTGGGCCCTCATGCCTCCTCAACCAAAGCACTTTCGTCCTTTTCATATTTGGCATTTTGGATTTCCATGTAAGTGCTACTTTAATTTTAAAAGATTAAAAGAAAAAATTGAGAACCACTGCCCTAGATAATGTTTAAGCTCACTCAGAGCTTGAAACATCTCTGAGCCTATGATATTCCTCGGTGGCTAAACTGTTTAACTAGAGTATGAAAAGCTGCCGCCCACATTCCACACCAACACACCTGACTTAATTATTGGGTGAGGCAGATGGTCAACATGCTAAACTCAAACAAGCTTTGCTCAAAAACAGAAGAGTAACAGGGCAGAACGGAGGTGCATTCAATTTAGGATGTCTTGCCAAACTGTTTCTTTTTAGGTCACATGCAAAACCAAGGACGGTTCTGAGAGTCATGCAGCTGTTGCAGGTGGTGCTTAATTTGAGCTCTTGAACCCCAGAGTCCCAATGCTTTCCTTGCAGCTTCCATCTTTTTTCCTCCTCGAACTTTTGAGCCATCTATTTTCTCTTTCCTGCTTGAAAGTTTCTAATTTAGTTTATGTGAGTCATGGCAGTATTCACCCAGGCCACTCTAAAAAAGAATGGGAGTGAAGGAGTCACAGTGAAAATGTAGTAAAGGGATTCACTGGATTTGTCCAGACAGAGGCAGTCCCCTAACTTGTGATACCTAATCAATCACCAAACCATTTCTATTAGACATACCAATTATCTTTTGATCCAATACATCTTTTCTGTCTCTTCTATCACTAGAAAATCATGTTTCACTTAGGTCATTAAGGCAACCTTCTAAGATGTTTCTCCATCTTCTTCTTAGCAGCTTTCTAGTCCTCCTTCTTCACAATAGCCAAGTTATGACTCTACCACCCCTCTCTGTAAAACCACGGCCAGGCTCTTAAACAAGGTGTATAAGTTCCCTGCTCATTGTTCTGGTTTAACCTTTTGATACCCCATCTCGTGAACTCTACTTTCCAGCCATAGTGAAGTACTTGTAAGTTACTAATCAAGACGAAATATGCCAGTACTTGGGCATTTGCAGATACCATTTCTCCTGCCGGGTAGGCACACCTCATCTCCCCCTCCCCCAATTCCCATCTACCTTCCTCAGTTTTCACATCTTAGCTCTAGCCATGACTTTTGCCCAGGAAGCTCTCCCTGACTACCAATCTCAAGGCTAGACTAGGTGATTCTTGGTTGTCATCCCAGGGCACCCAAACTGACTTTAATCACCTGTTTCCTATTCAAACTCCCCAACCAGACTGTAAATCCCTCCAGGCAGGGGCTACTGTATCTTGTGTATACTCTTATTTCCTGCCTTCCGATCTCCACCGCATACCTAAAACACTGCCTGCCATAAAATTGGTATTCAGGGCTTCCCTGGTGGCGCAGTGGTTGAGAGTCCGCCTGCCGATGCAGGGGACACGGGTTTGTGCCCTGGTCCGGGAAGATCCCACATGCCGCGGAGCGGCTGGGCCCGTGAGCCATGACCGCTGAGCCTGCGCGTCCGGAGCCTGTGCTCCACAACGGGAGAGGCCACAACAGTGAGAGGCCCGCGTACCGGTAAGAAAAAATTGGTATTCAGAAAGTATTGGTGAGTGAGTTAGTTCAGGTATCTCACAGACTCAAAGACCACGTGTACAAGATACACTCTTCTCCTTAAAGGAAGCAGAGGTCAACACATGTCTATAATTTTCTGTTCTCCCCTGCATCCCTCACGACAAAGTCAAGCTTATTAATTTAGAACTGTCAGTGATCTATGTTTTCCAAGTTAATTTTGTGGAGCATTAATGGCTAATTAGTGAAAGAAAATATAGTAGTATTTGTATTAAAGTAATAAAAGATTAGAATGGGAAATGGCATCTCTATACAAATATTCATAAACATTGAGAGCACTGTTTGATGTTAAAGGTCTCTGTGTTTCAGTTGGTCCAATTAAAAGATCTGTAAAACCTGTTTATGTGCAGCCAGAGACTCTGTTTTCATCTAAAAATATTATTATGCAAATAGTCATTTCAAAATACACACTGAAACTGGAATATTTACTCAGTTAAAGAAAACTCTGCTTTTGATGTTCCAGAAAATGTAAATGTAGAAAGATTGATACATGAAAAGCCCAAATCATTAAAAGCGACCTTTTAAAATGTGTTGTAAAACTTAGCTGCAAGATTGTTATGTTGTACACAGGATAGATGGTATAAAAATAATTCTAGAAGAGTTTTTAAAAATTCACCTTTTCCATTCGGGCCTGCGATTAGTCAAAGATAGGGCTATGACATTATCCTGATGAGAGAATTAAAAGGCAGCTTAATGCACTCGTCAGTGAAAAACAAATTCAATTAAAATTACACAAAAAAACAGTGGGAAACTGCCACTATGAATATTATTCACCTAGGCAAATCCAATCATACAAAATTTCTGAGTTTGTTATATTTGGGAAAAAAATAACCAAACTTGAGCCAATATTCATTATTTTCATCATCACTGTGTTATCCTATCTATGATATCTAGCTGAACTAGGAACTTTGCCTGTATCATCTCTTTTAATCTCATAGACTGCATTATAGTAGCCACCATTTTACAGATAAGGAAATTGGGGCTTAGAGAGACTATGTGACTTGCTGAATATCTCTCCAGTAGTAAACTATGGCGCTGGGATTTGAATTCCATCATGGCTGAATCACATTATCCAAGCTGTCATGACTGTATTATATCTCTTTCTATTAACAAGGAACTGTTATCAGATGGTCATTCTGGGTTGTCCTCAATGGTTTTTTTTTTTTTTCTGTTTTTTTGTTTGCTTGGCATTCTGTTTTTAAGTAATAATTTGTTAGTGTAAGTCAGATGGTGAACCTCAATGAAAAAAACATTATATGAAAACCGAGGAATAATGTGTACAAAAACAGACTGAAATAGGAAAAATAATGTCTTTCCTGTTCATGGCATGCATTGTGAAGTTGTATGTTTATTTCCCTAAAAAGAAGGCCTAAATTCAAATACATATATGAGAAGAGCTGACCCCACACATGTAATCAGTATGAAATCCCTAACCTTCTAAAAGATGTGAGTTCTCTTCTCTGCCACCTGTTGTCCCTGTGACTTTAAACAAGTATTTAAATCTCTTTAAACCTCTATTCTCATCTGTGAAAGACTACTAATGATACCTATCTCATTGGATTATTGAGAGGACTAACTGAGATAATATATGCAATTTGCTAATATAATGGAAATGAACAAGTGGTCAAGAAATTCTAACAATTATTACTACGGTCTTACTGAATTAATTCACCAATAATTATCTTAGTTATAGACGTTTTACACAGTTTCTTAACCCTTGCAAATATATAATTGTTTTTTCCATGTTCCAAGCAGCATAAAAATTGATGGCTTATTCCTTGTGTGCAAAAGTCAGAAAAAAAAATGGCATGTATTTAACTGCCCTTCCACTCATCAAATGGGTGAAGACTGTTGGCTTTTAATTTGGAGCATTGATTTCTGATCGTGAAGGTTATTTTTGATTGTGCTTCTGTCTCTTTGCCTCAGAGGTCAATATTTCCACTCAAAAAAAAGCTACTACAAACTTGACCATTGCAAGCAAAATTGGTTTGTCTTTTGCTATCATTTACCAGAAATCTCCTTTCCCATAATAGTTTATTATTTTTGGCCCTTGCCACTCTTGCCTGTCTCACTCCTGCAGGCCAGTAGGTGGTTTCCATGTTCCCAGCTCCGCTCAACAAAATCCGTCCTCCACACTGTGGTCAGAGTGATCTTTGTAGATTGCAAATCTGATCATTAAATTCTCACTTAACATTCTCTAAATGTACTTCATCAGTGACGTAAAGTCAGAACTCTGTTTTTATCCTATAAGGCCCTTGATGGCCTGACTCCTCTTAACCAATACAATTATATCTCACCACTCTTTTCTTACTACCTGCTCAAACACACTCAGGTATATATACAAGCAGCTTCTCATCTGCCAGACTTGGCCTGTGTTGTTCCTCTGCCTGTCCCCACTGCTCCCCCACCCCTTATCTTTCCTTCATTTCTTTCATTGGTGAATTCTAAATCATCTCTAAAGACTCACCTCAAATCTTACATCTCTGTGATCCTTTTCTGGTCTTCGTAGCTTCACTCTAGGCTGAATTAAATATTCCCTTCTGTAGGCCTGTAATATCTTGTGTCTATTTTATTCTAGCTCTGATCTCTTTGCTTTATTTATTGAACAAACTTATATTGGTGTTCATTATGTGTCAGGCATTATTCAAAGAAATTTGCAAATGCTAACTTACTACCTGGCTCATAGTAAACTCCTAAAGGATAATGATATGTTATAACAACTAGAATTGTCACGTAGACAGAGTACTCGTGTCAGCATGACCAAGACATGCTGCCCTTTAGTCAAGCTCCATGAAAACCTGGAGCCTCATCAGAAGC
Source organism: Phocoena sinus (assembly GCF_008692025.1). Taxonomy (NCBI): domain Eukaryota; kingdom Metazoa; phylum Chordata; class Mammalia; order Artiodactyla; family Phocoenidae; genus Phocoena; species Phocoena sinus. Next base: position 48,897,057 of record NC_045767.1, on the reverse strand, counting down.
TACTTGATGGATGCCATGGAAACCAGAGAAGAGACAGGTAATTCATCCTGGTTGAAGAGCAGCGTTGGAAAATGTTTTGTTATTTATTCTTCATTAAACAAATATTAATTATGCAACTACTATGGACCAAACACTGTGCTAGGTGCTGGGGATAGACTAGTTAAAGCGAAAGTTACAGTTCTGCCCTCGATTTGTTCACAGTCCATGGGAGATAAAGATAATAAACAAGTGAACAAGTGACTCAATGTATAAGAACAGCTTTTGATGCATGCTAGAAAGAAAATGAGGTGCATTGATGGAGAATAATTGGATAAAAGTTGGGGTAGTCTTGCTTGCTTTCCCTGAAGCAGATCCTCAGGTGAGATTTTGTGTCAATGTAATATATGAGAAGGTGCTCCCAGGGAAATGTGGCTGGGAAATGGGAATAGGTCCATAAAAGGAAGGCATGCAATATCTAGCAAAGACTCTCAGAGGGCAACTTTGGCTCAGTTCTGCAGGAGAGCTGTAAGGGAGTTGTAGTTCACCTTCAGAGTTGGACCCATCACAAATCGAGCATTTATATTCCTCACCCATCAGGCATTGGTTAAGGCTGTGCTCCAAGGTGGAGAGGAATATAAATCAATAGGCACTTCCAGCTCTCCAAGTACAGTCAAAGCCATTTGGGAAGGCTGAAATTCATCCTCTGACAAAGAGACACAGATGCCAGCAGTTGGGAGTGAAAGCACACTGGGAGTTCATGTTTGTGAAGATAAAAGGGAGACGCAAGGTAAGATGAGCAGAGTACTGACAACATCTGCTTTGGGGGGGTGTCATGTGATAAGATGATGTTAAAATCAAGACCTGAAAGAGAAGAAGAATCCAGCCTTGTGAAGAACAGGGAATCACATGTTCCAGAAAGAGGAGCTGTTTGTGGGAAGACAATGAGATGGGAAAGAGGACAGTGAGTTTAATAAATTGAACGGACCTGTATGCCAAGAGCACAGTGAGTGAGAAGAGGAAGGTTATGAGATAAGACTTAGGAAGCATGCAGGGTCCAGAAATTTGTAGGCCATGTAAAGGAGTTAGGATTTATTCTGGCTGCGATGATTTCCATTTGCACGTTTCAAGCCTTGGAGTGACATTATGTGATTCTGATAGGAGGAAGATCTCCCTGACCGTTGTATGGAATATAGATCGGAGCAGGGGAAGAAGAGAAGAAGCAGGGCTGCCATTCTGTAGTTTATTGTTGTAGTTGAGGTGAGAGGGGATAGTAGTATTAACCAGGGTGGGGAAGGAGTGATGACCAGGAGAGGGGGATGGAGGTAGCGTATATTGTGAACGTGAAGCCAATAGGACTTGCTCATACATCGGATGTGAAGGTGAGAGAATGGAAGGGGTTGAACGTAATTCTTGGGTTTCTGGAAGTAGTAACTGGGAGGATGGGGTGAGACTGCAAAGAATAAAAACCAGTAAGACAAGTCAGATGTGGATAATGCTAAGGTCGATGAATAACCTTCAAACTGTGTGAAGATGCTGTGTTAAATCTAGGATTCTTTTTTTTTTTCCGGTACACGGGCCTCTCGCTGTTGCGGCCTCTCGCGTTGCGGCGCACAGGCTCTGGATGCGCAGCCTCAGCGGCCATGGCTTATTACGGGCCCAGCCGCTCCGCGGCATGTGGGATCTTTCCGGACCGGGGCACGAACCCGTGTCCCCTGCATTGGCAGGCGGACTCTCAACCACTGCGCCACCAGGGAAGCCCTAAATCTAGGATTCTTAGTGATGTTCATGACAAAGGAGTGTACTTGGTTCAGTGGAAGGTGGTGACTTTAACACAAGGGATTTCTTCTTGATGTATACTCTAATCTGGCTCAGAAACGACACTGATGAAACTATTCTAATTCTCTATGTGATGTGTAAGCAGATCCATATTAAACATCATCTTGAACAAATCCTTTTTGAAAAATCTTGCCCTTTTCTCTCAGCAATGGGTCATCTTTCAGTTTCTTTAGTGTTTGATATTATAATCAAGTCTTATATGGAAACAGAAAGAATAGTCCCTGCAAAAAAAAAATATATGAATAGGAGCAGACAATTTTAAACACAGGGAAGTGCAGTTGGCAGTTAAATTCCAGAATCACTGTGGGAGTGGGAAGGAGCTCTGCCAGTGAAAACCTGTTGATGTTAATGTTGATGAGAAAGCAGCTGAGAATTCAATCCAAACTCATCCCCTTGCCTCACACGATTTCCGTACCAAGCAGTTGGGCTAATGAGTAGAGGCAGCAAGTCATCTTGGCAGTAGTGGCAACTTGACTACTGACCTGCTTGACCTTGGGTAAGTCACAGTACCATTCTGAGAACCAGTCTTGTCCTCAGTAGATGAAAGAGTTTGATTTACAGTGGTATTGGCAAATAGATCCAATGTCATGGGCCCACTCATATCCATCATCAGTGAATGCTTGAAGCACTGTGTAGAGAAGGATTCTTAGACCATTTCTGGATTCTACAAAATAATATACCCCTGTAGAGAAGCTCTATCTACCGTGGACATCAGAAGCGCGTGTGACAGCTAGAAGACAGTGAAGTTCAATCCTCACATCTAATGGTTTGCCTTTTCTCAGAAATTGAATATTGTACATGCCGTTTAAAGTACTAAAGAACATTAAGCTGGTAATAATGAAAATGTCTGGCTTAAATCAATGTATTATAGCATGAGGCAGTCCACAATATCTACTTTATCAATAGCTATATGTGATCCTCTAGAGAAGACCTTGCCTCTCCAGATTGTCCAAAAAAGTAAAAATATAATCTTGATCTCATAGTTTTAGGATAGGGGCCTTTTGTTATAATTCAGCGATACTTTGAAACCCCAGAATATTTCAAATAGACCTTCTAAGAAAGCACAGTTAGGCATAGCTTCTTAAAGCAAGAGAATCCTTAGATGGAAATAGGATTCATACAGGATCCTTGCCTTTTTGGAGGCAAGGTCAAAATCTCAGAATTAAATTCGTGGCCATCCCATCTTCCTGACTTAAATTATATGTAGTTACCATAAGCCTTTTTTTCTGCTTCGTAAGCTTTAAACTGGTTGCTTGTACTGAGGTCTGATAGGAAATAAGGATTTCTGTTCCACATAGCTTGCACACATGCACGCGCGCACACACACAGGTTTGTCTTTCTTCGAGCACTCTGCCAAATGTCCAATCATCAGGATGGTGGTCCATTAACTAGAAGTAGAAGCAGGAGACTTTTTTTTTTTTGCCAGAAAGAACTAGGGCAGCTGACACCCAGGGTGACAGATAAGACAAGTTGCAAAGAGCTGAGGTTAAAATGTAAAAAGAACAAAATGCCTTATTTATTTACATGACTCCCTTCCCCACCTGACTGTAAGACCCTTTAGGGAAGAGACTGCTTTCGTTGATCTCTATATTTCTCATGCTCAAAATGGACCTGATATGTAATAGGAGCTGAACACGTGTTTTTTGAAATTACAAGAGTTCCGACATCCAAACCAGTAACAAGAGGCAGAAAATGACATGGGGGGAGGGGAGTGGTGGTTAAAAACAAAGATAAGAGATGGGATTAAATGGTATGAAAATCTGAGATTGCCAACAACCTTTATGGAAGAACTGTGGCATGGTTGTGATTAACCTTCGAACCAGGGAATTGAAGGAATTTTTCACTTTTCAACCAGGTGTATTTATGCCCATGTGGCTTAACAAAGCAAATATTTAATTCGAGTAGACCTGTTGCCTTTGACCATATGAACTAAATGAGTCTTTTCATTGCCTGAACCATTAACTCTGAATACAGGCTTCAAGGGTGTGTTGGTAATTGTGTTAAGGGAGTGAGAGTGGAAAAGGAGTTAATACCACAGGTTTTAAAGTCTGAAATTTCTGGGCTCAAATCTCAACTAGTAACTATGAGTGTGATTTGGGAGGTTATTTATACTCTTTGGACTATAGTTAGATCACCTGTAAAGTAAGGACAACAGTACTTCTCATGGGGTGGAGAAATGTTACCATCCATGTTAAAACATAGCCAAGTGGCTGGAACATTGTAGGCACTCAAAAAATGCTTGCTATTATCAGCATCATTAATTTTCAGTAAATTGCTGAATGAATGTAACTATGAATGAAATAATGCTCCCTCGTAGGTTTTAAAACCAAACAACTGTGTCTAGGTTATTCTAAACTAAGCCAAGTCAGATAATGTAGTTTGAAAGCCCATTGAAAATTCTACAGGTTTATGCAAATAGGGAATGTTTCATTATCATCATCTGCCTAATGGACTAAACGCAGTAGGAGAAGGAATGCATTTTAGGTTTAAAATAAAGAGAGACAGGTGACATTGGCAAGAAGCAATCTCAGCATGACAGAGATGTTGCCAATTTTTTGCGTTGCTCAGGTAATTCAAAACAGGTCAAAATACAAGAACATAGAAACACTTTCAAATACACAATTAACTGTTAAGTATGAGAAGAGTAAAGCACCAAAAATTATAGAATTCTATATTAGTTATACTCTTAAAGAGCTAAGGAAGAAACTGACTAGTCAACTTCAGAGTATAATTTATGTCTCCCCCCAAATTCCCATGTTGCTGGATATTGGGTCTGGATAGTGTTGCCAGATGTGATGAGCTGATTAATGGGTCTCCAATTAAAGAAAAGAATAGGATTATATATTATTCTGTTATATTTCTGTGTGTGTGTGTGTGTGTGTGTGTGTGTGTGTGTGTATGTCTGGCTCTGTCTCTGTCTCATTTTCTCCTTTTTTTTTTTCTTACTAATGTTTGTCTGCACTTTCTTGCAACCTACAGAATCTGTTTGAGGAATTATTCATTCAGTCAATGAATATTTATTGCACATCCATGATGTTCTAGATAGTACCAGAATATTACGAGGAAAACTTGAAATTGAGGCTTATTCCCATATTCACCAACAATGAATTTTTGTCTCAGATCTGCCTAACCTTATCGTGTGATAGTCAATAAATCATCTAACAGGACTTTGGCTAAATATGTTCATATGTGATGTGAAATTTCATCTCTACTGTTTTATAGCTCCTCTGAAGCTAAAATTAAATGCCAGATGAGAAAGTGTTTTGAAATGCTAGAATTATTTTTGGAAAGTTTTGTTGTTACTATTGCTATATAATTTTAAAAAGTAGGAAAACATTTGATTCTGTGGACAAAGCAGCTAAGAAAGGCTGACCAATACAAGGAGATTTGACAAGAGGCAAGGAAAAAAAAAATCAGAAATGTGCTAGTTTGAACAGTCACCCCAAACTATTTTCTGTTCAGCTCTTTCTGATGACTATACCTAACAGTATAGTCACACCTATACAGAATCAGGAGGAAACCTTGTTAAAACACAGATCACTGGACCCCTCCCCTAGGGTTTCTAATTCACTTGGTCTGGGATGGGGCCCGAAATTTTGCATTTCTAACAAGTCCAGGTTAAGTTGATACTGTTGGTCTGGGGAGCACACTGGGATAATTGAAGGGAACACCTGCTCTTGCTGAGCTTGCAAATCAAATGGGGAGAAAAAAATGGAATGAATTAAAAAAAAAAAATCCTAGCCCTGAGATCCTAAAATGGAACTCTTGCTTTCCACCCACAAACCTCTTCTTTCTCCCAGTCCTTGGTTGAGGACACTCTCAGCCCAAGTGCTCAAATTAAAAACTTAGTGGTTTGGGCTTCCCTGGTGGCACAGTGGTTGAGAGTCCGCCTGCCGATGCAGGGGACACGGGTTCGTGCCCTGGTCTGGGAAGATCCCACATGCCGCGGAGCGGCTGGGCCCGTGAGCCATGGCCACTGAGCCTGCGCGTCCGGAGCCTGTGCTCCGCAATGGGAGAGGCCACAACAGTGAGAGGTCCGCGTACCGCAAAAAAAAAAAACAAACAAAAAAATTAATTGAATAAATAAGTAAATGAATGAAGCACTATAATTAATTGTCAAGATCTTCAAATCACTTTGAAGTTCCTTAACATCAGTGACCATGTCAATTGCATCTTTACACCCCAGTGTTTAATCTAGTGCTACACATATAGTAGATGCTTAATAAATGTTTGCTGAATGTCAATAAATAAAGTAGACATTTCACTTCCTTGTGCCTCTGTAATGACATCTTGAGCTCAATATTATTTCTTCTGTTTTAGAGGTAAAAATTCTGAGGTTCAAAAATGTTTTGAGTCTTGTTTAGGTAGAGGCAAAGAACAAGAGAACTCAAAACAAAACTACAAAGGCTGATCATCCCAGAGGCTAAGGGCGGGGAGAATTTAAGAAGATTAAGTGTCAGGTGAGCAGATGCTGAGGAGGTACTGAACATTGACAAATGAATTTGGCCTGAAGATGCATTTTGATAAGTGAAGAGATCTGCATCAAGGGGAGAATAGGGTTAAGGAGGAAAGTGGTAACGAGAAAATAGAGGAGAGAAACAGGAGAGATTGTTTGAGAAAACAGAAAGAGAACCCTTTTCAAACTCAGATAATTTTAGTACTTGGAAATGGTGGAATTTCAACGTATTTAAACAAAGGTGAGATTAGAGCTAGTGAAGAGGGAGAGTCCAGGGTGGGGCCCGAGTTTGGGCGTGAGAGTGCTCAGGAAGTGAGAAGGGGTGGGGTAACAGCAAAAGCTGCCTCTCCCTCTAGAGTTGTGGGAAAGATGGAGAGAGGCAGGCAGGAGGATGTGATGCAGCAGACAGGGCAGTATTAGAAGAGCTTATCCAGGACCGATTTGGTCTCAGTGAGATGTGATGAGCAAAGTTGAGGGGTCAGCTTCCCCTGAAGTCAGAAGGCCTAGAACCTTCAGGAAAAGATCACTGAAAATAGTGGTTCCTTTGTTGATGAGTCCAGGAGCAAGTGAAGGTGATCATTTGGTGAGTATAAGAGCGCTTAGCATTCCAGGGGCCATATTAAAATATAGAGCAATGGGACCCGATGACTGGAGGGAATAAAGTAAGTGTCAAGGAGTAAAGTGTTAAAAGAGTTTTTAAGAAAGATAAACATCAGTTTGGTTACTGGTTTTACCCTTTTCTAAATATGTATTTTTTTTTTTTTTTTGCGGTACGCGGGCCTCTCACTGTGTGGCCTTTCCCGTTGCGGAGCACAGGCTCCGAACGCGCAGGCTCAGCGGCCATGGCTCACGGGCCCAGCCGCTCCGTGGCATGTGGGATCTTCCCGGACCGGCGCACGAACCCGTGTCCCCTGCATCGGCAGGTGGACTCTCAACCACTGCCCCACCAGAGAAGCCCTAAATATGTAATTTTGAGCAAGTCATTTCTCTCCTCTTGGCCTTAATTTCCTCTTCTGTGAGAATTGCTATCATTTGTAAAGATTAAAAGAGGTAATGTGCCCTAAACACTTAGCAGAGGATCTGGGTCCTGAGTGTAAGGTCGGATCTTAACAAACGGCACCGCGAAACAGAGGAAAGCATCAAGTGAGCTTTATTAGGGAGCGCTCCCGGGCGAGGTTCACTGGTCTGAGAGAAGGGGGCCAGAGAAGTCACACCCGGGCAAGGGTTGGGCAAGATTTTATAGCGAAAGAAGGGAAAGGGGTGTGGTGAATCTGGGAGGGCGCAGGGTATTCCTTATTTGGTGGTCTTTTCGGGTATCCTGGGGGACCGTTAGTCCCGCCCCTCGAAAGTCGGGAAGGCTGGGCCGGGTTCAAAGTCCCCAGGTCAGTTCCTGGAACTGGGTGGTCCGGAATGTCTCCAGGGCAGTTTCTGGAACTGGGTGGTCCGGAATGTCTCCAGGGCAGTTTCTGGAACTGGGTGGACGGGAGAATTTCAGTCTGATGCAACCTGTGAATCTGATTGTGTTCCCCTGCCTCGGGCCAGTTGGCCTTACACTGAGAAAGGTCAAAAAATGATAGATAGGTAAGGAAAGGTCCAGAGACGGTTTTAGACATTGGTTTTTTTTTTTGTTTTTTGGGTTTTTTTGTGGTACGCGGGCCTCTCACTGTTGTGGCCTCTCCCATTGCGGAGCACAGGCTCCGGACGCGCAGGCTCAGCGGCCATGGTTCATGGGCCCAGCCGCTCTGCGGCATGTGGGATCTTCCCGGACCGGGGCACGAACCTGTGTCCCCTGCATCGGCAGGCGGACTCTCAACCACTGCGCCACCAGGGAAGCCCTAGACATTGTTTTAAAACTTAATACATAAGAATTAATCACTTGAGAAAATGATTTTAAATGCCTAACCCTACCCTATCTCCCTGCTATGAGGTTCTGAGTCTGTAGGTCAGCGGTTGGGCCTGGGAATATGCATTTTAACAAGCCATCACTCTAGTTGATGCTCTTATAAGCAATCCATGACTCACTCAGAAGAGCCTTGAGAAATGCAGTGGTGATCGATGGAGTTGCACAGAACAGAGCCAGCACTTTACAGTTTCAATGGTACTGATATCATAGCCATGTTTGACCCTCTAGATCAGGGGTCTTACTCAGTAAATACCTGGAAAACCATTTATTCATCCATTCAATCATTTACGTTTACAACATATATTCACCACTTTTCAAACATCTCTCTGCAGAGCCATCAGCAGCCTCAGAGATTCTAATTTAACTCATCCTGTTAAAATCATCCAGGTGATTTTAATGTGGCACCAGTACTGCAAACTTCTGCTCAAGGTGTTGATTTGAAGAAAGATTTAAATTGCTCTGCAATTTCAGCACTATTTAGCAGGCAAATTCCTTTTCTAGGACTGATATAACATTCCTCTATAGGACTTAGTGCACAAGTGGTACTCAATAATGCAGGATGGATAGCTGGACAAAGAGCTATGATTCTAGAAAAAGTCTGCATGAACAATTGGTGTGAGTGAATTAGTTCTGTCCTGCCTCAAATGCAGCCATAGCATAAATAACATCCTGGAATGTATTCTACTGTTTTTTTTTTTTTTTGCCCCAGAAGATTGCTTTCTAGCAATGCCTAAAGAGAGAGGTAGGGGGTAACATATTTTATACCTGTTGGCTGAGCAACGCAGCTGAATGAGCCAAAAATGAGCCTCAGAGACCCCTCACAGTGATCTGAGAAGGGACGTCGGGTTTTGTCAAGGCTACATGTGAACAATGTCCACATAAAAAAGAAAAGAAATTCCCATGGCAATTATTTTAATGAAAAGGACACTCAGTGTCAGGCCTATACATTATCCTATCCAGGAACCGTTCCCTGATGTCTCAGAAAGGTAAGAGCGTGTCCTTTGATGTAAGGCTTTGTACTTCTGTAAAAACTTACTTCTGAGAGGTTCAAAATGCTTTCCACAGACTTCCTCAGTCCTTTCAACCCCTTTATGGGGGTGGATGGCAAGTGTTATTCTCATCTCGCCGAGGATCGGAAGGCTGAAACACAGAGAGGTTAAGTGGTGTGTTCAAGGCTTATCCTTCCACCTTTTAGGATGACACTCAAGGCTCCTAACTCCCAGAGTTCTGAGAGTTGGCCCTGTCACCTCTCTGCCTTTTCATCGCAAAGTTAACATATAATAGTTACTAAAACAAAAGAGAAAGTATCTACCAACGTAGAAGACAGATATTTTTAATTTATTACAGTCAACTGCCTGAACCGAGTTTTGTCAGGGTCAGGATATCATTACTGATTCACAACATAGGTAAATTTTTCACATTCATTTTTTTATTATTATTTTTGTTGGAAATCACACAGTTGCACTTATTTCATCAGTTGCACTTATTTCATCAGGTCTCCATAAGGTGCTATCTTTAGGTCGTGGTGTGAAATGGTATACTTTCTTATCATATTTCATCTCACTCTCACAGAAGAGGTATTATAAAGCAACCTTGAGCATGTAGTCTACTTAAAAGATAACTGAGGTGTGATCATTTTTGAGTACAAGATAAGTATTTTTCACCCAAAATTTTAAATAATAATATTGGTTTGATTGCTCAGCACTCTAGTCACTAAACTTTATCCTAGGACACCAAAATCGTATGAGGCCCACAGTGTTCTAATACAGAACAAACACCAGAACATTAGAATTTTGAATTTAAGTTATAAAAGTAATACATGTAAATACAAACTGAAAAGAATAAAATTTAGCTCACAGAAAAGGATTTAAGATGAGAAGTAAACACCTTCTTCTCTGTATCATTTTGCTAAATTGTCTGGTTTATACTACAATATACCATATTCTAGCAATATATCTTGGATAGTTTTTCTTTAATCAATTTCAACTGTATAAATCTAACATTTGCTTTCTAATACTTACATAATATTCCATTGTTTGGCTAGATAATAATTTATTTAGTCAAATCCCCTAGTGTTGGACATTTAAATTGTCCCTCGTTCTTAAATAATTTTTTTAAAAGCTGTAATGACTGAACAGTCCTGAACATGAAGTCATTTTATGTGTCAAAATAGAGGATATGTTTGTATATAAGGAATTTCTAGGAGAAAGTGTAGGTAGAGTTTGTGTATTATCTTTTAAAATGTGTATACATTCATAACATATATAGGTATAAATGACTAAAAAATATATATATAATACATATCACATATATTCATATATTTTAACCTATGCTCGATATATATTGCTACTTTTTCCTGAGAAGATTTAAAACAAAAAACATAACCTCTTAAGCCCCAGCATAAAGTAGCCACTAGATCAGAATCTCCTAGGGTGTTTGCTGAATACAATTTTTTTTCTTTCTAAAGCCAAACAATTAATTCTGAATCACAGCTTCGTTAAATTCTCCAGCCTATAGGATGACCAGCCAAAAACATAAAGATCTCTTTCCAGTCTATAATCAATGTAAAAATCTAACTTTTAAAAATCGTAAGGAACACATCTGTTTTTGTATATATTTGATACGGTAGAGAGGTCAGCATGAAATTTTCAGGTCACATTGTTCCTGAAAAACGAGCAGTAAAATTCAGCAAAATAGTAGGTTTCTGCTTCATGGGACAGAGATTTTTTTAGTGACTGGTACTTATTGGAAGGATTAGGTATCCACTCAAGCAGAACACTGGTTGTCATTATTACAGATGGAAGTTTCAGAGCTGAATGTGAGAAGAACTGAGCTAAAACTATAGAGAAGAGTTTTCACAGAATTTCCAAGTCTGTAGAATTTCTGTTCCTTATTTTTATTATCAGCAATTTAGTGGAGATATTAATATTTCTTAAGAGTTCTGGGATTTTGAGCAGGAATGTAGTTGTCTGGATGCTTTTATGAGCACCTGTGGTCTTGCAGAGAACTCTTCCTAGAAAACAAAAATGTAAAAAAGAAATGAGATGCTTTAGCCTTTCTGAGCAGTTTACTGCTCCCTTTACCAGTTTAGAAAATGTATTGCTTGGATAAGATCTCTTCTAAAAAGCCTTAAGGGATATCAAGAAATCACCCCTCTGAACCCTTCCTTATTAAAAAGTACGTAGAAACCAGTTTTGTCACAAGACAGTGCTCTTGGTTATCGGGAAGTTATTACACTTGCATAGAAATAATTAAACTGCTGGCTATGAGATTACTGAATACTTTGAAGGAAAAAAATTATTTCATAGAAAAATATTGCACAAGCCTTAACATAATGCATGTTACTGGCATATTCAGTTTTTCATTCCCAAAATGTTGCTACATTTTGGAGCACCATGTTGATTTTAAGAGCAATTCTATTTAAATAAAAACATTTGTGCATATTCTAAATGAACAGTCTCATGTAATCCTGTTATATTAATATATTTAATATATATTAAATTAAATATTATTTTATTAGTTTTGTATTAAAGAACAAAATGTTGTGGGGTGGAATATTGGAGCAAAGGGGAAAGTAAATATCATCTGAGAAGAAATACTAAATTATTTCATGTTTCACTGTCAAAAGTAAAGACAAGTTTAAGAATTTATGGTGCCTGTGGTTACCTTGACTGAGGCTAAAGGCCAGCTACTGTTGTTCTCAGGTTTAGGCTTCTTAGCACAGAAACAAATTCATCTTCAAACACTACAGTTTATTAGACAAGTTAATCTGGGACAAATCATGTAATCTCTCCATAGTTCAACTTCATTGTCTATGAAATGGTTAAAATTATGGCAATTCTCTCACAAGATTGCCAGGAAGGTTAATTATTACTGGACATGCAAATTCATTATTGGACTTGGCACAGTGTCTAATACTAGGAAACATTCATCATTATCCTTCTAACTGGGAGCATCTTTGGACCCATTGTGGTTAGTTAGCCCTAAGAGAATTCTCCCCACTCCCCAGGCTTTGAAAGTCTTCTATGAGCAGAGAAACAATAAAGAAAAAAGCAAAGGGAAGAAGTGGTATTTATGGGTATCTACTCTGTTCTAAACACTCTGCTAGGAACTTGATAAATATTATTTCATTTAATCTTTTCACCAGTCTTTACAAGGTCAAGAAAATAAGGCTTATAACGGTTATTATTTGCCAAAGTTCACAAAGTTAGCAGGGTATGGAGCAAGTAATTGAAACTTAGTCTGTCTGCAAGGTTGGAAGGAAAGACTCAATACTCATATACCATTGACTTCACCCTGCTCCAACCCAATGCATCTCCAACACCATCACTAATTTGTAATGAAAAGACCTGCAACTTTGAACTTCGATACTTCCATTTCAAACTATAAGCTTTTTTCCTGTTAGTTTTCTATTATCCAGATCTGCTTTGTATATATGTATATATTACCACAATGGTGGGATACCCACTGTTGTAGAATAATTACCCCAAGTTCTGAAAAATCAGCCTCTTTCCTTCTACTGAGTTGACCTCTGCATACAAGATATCAGAAAATCTAGACATTTCTACTCTAGACTCAAAAGAAAATATGATTTTATAGTCTAAACTGAAAAGAAAATCGTGATCTAGATTGTTCGCTGTTGTATAGAGAAAGTATGTGGTACGTACTAAATGTTTCACTAGTTGACCACTTGTGTTCACATCATAGGGAGATAGCAAAAAACATTGACTTTAAAATCGTTATTATCTAGGTTCCAATCACACTCAACTACTTAATGGACGTGTGACTTTGAAAGTTGTTTAACCTATTTGAGCCTCAGTTTTTCAGATGAATTTGAACAGTAATAGTACCCATCCCATAGAGTGACCATTTGGATAAGTGGGATAATGTATATAAAGCCCTTGCACTGTGCCTGACCTTCATTAAGCCTGTTAAAATGGTACATGACATCAAGAACTGCTGAACACTCCACTTGTAGAAATGGGCTCCTTTAACACCTATAATAAGGAGAGATTAATCCCAGAAGGTAAATTAGATACTCCAGCACTGCTATAAAAGGGAGGCCATAAGTTCACATATACCATCACCATGCCATTTGGCTGGATAAAAAATGCAGCATTTGGAAATTCCTCAGTTGAGGTTTTGAGCAGTGTAGGCCATCACTAGTAACAACCAGATATTCAGAAAAACACAGTGAACAAGCCTATGCAAATATCTCCAGGGGAAAGGAGTGAATTTAAGCACAACTCATTTTAAAGATGTTCTTCATATATTGTGTATTTGCTAATTGGATGGACAACTTACTCTAGCTCTGCTCCTATGAGGCCAGCAGCCAAGTTAAGAGCTTCAGGAAATTTCACAAACTCTATATCGTGATATCTTTGGGAAAAAAAAAAAATCAGAAGGTCTAGCAGCACTGGGCTCATGTACACACAGGGGAGTACTGAGGCAGGGCTGAGTGTGGCTGTGCCTTTTTAAGTGGGGCATTCAGCCTCCGGCAACCACAGCCCTCAACACAGTGTTGCACGTGCACTCACACCATACACAAGTCACCCTTTTGTTTGAAATTCTCAGCTCCTGCAGGCATTTGAGTGTTTGACCCACCTTAGAGCTTATGTATATATCATCCTGCTGTAAATGTCCTTTGGCCACACCTTTCCTCTCCATGCATATTGAGGCTTATTTCTAGAGAAGAATACCAGGATTACATCTAAACTTTTTTAGCTCCTGTAGGTCCCTGCACGTCTATTCCAACATCTTTAACCCTTTGTTGCACCCTCCAATAGACTGAAGAGCCCTAATGAGCGAGAACCATGGTTCTGGCTCACAAAATCACAGCACCTTGCCCAGTACTCAGTTCTGCACAGTTAGGGAATAACTGGTATGGAATGGCTAACTGAAGGAATGGTAAATAGAATACGGGGTGGTTTAGAAATTGGACCTGTTGGTGAGAGCTGTGAGACCTTACAGCAAGTCATTCATCCTCCTTCTCTTATTCTATATATAATGTAAAGGTTGGATTAGGTCTCTTCCAATTCTAAAATTCTTGCATCCAATGAAATACCTAATCTCCCTTGTTCATTTTGTCTCTATCTTAAGCTCAACTTTACTGACTCGGGGTAAGCTACTAAAGTCTGTACAACCGGGATATTAGTAATATCATCTTTATCTCTTGGGATCCCTGCAAGAACTAATTAATAAATAATGTAGAGAAACTTAGATAAAAGATAAAAAGAAATGGGAAATTACATTTTCATAATTGCATTTTAAATGGCAATAGTTGTAGGTCTATGTTTCACTTAATAACAGAACTTTAGCTATTAGTGCTTATAAAAAATTAGTTCTAATTGTACATTCCCTTTACCATGAGGAACTAAGTTTCCTTTCTTTTTTTTTCAACTTTTACGATAATTTTTTTAATAACCAATGGATCTGTTGCAGTAAACATGTGAACCCTGCATCCTTATGTCATGAGAATAAAGGGTTTGCAATATGCTTCTCCCTCCCAGTATCCCAAAGGCTAACAGTGCCTGGCAAGGAGTAGGTGCATCAAAGCTGTGTGACACTTGAGTGAAAGAAGAAAAGCAAAAATAACATCAACAGAAAACTCATGGCAACTGTATGGCCTAAACTGATAATGGATCGCCTATGATTTTAGGCGTTATGTCTTCAAATATTGTGTTTTAGCACTCATAAGTATTTTGCAGGATGCCTCAAATACAAATACTCCAAAACTAAGCTCTAGTTAACAAAATCAGCTTAGGCTTAGAAGTATCTGCAGGGGAGCAGTGTTCATCTCTTCCACTTTGGATTGAGGTGATGGCAGCTAAGATCAAGGCTGCCAGGCAACCTGTCTTCTGGTCCTTCCTGGAGAGAGGAGACTAGGATGTTTGAAAGCAGAGAACTTCTAGCAACCAAGGACTACAAATTTCTGCCACCTCTTTGTAGGGCAGGACCTCCCTGAGCTGTTGCACTGGGGTCTGCACACCCCTGGATGACAGGTCACTGTTCTACAAGGGTGACTGTGGCCCACACATAAACTGGGAGGATCAGAATTCCCAGTCTTGCTCACGTGCAGCAGGATTAGGTATGGTGTCCCACACAGAGCTAGAACTCCCTAAGCTGGAATAATTCTTTCTACTTTATATGATACCTCCATCTAGTTACAAGATTTCTGCCATGTCCAGGAACACTTCCTCTTCATTAAGGAAACTCCTAAGGGTATTTGAAAAAACTTCTATCCTTGTGCTCCCTTCACTGGTTTTTATGTAACAATTCACAATATCATTAGGAAAAATACTGCTACTTGCTTACGACATTCAAGCTATGTGTTATTTTTGGATCTCAAAGTGATGCTATTGACACATACATTATAGCTTTTGTCATTAGTGATAAAGGATTTGCACTAATCTTTGCTCATCTCTTGTGATCAAGACACATTTTAATACATTTGTTTGGGGCAAAGAGCACAAGGCTGTGACTCTCAAGTGGAATAGTGTTATGTAGTTCACAAGAAAATTGTAACTAATATTGCATTAATGTTGCCCATGGCTCCAAGGTCTGGCCCCTTTGAGACAAGTTGGAGCTGATCTTATGAAGGTATCACTTCATGAATATTTTATGGCTTTAGAAAAATCTGATATGAATGTTTTTTTTTCTCTACCTGCGCATCTTTGAACCTTTGCTTTTGTTTCTTCTTTGCTTCTATATCTTAACCTTGATAGCTTAGTATTAGTTTTCTATTTGTGTAACAAAGTAACACAAACTTGGTGGCTTAAACCATGCACATTTATTATGTCACAGTTTTTGTGGGTCGGGAGTCTGGGCACAGCTTAGAGGGGTCCTATGCTTAGGGTCTCACAAGGTAGGAATCCAGCTGTCAGCTAGGAGTGGCTTCTCATCTGTAGATTCGTTGAGGGAAGAATCTGTTTCACTGCTCATATGATTGTTGGTAGCGTTCAGTTCCCTGTGACTGTACAGTTCATGGCAGCTGGCTTCTTCAAGCCAATAAGAGAAAGAGAGACTCTAGCAACACAGACATTGCAGTCTTATATAACGTAAGCATGCACATTGCATTGCCTTTGCCATATTCCCTAGGTTAGAATCAATTCACGGGTCCTGCCCAAACTCAGGGGAGAGGATTACATGAAGACATGACTTTCAGCAGGTGGGAGTCACGGAGGGAGCCACCTAGAGCATCTGTCTTACACATGATTCCTTCAGGTGCTCTCATTCTTAGTGTGGCCTCAGTTGCGCCTCTTGAATTTCTGGTTCCGAGTCTGATATATTCTACTTTTCTCATCTGACCCCGATTATTAGTTTTAGATAGTATTCCTCCCTCAAAACCTTATCACACATGGTGTACAGGGATTTTGTGTGTTTGTTCACTCAGCAAGTGTCTGTTAAGCACCTACTATTTGAAAGTTATAGCAAAAACGTTGAATATACAAAAATGAGCAAAAATAATGCACCAAAACAAAGACCAAAGGTAAGCAAAATACTGCATTCATAGAGCTTACACTCAGAGCTCCTTGAATTTGGGATACCTATCTGTTTACCCAAGTCATAAATGAATAGAAACAAAAGAGCAATTATAATTCATTCTAGTTCTATAAGGTGTGTGAAGGGGTGTGATGTAATCAGGGCAGTCAGTGAAGGCCTGGGAGCAGAGTGAACCTTCAGAAACCAGTCCCCTCCTCATTGCCTAGAAAAGGCAGGGAAAAGGCATTTGTTTTCTCATTTTAACCTCACAGAAAACTAATAAGGTAGTATTAGTGGCCGCATTTAATAAAAAAAAAAAGAAAGCTGTCATAGGTCAAATAATTTGTAAGTCATAAATGTAAGATTTGAGACCAGATCTTCATTCCACTAATAGCAGTGCCCCAGAATGTAATTCATATAGGATAGAAAGGAATTTGTTTCTTTTTCTACTTTCTCTTTATTTTGGAAGTAAATGTAATAGATGAAATAGATTTAAGTAAATGATCAATCTACATTGACTTTTGATTCAGTAACATTCAAGATTTTCTTCTAAAATAAATTTTAATTTTAGTAGTACATAAACAATATTCAGTTTGTCATTTTATTAGTAATGAGATGGAAGCTTTAATTATTGTTATTGAGGACTTAGCAACTTAAGTAATCAGGTCTCAGTGATGTGTCTCATTTAAATGTGCATTTTAATAAAGCATTTATTCTAAAAGGTGAAAGATATTCTAATAGTTTCAACTAACCTCAAACTTAAGTATTTGGTGATGCATTAAAAGGAATGTTTTTAGAATCAGAACTCATCAACACTGGTGCAGAATTAACATTCTATGTCTCAGTTTGATAGAGAATTCAACTGGAAAGACATTCTCCTCTCTGTGAGATTTGTGTGTTTATATTCAATATTATAAATAGAATAGATTCATAGCCAACTGCAAATGGCTTCTTCCAAAATTACATTTTTCTACTGGTGTAAACCAAGGCTATCTGTCACTGTGATATAGCATTATAGCTAGTAAACATTTGTCTATTCAAAAAGCAAAGGTAAAGTATTCAAATTATCAACCAATTTATGAAGAAGCTCCTTTAGGAATGACTTTGATCTTTAGCCATCCACAGCCTGGTTTTGGTGGAAAGTGGTATAAAGGGAAACTATTTATTTGCCAGCATTTGTTAGTCTTCACAATTAAGGAAAATGAATGAAACATTAAAATGAATTTTTTATTAAAGTATTAAGCTAACTAAATGAGCCAGTGAAAAGTTTTTCCCTCATCTGGAAAGCCACTGTGGCAAGTGGTTGCCTCGGTAACAATTCATCCATGTTTGCTGCAACTTGCTAAATCTCTCCCTCTCTTAATGAATTTAGTGATCCTGCAGGAAAATCTACACTTCTTGCCTATGGGGCTTGGCACATGTAATTTTCTCTAATAAACTGACCACTGATTTTCTCCAACCAGCAAGGCCTCTAGCAATTCATGCAATAAGCACTCTAAAGAACAGAGTTTTGTTTTCGTTTTGATTTTGTAATCATCAGTGACTCTATGTTCAGACAATAAAAAAATACCAGCAGGTTTTCTAAACTGGTTACCAAAGGACCAGAGTAAGTAATGGATTTCATTGTTTTTGTTTGCATGTTGTTTCCTGTACTGCAGAAAATATTTAAGGCAACTACTAATTACAGGTGGAGAGTTGCTAATTCCTGGAGTTTTTCCATGCAAAGCTCTTTTAAGCTTACAGATGACTTCCATGTCCCACTCTAATCCTGAGACCTGCAGGTCCTAACCACTCTGTGATGCATTGGGGATAGACCCTCATTGTAAGGATGCCAACCTACATTCTTAGCAGGATCACTTGCAGCTTTAATACATAATGCCATTTGCTTAGTAATTGTGATTAAAGATGTTTCCACAGAAACATTAATTTCTTTCATCATTTCTATCTCTAACAGTAAAAATATCTGTTTGCTCCATATGCAAAACTATTCTATGAAAGGTCCTGAAATGACCAAAGACTGTCTATTTTTAAATCATCATTGTACTTTTATCACCATAAATGAGTAAAACTATCTTCTAAAGAGTGGGTGCTATTCTGAAGCAGTTACTTTTGTTCAGAGAATAAATACATCTGAGGGAAGTACCAGCTACTTCTATGAATCACCCTGAGAAGAGTGACAAATTCATAGAGAGTAAAGGGTATAATATTGATGTTGATAACAGTAATAATAATAAAAATGGCTAACAATAAGCACTAACCTATGCTAGACACCCTGCTTAGTATTTTATATACACAGACACATTCAATCATTGTAGCACTCTGTGAAGCGGTGACTATTATTATCTCCATCTTACAGATGATATCAGAGTCTCAAAAACAGTTTAATATTTGCTCCAGTTCTCACCTAAGTGTAGTATTTACAAATTGCCAAGTTTTCTCTTACACAGGAGTGTTTGGTTAGTTGTTTGCTTTGGATTTGTGATGTATAATACATACTGAGAAAAGCACTTCACATTTCTCTGTCCCTTCCAACAACCCTGAGAGACTGTAGGGAAGCCATCCTTACACCCCACCCATGATATCAATAAGCATATCGCAGTTTCAGTAGCTAAATGCCCTGCACCGCATCTTATAGTAAATTCATGGTGGGAAGCTTAGAGCTCAGCCTGTGCAGATTCCAGTTGGTACCTCAAGGCCTACTTGAGCTTAAAACGAAACCAAACAATGCAACACACACACAAAGCCTCAGCCCATCTCAGAGTGTGACACATGCTGCACAGTGACTTTCTTCACAGTAGAATAAAAGCCCCACTGGCTGATTCCCAAGGCCTCTGTGATTTATTCCTGTTATTTCTGAACAGAGACCCTCACATGCCATCTGGCTCATTTGTCTGCAAAGACCAAAGTTTATTATAAGCTCCATTCTGTGCTCTGCCTTTAGTCTGCACCTTTTTCACCTATAGGTCTAGCCATAAGCCTCTGACTTGGCTCTAACCCGCCACTTAAGTGTCAGAGGATGAACCTGTGGCCTCTTCAAGAAGTGTTCACCACTCAAAAGGAGACGCTTTGACAAAATAACATATTTTTCTGATTATAAAAGCTAACTCAGGGCTTCCCTGGTGGCGCAGTGGTTGAGAGTCCGCCTGCCGATGCAGGGGACACGGGTTCGTGCCCGGGTCCGGGAAGATCCCACATGCCGTGGAGCAGCTGGGCCCATGAACCATGGCCACTGACCCTGCGCGTCCGGAGCCTGTGCTCTGTAACGCGAGAGGCCACAACAGTGAGAGGCCCGCGTACCACAAAAAAAAAAAGAAAGAGAGTGTATACGCCTGATCTATTTACGTTGCTATATTAGTTTCCTAGGGCTGCTGAACAAATGACCACAAACTGGGTGGCCTAAAACTATAAAAATGTATCATTTCACAGTCTAAATCTGAAATCAAGGTGCCAGCAAGATCATGGTCTCTCTGAAGTCTCCAGGGGAGAGCGCTCCCATTGCTTCCTAGCTTCTGGTGGTTGTTGGAAATCCTTGGCATTTCTTGGCTTGTGGCTGCATCACCCCAATTTCTGCTTCCATCTTCACCTGGCCATTTTCCCTCTTTGTGTGTTCATCTCTCTGTCTTCAAATCTTCTCCATATAAGGACACCAGATAGATTTGGGGCCCATTCTCATCCAATATGAGTTCATCTTAACTAATTTCATCTGCAAAGACCCTATTTCCAAATAAGATCACATTCTCAAGTCCAGGACATGAATTTTGGTGGGACTTAATTCAATCCAGTTCAGTTGCTAGACGGCTTTATTTGAAATAATGGTTGGTTAAATGACTCTTAGCCATGCCCATCGAGTAGCCCTCAGATGCCTGTGAGTATACAAAGATATCTGAGAGACGAAACCACAGTTAGACACTTGAAATTGTGTCAAGGAGCAGAATCAAAAGGGAAAAAAATCAGATAGGTATA
Organism: Phocoena sinus; assembly: GCF_008692025.1. Lineage (NCBI taxonomy): Eukaryota > Metazoa > Chordata > Mammalia > Artiodactyla > Phocoenidae > Phocoena > Phocoena sinus. The sequence goes on along the minus strand of NC_045767.1, from coordinate 48,876,439 downwards.
AGTACCTGTCTGTCAAACCAGCTTTTTGAATATTAGCATTATAGATGATTCTTCATTTACTTTTTAATATTGTTAGTATTTATGTTTGCTTGTCAAACTATCTTGTTTGCAAGAAGCGTTTTGCTTCTTGACACTTGTGAATTATATGTGCCCCCTTCCTGAGTAGCCATCCCTCTCTCTCACACTTTATTCTCTATCGATTTGGCCTGTCTATACCTCCTGTGTGCCCCATGTGGTGGTTTCCTGCCTTACAACCTTTGTCCAGGCTGTCCGCATGCCTCTCTTGGGCTTGCTTATCTTTTTTTTTTTTTTGCAGTACGTGGGCCTCTCACTGTTGTGGCCTCTCCCGTTGCGGAGCACAGGCTCCGGACGCATAGGCTCAGGGGCCATGGCTCACGGGCCTAGCCGCTCCGCGGCATGTGGGATCTTCCCGGACTGGGGCACGAACCCGCATCCCCTGCATCGGCAGGTGGACTCTCAACCACTGCGCCACCAGGGAAACCCTTGCTTATCTTTTTTACTCTCATCTCTATTTGCACCTCCTAAAGAATGACTCCCTGGACATTGTTCTTACTTTTATTCTGAGCTAGACATCCTCTCTCCATCTGCTGTGTTCAGTGCAAAACACTCTCTTTATACTTACCAAACAGCTTGATAATTACCTGTATCTGCTTTGTCCTGATGCACTGTGAGTTTGTGGAAGGCTGGGAAGGTATGGCCAGCACATAGTAGGTTCAGAAAATTCTATATAAGCAAATGAATAAGTAAATTATTGACACAGTGGCAAACCAAGGCACAATGGTAGGTACCTACTAGAGAGTTAACAAGGAATCAATTCTGATGTGAGAGAACTTGCATGGATGGTAGATAATTGCCTGCAAATCACCATGTTTTGAGACAGACAGTCTCAAGTGTCAGAAGAGAGGCAAAATGGAATACATTAGGAAACTGCAGATTGATTATTCCAGCTGTAGTACAATCTCTGGAGATTTCATGATAGGCATGGGATTCAAGGTGGGCATTGAGGAATAGCTCTTTTTTGTGGAGATGGTCTGGTGGGGCAGGTGGGACCACTAGGGAATAGTGAAGGGTGGGGAGAACTTTAAGGCGGAAGGGAAATAAAGCATGGTTGAAGGCATGAAGATGTATACTTCTAGGACGCATTGAAAACCAGTAAATAATTCAGCTTTGATGCAGGGTTGCAAACATGATTAGGTAGCTGTGATGAAAACAACTGAAAATTAGATGGGAATTAGATCACAGAGGCCTTGGGGGCAGTGCAGAAAGGAGACATTATAGGGGCATAACAGAAGAAAGATGTGTTCAAAGCTCTGTCTGCCTTTGTGTGGTGAGCTTTTACTGTTCAGTGAAGACAGGCTCTGAAGAAGCATGAGAGGGGCTCAACGTAGAGCGTAAAGATAGCACACTGCTGAGGAATAGGCCCTTATTGGATAAGGGGCAGAAGGAAAAAATGCTGTAAATGAAAGGCAGAAGTGTGATTTGAAGGGTGGATGTGACCAGATCTAGTAAATCTGATAGAAGTAAAGGGAAACTAGACTTGTAAGATGGAGGTACTTGTTGGCCTTCCAAAAACAAAGGTGGAGGAAGAAGAGAGCTAAAAAGTGGGTCCCAGTGTGACTCTATGAGATTGCTTTCATGCCCCAGCCAGGATGAACTGCATACTCATCTGTGTTCCAACAGCATTTATTTTCGTTTTTTAACTAAGTGCTACCCAAATTGTAGTCTGCGGGGTAAAGGCTGTTTTGCAAACTGATAGTTGCCCATTTGCAAGGATAAAATACAGAAATTGAGCGTAAGCATTTAGTAACTATGGTGGCAATTTGATATTGTCACAACATCCGTAAGTCTATTTTATATTTTACAAATGTACCTGTGTACCACAGATTGGGAAAACAAAAAACGAATTGCTCCTCCACCATAGACAGTTTGAGAAGCTCTGTTCTATAAAACCAGTCAGTTTCACTGAAATAAAGCATAGTTTATCTGTCGATTCCTCCAGTAGCTTGCCAGTTCAGTGGAGCAAATGGAGGGACGTAACTGCATCGTTCGAAAACCCCAACTTGAAGCATGGGTCAGAGCACAACACAAGTGATCAATAAATAATTAGAATAGGATTGATCTTGATAACTAGTTGGTCATTTTTCACCATTGAGAGAGCAAGCAGGTTCAGGTTGACTGCTTGGGGTAGAAGTCATAGAACTGGAACTTAGCAGACAGGAATAGACACAAGCAGGGATAAATTCAAATACATAAACATAAGTAAGCAGGACACAGTTCCCATAAGATGCCACAAAAGAGAGAAGAGCCGTGAAAGGGAGCTAGAAAAGGTAGACCATTTGTGTGCTTCACACTTTGGGGAAGAAACCCTTAGAAGAGAATGCACTGAAGATGGGGACAAAGAGGCTGAAACTGACGCTGTCTTCAAAATCGCAGGGCACAGTGAGATCTGGCTGATGAACACGCTTGCCTTCTGAGACTATAACTTCTCTCTGGATCAAGTTAAACACCTATTAGTGCAGAATGGGAAAAGTGCTTCCAGTTTTCAAAGTCCTGAGCATGATCCATCCCAAAATAAGCAGCCTGATGTCCTTGACCCAACAGAACTCTGCTTTCAGTGATTACTTTCCCAAAGAAGAACAGGTGATTACTGATCTCACTGCAGCATGCGCCGTGCTGTCGACAGATTGAAGCCGTTCTAGGGGTCTGCTACAGGTCTGTGTAAACCTTCGTCGTTACACTTAATCTACCTACAGAATTTCAATTAGTTTCCATCTGTGAAATATAAAATTGAATCCTTCTGAATGCCCTGAGCTCTTTCTAAGCACCAGGCTGTGTTGCCAAAGTGACAATTCGCATGGAATCTAGGCCATATTTCAGAGAATCTGGTCTGACCAGAGAGTCTGGTCAAACTTGATAGGATGTTAGTGACAGTCTAGCCAAGCTTCCATTTTGTAGAAGGGTAATTAAGTCACAAAGTAGTAAAATAACTAGTTCAAGGGCACATAATGCGCTATTTCAGATCAACTAGAATGGAGTTTTCCTGTCTGCAAAACCCCTCACACTTTCCACTGCACCTCAGTGCTTCTCTGTCAACTGTCCAGTCATTGCATTATGAATTTACCATTGGTTACAACAACAAAAACAACAAAACTCCCAGACCCTGAAACCAGTTGATTGTTCTTGGAAAATAAAAAATTCTAATGTGTGATTTTTGTCACTCTGCAGGAACTACAGAGGGCCTCCCTGTGTCTCCAGATATTGTAGCATTCCATGGTGGTTAAGAATGGAACTACTAACAAATAGGAGTTAACATTGGCAGAATAAGGTCCATAAAAGTAAAGCAACCTTTACAATGAAGAAATACCTGTAAATTATTTAGAAATTTTAAGGACATTTTGAATGCTCCACTCTGCAAATACAAATTTTAGGTTTTTAATTATTTCACCAAAATTCCATGTGACCACCAAAAGTTTATTAGGAGGCCAGAGACTGGATTTTGACTACATGAATTTGCAAATCTCTTCTTCACAGTGAGGTGTTCATAGTACCTGCATTCTAGGGTTCTTATAAAAATGATTCAAGGTACTAAGTGTAAGATGGCTGGCATGATGTTGTAGACATGGTATGCACTCTACAAATGTTAACCACTGATATTAATAATTAACGGACGGTCCTGCAAGGAGGTTTCAGTATATGAGAGGGGAGATTGGACTTGATGATGAGTAATATCTTTTCTGTTTCTGAGCTTCTTATGACTTTGGTGGTCCTTCCTAGATTTAGGCCACTGACAAGTTGACTAAGCCTGTGTCTCCATCTCCAGCAAAACACTACTTTTAAATACTTTCTTCCAAATCTAATTAATCAATGGACCGCAGTCTGATTGCACTTCTTGCCTTGGTTTTAAGGTGCTCAGTCATTATTGGAAAGGAAGGAAACTAACCCAGAGGGAGCACCTACCGTATGCCATGATCATTACTCATGTTACGTGATCTATCCAGCATCGTATGACGGGGATAGTGTCATTGCATTTTGTACATGAGGAATAAACCCTCAGACGTATTGACTCATCAAAAGTCCAATCAGAGTGACCATACAATTTATGGTATAAACCAGGACACTTTCAAGAGTAAAAAAGGGACATTATTAATAATTATTCTGGGTCAATGGTTAAAAATGATGACTGTCCCAGGTCAAGTGGGGCACATGGTCATTCTCCCTGTGGATAAAAAGAAGTTATAGAGCCAGAACCCAAACACAAGACAACCTCTAAATCCTGTGTTTCACTACAATTATGTTGAAAAGATCTTCCCTGTTATGATTTTATTATACTGGGCTGGCAGCCAGAGCCCAAATACAAGTGAAAACTGAGATACTAATATGAGAACCTAGTAACCTGAGGTGGATACAGGGTTCAGGGCATCAATAGCCCCTGGAGCTGGTACAGAGTCAAGAAAGCTGTTACACGCTGAATGTCATTGCTTGTGTCCCCAAAATGCATATATTGAAGCCCTAGCACCCACTGTAATGGTATTTGGAGGTGGCATTTTGGGGAGGTAATTGGGTTTAAATTAGACTGTGAAGGTAGGACCCTCGCAGTGGGATTAATGTCTTTGTAGAAAGAGGAGGAGACATGGACCTCTCCCTCTCTCTTCCTGCAAGCACCCAAAGCAGGCCACGTGAGCCACAGCAAGAAGGTGGCTATCTACAGGAAGCAGGCTCTCACCAGGCACCCAATCTTTCTGCACCTTGATCGTGGACTTCCCAACCTCCAGAACTGTCAGAAATAAATTTCTGTCGATTAATCCACCCAGTCTATGATAGTTCATTATAGCAGCACAAACGAAGACAGGAACAATTATGAAGGCATGATCTTGAAGCACTAGGCAGATCTTTAGAACTGAGGACAAGGCAACTGATAGGCAAATCAAAGAGGGAAAGAAAGAGGGAGAGAGCAGATGTAGATAACTGGCACCTAAAGGTAAATCAGAGAATAAACATGACTGGGGGCTGTCTCTCCTTCCAGCAGATAAGCTAGCCAGACAGTCAAATTGAAGAACGTTATACAAAGAAAGACACACACTCATACCTGATTTTGGTCAACTAAGTAATTTTGGGAAATGTATCAACAATAGATTGTATTTACAAATTGAAGAATAAGAAAGGGATCATTAATATCTGTTGCATTTGCTTGGTCATTTATACTTTACCAACAGTTAATGTTTGTTGAAGCCTTAGGACATGCCACGCACTGCTCCGCATGTTTTGTATGTATCTGCAGATTTAAACTATGCTGTGAGGCAGGTACTGCTTTGTTTTCCATTTTACAGACAAGTAAAGTGAGGTGTAGAGATGATGATTAACTCGCCTGAGACTTTTCTTATACAGAGTGGGCAGGTTAGTTTCCCATAGCTGGTGGATCAGATGACCATAAACAGAGTGACTAAAAGCACCACAAATTTATTCTCTTATACATAGTTCTGGTGGTCAGACATCTAAGATGGGTTGGCAGAGCTGTTCCTTATGGAGGCTCTAGGGAGAATCTGTTTCCTCATCCCTTCTAGATTCTAGAGGCCACCTATGTTCCTTGGCCCACGGCTTTATTCTCCAACTTCAAAGCCAGTAGCATAGCGTCTTCCAATCTCTCTATGTATGTGTGTGTGTGTGTGTGTGTGTGTGTGTGTGTGTGTGTGTGTGTGTGTGTGTGTGTGTGTATCTGGGCTTCTTCCATCATCATGTCACCTCCTGCCTCCATTGCTTCCATTTGGGCCCACTGAATAATCCAGGATAATTATCCCATCTCAAGATACCTAATTTAGTCATACCTGTACATTTCCTTTTACTTTCCATTTTCCTTTTACATGTCCTTTACTATGTAAAGTGACAAACAGTGTTCTGCCTTCCACACAGAGTTCAAGCCCAAGTCTTGCTGTAAACTACTGCACCATAGTGCCTGAAAACATCTCAACAAATATTTATCTTCATTGTGTGCTGTATGCCAAGCCCTTGTCTCACGTTGGGCATGTGATTCTGAAGACACAACTGTGATCCTGACCTCATGTGCAATACTGGTATTAAAATATACACAATCACAAAGCAATGAACAGTGCACTATGGAAAAGAATAGAGGAGACAGGGAAGAGAAAAAATTACAAATTAGAGGTCAAGGAAGACTTCTCTAAGGAAGTAGCATTTAAGCAAAAATCCAAAAGATGAAAAAATTCACATAATGTGTTCATATAATATTTGAAATAGTTTTCAAAGGGGATTGATGCTGGTTATGTCAAGAGACTAAATCATAGGTAATTCCATCCTTCTTTCTGTTTCTTTCTCTTAGTTTTCCAAACATTTTTTTTTTTTTTTTTTTTGCGGTAGGCGGGCCTCTCACTGTTGTGGCCTCTCCCATTGCGGAGCACAGGCTCCAGACGCGCAGGCTCAGCGGCCATGGCTCACGGGCCTAGTTGCTCCGCGGCATGCGGCATCCTCCCAGACAGGGGCATGAACCTGTGTCCCCTGCATCGGCAGGCGGACCCTCAACCACTGCGCCACCAGGGAAGCCCTAGTTTTCCAAAAATGTTTAAATGATGAAATATTACCTTTTTTAGAAAAATGAAAGAAACATTTTATGAAAGGGGTGGAGTGTGTGTTGCCCTTTAAGACTGAATGTGTAGAAAATTTTCTCAGTCATCTGTGAAAATGAATGCCAGACCTGTTTCCCAAGTTTGCCCGTAGAAGACAGTGTCTCTCATTCAAATGCATTAAAGTTTACTTTACGACCAGTGCTTCCTTAGGTTGCAGATTTCTCTTTATACTCAGCTTCATGCTGCTGTGAGAGAAAGTGGAAAGTCAACCCTCTAAAATACAACAAAAGTTGGAAACTACTTGGATGTTTTAAACATTTAGCTTTTTCAGATTATACTGTTTTTAATTTCACGCTTGCTTATGTTTTGTGTATGGGAAGGACACTGCCTTACTGGAATTCCGTTCTAGTCAATTCTATTGCTCTGGGAAACCCGTCCAGTCTATATTTAGGACAATTGACTTAGTAGAGAAAAGAAACAGTCTCTTTCATCAATGTTTGATCTGATTGATGCCTCCAAATGCTGGTCAGCTTTCCACTGAACGTTACCATGGACAACAGTTTTAAGAACTTTATATGAATAAAAGAGAACAGGATAAAAAAATACTGTATGAACATTTGTCTGTGTGGCTATGCCCATTTTATTCATGTGGCTGTCTAGATTTAGATCTTAACATTTTGCTGATTTATTTCTCTGAGCCCTTATGCATTCTCCCCTGGAATACTGAAATGCATACCTAATTGGTCTCCCTCTCCCTTCCTCCTTATCCCATCCCAGTCTTTCAACCCACTTGCTGCCAAAGTAATCTGCCAAATGATGCTCTCACCACATCCCTCCCTGCTCAAGAAGTCAGTGTAATGCTAGACCTATTTACTATGTGACAAGTACTAAGCAAGGGCTGGGGAGTTACCCTTTACAATCTAGTAGAAAAAAGAAACATTTGAACAATGAGCTCTAATACAGGGCTGGATGACATCAGTGTCAACTGGAGTGTAAGAGGCTTCCAGAGCACAGAGGAATGAACAATGAATTATCTAAAAACCCAAGCTCTAGCTAAATAGAGTACTTCTGAAGGGCCTTTGTTTCTGGTTTCAATCCTTCTACATTTAGACCGTTCTTTGCGTTCATGAACTTTCATCTCTACATTTTTTATAAGCTACCAGAGAATATTCTCCATTAGGACTTTTCTAAAAGGCAGGTTTATAAAATTCATATCATACCAGTTAAAATAGTAATGGGAATATATTAATTCATGTACCTGAAAAGTTTAGAAATAATTCTAAACTTTGAGAAACTATCTCAAAGTGAAGCTTCAGGTGAGGCTTAATCCAGCAATTAAAATATCACACCTGAGTCCTGGTTTCCTTCTTTTCTATGCCTTCCAGGCTGAGGACCCCTGGTTATTCTAGGCTCATTGTCAAGTAGCAGCAGAAGGGCTTAGTTCAGGACCCCAAATCCTCCTATCAGCTGCAAAAAGGAAAACAATTCCTTAGGAGTCTAACACAGTTCCTAAACCTTATTTTCATTGACCTGAATTGAGCCATGACCCCATTTATGAATCAGTTATTGTCACTGGAACATTATATCGATTGTCTTAACCTAATTTGGGCCCATCCCTAGAGTTGATAGTGGTGTTAGCTATTAGCTGATAGTGAAAATGGGGAAAGAGTGCTTACCTAAAAGGAGAACTTGGTACTGTTTTACCAAAAGAAGGGTGAATAAACTGGATGGTAAAATAAATAAGAAAGGAATGAATGAATTGAAAACCAGATAAATAATTAATAATGTTTTTTAGCCTCATCATTCTTGGACAGTATTTCCATAATATCTTCTTAGACTGTTGAAGGAATCTCCAACTCAAACATCGTTTAAATTCAGAAAGCCTATATTATATATTGTGTTTTCCCAACAAAACCTAGCATAGCATTTTGCATAAAACAAGCATTCAATAACTTTTTCATTATTCCTTATTCCAAAAATTTCCACTCCACCTTTCTACTAATTTTTTTTTCTTGAAAGTGACCAATGTTCTAATTTCAAGACCGAAGTGTCTTCCATGTCTTTTCATGGCTTTATTTCTTTTTAGCTCATTTATTTTCAGCACTGAATAACATTTCATTGTGTGGATGTACCACAGTATGTTTATCCATTCACCTACTGAAGGACATCTTAGTTTCTTCCAAGTTTTGGCAATTATGAATAAAGTTGCTACAAACATCTGTGTGCAGGTTTTTGTGTGCACATAAATTTTCAGTTCCTTTGGATAAGTACCAAGGAACATGATTGCTGGATCATATGGAAGGAGTATGTTTAATTCTGTAAGAAGCTGGCAGACTGTCTTCCAAAGTGGCTGTACCGTTTTGCATTCCCACCAGCAATGAATGAAAATTCCCTGTTGCTCCACATTCTCACCAGCATTTGATGGTGTCAATCCAACTATATTTTTTGAAACCAATTTATCGTTATCAGTGAAAACAATATTTCTAGAACTCCTAAAAACATTGTCAAGATTTGCAGTAGCCATCTCTGGAATTTGGACTCCTGATTTGTGTGCTTCAAACACTAACCTCTCCAGGGTGTAAATTAGAGTTAACTATATCACACATATATATATGAGATATTTTATTGAGATATTTTAAAATCAACTGTATAAAATATAGCAGAGGGCTTCCCTGGTGGCGCAGTGGTTGAGAGTCCGCCTGCCGATGCAGGGGACATGGGTTCGTGCCCCGGTCCGGGAAGATCCCACATGCTGCGGAGCGGCTGGGCCCGTGAACCATGGCCGCTGAGCCTGTGCGTCCGGAGCCTGTTCTCCGCAACGGGAGAGGCCACAACAGTGGGAGGCCCGCGTACCGCAAAAAAAAAAAAAAAAAAAAAAAATATATATATATATATATATATATATATATATATATAGCGGAAACCCTCAATTTAGGTCCTTCTCAAGGTTTGCAGTGAGATAAACACTGACTGAACCCATAGATTTTTATCCCAAGTTCCATGGAGACTAGTCCATGGGTCTCAGGGTATCTGAATTCTTCCTAATTGTGTGAGAAATTGCAGTGTGTGTGCCTTTTTCTAAGCAGATAGTTTATAGGTCTCCTCATCTTCCTAGAAGTGTCAGTGCCCTATTAGAAATAAAGAACAAGTTCTTCATCATGGATATAAAAACTGAGACCCCACTGTCTTCATCATTCATTCACTCATTCATTCATATGAGCAGCATGCATTGAGTGCCTTCTATATGCCAAGCATTACTCAGAAACCTAGGAATACAGTAGTGAACCAGTTGAACAAATTCCCCACAATCATGGAGTGAAGAATACAGGTAATAAAAATAAAGATAACTGTACATGGCATACGTAATTTTAGGCACTGAAAATTCTGCCATCAATTAATCAATGTATACAAAGTGTTAGTAACCAGAAGCTGCTTTAGATACACTGAGTAAACATTAACCAATCTAATATTACACAGTTCTGGATCATTCCCAAATCTGCATTATTTATTAATCCTGTCTTTTCCTCTGATGGGCTGGGCTCAGGCACACAAATTTCAAAGAACCTGCTGGACACCGTCAGGTGTATGTCACACTGGCTCCTATAAATCAGTTTCCCAAAACCTGGTTGATATTTTCCTCTCCTCACACGCTTCCATGATTTTTGACTCAGCTCCAGCCCCAACCCATTTTTATTCCTTTTTACCCTATTTTTATTTATGTTACCACCAAATCCTACTCACCCACTTAAGCTCAATTCCTCAAAACTTACTTTTTACTCTTTCTTTACCCCTCGCAACACATATCCAATCACTTTCCAAGTCTAGCTCAATGATCTTTCACTTCGAAATGTGAATTTTAAAAGCTGGGTTGTTACTGGTCTGCTACAAAAGCTTTATGTTTCATGATCACTTCTTAAGGTCAGACTCCTTCTGACCTTAATATATGTGCAGTTTGTGCTCCCAACTTGCCTTTTCACACATACCTCCAACCACTTGGAACACTAAGCCTTCATCAAGGGCACCGTGAAGACTTCTTTGAAGTCATTCTTGGTAACTGCACTTTTGTGCCCTTGGAAATAATCTGACTGATAAGTGATAGCAGCCTTCATAATTATTACTGAGCACTTATTGTGGGTCTGACACCTGGCTAAGCACTTTCCAATTATGAATGGTAGGTCACGTAACACAAAGAGTGTGGGCTTTGAATGTCAGCTCTGCAACCTATTTAACTGTGAGACTTGGGCAAGTTACTTAAATTCTGTACCTTAGTTTTCTGGGATATTGAATGAGACACAATAACATCCACTTCATAAGTTGTAGTGAGGAGTCGATAAGATAATGTAACTTCTCGCCCTGCCTGATGTATAGTAATCACTCAGTGAAACGTTCATTGTTAGTATTATCATTAAAATTCATAACTGGTATTCAGAATAGTTATTTTTATCTGTATTTCTGTGTGAGACTCACTAGAAGGCTAGATGCTGTATATTCTTCTGTTAGATAGTCTCATTCTCACTTCAGCGTGTCAGAAATATTTGCAGATTCCTTGCAACCTTCTCCATGAAGGCTTACATTGATTTTCCTCCTTTAATATCATTATTCTTTGTTTATACTTGATCTAGGATATTCTTCACATAATAGGGATATTTATATATGTACTTCTTCCTGAATTGGATAGTTTTGGAGACAATATAGATAGAAAAAACGCAAGGCATGGGGTAAAAGGACCTGGTTTTGAACTCTGACTCTGCTGCTTCTTAGCTGTGTGACATTGAGCAAATTACTCAACCTCTCTGGTCCTCAGTTTTCTAATCTCTAAAATGGGAACTATAATACCTTCCTTCTGGGCTGTTTATGAAAATTAAATAATCTGGCATAAGAAGAGCACCTAGTACTGTGCCTGGCATGTAGGCAGGGTCCAGTTCAGAATAAATTCTCCTTTTACAGTCTCTTCAGGAGGACACATTTACTCAGCCTCTTATTCTTCACAGAAGTTAGCACACTGTCTCACATATATTCGGTGCTTAGAAAATATTGAATCAAATTAAATTATTGTTACATCCAGTGACAGCAAATGATCATATAGACAGCAAGGACACATTGCAATATAAAGATATTAGCTGCATTTGTAGTTGCTGTAATATTTTCTATGATTTAGTAACTGCATATCAGAATGATCCCTGGGGTTACCTCTTACAATATCTCTTACAAATGGCTAGTCTGGAGAATTGGTCTTTGTGAATTCTTCGCCACCGTGAAGTGATTTCTCGCTAGTCTGTATTCATCACACTTTGGAGATACCCTGGTCATAGACTTTAACACTTGAGTTATAATTTTTAGTTTACATTTCTGCATTTCCTACTAAACTGAATCCCTCAAGGAGAGACTCCCCTCTTCTTCATCTTCCATTCCTAATCCCTGATACAGTGCCTTACCTGCAGAAATATGCCAGGCAGTAGCCTTGGTCCTCAAAATACTGAAGAGATGGAAGATCATTATGACATATAATTATGACCCTGGTGTGTGTGGAGTTCCAGGTGAGCGCAGAGGAGGAGCCCCCAACAGATGTAAGGAGCCCAGGAAGGAATTGATGCGTGTCCAGAGTCTCAAAAGATAAAGGAGAGGAAAGTGTTACTAAGTAAAGATCACTCATTTGGTTGCATCAATGAATGTGTCTTTTAGTTAAATCTCAAAAGAAATGTAGATTATAGCACTGACTATTGAGTTCAACCATATAAAGGCTCACATTTTTCATTACAACAAAGCTGCACCACTTGCTAATTGAAGTATGTACACTGATTGAAAAAAAATATACCAAGGGAAGGAAGATGCTTTACGAGCCATGTGTTGTAAATCAGATCCTTTTAAACCACTCTAAGATGCTCTGTTGTTTCAAGCTCATCCTTGAAGTGATCAAATAGGTCTCCCTGAAGACCTCCAAAAACATGTCAGAGTGAAGATAATACATTCTGTTATCACTTAGTTAATTTGCGAACGAGTAATTAGATCAATTGGCTGTCAATATGTACCTATAGGATTAAGCACTATTGCAATTCTACAGATAAGGGCTGCCAGCACACACTGCACGGTTATCAGTGCATATCTTTCTCACTGGTACTTGGGTGCTGGTGCTCTTGGGACTCATAATACAAGGTCACAAGATAAATACTAAGAATCTTTTCAAAAAGTCCATCCAGGGCATTTGCTAAAAATTAGCCCTGGAGCACTGAGAAGACTATGTAAATGAATCCCCTCCTGCTTGTCTGCCCCCAGAGCTCAGTCTCAGTGTGTGAAAAGGACTGATAATAACTGAGAAAACAGCATGAAAAAAAGCAACAAGTGTGGACTGTGGAAAACAGGGGCTGGGGTAAGTTTTTAAGTTTTGTTGTTTTTTTTTTTTTGGTTTTTAATTTTTAAGGTAGATTTCATATCAAAATGTTTACAGTGTATTCAAATTTTAAATTAATAAAAGATAAATTTGTATACAATGATATGTGGATAAAAGATATGTGCTGTATCTTTTTCATATATAGTTGGGAAGGCTATATTCATACAAGTAATCAAACTTGTAGAAATTATCTATATTCATCATTTAACAAAAATTACCAAATTACCAAAAATCTTTGTATAAACAGTACAAACAGTATAAACAGCACAACAAAAGATGCATGAACCAGGGACAGAGTTAGAGGAGAAGAGGCAGGGATGCAGGTGGAACTTTTTGCAGGAGATGATATCTGAGCTGTGATTCATGATTTTTAATGGGCACACACTATGTATTGTTAAAAATCTAAGGAGAGATTAAGTTCGTTGTTGAAACTATCTATTCTCATCAAGTAAACACCTCTACCAGCCAGGCGCAGTGCTAAATGTTTTACATATTTTCTCCTCCTGGCCGTAAGGTGAGTACACATCAGTATTCCCATTTTACAGATGGAAAAACTGCAGTACAAGAAGAGGCTAAGTCAACTGCACCCAATCATAGGTTGCAGGGTCAGGGTTCAAATCCAGATCTCTGTAAATGCAACATCTGGGTTGTAAGGCACCCTGTACAGGGACATTAGACCATCCATCCCTAAGGAGAAAGAAGATGTAACCTGGATAAGGCAAAGATTTCTTGGAAGAGTGGAGCTAGAACTGACTCCTGGGAGATGGATGGAGGGAAGAATGGCAGAGCATGATGGGAGGGCATTTTCTGTGGAGAGGAGACATGGCTTCCTCTTGTTTGATTATTTAGAATCATGAAGGTTTGATCTGGCTGGTTCTTCTGGACTTGCATTGTACTGGATGTAATTTCAGCACTCCAGCACAGGGATTGAAAAGTGCCACTAATCTATCCCATGCATTCTAGGATAATATATGATGATACCCTTCATGGCTGAAGCAGCTGAGAAACGATTTTGACTTGGTTCTGACCGTGACAAGAACTAAAGTCAGTATAAATTTAGTTCATTATAGTTGTATTATTGTCTTCTTTGCTGCTGTTTCTCAATCTTTTTTCATTATTAGCCTTTTTAGAATTTATTTTCTAATCACCACTGATGATATTTTAATACCCCGGATATGTTGTGTATTTGTTTATTTACTATATGCATATCTTTGCTTTATACATAAAAAGAATAAGACTTTTCACCATGAACCAATTTTCTCTCCCTTGGGACTATATACAGCCCCAGTGACAATGAAGGCCTTAAGCTATGCTGTGTTCCCTATTTTGCTTTCTGTTGTAATAGGACAAGGGCGACTGTGGAAACAGATACTTTGGAATCAAGCTAGCCTCCAAGACAAGTTACCTAACCTGACTGCATGCAAATTTATTCTGTTAAAAAAATGGTGATAATAATACATACCTTGGGAATTCTTATTAACAGATTAGATAACCCAGAAGCAAAGACATAATAGGAACTTAGAAAATATGACTTTTTTCTGTTTCTGTGGTGTAGTTCCTTTTTTTTTTTTTTTTTTTTTTTTTTTTTTTTTTTTTTTGCAGTACGCGGGCCTCTCACTGCTGTGGCCTTTCCCGTTGCGGAGCACAGGCTCCGGACGCGCAGGCCCAGCGGCCATGGCTCACGGGCCCAGCCGCTCCGCAGCACGTGGGATCCTCCCGGGTCAGGGCACGAACCCGCGTCCCCTGCATCGGCAGGCGGACTCCCAACCACTGCGCCACCAGGGAAGCCCCTGTAGTTCCTTTTTAACTCAGCCTTTATACTTTGTTTTTCATCTTCTCATTTGCTCCCTTGTCTGAGAAGATAGAAGCAAGGAGGCAGAGTAACCACAGAAAAGATTGAATACATGGAAAAAGTAGGAAGACGTCACACCGGGAAAACTTGTGGAACAGGTGTACTGTCAGGGTTGTCTAAAGAGGGAGCATCTTCTGTCCTTTGTCTACATTGATAGGCAGGAACCATCTAAACCTTTGTCATGGGGGTAGATTCCTCCCAGAAGTGGACTCTCACTTTTATCAGTCCTGTAGCAGAAGAGATTTTCAATGTCCTATGGTGGGGAAGAGGACAGTATTTGGAGAGAATCTAGGATTGAGCTAACTCTGGTATTTATGCTCTGACCTAGACAAGTATTTAACCTCTTTGAGCTTATGTTTCCTCAATCTGTAAACTGGATTTAAAACAAACACCTAAACTGGATTTAAAACAAACACCTAAGTTAGAGGCTTATTTTGTGAATTAACTCAAATAATGTCTGTATAGATGTCTAGCACGTTTATAGTGCTAGACAATGTAAGTTAGTATCCAATGTAAGTTACTATAGTTTCTCTCTAATCAGCTTTTTTCTCTGAAATGTCATAGGGTACAATTATTCCATATACACAAGGGATTAAAACATGCATACTTCGTATAACAGTAAATATGAGGATATAATAACATATTTCTGGAGTATTTCACAGATGTAAAATATTTTCACATTCCTATTCTGCGAGACCACTTGGTGAAATAAGTAGGAATGACATTATTATCCCTACTTTAAAAGTCAGAAAACTCAGATATCATGTGACCAACACAAGATCACAGAGCAATAGATTGTGTAGCTGGAATTCAAATCCAGTTTCTCTGATTCTAAACCTAGAGCTAAACTCCACTACTGCTTAATATTGCTTACAAATCCTCACTTTTCAAGCATAACAGCTAGTGAATGTTTTAAGGTTCTTAAAAGTATATAAGTGGGCTTCATTTTGTTTCAATTTTATTAATTTTCCATTGATAAAGGTTAAATTTTTGTGCATTATTTTGGTGATTCCTGTTCCTAACTTTCATTGAGATCGCCTTAGGTCTTTAAATAAAGCTGGAAATTTAGTTGAATTCTCCATTAAAGAAAGAATTTGAGAAAACAGTATTTTTTTTTCATGGACTTAAGGTGGAAGGATTGAAAAGTGTAGCCTTTTTGGCAGGTACTTGGAAGGAATACTAAAACTAAAACAGTTTTGCACAGAAGATGCGATATGGGGCAATAATGAATAAAACTGATTTATTTTGTTTTTAAAACCTAAGTTATTAGATAAAGTCTACCCTTAGCGATTTTTCTGCAAATGTCTCTTAAAAAATAATTTTGCTTTAAAGGACAATGCTAATAGGAATGTAACTGGTAATTATTTTATATAGAGTGTCTTCCTTTCTATGCCTGGATTTCTGCAATAGTAGACTTTTAGCTTTCAATGGCACTCAGAGCTTATTTTTAAGTTGCATATTAATTCTCTAGGCTGTTTTGATGGTAGAAAACCTCACGAAGGGAGGACGCAGATCAGAATACTAAATTACAAAAGCACAACCCCTCCTTCCATATTGGATTTGGCAGTTTAATAAGAATAGCAGCTAAGTACAAAACTGCCCAGAAATATTTAGAGCAGTAAAAGAAATGAGGAAACAATTCTTCATGAACCCACAATCTTTAGCAAGCAGTTAGTCTACTTAAGATAACTCTCCTATTATTCACAAGTCTTTGGGGGCACCACAATATAGGTTCCTTTATTAATAGCTCCCCTGTCATCCATTATTTAGGCATGACTCCATATTAAATCACCAATTTGTCAGTTTCCTAAAGCAACACACCTCAGAGTTTTAAATAACCACTTGACAGGAAGTTGTCAGAGGAAGAGCTTATTTTAACTAGTTAAGCATTTGAGCATGAGCGATGCTCCATTCAGAGATAAAAATATAAAATAGATGAAACATTAATTATTAAAGTTTGTTTAATTAGAATAATCTTGTACTTAAAAAATTTGATTTACAAATGATGGAATTGCATTTATTTGGTGGATGATTCAATTCAATTAGTTATCATGAACTTGAATGTGATTTAGAGAAATTTTGTGAAACATCTGCTATGTTCTCAACACTGTACAAGACACTAATAGGGATATAAAGGAAATACACGGATTTCTTCCCTTTCAAAAGTTTACAGTCCTGTTGGAGAGCCAAAGTTTTATATATATATATATATAGTTATATATATAACTTCATATTATATGTAATATTTTATATTATATAAAATATTTTTATATTATATATATTTATATATTTATATTATATATTTATATTATATATTATATATATAGCTATATATATATATAACTCTCTCTCTCTCTAGATATATATATATACACACATATATATATCCACATATATATATATCCTAGAGAATAATTTTAAAAGTCTCATTAAATGATAAAATAGATGCTAAGGATTTGCATTACTAAAGGATAATTAAAAAGAGTGAGTTCAACATGCAAGGTAATTGGAGAAGGCTTTAAGAAGAGATCCCACTAGAAAGAAGATAAGCAGAAGAGAAGATGAAGACTGTCATGGGCCAGAAAAAAACAAGAATCAAAGCACAAGACCAGAGACTCAGCAAGGCATGAATATGGGACGGAAAGTCTGGGAAGGTAAGAGTCTAGGGTAATGGGCTTTGATGTAAAAGTGAGAGAACCAGATAATGAAGAGATTATTTTGTAACTATCTTGGAAAGACCCTATAGGTAATGTGGAAATCACTGTATGTACTCAAAACTGCGTCTTTCCCACGTGATGTGTCTTAGAGAGACTAGTCTGGTGGCATTGTGTCTATGGTTAAGAGTCATGATTGGGATTGACATATATATACTAATATGTGTAAAATAGATAACTAATAAGAACCTGCTGTATAAAATATAAGTAAAATAAAATTCAAAAATTCAAAAAAAAAAGAATCATGGGAAGAAGGAAGGGCAATTGAGAACCTGCAATAAATCAGGAAAAGTCTAGGCATCCCGAATGGAGGACAAAATAAGAATACATAAAGAAGGATGCATTTCATAAATTGCAAGTGTTTTTAATTGATCCATTTTAATTGATAGAAAGTAAATACAATTTTAAAAATGGGAATAATTAACTGATTGAAATAGGCTCTTCCCCTAAAGACTTCCTGTTGTATAGCTATTTAGGAGTTACATTACTTTAGGAAAACATCACACCAATGATTTAATATGGAATGAGGCTGAAATAATGAATGACATCAGAGATATTAACAAAGGGACATATATTTTTTGATGCCACCATTGCCTAGGAAGTTAATCTAGTCTAGAAATTTGCTACAAAGTAAATTGCCGTCTTTGCTTGATGATTTTGTTATTTACTTGCCATAGGTATGTATATGTGTGTGCATTTTTTAAAAAATATTTATTTATTTATTTATTTATGCCTGCGTTGGGTCTTCATTGCTGCATGCGGGCTTTCTCTTGTGGCGAGCAGGGGCTACTCTTCGTTGTGGTGCATGGGCTTCTCATTGCGGTGGCTTCTCTCGTTTCGGAGCAGGGGCTCTAGGCCCAGGGGCTTCAGTAGTTGTGGCTCGTGGGTTCTAGAGCGCAGGCTCAGTAGTTGTGGCTCACGGGCCCAGTTGCTCCGTGGCATGTGGGATACTCCCAGACCAGAGATTGAACCCGTGTCCCCTGCATTGGCAGGCAAATTCTTAACCACCGTGCCACCAGGGAAGTCCCTGCATTAATTTTTTTTGGTACCCAAATAATGAATATTTACTTGGAAAAAGTTAACAAAGTTTCAAAAGAGAAAAGAAATGAGAAATTCTGCAATCCCACCATCCATGAATAAATAGTGTTAATGTTTTGGGGTATTTTGTTCTTGTAGATCCTCTAGGTATGTGTTTACTTGTTGTAAGAAGCATTTCTAAGAGTAATCTTTCTTCAACCATTTCTCCCTCCCTGGCTTATTTATTTATTTATTTATTTATTTTTGTGGTACGCGGGCCTCTCTCACTGTTGTGGCCTCTCCCGTTGCGGAGCACAGGCTCCGGTCGCGCAGGCTCAGCGGCCGTGGCTCACGGGCCCAGCCGCTCCGCGGCACGTGGGATCTTCCCGGACCGGGGCACGAACCCGTGTCCCCTGCATCGGCAGGCGGACTCTTAACCACTGCGCCACCAGGGAAGCCCCCCCTGGCTTATTTTTAGCTCTTGTTTTCTCTTTTTGTTTCTTATTTTAAAATACACTTATTCTAATACGTCATAATTTCTAAAAGTAAAATCATAACATTTCTCTTAGTCCTGCAGTCTGGAAACACAGAGAATCCCCTACTTTCTGTAAAAATTCAACGTACCCTTATACATACAGCCAGACAACCTGACTAACCAAGAATATGTCTAATTTCCAGAGTCTGGGAAAGCAAATGTTGTCAAAGAAACAGTCACTCAGGTTGCAATGGGCTGCCAAAAACCGTGAACATTTGACATTTTTAGGAGATAAATGGGAAGAAGGGGCAACAACAAAATGCACCAGGTCAAAAGAGACAGTGAGTACAGTTATTAAATTGCAGAGCTGAATGGCACTGGAAGGGGCACTGAAATGGTGAAGGGCACAGCTTTTCCACTTGGACAGCCCCGAATGTGACTTGCTGTTTGAGCATATTACTTAACCTCTCTAAGGATCTGCTTTCCCTTCTGTAAAATGTCAATAAAACATGCACTTTGTAGGTTTGTTTTGAAGAGTAAATCAGATAATATACGTTAAGCGCCAGCCGCAACGTCGTCCTTCAGTTTTGTCAGAACAGTGATGCAATGTTGATGCACTATGACCCTTAACGCAATAAAAAAGCAGCTGAGCTTCTGAGGACATAAGAGACTTGCTCAAGATCACATAGTACGTCAGTGGCAAAAATGAGACTTGAATCGAGGCCCGGTTCTCAGTCCAGTACTCTTCCCACTTTAGCAAGAAGCCATTCCATTCCATCCCCAATAGATGGCGTTTGCAAGAAACATTCAGAAAATCTCCTTATGCCATTCCCCCAAATCAATGAACTGTGGACCTCTAAATCCTCTCCATGATGTACTTACAACTATTTAAAGCAAAAACCAGCCACCTCTCAACAGAGTCTGTTTGACCCTTAGGAAGGGTCACAGCCACTTAGTATGACTAATTTGGGCTCGAACCTTTTCACTATCTCAGTATTCAGAAAAAATTTATTATCCTGACATTATGTAAAAGAAGTAAGTGCAAAACAAATATTCAAGCTGCCATGTTAAAATATGTCAGTGGAGCGGATCAGAGTCCCCATTCTTTACTTTATATCACAATGAACCTGTTTGGTACCTGTTACTGAGTGAAGCTTATTTAGATGAGACAGGATGCAAAGATTACCTTTAACACAATGGAAAAGGGCAAATGAATGTTACTATTTAATTAAAGACACAGGAAGGGCAAAGTGTAGGTCAACAGTGGAAAGACTGGTGTGTTGGTGCTTTAAGGAGGCTGGGTGAGCACAGAGGTGCAAAATCTGTATACAGACTGTTGAATTAGCTCTCTTCGTGTCACTGAAGCTGTATCACAGTTGTTTGTCTTCAGAAGAGAGCACACCGAGGAAGAGGCCATTCGGTGCAGTGGTACCTATAAGGGCTCTGACGTCAGATCTAGCTGGATTTGAGAAGAAGCTCATGGACTGGTTACCAGCAAAGTTTGGGAACCAGACTACCTGGCTTCAAACACCAGCTATGTACTGTTTACTAGCTGTGTGCCTTCAGGCAAGTCACTGAGTCTCTGTCTCTTTCCTTCATAAAGGGGAACGATACTAGTATCTACTCATACAGTAGTTAGGAAGGTTAAACAAAGGAGTTACTATTTGTGAAACACATGGTAAGTGTTATATAAGTATTTGTTAAATATAGCCCTGAGTCCCAGTGGTACCACTTACTTGCTACACACCTAACAGAAGTTACTTAGCTTTTTAAGCCTCGGGTTCCTTATCTGGGAAATGGGTCTAAACACAGGGCCTGGCTTACTTAGTTGTGAAAGTTAAATGGGACCATGCATGCAAAGCATTTGGCAGGCACTAGTCAAAGAATTAATATCTTGGTATTTACTTCACCAACTAGACCAGAAGCTCCCTGAAGCAAATGCTCTATCATGTTCTTTGGATCCATCTTGGGACTTTCTGTATTAATGTTTGTAAAAAGAGCCAAAAGATATAAAGACACCTATAAAATACTCTATATGCATGTAGCACAGAGCCATTCATGTCCAAACTTAGAACATGCCCTCGGAAAAGAATCACATGGACACCCACTAAGACATACGAGATATACATGGAACTAGACTCAGAAAATTGTGAAACAATGAAGTTCGATCGAGTAGTCACCCAACACAGTGATATTCTCTCTTGCATTCTTGACCAGCTTCTTATTGAAACTTGCAACAATCCATAAGGAAGTCTTTCTTGGATTAAATATATTCCTTTTCCTCTTACATTCAAGTGGAACTTTTAAGAATAGATCTGACATTAAATAGAACACTCTTAAAATAGATAACACTACTAAAAACTCCCACTTGTAGTTGTTCTTGAACCTGTGTCCATTACTGAATGGTAAGTCCTCTGAGACAAAGGATAAAGGGTCACCAATTTACTCCTCTTTGTAGCTCCCAATTCCATATGGAGTATCCCTATGCCCCTAGTAGATGCTCAGTAAATATTTATTGAGCAAATGAATTAAATGCTTAGGGGTCCCATATTATGTTTCCCTTCCTGAGGATGTGGCTTATTTTAAGTAAAACATCTCCTACTTTCAATCTTTCCTCTGTTTACATATAACTTATTACATTTAAAATCTTAAAATCTAAAGAGGTCAGTTTTCATTTCCTGACTCAGGGTTGAATTTAGACTGTTTTTAAATATTTGACATTTTAATTTAATGGATTACTAGACCTCTAAAGAAAGTCAGACTTGTCTAGTCATTTTACATACTGGGAATCCAAAACCAATCAGCAGCAGAGCCTGGTTTTAAGGCCGGGTTACCTGACTTAATCCCACGTTATTTCCACAGCACAATTCTGCAAGCACTTTACAATTTACAAAGCTCCTTTTTTTTTTTTTTTTGGCTGTGCCACAGGGCCTGTGGGATCTTAGTTCCCCGACCAGGGGTTGAATCTGGGTCATGGCAGTGAGAGCTCCAAGTACTGACCACTGGACTGCCAGGGAATTCCCAACAATGCTCCTTTAACCTACAAAAAGATATAGCTTTTTGATCCTTAAATCTATATTGTAAGAAGAGTAAGCATTATGTTGTCATGTTTCAGAGAGAGAAAGAAAGTCTCAAAGAGGCCCAAGGACATCCTGCATTAGGGGAATAGTAAAGCTGAGCGAGAACCCAAGTCTTCAGGTTCAGTTCAGTTCTTTTTTCCTTGCAATGGACCAAACTAGGAAAATTACATAAAAATGGAGATCTCTTGCAAAAAATGGGAAGAATGGCAGAAAGGTAAGGTAAAGGTATATCCCAAGTGAATGGTGATAGTCAAAAGGATTTCCTACCAACTCCCTTCATCAAATACCAACTGGACAGTTCTGAGAATTAGAATAACTGAGCTCTGCAAAGGAAACTAACCCAAGGGCGAGCACGAAGCAAGTTACCCCCTCACTTAATTCATGAGAGAAATAATATTTCCCTCGACCTAGGGGGCATTTGGGGTGAAAAACAGG
Organism: Phocoena sinus; assembly: GCF_008692025.1. Taxonomy (NCBI): domain Eukaryota; kingdom Metazoa; phylum Chordata; class Mammalia; order Artiodactyla; family Phocoenidae; genus Phocoena; species Phocoena sinus. The sequence continues at coordinate 48,853,879 of NC_045767.1, read as the reverse complement.
AAAAAGAGAACCAGCCCCTGCAGGGAATTGAACTTGGAATAATTTTTCTTACCAAAAAGAGAAAATTGAGATCTATCTAACTAGAAAATTCAAATCAGTACACCACTCCTCATCTCCTGCTATCTTCATCTCACTGGTATTATTAAAATACATAAAAATTCTTTAAGATCAGAAGAAATATATGAGGTTGACTCATGGATATCATACCTGACCTAAGGTTCTTAGAAGGATGCATGATTACTTACCGTGCTTCCCTGCGGAAGTAGTGCCTTCTCCCCACAGAGTGAGAGTCAGCAGGGGTGAGAACAGGGGAGTTGTCTGCCTCTTGGAGGCAGGAGCTCTAGGGCTAGCACACAGGCTCAGCACACTGGAGAAGTGTGTCTACCCAGGCAGAAAGAAATCGCAACACCCTTAATGGGGAATTGCAATTTGGCTGTTGTCAGTTAGAGTCAAAGTAGAGTAAGCTGAAGTTGTCTTGTAGATGGTGAATAATTAGCAACTCCAAGGAGAAAAAGAAAAAAGATGATTATAGCTCTTTCCTTGGGTTCCTGGGATGATCCCATTTATTGCAATGCACCTCTTTCCTGCCAATCATCCAGTTAAAAAACACTTTCTGAAGACTCATGGGTACTATTATTTTGAAGTGTTTATTATGGGTCTCTTCCAGCCATGCCCTCCCATGGGGCTAAGGAGACCTGATCACTTGTAGCCCACCCTCTGCCTTTTATTCCGCATTCTGAGTACCCAAGTGGCCCGAGTCAACTTTCAGGGCCTGCATGAGCCACTTTCCAGAGTTCAGTTTCTGAATGGTGGACTGCACAAAAGGATGTGTAATTCTAGCCTGGAAGAATAGCCAAGTGTTATTTGTGAAGGGTATGGAGTGAGCTTGGACAGACAGCCTGGAATGTCCATCCTTAGGCACGCAAGGCTCCATATTGTGCAGAACTGAACTAGGAGTGAGAATAGAGAACAGGCCATCCGCCAAGAGCTTCCATGTACATTCTTGTCATGATCCGCAAATGTGAGGAGTGGGCCCAGAAGCTTTTTTAATTTTTGCCCCTTTGTTTTCTATTTAGTGAAGTAGCAAATAGGGCGCCTACCTGGCCCACTATAGGATTTATAAGTAAATGCCTAGGAATCTACTAAAGTCCTGGGAGCATGAAGGAATATGATAGAAGAAGCAATGTAAACAAGTGGGAAGAGCAGGGTTTGAATGGGACAGATCTGAGCACTGGGCCCTGACCTGACACTTCTTAGATCTGAGAACTTGTACAAATTACTGAACTTCTCTAAATCATGTCTCTAAAATGAAGCTTAAATTTTAACCTACCTTATAGAATTATAGTGGAGGGTAAAAATGTGAGTAGCATGCCCTAAGATACTTCACACACACAGTAGACATTTTATAAAGGTCATTATTTTATAGGTATGAAGGGTAATGAGGAAGTAGATCTTACAACATAGAAAAGACCTAGGATGAAGTGGGAACTATTGACCTCAGAAAGGTCAAGATTAATTGGAAGGTGATGTCTGCTGAATGTCAAACAGAGTAGATACTTCTGTTTTGAGAAAACTAATTTGCCTAATTTCTTAATGCAAGTAAAAAACATTTTCCTCTTTTTAAAGAGACTGTGATAAATGGGCAGTAGATGCTCACAATTCATAGTAATGGGCAACTGTATAACTAATGAAAACTTGTGAGCACTTAGGAGTCCTGTAGATACCACTTCTGAATTCTTCCCTGACATTTAATCATGTTTCCAGTCCTTATTTTTGTATCTTTCTCATTCATTATCCTTCACTTGTCCTTTTAACTTAAATGTTTTCAAAGCATGTCAACCTCTACTGCAATAATTAAAAGATTTGAGTTAGCTTTACACTACATTAGTGCCTCAGTGTAAAAGCATTTGGGCAATAACAGATATTGCTAGAACAGAGGTCTGCACAAAGCTCACATTGGAGACTGTTACATCGACATCTGCAATCTCAAGTAAATCCTCAAAATACATTTTATAGTAAAATGATGTTACATATAATATAAGTTTATAGGGAGAAGAGTATGGGGAAAAGCCCATATTTGGAATGAGAAAGATCTGACCTATTGTATATCAGCCCCTCTCTCACTGGTGACCTTGGACAAGTCACTTAACCACTCTTTGACTCAGTTTCCTCTTTTGTAAAGTGGGCACAATATGCTACCTATCTCATAGATGCGTTATGAAGATTAATTTTTTAAAAATGTTTATGAAGTGCTAAACATCATGTCTGGCACAGTGAGAAAGCCCTCGATACGGTCACCCTGAATAAATAAACATTCATACAGCCCCAAATATTCTGAAATTCTACTTGCCTATATCCTTCTTTTTTTTTTTTTTTTTAATTGAAGTAGAGTTGATTTAAAATATCCTGTTAGGGGCCTCCCTGGTGGCACAGTGGTTGAGAGTCCACCTGCCAATGCAGAGAACACGGGTTCGTGCCCCTGTCCGGGAAGATCCCACATGCCGCGGAGCAGCTGGGCCCGTGAGCCATGGCCGCTGAGCCTGCGTGTCCGGAGCCTGTGCTCTGCAACGGGAGAGGCCACAACAGTGAGAGGTGCGCGTACCGCCAAAAAAAAAAAAAAAAAAATTCCTGTTAGTTTCAGGTGTACAAAACAGTGATTCAGTTTATATATATATATATTTTTTCAGATTCTTTTCCCTTATAGGTTATTACAAAACATTGAGTATAATTCCCCGTGCTATACAGTTGGTCCTTGTTGGCAACCTATTTTATGTATAGTAGTGTGTATATGTTAATCCCATCCTCCTAATTTATCCCTCCTTGCCCCTTCCCCTTTGGTAACCATAAGTTTATTTTCTTTGTCTGTGGGTCTATTTCTGTTTTGTAAATAAATTCACTTGTATCTTCTTTTTTTCAGATTCCACATATAAGTGATATCATATATTTGTCTTTCTTTGTTTAACTTACCTCACTCAGTGTGATAATCTCTAGGTCTCCCCATGTTGCTGCAAATGGCATTATTTTATTATTTTATGGCTGAGTAATATTCCATTGTATACATGTACCACATCTCCTTTATCCATTCATCTGTCAATGGGCATTTAAGTTGCTTCCATGTCTTGGCTATTGTAAATAGTGCTGCAATGAACATTGGAATGCATGTATATTTTTGAATTAGAGTTTTCTCTGGATATATGCCCAAGAATGGGATTGCAGGATTATATGGTAACTCTATTTTTATTTTTTTAAGGAACCTCCATACTATTCTCCATAGTGGCTGCACCAATTTACATTCCCACCAACAGTGTAGAACGGCTCCTTTTTCTCCAGACCCTCTCCAGAATTTATTATTTGTAGACTTTTTGTTGATGGCCATTCTGACTAGAGTGAGCTGATACATCATTGTAGTTTTGATTTGTATTTCTCTAATAATTAGCAATGTTGAACATTTTTTCTGATTAAGCTGTGTCACTGTGTTCTTATCAGTTGTGAACAGAAGGGAGCATTGATGATAGCAGTGGTTCTTCAGGTTAAAACTCTCAGTGGTGAATTCCTTCTGACAATGTTAAGCACATGAAGGAGGACTTCGGGGGAGAGTTGAGGAAACATGCCAAGCTGGCATTATTTTAAGAAGTAAGAACAACATGATTGGAAAATTTTACTCTTGGAATGCCAAATGTCTGCTTTATGCAGTAATTTGGTCTTAATATCCTTACCTGGATTTTCTGAAAAAAAAATATAGTACTATATATAGGAGAGAAAGGTCTCGGTAGCGTTCCACATATTTTTAATACTTCTTTAAAATTATTAAATACTTTTAAAGTACTTTCAGTACTTCTTTTAAAGTATTAAATACTTCTTTTGCAAGAGTATCTTGACTTTTTAAATGAAATTATTGAAGTTGTGATTCCTTACTCTAATATTTGAGGCATATTTATGGTGAGGTTTTCTTTACTTACTAGTGAGACCCAAGTATATTTGTGCTCCTGGGATGATGGTTCTGATTGAATCCAAAGTTATTCTTAGAACTAGAAATAATAAGTAACTTTAACAAAAATGTTCATAAAAATATAGATTGCTTATACAGGTTTTTGTTTCTAACTGGCAGATACTCACAGTTCAATATATATTTGAATAGTTATTAAGCATTTACTATGCACCAGGCATTTGGATTGGTGGTCTACTGGACCTTTCTATGACTTTTGTTCTATGACTACACTCTCATATATAAGGTCAATAAATGCAGATAGGTTACATGTCAATAGAAATTAAACTAGTATCATAACTAGATTCGATGCCATTTACTAACCTTGAGACTTTGGTCTGGTTATAAATTCTCTAAATTGTAATGTAGAAAAATATCTGTAAGTGTGGAGAGATTTTTCAATCAAAGTGTTGTAAGATTGATAAAAACAAAGCACAAACAAGAACAACAGAAAAACCAAGAACAGTAAACTACATTATGTAAGATTCCATTAATATGAAGTTCAAAAACAAGCAAAACTAATCTTTGGTGATATGTCAGAATAGTGGTTACCCTTGATATGGGGAGACATTGTAGGAAGAAGTATGATGTAGTCATGTGATGGGTTGAAAATGTTCATTATCTTGAAACGGGTGGAAGTTACAAGTGTGTGTGTTTATGTGCATATAAAAATTCATCAATATATGCATGTAAGATGTGTGTTCTTTATCTATTTTCTACCTCAATGTTAAATTGAATAGAGATAAGACTATACCTGTTTTCTCTGAATAATGAGCATTGTGTGAAATTTGGGCCTGTATCTTTGCTTTGTATTAAGTATTTGCATAGAGATAGGGATCAGTGTAAAATGAAAATACAATCCCCTTGTTCAAATATTATTAAGAATTTCATGATGGCAAGAGCAGAACATTAAACCAAGTGTAGGAATCTTCTAAGCCCGGGCCCTAATGTATGCCCGTGAGGTCGGTCCTGCACAGAGATAACACAGAAAATATCTTCAAAATTGAGAAAGACTTTCTAAGATCAGGCATCTGCATAGTGTAAAATGAATGTTGGAAATTCCTGGTTTTTCTAGGAAAGCATAGCTTTGAGTTAAAAGGGTTATGTCCTATTGGGCTGGATAACTAAGGCATGGTTCTACTCTGTTGAAAAGGCAACAGGATAAATACTTATTATGGAAAATACACTAAAACTGAGATTACATGGAATGCTTTAATTAAGAGGGAAAAAAATTTACATGAGGGTTATGAATAGAAAACATGTGTTCTATTAAAATGAAATATTCGGGACTTCCCTGGTGGTCCAGTGGTTAAGACTCTGTGCTTCCAGTGCAAGGGGTTCAGATTCAATCCCTGGTCCGGAGACTAAGATCCCACATGTTACATGGTACAGCCAAAAAAATAAAAGAAAACACAGTCAGAAGGCACAAGGTATGGAGTCTCAGAATATTAATACAAGAACATAGAGAAACCTTTAAAAGAGTGAGAATGAATAAAATATAGTCTTATAAAATAAAATAAAATGAAATATTCAATGCTCTCCATGCCAGGGAAGAAACATTGAAATGGTACAGTGAGAATAAGCTAGAATAGCATGCGTATTGTGATAACTATTGTTTCCCTGATGGAGAATTTTTAATACTCTATTGTATTCTATTACTTTAATCATTAAATATATTGAAATTCTTTGGGAAATCCATGCCTCCAAGGTGAAGTATTTGACATAAGACAGCAAGATTAAGAGATCATGGAAACAAAGTATAGGAAACATAAAGGGAAGCTGGGAGGCTTGGGAATGCTCAGGTAGCTGGTCTCTGACTTTGTTTCCTTACAAGAGTGATGCTTACTCCCCACTAAACTGAGAACCAACCGGCAGGTGTGATGATGCAGTTCCTGCCTTTCAGAAACAGCATCTCCAGAGTCCAGAGGGTTCAGCATGCTGGAGGATGAGAGTCTACCTGATCAGGAAAAAGTCACATTATTCTTGTTTTTTTGTGTTTTTTTTTTGTTTGTTTTTTGTTTTTGCGGTACGCGGGCCTCTCACTGTTGTGGCCTCTCCCGTTGCGGAGCAGAGGCTCCGGACGCGCAGGCTCAGCGGCCATGGCTCTCGGGCCCAGCTGCTCCGCAGCATGTGGGAACTTCCCGGACCGGGGCACGAACCCGTGTCCCCTGCATCGGCAGGCAGACTCTCAACCGCTGCGCCACCAGGGAAGCCCCAGATTATTCTTAATGAGGCATTGCAACCTGGCTGTTCTCCGTTGGAATCCAAATGAGGGAGGTTGTCTTATAGATGGCAAACAACTGTTAACTTTGAGAAATCATAACAAAACTAAATTAATCGAATCTAAACTAAACTAAACTAACTGTTATTAGTTGCTTTGGATTCTTGAATGGCAGTTAATATTCCCATTTATATCAATGCCTCTTTTTCCTGCACAGTTGATCAATAAGAACTTTTTGAAGATCCAGTAGCATAAAGCAAGCACACTATTAAAGTTAAAGTGTGATGACTCTGAGCTACTTGGATACACAAGTGAATGTGGACCTTAAGACTTTTAGTAAAACTTTTCTCTGTTCCTTCAGGGATGGCTATGCTGACAATAAGTCTTTCATTCAGCAAACATTTGTAACATGAACTTTCCAAGGGGTAAGAAAGCTGCTGACATAAATGAAGCTTTATTTGTATGAACATTTGAATTTATCCCCACCTGCATTGTACTGGCAATCACCTCCCTCAGTTATCTCTGGGTGTCCTAAGATGTGTGTCATAAGTACTCACCTGCACTTCTGCCCTGGCCTCCTGCTGGATGCCCGCAGCTCCTGAGGCCACTTTGAAGTCTGTGCCTTATCGATGACCTTGGGGACGGAGACACTGTGACACTGAAGATTCCCTGGACAAGTGCCAAAAGGGAGAGTCATATGATACTAAGGAGAATGCAGAAGAGATGTGATCCAGGCAAGGGAGGAAGAAAAGTTTCCCCTAAGAAGTGACATTTGCACTGAGATCTAAAGGATATGTGGGAATTAACACATATCAGAACAGGAGGAGCAAAACCCTTTGGTGGGAGGGAGCTTGCTGTGGACAGGGGGAATGTGTTAAAGAAAAAATGGGTGCTATAACGATAATGACAAAAAACAAAACAAAACAAAACCCCCTGAAATATCAGTGCCTTAACATAATACTTGTTTATTTTTTACTTACATAGTCCAAAATTACAGCAGGGGGCGCTGCATCACACAGTCATTCAGGAACCATGGCTGACTGAGTTTCCACCATCTTCAGTGCTTGACCTTCAATGTCCATTTGTGCATTGACAGTCCAGCTGCAGAAGGGAAGAGAAAGAGCATGGAGGATAGTGTGGGGAGTTCCTGGGAGCTAGGTCTGGAAAGGGAATATAACCCTTCCACTCATATCTCAAGAATGCTGCCACAAAGGATGGTCAAACCCATGGAGGAACTGCAATTTTAAGAAAATAATTCAAAGTTCAGAAACTTTTCATCGATTATAACTGAGGCTATTAGAATCCGAGATTGTTTATCACTTGTGGCTGAGTTGAAATATATGCTCATCCCTTTACTCATTTATTCACTCTTTTATCCATTCCTTCTTTGAACACTTCTCAGGTACCTATACTGTGCCATGCCAGTAGTCAATAAGGTGTATTTTCATGCAGAAATTAATAGGGTGAACAAGGTTCCAAAAATAAACATCAAAAGGAAACACGGGGGCTTCCCTGGTGGCACAGTGGTTAAGAATCTGCCTGCCAATGCAGGGGACAAGGGTTTGAGCCCTGGTCTGGGAAGGTCCCACATGCCGCGGAGCAACTAAGCCCATGCGCCACAACTACTGAGCCTGCGCTCTAGAGCCAGCGAGCCACAACTGTTGAGCCCACGCGCTGCAACTACTGAAGCCCACGCACCTAGAGCCTGTGCTCTGCAACAAGAGAAGCCACTGTAATGAGAAGCCTGCACACCACAACAAAGAGTAGCCCCTGCTCACAGCAACTAGAGAAAGCCCACACGCAACAACAAAGACCCAATGCAGCCAAAAATAAATTTTTAAAAAAAGGAAACATGGGAAAACTTCTTTAATTCCACATTTTTGGTAATCATTTAAGTAGAAAAATGTAACTGCTCATTGGTGCTTACATTTTTTTTTTTTACATCTTTATTGGAGTATAATTGCTTTACAATGGCATGTTAGTTTCTGCTTTATAACAAAGTGAATCAGTTATACATATGTTCCCATATCTCTTCCGTCTTGCGTCTCCCTCCCTCCCACCCTCCCTATCCCACCCCTCAAGGAGTTGATCTCCCTGTGCTATGAGGCTGCTTCCCACTAGCTACGTATTTTACGTTCGGTAGTGTATATATGTCCATGCCACTCTCTCACTTTGTCACAGCTTACACTTCCCCCTCCGCATATCCTCAAGTCCATTCTCTAGTAGGTCTGTGTCTTTATTCCTGTCTTACCCCTAGATTCTTCATGACATTTTTTTTTCTTAGATTCCATATATATGTGTTAGCATAAGGTATTTGTCTTTCTCTTTCTGACTTACTTCACTCTGTATGACAGACTTTAGGTCCATCCACCTCACTACAAATAACTCAATTTCCTTTCTTTTTATGGCTGAGTAATATTCCATTGTATATATGTGCCACATCTTCTTTATCCATTCATCAGATGATGGACACTGAGGTTGTTTCCATCTCCTGCTATTGTAAATAGAGCTGCAATGAACATTGTGGTACATGACTCTTTCTGAATTATGGTTTCCTCAGGGTATATGCCCAGTAGTGGGATTGCTGGCTCATATGGTAGTTCTATTTATAGTTTTTTAAGGAACCTCCATACTGTTCTCGATAGTGGCTGAACCAATTCACATTCCCACCAGCACTGCAAGAGTGTTCCCTTTTCTCCACACCCTCTCCAGCATTTATTGTTTCTAGATTTTTTCATGATGGCCATTCTGACTGCTGTGAGATGATATCTCATTGTAGTTTTGATTTGCATTTCTCTAATGATTAATAATGTTGAGCATTCTTTCATGTGTTTTTTGGCACTCTGTATATCTTCTTTGGAGAAATGTCTATTTAGGTCTTCTGCCCATTTTTGGACTGGGTTGTCTGTTTTTCTGTTATTGAGCTGCATGAGCTGCTTGTAAATTTTGGAAATTAATCCTTTGTCAGTTGCTTCCTTTGCAAATATTTTCTCCCATTCGGAGGGTAGTCTTTTGGTCTTGTTTATGGTTTCCTTTGCTGTGCAAAAGTTTTTAAGTTTCATTAGGTCGCATTTGACTATTTTTGTTTTTATTTCCAGTTCTCTAGGAGGTGGATCAAAAAGGATCTTGCTGTGATTTATGTCATAGAGTGTTCTGCCTATGTTTTCCTCTAAGAGTTTGATAGTTTCTGGCCTTACATTTAGGTCTTAAATCCATTTTGAGCTTATTTTTGTGCATGGTGTTAGGGAGTGATCTAATCTCATACTTTTACATGTACCTGTCCAGTTTTCCCAGCACCACTTATTGAAGAGACTGTCCTTTCTCCACTGTATATTCCTGCCTCCTTTTTCAAAGATAAGGTGACCATATGTGCGTGGGTTTATCTCTGGGCTTTCTATCCTGTTCCATTGATCTATATTTCTGTTTTTGTGCAAGTACGATACTGTCTTGATTACTGTAGCTTTGTAGTATAGTCTGAAGTCCGGGAGCCTGATTCCTCCAGCTCTGTTTTTTGTTCTCAAGATTGCTTTGGCTATTCCGGGTCTTTTGTGTTTCCATACAAAATGTGAAATTATTTGTTCTAGTTCTGTGAAAAATGCCATTGGTAGTTTGATAGGGATTGCATTGAATCTGGAAATTGCTTTGGGTAGTAGAGTCATTTTCACAATGTTGATTCTTCCCATCCAAGAACATGGTATATCTCTCCTTCTTTTTGTATCATCTTTAATTTCTTTCATCAGTGTCTTATAATTTTCTGCATACAGGTCTTTTGTCTCCTTAGGTAGGTTTATTCCTAGATATTTTATTCTTTTTGTTGCAATGGTAAATGGGAGCGTTTTCTTGATTTCACTTTCAGATTTTTCATCATTAGTGTATAGGAATGCCAGAGATTTCTGTGCATTAATTTTGTATCCTGCTACTTTACCAAATTCATTGATTAGCTCTAGTAGATTTCTGGTAGCAACTTTAGGATTCTCTATGTATAGTATCATGTCATCTGCAAACAGTGACAGTTTTACTTCTTCTTTTCTGATTTGGATTCCTTTTATTTCCTTTTCTTCTCTGATTGCTGTGGCTAAAACTTCCAAAACTATGTTGAATAAGAGTGGTGAGGGCTTCCCTGGTGGTGCAGTGGTTCAGAGTCTGCCTGTCAATGCAGGGGACACAGGTTCGAGCCCTGGTCTGGGAAGATCCCACATGCCACGGAGCAACTGGGCCCGTGAGCCACAAATACTGAGCTCTGCGCATCTGGAGCCTGTGCTCCACAGCAAGAGAGGCTACGACAGTGAGAGGCCTGCGCACCGTGATGAAGAGTGGCGCCCGCTTGCCACAACTAGAGAAAGCCCTTGCACAGAAACGAAGACCCAACACAGCCAAAAATAAATAAATGAATAAAAAAAAAAAAATAAGAGTGGTGAGAGTGGGCCACCTTTTGTTGTTCCTGATCTTAGTGGAAATGCTTTCAGTTTTTCACCATTGAGGACGATGTTGGCTGTGGGTGTGTCATATATGGCCTTTATTATGTTGAGGAAAGTTCCCTCTATGCCTACTTTCTGCAGGGTTTTTATCATAAATGGGTGTTGAATTTTGTCGAAAGCTTTCTCTACATCTATTGAGATGACCATATGGTTCTTCTCCTTCAGTTTGTTAATATGGTGTATCACATTGATTGACTTGCGTATATTGAAGAATCCTTGCATTCCTGGAATAAATCCCACTTGATCATGGTGTATGATCCTCTTAATGTGCTGTTGGATTCTGTTTGCTAGTATTTTGTTGAGGATTTTTGCATCTATGTTCATCAGTGATATTGGCCTGTAGTTTTCTTTCTTTGTGACATCCTTGTCTAGTTTTGGTATCAGGGTGATGGTGGCCTCGTAGAATAAGTTTGGGAGTGTTCCTCCCTCTGCTATATTTTGGAAGAGTTTGAGAAGGATAGGTGTTAGCTTTTCTCTAAATGTTTGATAGAATTTGCCTGTGAAGCCATCTGGTCCTGGGCTTTTGTTTGTTGGAAGACTTTTAATCACAGTTTCAATTTCAGTGCTTTTGATTGGTCTGTTCATAATTTCTATTTCTTCCTGATTCAGTCTTGGCAGGTTGTGCATTTCTAAGAATGTCTCCATTTCTTCCAGGTTGTCCATTTTATTGGCATAGAGTTGCTTGTTGTAATCTCTCATGATCTTTTGTATTTCTGCAGTGTCAGTTGTTACTTCTTCTTTTTTATTTCTAATTCTATTGATTTGAGTCTTCTCCCTTTTTTTCTTGATGAGTCTGGCTAATGGTTTATCAATTTTATCTTCTCAAAGAACCAGCTTTTAGTTTTATTGATCTTTGCTATCGTTTCCTTCATTTCTTTTTCTTCTATTTCTCATCTGATCTTTATGATTTCTTTCCTTCTGCTAATTTTGAGGTTTTTTTGTTCTTCTTTCTCTAATTGCTTCAGGTGCAAGTTTAGGTTGTTTATTCGAGATGTTACCTGTTTCTTAAGGTAGGATTGTATTGCAATAAACTTCCCTCTTAGAACTGCTTTTGCTGCATCCCATAGGTTTTGGGTCGTCATGTCTCCATTCTCATTTGTTTCTAGGTATTTTTTGATTTCCTCTTTGATTTCTTCAGTGATCACTTCGTTAACTAGTGTATTGTTTAGCCTCCATTTGTTTGTATTTTTTACAGACCTTTTCCTGTAATTGATATCTAGTCTCATAGCGTTGTGGTCGGAAAAGATACTTGATACGATTTCAATTTTCTTAAATTTACCAAGGCTTGATTTGTGACCCAAGATATGATCTATCCTGGAGAATGTTCCATGACCACTTGAGAAAAATGTGTATTCTGTTGTTTTTGGATGGAATGTCCTATAAATATCAATTAAGTCCATCTTGTTTAATGTATCATTTAAAGCTTGTGTTTCCTTATTTATTTTCATTTTGGATGATCTGTCTATTGGTGAAAGTGGGGTGTTCAAGTCCCCTACTTGAATATGTTACTGTCGATTTCCCCTTTTATGGCTGTTAGTATTTGCCTTATGTATTGAGGTGCTCCTATGTTGGGTGCATAAATATTTACAATTGTTATATCTGCTTCTTGGATGGATCCTTTGATCATTATGTAGTGTCCTTCTTTGTCTCTTATAATAGTCTTTATTTTAATGTCTATTTTGTCTGATATGAGAATTGCTACTCCAGCTTTCCTTTGGTTTCCATTTGCATGGAATATCTTTTTCCATCCCCTCACTTTGAGTCTGTATGTGTGTCTAGGTCTGAAGTGGGTCTCTTGTAGATAGCATATATATGGATCTTGTTTTTGTATCCATTCAGCCAGTCTGTGTCTTTTGGTGGGAGCATTTAATCCATTTACATTTAAGGTAATTATCGATATGCATGTTCCTATTCCCATTTTTTTAATTGTTTTGGGTTTGTTATTGTAGGTCTTTTCCTTCTCTTGTGTTTCTTGCCTAGAGAAGATCCTTTAGCATTTGTTGTAAAGCTGGTTTGGTTTTGCTGAATTCTCTTAGCTTTTGCTTGTCTGTAACGGTTTTAATTTCTCCATCAAATCTGAATGAGATCCTTGCTGGGTAGAGTAATCTTGGTTGTAGGTTTTTCTCCTTCATCACTTTAAATATGTCCTGCCAGTCCCTTCTGGCTTTCAGAGGTTCTGCTGAAAGATCAGCTGTTAACCTTATGGGGATTCCCTTGTGTGTTATTTGTTGTTTTTCCCTTGCTGCTTTTAATATGCTTTCTTTGTATTTAATATTTGACAGTTTGATTAATATGTGTCTTTGCGTGTTCCTCCTTGGATTTATCCTGTATGGGACTCTCTGTGCTTCCTGAACTTGATTAACTATTTCCCATATTAGGGAAGTTTTCAACTATAATCTCTTGAAATATTTTCTCAGTCCCTTTCTTTTTCTTTTCTTCTTCTGGAACCCCTATAATTTGAATGTTGGTGCATTTAATGTTGTCCCAGAGGTCTATGAGACTGTCCTCAGTTCTTTTCATTCTTTTTCCTTTATTCTGCTCTGCAGTAGTTATTTCCACTATTTTATCTTCCTGGTCACTTATCCATGCTTCTGCCTCAGTTATTCTGCTATTGATCCCTTCTAGAGTATTTTCAATTTCATTTATTGTGTTGTTGATCGTTGCTTGTTTCATCTTTAGTTCTTCTAGGTCCTTGCTAAATGTTTTTTGCATTTTCTCTATTCTATTTCCAAGATTTTGGTTCATCTTTACTATCATTATTCTGAATTCTTTTTCAGGTAGACTGCCTATTTCCTCTTCATTTGTTAGGTCTGGTGGGTTTTTATCTTGCTCCTTCATCTGCTGTGTGTTTTTCTGTCTTCTCTGTTTGGGGTCTCCTTTTTGCAGGCTGCAGGTTCGTAGTTTCCGTTGTTTTTGGTGTCTGTCCCCAGTGGCTAAAGTTGGTTCAGTGGGTTGTGTAGGCTTCCTGGTGGAGGGGAAGTGTGTTCTGGTGGATGAGGCTGGATCTTGTCCTTCTGGTGGGCAGGTCCACATCTGGTGGTGTGTTTTGGGGTGTCTGTGGACTTATTATGATTTTAGGCAGCCTCTCTGCTAATGGGTGGGGTTGTGTTCGTGTCTTGCTAGTTGTTTGGCATAGGGTGTCCAGCACTGTAGCTTGCTGGTCGTTGAGTGAGGCTGGGTGTTGGTGTTGAGATGGAGATCTCTGGGAGATTTTCGCCATTTGATATTACGTGGAGCTGGGAGGTCTCTTGTGGACCAGTGTCCTGAAGTTGGCTCTCCCACCTCAGAGGCACAGCACTGACTCCTGGCTGCAGCACCAAGAGCCTTTCACCCACACGGCTCAGAATAAAAGGGGGAAAAATTAGAAAGAAAGAAAGAGGATAAAATAAAATAAAGTAAAATTATTAAAATAAAATATAATTATTAAGAAAAAAATAATTTTAAATAAAAAAAAAATCGAAAAAAAAACGGACGGATAGAACCCTAGGCCAAATGGTGAAAGCAAAGCTATACAGACAAAATCACACACAGAAGCATACACATACACACTCACAAAAAGAGGAAAAGGGGAAAAAATAATAAATCTTGCTCTCAAAGGCCACCTCCTCAATTTGGGATAATTCGTTGTCTATTCAGGTATTCCACAGATGCAGGGTGCATCAAGTTGATTGTGGAGATTTAATCCGCTCCTCCTGAGGCTGCTGGGAGAGATTTCCCTTTCTCTTCTTTGTTCGCACACCTCCCGGGGCTCAGCTTTGGATTTGGCCCCATCTCTGCGTGTAGGTCGCCAGAGGGCGTCTGTTCTTCGCTCAGACAGGACGGGGTTAAAGGAGCCGCTGATTGAGGGCCTCCGGCTCACTCAGGCCTGGGGGAGAGGGCGGGGCACGGAGGGCGGGGCGGGCCTGCGGCGGCAGAGGCCGGCATGACGTTGCAGCAGCCTGAGGCGCGCCGTGCGTTCTCCCGGGGAAGTTGTCCCTGGGTCACGGAACCCTGGCAGTGGTGGGTTGCACAGGCTCCCCAGAAGGGGGGTGTGGATAGTAACCTGTGCTCGCACACAGGCTTCTTGGTGGCGGCAGCAGCAGCCTTATCGTCTCATGCCCGTCTCCGGGGTCCGCGCTGATAGCCGCGGCTCGCACCTGTCTCTGGAGCTCCTTTAAGCAGCGCTCTGAATCCCCTCTCCTCGCACACCAGGAAACAAAGAGGTAAGAAAAAGTCTCTTGCCTCTTCGGCAGCTCCAGACTTTTCCCCGGACTCCCTCCCGGCTAGCCGTGGCGCACTAACCCGTTCAGGCTGTGTTCGCGCCGCCAGTCCTGTCCCTGCGCTCCGACCAAAGCCCGAGCCTCAGCTCGCAGCCCCGCCCGCCCTGGCGGGTGAGCAGACAAACCTCTCGGGCTGGTGAGTGCCGGTCGACACTGATCCTCTGTGCGGGAATCTCTCTGCTTTGCCCTCCGCACCCCTGTTGCTGTGCTCTCCTCCGTGGCTCCAAAGCTTTCCCCCTCCGCCACCCGCCGTCTCCGCCCGTGAAGGGGCTTCTAGTGTGTGGAAACGTTTCCTTCTTCACAGCTCCCTCCCACTGGTGCAGGTCCCGTCCCTATTCTTTTGTCTCTGTTTATTCTTTTTTATTTTGCCCTACCCAGGTACGTGGGGGGTTTCTGGCCTTTTGGGAGGTCTGAGGTCTTCTGCCAGCGTTCAGTAGGTGTTCTGTAGGAGTTGTTCCACGTGTAGATGTATTTCTGATGTATCTGTGGGTAGGAAGGTGATTTCCGCGTCTTACACTTCCGCCATCTTCCCCCTTACCGGTGTTTAAATTCTTATCAGTATAGAAGAGGTAGAATTAGGGAGAGAGTTTTGTTTTTTAATTTTTAAAAATTTTTAATGGCTCTTTATTGGAGTATAACTGCTTCACAATACCTTGTTAGTTTCTGTTGCACAACAAAGCGAATCAGCCATATGCATACACATGTCCCCATTACCGCTCTCTTGAGCTTCCCTCCCACCCTCCCTATCCCACCCCTCTAGGTCATCACAAACCACTAAGCCGATCTCCCTGTGCTATGCTGCTGCTTCCCACCAGCCAACTATTTTACATTCGGTAGTGTATGTATGTCGATGCTGCTCTAACTTCGCCCCAGCTTCGCCCTCCCACCACATGTCATCAAGTCCATTCTCTATGTCTACCTCTTTATTCCTCCCCTGCAGCTGGGTTCATCAGTACCTGTTTTTATTTTTTTTAGATTCCATATATATGCGTTAGCATACTGTATTTGTTCTCTTTCTGACTTACTTCACTCTGTATGACAGACTCTAAGTCCATCCACCTCACTACAAATAACTCAATTTTGTTTCTTCTTATGGCTGAGTAATATTCCATTGTATATATGTGCCACATCTTCTTTACCCATTGATCTGTCGATGGACATTTAGGTTGGTTCCATATCCTGGCTATTGTACATAGTGCTGCAGTTTTAAAGTAGGGAGTTCATTATTTTTCTTGAAAGAAACAACTGATAAACTAAAATTTGTAAAATTGTCTTTAGTGCAATTCCATTGTTCCATTCTTTCAAGTTTCTCGGTGCTACTAGATGTCCCAGGCATACTGTACATAAACCACCCGTTTTATGCCTTGAAAAGCTCAGGAGTTTGAGTTGCTTTACTAATGGCCAAGGAAGATGTTAAGAAGTATGTAATAACTTTGCCATTCCCCTCTTATAGTTTTAAAATAAAATTTTAAATTGCAATATGTGGTCAATACTGAATGACTACCAGAGAGGGATTTGCAGATTCACAAATTACCCAAACAGAGGGAAATGTGAGATTTTTTTCCATATTCTTAACTGTTTGGAGTCAGTTGGCTGATAAAATAGTTTTCTAAGTATGAGCAGGACCCTATTTAAACACCATGCCAACCATCTAATAAATCCATTAGCTTAGTTTACATTCACATTTGAAGAATTTGTGAGTTTTACTTTCTTCTTGGCTCAGCTGTGACACATAAAGATAGCTTTAAAAAGAATGTGAGTAATTAAAGCAACAAGCAATTAACTAATTGATTCTTAAAAAGTAGCTTACCCGACACCAATAGCATAATTGCAGCCATTTTGTGGAGCAGCCTAGGCTATGATCATTTATGGGTCTTTATTGTTACTCTTTTGTAACAAACAACTAGACAAAAAAAAATTGCAAAAGCAAATTTTCACTGGTACTTTGAACTTTTTAACCCCAAGTTGTTATATCTTACCTATGTCCCTTTTCATGTTCCACCTACCTGGACCTGCTCCTCTCTGCAATCCTCCCATGTCAACTAACAGATTATCCATTACTTGTTGTGAGAAATCTTCCCTTACCACCTTTCCTGCCTTTCAGGAGTCCATTTGGACACTTGTTTTGGACTTCTGTACCTCCCATTCTGCCACTTATCATAGCCAGGACTAGTTAAATAATTTGCATGCCTATTGAAAAATGAAAATGCAGAACCCATGTTAAAAAAGTATTAAGACTCTAAAAATGGTAACATTGGAGCATTAAATTAAGCCTGGAGGCCTAATGAGCATGGGGCCCTGTACAAATGCAAAGATTGCTTGCCCGTGAAGCTGGCCCAGGTCACAGTCCTATCACGTGATTTCTGTGATATTTCCCTACAAAACTACAGTTGTACAAATCAAGAACCATGTGTAACTTGTTCTCCGTATTGCCCCCAGCAACGAGTGCTGACCATGGTAGCATTGTCACGAACTATAAGGCATTATGTAACCTGGACTCTTCAGCTTCTGTGATTACATCACCTCCCTCTCTCTAGCCAACTATCCTGGAGCCACACTTGCCTTCCTGAATATTCACTGTTTACCTCTGTCTCAGGGCCTTTGCATGTGCTTTGCTCTTCCCCAACAGAGCCATAGGTTTCTGCAAATCTTGTAGGTCTTTATTTGAATGTTTCTTCCTTAGAGGGATCTTCTCTGGCCACTACTAGCTCAAGTAGCCTTAGTTTATATTCTAGCACTGACTAATATTTGAATTTATGTATGTTGGATTTCTACTTTCTGTCTCCTGTCTCTAAAATGTAAGGTATATCAGGGCAAGGACTTAATCTCTCTTGATTTACACTATATCCCCAGAAGGAAAATAAGATATAATGCCTGATACCTACTAAGCATACAAATGAATGAACAAATGAATGAACAGTTCTAAAACTTCTTGCCTAATCTTATTTATTTGACAAAAAATTAAGAATAAAAACTGTTTTTCTGTCCCCAAATGTAAGGGGTCCACAAACTACAACCCAACAGCCAAATCCAACCCACCTGGTTTGGGTAAATAAAAATTCACTGGAACATAACTGTGCCCATTCATTTCTGTCATATCAATGTCTTTTTGTGAAACAATGGCAGATCTGAATAGTTGCAACGGAGACCTTATGGTCTATGAAGCCTATTTACTCTCTGGCTTTTAGGGAAAATGTTTGCCAACCTCTGGCACAGAGCACATACCACTTGAGAATGTAAGAACAAATCATCTGTCAAACAAAATCAGTTCAGAGTCATCTGCATTAACAAAACAAACAAGCAAAACATAAACCAACTGTGAAAAGCCATTTAATTTTCTTCTTAAAGAATTCTCACATGTGTCTGCCTTTAAATGAACACCAGCTCAATCTGAGTCTGTTCAATGAATATGATGAATCAACTGGATGCTGTAGCTAATGGTTATTTAAGAATGGAAAGGGCAGGAGAGGGGAAAGAAAACAGTAAAAAAGAAAAGACAAGACAGAAAAATGATAAAGCTGTGCAAAGAGCAAGAAAGATGGAGACTGAAAGGACATTAAAAGAAGAGCAGAGAGGAAGACAGTTTGGTGGTTCCTCAAAAAGTTGACTATAGAATTACCATATGATCCAGTAATTCCTCTCCTAGGTATATACCCAAAAGAACTGACAGCAAGAACTCAGATACTTGTACACCAATGTTCATAGCAGCAGTCTTCACAATAGCCCCAAAGGGGGGAGAAAAACCAAATGTCTTTAAACAGATGAGTGGATAAACAAAATGTGGTATATACACACAAGGGAATAAAATTCTGATACATACCACATGGATGAACCTTGAGTTGTATTTTGGGATGATGAAAAATTTCTAGAAATAGGTCATGGTGATGGTTACACAACATTGTGAATGTACTTAATGCCATTGAATTATACACATAAAAATGGTTACAATGGTAAATTTTATGTCCTATATATTTTACCACAATAAAAAATTCTTAAAAAAGAAGGACAGAGATTGGCCACAGAGATCCCAGGCTCCTCTATGTCATGAAAGCCATGGCCAATTCTAGAAAAATGGTACGGAGTCTGAAACAACGGCTTAAGGTCACATTTTTGTGGAAGGTAGGACTGGTGAGTGAATGAAATTGGATATTTAGCTGCGAAGATTTCTAAGTGAAGTGCTGAAGAAGTGGTTTGGTTCCTCTTGACTGCTTATAATAAAATGCAAGATGAGAGAAATAAATTGAAGACAGAATTGTCAAGTAAAAAGGAACTAGAACTTAAAGATTTGGAAAACTGACAGCCTGTCCATGTTACAAAAAAGAAAGTGTGTTCAGAAGAAAAGACCCAAAGTGTGGAAGACTTACCATTCGATAAGGAGACTCATGTGGGTGTGAACTGAAGGGGAGGGAGATGGAACCTGATGAAGGAAAGCTGTGAGTGTGTGCTATCCTTCAAGGAAAGGGAAGAAGGACCCTTAAGGCAATCTAGAGATCATCAGGGTCATAGCCTAGGTTTCAACAGGTCAGACAGGCTGCACCAGAAGTGCTTGGGGAAGGGCCACTCAGAGCCATGGGGCACCATCCCCAACAGGCAGAGAGCTGTGGCATGGCAGCATCCTTCCAAGTTGTGAGGATGGTATTGCCACCCCATTGAGTCTAGAAGGTAGAGCATCGAGCCAAAGAGGATTACTTTCCAACCTTAAGATCTCTGGAGTTTTAGACTTTCTTGGGACCTGTCTTTCCTATTTCCTTTTTTCTTTCCTATTTCTCTCTTTTGAAATGGGCTCTCTATCCTACGCCCATCATTGCATTTTGGGAGCATATAACTTGTTTGATTTCACGGACTCACAACTGGAGAGGAATTTTACCTGAGATTAATTGTACCTGGAGTCTCACCATATCTGATTTAGATGATACTTAGATAAAACTTTGGACTTTACACTTAGGGTTGATGCTGGAACAAGTTAAGATTTGGGGACTATTAGGATGGAATGAATGTATCTTACATGGGATAAGGACATGGGTTTTGGGGGTATGGGTTACAAACATTAGATCCACAACATTTCACCAGATTGCTATGGATTAAATGTTTGTATCTCCCCACAAATTCATATGTTGAAGCGCTAATATGTTGAAGCGCTAATGTGATGGTATTTGAGGTGGAACTTTTGGGAGGTAATTAGGTCAAGAGGGTGGAGGCCCCATGGTGGAATTAGTGTCCTTATAAGAGAGGAAGAGAACTAGCCCTTTCTCTCTCTTTGCAATATGAGAAAATGAGAAGACCACCATTGCAAACCAGAAAGAGGGCCTTCACCAAGAATCCAACAATACTGGCACCTTGATTTTGGACTTCCAGTCTCTTGAACTGTGAGAAAGAAATTTTTGTTGTTTATGACACCCAGGGTATATTATTTTGTTACAGCAGCCTGAACAGACTAAGACAAGAGTCAACCGGAGACTGAATAAGATGAGAGCTGTCACTAATAAAATGGGTGTAATTAGGCTCAGTGTTAATTCTTTTTTGATACTATAATTTTAAGTTACATTAACAGAACATAAAGGTATGTAAGACTCTATACATTTAATTTATGCTCACAAGTTACTATCATTTTCCTCAACAGGGAAGAAAAACACAGTTTATCTTAGAATGTTTCTAGAATCAGGATATGATTTATAATTAATATGTACATTCAATAGAGTGTTTTTCTCAGAAGAGAAAAAAGTTGAGACTAAACCGATGATGTGAACAAAATTGATGTCATCATAGAATTAAAGCAATATAACATTTTGATGAAACTATTTACCTATAAGAAAATGCTGACATTACCCTACACACCCGAACTGTAATAAATTTTCCCTCTGAGTATAATTGGATGGCTGCTTGTAAGTTGTAAGTCTAGAGGAAAGGATTCAAAATCAATTCATGTCCTTAAGAATAATATAAAACCATGTGAAATGGATGAATAGGAGGAAGAGTTATAATTAAGATCTCTATACGGAAGATAAAAATTAATCATGTGTTGAGGCTATGTCATTCTAGCAAGAAAAATAATCATAATAGTAACACAAATAAGATTTCTACCATTCACTGTATTTCTACTATGTGCCAGGCTGTGTATTCTCTGCTTTACAGATGTCCAAATAGTCAAGGAGGAGGGTATAAAGGAACTGACAAATCAGGAATAAAAACATTGCTTCCTTTTAAGTATTTTAAGCCATATTATTTGAGACTAACCCTGCCACCCTTAAATTGGTTTCATCCCTCACTTAAGAGCCTAAACTGATCTCTGGAAAAATCTGTCTCATCCATGAGGGATTGTTCATCTTCCAAGACCGATACAGCTGTGTTTCATTACTGGGCACTGGCTGTGGTAAATGTGGATCCCTGGTCTTCATTTCCTAATTAACTAGCATTCTGTTGTCACACGTGTGACCACCATCTTTCAGCACTAGGGAACATCTCCCTGACATGCTCAGAATGGGATTATTTGGTACCAGTAAAACAAATTGGCCTATGGCAGCACCCAGTATGTGGTTTCCTTGTAGCTTAAAAAGCTTCAGAAGACCTATGTCCACCTTCTATCATTAAGCTGTATGTGGTTGATCATTTATGAATTCTTTCCGGGCTTTCTATATAGCAGCATAAGATCCCAGTCTCATATTCCTTTAAAATATCATGTGCACCTTACCAGACATTTTAACATTCAATAAACATGATTTTTTCTTGCTCTGCTCTCAAATACACAAAACTCTCAGATGAGGTGACTAAGAATGCCAGATAAGTAATGTGTTATTTTTACCCCCATGTTTGTGCATGCTATCAAATTCTTTGTTCAGAATATCTCTGTGCTTACTGCAAACAATTTTCTTTTGAACCATTTTGCTTCTTGCTGTAATAAATGACAGAGAAATTGAATGCATAGAGGGATTGATCGGAAAAATGATACTAGCAGATTGAATTTCAGGGTAATGCTATTATTTTTGAAAGCCACAATTCTCTGATTTACTAGGGTTTGCCTTTCTTTCCCTATCCAGGGAAGGATTACTGCTGACAAATTGTAACTCCTTTTCAAAATATTTACTTTTTTCTTTCAAGGTTTCCCTATGAAAACTTTGAAACACACAAATAAATGCTGTGAGGAAAGAGTACCAGAGCAGCTGTGCCATCTAAATGTAATTACATATTTAATTTGCATGGGAATTGGTAGGTGGAAGACTATGTAAATAGATTCTCATCTCCATCGGCCATTAGGATTTCTTTTTTCTGGTCTTTTTTTTTAAGGAGAGCAAATAAGGTACGAATGTCCCTAGGTTTACTTTTAAAGCCTGTGTAGTTTAGGATGTTGGTTGTAACTATTTGCTAACCTTTCTCTTTTGGTTACTGTTCATCTTTCCTTGAATCTCCAGCACCTGCTCGCATGCCTGGAACATAGGAATTCCTACCCACCCCCAAGTCCCCTAAAAAAGAAACAAGGAGAAATTGCACTTAGTTTAATATGGTGAGATGGAGGTTGCACAGGCCACATTCTGTTAGGCAGTGCCTTCCTACAGACCTGAGGTCATGTTTCCAGTATGGCTAAAGGGCTAAAGCGAGATTAGCTCCATGGTTTCCATAGTTAGTTAACGGACAGGGCATGCGGTCTGTGGTTGACAGGCCCCAAGATTGTTTAGTAGATAGTACTTAGTAAAAGAAACAACAGCAATATAACTGATTAAAAGTACTAAGAAAAAGCCAAAAGCCCTTTCTCTGTTGTGTCCTCTTTCTGGGAGAACTGCAGTTTTAGAAGGAGCAAGGTTAGTATGGAGAAGTGTGAAATGGTCAAAGCCGGTAACACTGACAAGGAAATTTTGAATTCTTTGACACTCTCTTCTCATATTTCTTAAGAATCATGTTTCTTCACAAAGATCACATTCGATTTTTTTCTTCTTCTTCAATGTTTAACAGTAGGAATGGACTTGAACTACGAGGTTGTAGGTACTCAGGCACATCAATGGTTTGGTGATGAACATGTTTGAATCGTCATTGGTGTTGCTCAGGGCATAAAATGCAAAAAGAAATGCAAATTTTAGAAATAAAATGAAGGGGAAAGTGAAATCCCAGAATTTCGTGTTTCGCTAGACCTCTGGCATTTGAATAAACCTTTTATAAACCTAAATAAGGACTGAAAAGCATAACTTCTGTAAACACAATCTTTCCCTCTCAAGTGGCAAAAAATAATTAACCAAAGAGAATAGGAGAGCTGAACTGATTCGCTTTCAGAAGGAGCATTTTCATTTTACATGGCAAGTATTTGTATGTTTTGCTTTCCTATATACCTATTAGATGACAACCTCATGTTGAAGAAAGTGCTATCCTTAGTGAATTACCATTGGGCTTTTAAAACATAAGTAGGTTTTGTACACACTATGAAAAGCATTTTTATATTACTAATGGACATGAGCTGCTGCTAGCAATAATATATTTTGTTCTTCAAAATATTGATTGATAATAGGTGGAATCTTAAACAAATATTATATTTCATTGACATTACATTTGGTGCTGTAAGCTCCTTTCTGTTGAAGTGTAAAAGGGACCAGGAAGCTGGATGTACATTTCAACAAGGCATATGGGGCTTCCCTGGTAGCGCGGTGGTTGAGTCCGCCTGCCGATGCAGGGGACACGGATTCGTGCCCCGGTTCCAAGAAGATCCCACATGCCGCGGAGCAGCTGGGCCCGTGAGCCATGGCCGCTGAGCCTGTGCGTCCGGAGCCTGTGCTCCGCAACGGGAGAGGCCACAACAGCGAGAGGCCCACGTACCGCAAAAAAAAAAAAAAAAAAAAAAAAAAAAAAGGCATATGGATGGAATTGTGAAGTGGGATGGTGGGGAGGGAGTGATACCTTTGAAAGCCTGGTCCTCATCATAACATTAAATAATTCATTTTACGTGTATTCACTATCTAATAATCATGATACTGACAGCAATTATTTATGAAACACTTGACGTGTATCAGGTACAATCCTATGTGTTTGATAGATGTTTTCCTTTACTCTTTACAATAGTGCTACAACATAAATAGTTTTCTCCTCATTTTATTGAAGAGGAAATTGATTAGGGAACTTAACAATTTTGCCCAAATATGCAAAGTGTAGGGTTTTATCCAGATTCAAATCTAGGTCTTTCTAAGTCTAAAGCTGTCTCCCCAGCATGGCCCGTTCTGCCTCTCCAAACTTCTTGAGGGTCTGCTATGCACTCAGTTTCTTTCCAGTTTCTAGGGACGAAGTGGTGAAGAGGTGTGACTCCTACTTTTAGAGATATTCCTCTTAGTGAGTTAGATCTTAAATAGATTAGTAATTAATCCATTACCACAGTGATTAATGCTGTGAAGGAAAAGTCCAGGCTGATAGTGTGGGCAGGGGGATGGCACTCAAAAGAGACAGAAGGAAGTCCTAACATACATATGAAGGGATGATCATTACAGATGTCAGGAACCTTTTTTTAACTTAATTTCAAAAATCATCAATTCAAAATATTCTTTCAATAATGTGTGTTTAATTTGCTGAAGACTGAATTGAATTTCTTAGCAGTTCTCTATAGATAATATAGTCATTTTTTAGAAACCATAAGAAATGTTATATATATTATTATTATTTTCACCTTCAACATATTTTCATGCCAATTGAGAAGAAAAAAGAAGCCATACTTTGATTCAGTGTCTTATTTGAGTCAAGTGCTTGTTTGGGACCTCTGGCTTGCTGCTGTGGATTTAGCAGTTTAAGTGAGTAAAAGCAGGATAAGTTAGTCAAGAGGTTTTTGCTTTGAAGATTTGCTTTTCCCCTGCTGATTTTTCTCTTCAGCAAAAAACTGTCCCCTTTTATAAACCTGCGTCTATAAGGCAATTGCAGCAGGAATTCTTTGGAACAGTGTTGTCACCGTGCAAAACTCATCATGAAGATAAGCAGCTGACAGAACTGTTAAATATGACAAGTCTTTCCTCCGTCTAGAGAGGTAATATTTCCTGGCTGCTAACCAAGTGCCAGGTGCTACATGATTTGTAAAGGTTTTCTCATTTTACTGTGACACCAACCTGATGAACCAGAACCAGTGCCAATGACTATTGTTGATACTGTTAGACCCATTTGACAAATGAGAACACTGAGGCTCAGAAGAATTGAGTGAAATTCTCAAAGTCAAAGGCTGGTATGGTGCATAGTCAGGTCTCGCTTCTGGGGCTGTTGGCTGCAGAGCCCATCTCGTTCCACCCTAGCCAGGAGGTTATTCTGTGCGAGCTGTCATTCTGCCTCAGGCCAGTTAGAGTAGGAGCAGTATGTTGTCAGGATTATCAAGCATACAATGAAGGATCTGCAGGCAGAGCTATAAACTTGATGAAGAAGGAAATACTAGAGAAAGAGTAAGGAAGATCTACCTGCCCAAATGCCAGTCATCAGGGTGCTGTAAAAGGCTGACCTGCAGGCAATGTGTTCCTGGAAAAATGGTGCTCCTTTGTTCTTTTGAGTACTCAAAGTCTTGTTACATTTCTCACTTAGTTTCCTCTGTCCCTAGCAGGGGACAAGCACACATACTTAAAGAAAATAAAAATGCATTTCAGTAAAGTACGTAGACATCTTCTCAGTGAGGATGAATGAGTGGGTCTTACTCTTAGAGGTTATACCCTTTGCAACTTGCAACAGTCTCTTGGATGTTCCTTTGCCCTTAATAAATAGCAGTGATCTTATTATATACTTATTACTTCTGCCATTAGAAGGTCCATTTGAATTCTGTCTGTAGTCACACATGGTTAGCTTCCTTGGAATTTCATATTTGCTTAGTTTGGAATGAGAAACTGAAATGTTTATATAAATAAACATATAAAATCACTGTTTGAAAAATAAATACCATGCTGTGGTTGAGGATTGTCAGAAATGGACCATGTAAATGATAACTTTGACATTTATTGGCTTCAGCTAAGCTGTCCCTTAGAGGTGTAACAAAAGAAATGAATTGCTTATTGCCATATTTCCCTGAAGAAAACAAAACAAGAAAATACCCATGTTGCCTTAAGCCAAACATATGGAGTCAAGAAAAATAAAATTAAAAGCCCATGCTACCATAAAATATGATGCTTGGTGGCTGTTTTTTCCAAAACCTAAGTTGGGCTATTTTAAAAAATGGGTTGAGAAAGGCAGGAAGGAAAATTGCATGTTTCATCTAAGTGCATAATGTGGTGCTGGTTTGAATATTATCTAAGTCCTGCTTTAATAAGTGAATTTTTAAACAAGATTAGGAATTTTGAACTAATTTCATTTCAATGATAAAGTGATATGTGTTCTTCAGGAGAATTTATTTCATCTGCCTTCTCTCTTCCTTACCTCTACCTTGGGCCTGCTACCCACTTCCCCAGAGTATATGGACATTAAAAATCTGCTGATATACTGCAGTGGTTCTGTGACCACAGCAGGAGCCTTTGCCGGAAATGTTTGTAGATGTTGCTAGGTCTGTTTCAGTGTGAGTTGAACTGGGTATATACTTCCCTCATAAAATCACTGACTCCTGGGGCTTCCCTGGTGGCGCAGTGGTTGAGAGTCCACCTGCCAATGCAGGGGATGTGGGTTCGTGCCCTGGTCCGGGAGGGTACCATATGCCGCGGAGCGGCTGGTCCCGTGAGCCATGGCCGCTGAGCCTGCGCGTCCGGGGCCTGTGCTCCGCAATAGGAGGGGCCGCGGCAATGAGAGGCCCACGTACCGCAAAAAAAAAAAAATCACTGACTCCTTATCACAGTGTGGCTGTCATCTTTAGGATAATAAAAGTTTGGAGCAGAAAATTCTTAAAAGAGTAAGAGAATAGCAGAGAGAAAGGAAAGAGGGGATAAATATTTTTCCAGAGGTATTAAGGTTATACTTGATAAAGTGGACATGTGAGCAGGAAAGCAAATTAGAGGTAGATTGTTATTCATTTGGAAATAAGAATTAGGCTATTTTTGTTTGAAATCAAGAAGAGAAGGCATCTCTTAGTATTCTAGACAATAGAGAAAAATTGTGTTTTGAGCCTGCATTGAAAGATGTTCTGAGCTTTGAACAATTAGCAGCGTAGTTAAAGGATCAGAACTAAAGAAGACATGAAGAAAAGTGACAAAGACTTTGTGTTGAGCCGGTAGAAATTATTCTTTATGATGATGCTTCTCATTGCTGTCTGCTGGTGTTGCAGATGGCTAGTGTGGCCCCATTTGCCATTTGTGGAAATGAATGAAAAAAGAAACTCCTCTCAGATAAAGAAAATGAACTGGAAGTATTTTGCTCTTCAGGATTAGTTGGCAAGGTCCATGAGGTTGTTCATGATAACGATTACCTACCTTTTACTCAAGATCTGACAAGCTTTCACATTTGCAGAAACTGGTAAGTTGTGTATTTCTATCCCCTTTTCACTGATAAGTAAACTGAGGCAGGCAAAAGCATGAAGCTATGAATCAGGGAGGAGAAGCCAGGTGAATGTCCAAGGGAAAATGTAAAGACTTTTCCTGGAGCCCAGAAATCTGTGTGACTTACTGAGAAAAACAAACGTTTCCTTAAAATGAAAGTCTGAGTCACAGGAAGATGAAGTTCTCTCTGAAATCTGAGTACAATTTGAATTTTAGAGAAAACCAAACATTGTTTTAAAAGTCCAATCAAGAGTGATGTGTACTCTGAGTTACACAAGATTTATGTTTCTAGACATTATACGAAATGAAAACAGTTTTTTGCAACTCTTGGCAATTTTGTGTATAATAAAATTGCATTTTCCTATTTGGATGTGCTTACCTAGTACCACCTGGTGGCAGCTAAAAATATTTCAGGAAAGGAGAAGACAACATTTTCAATTTCTCAAATAACAACTTCAGTCTCAGGGAGATGTCAAGCCCTGGAAATATTATTGGTGGGGTCATGTGTGCTAGGTGGTTTTAACTCAGTGGAGAGCTTAGTGCTGAAATCTCTTGTCATGTTGCCAATGCCAAGAATCACCCCACTATTTATAAGGAGAGTATTTTCTGGTGAATTTTCCTCGGCTATAAGTGATAAATGTTTATTTCTTCATTCCCTTTCTCCCTGATTCCAGGCATTGATGCAAAAGACAGCTGACTAGCAGTAGGAAATGCCAAGTGAATGATCACTGCAAAGAACCCACCAAAGTGGAATATACAAAGGTGTCAAACTTACCACCTTGGCCTCATTAGTATCAGGTTACAGCTAACTGTGCTAGCAACACTTTCCAGTTTCTCCCCCATCATTATGTAACAATGACTTTCTTTTCATTACTGATTTAAATTGGTTTTTTAGATCCAGTCCCCTGAAAATTTCTTATCTTCCTCGAGGCACTCTCCTATAAAACATTTATTCAACTAATATTGATTGAGTATCCACTATTGCCAAATGCTATGCTAGATTCTAGGGATTTAACGTTGAACTAGAGAGAGCTAAATTTTGACTCTTATTGTTCTGATGGAAGGAGACAACTACTACTACTATACTCCTATTAATTTATTTAGTGCTGCTCTATGCCAGGCTCTGTTCCAAGTGGTTTATTTTGATTGATTAATTTAATTATCACAACAGCCCTATGAGGTAGGTACTATTTTTATCCCAACTTTATTAATGAAGGAATTGAAGTACAGGGAAATTAAGTAACTTGCCCATGGTCATCCAAACAATAAGTGGTAGGGATGACATTCAAAACCCAAGCCAACTCAAGAGTCTGTTCTTAACCACTGCTCTCTACCGCCTCTCAGTAAACAAGAAAACAAATAGACAAGCCTACTAATAAACAGATTTACAAAAATTTAAAAAAACAATTACTTTACAATTTACTATTATTATAAAATAATTTACAATAGCAAAATGAGCCATAAGGAAAATCAAATAAAACAGTAGGGATAGATTGGGTGTAGTGGTCTGGGAGGAGAGAAGGGAGGATGATAGAGGGGCTCCTGTAGACTGGATGGCCAGAGAAATTTCTGAGGAGATGATGTTAGAGCTGAGATCTGAATAATAAGAGAGAATCCATTCTGCAAAGATCAAGGGGGGAAGAGGCTCCCAGGCAGAAGGAACAGCACGTTCAAAGGCAAGAAGACTGAGAAGGTTCAGGGAGGAGAAGGATGGCTCTTGCAGTCGGAGTGTAGAGAAAAAGATGTGGAGGGGATGAAGCTGAAGAGGTAGCAGGGTCCTGATCCTGCAAAGCCTTAAACATGAAGGCAAAAAGTAAGAAAATGTGTTATCTGTTACTGCAGAGACTCTGCCAGGCCCTCTGAAGAGACTCATTCTATTCGCAATGAGAAGCCACTGGCTGGCTTTGAGCAAGGAAACGATACAAACCCTTTGGTTATCCAGATTGTTTCTGCTGAAAACATTTTCCCTATTCATAGCTTCTACAACATTCCTCAAG
Source organism: Phocoena sinus (assembly GCF_008692025.1). Lineage (NCBI taxonomy): Eukaryota > Metazoa > Chordata > Mammalia > Artiodactyla > Phocoenidae > Phocoena > Phocoena sinus. The sequence goes on along the minus strand of NC_045767.1, from coordinate 48,824,547 downwards.
ATATTTCACCACATACATAGGTGACCTGCCTCTAATATCCCAAATGTCTTCGACTTATTTTCTCGTTGAAAGACCAACAGCTTTCTTTCTCTTGAGTATTCTTTTCCAGACATTCTTCTTTCTAATTGGTCTAAATGTCCACTTACAGCATCCAGTATCAGTGAAGGTATAGCCATAATTTTATCTCCTCTGACTAAGAGCTACAGAAGAGGCATTCTAACAGTGCTGAAAGCAAATGAAATCATGTTTTACTGCTAGAAAGTGGAGACTGTTTGGCATTTGGTAAAGCAAATGTTTGACCCAAGGGCACTATTGTACCAATGTTAGTCATGAATCTCTTCTATGTTTGTTTTAAGTTTCAAGGGTTTACTCCTAATGAGTAATGTTCCCACAATGCTAAAGGCCCAAAGAATTATGGTGTCTATAGTAATGTATGTAATGAGTGCTGCGAGGGCAGAAGAAAAGCTGCCAGCTGTCAAAAGGGCACAGCACATGCTTCTTCAAATACATGGAGTCTGAACGTCCTCAGTATTCTGCCTGTACCTATGTCTTAGGCTTACGTATTAGATCAAAAACTCCCTGAACAGAGAAGCTTTACAGCTTTTTATTACCACAGCATCAAGCATGAAGCCTTGCAATTTACAAGGTACATATGGTTAGTTTGGACGGATGGGTGGGTGAATGGATGAATGGATAGATGGTTGGACAGGTGGATGAACAGATAAATGAGAGTTCAAAGATCTTGAGAGGCAGAGTGCAGTCTAAGTAATGCTCTCTCCCACTGGGGCACTTTGGTGATAATCAAACCAGACGAGGTAACGTGTGATCTGAAATATTATTGATAATCAGTTTTAATATCTAGGGAATGGCTGATTTATACCTCTCCTATTTCCAAGTGTGGAGCAAGACAAGGACATTTAATCAGATGATACTAATTGACAAAACTTTTCAGTCTCTCCTGATCCCCTTTTAGACTGGCTAACTCTTTAGGTCTCAGCTTAGATGTCTTTAGGTCACTTTTTTCAGAAATATATTCCTAACCCCCAAGGCATGTTGAGTGATTATCCCAGGTGCCTCCATTGTACAAGAATATACTATAATTGCTGTGTAAATGTTACATCACATTGTTTCAAGTTACAACCTCAGTGTTTGAAACGTAGTGTATACTAAAATTAGCAAAGGGATTGCCTCTGAGTGGAAGAAGTCACTCTACCTGGAGTTCAAACTTAAAATAGATCCTTTTCTTCCAGGCTAAGTCTTTAAATATATCCCTGTAAGCAGGAGATTAGGATGTTACTATCATCACTTTGTGGTCAGTGTTGTACTCACTACATAAAGATACTATAGATAGAGAGGTATTTGCATTTTTAATTGATAGGGGATATTTATGAAGACATAATATAGTCATTCTTTTATATATTTGCCTGGAAGTATTCAGAGTGGGAAGGTGTGGGGGGCACTTGGAGGAGAGAAACCATTGCAACTTGCCAACATTAGAAAAATTATATTTTAATATTTCTAAAGTAGAATTCTAAGCGTACAGTTGCAATATCAATCGTACGTTCTTATTTTTAAGCACTATAAATAAAAAAAATGTTAGTGGAATTCTAGTCATAAACTAGAATTCCTGGAACTGGAAGTCTTATTCACATAATTAATCTGGACTTACCTTAAGAGCATTTTAGGTATTTGTTTATGGATTCTGGAAGGATGCAGGAGTCAGGATTATGAGAGTTTGGGTGATTGTGTTTTTAGGCACTTATTTAAAATGTTGCCATCAACATTTTTAATACTTCCTGTTGAGTAATTAGATGCAGTGGAAAGAGTACTTGGTTTCTTAGCAGACTGTTACAAGTCCTTGATGGAAAAAGACTATTTATTGTCTGAATAGTGTCCCAGCTGCCACTATCATTATCACCTCAGTGACCTGCTCTGTACTTTGCACAGTGCGTGGCCCATAGTGGAGGCTCCATGAATTGGCATTGGGGTGAATACTAAATGAGCTGAAAGAAGTGGAGGTAGATGATGTAGACTGTACTTTAAGGAGATGGGTAGTTAAAAGAAGAAAATGAGATGTCATTTAGAAGAGGACATGGTACAATAAAAGCATTTGTAAATGCCATTGTTTTCTCACCCATTATACAAGCAGCAGAAATTTGTTATAAGAAATTTAGAAAATTCAGAGAAACAGAAAATTAAACCCCCCCGGTCTCTCAAGCCAGAAATGACATTCTACTCTTTTCCCGTTGTATGCACCCACATGCCCACACACCCACATACTAGTTTATATGATTCTTAAAACAAATTTGAGATATTTACTCATGACTAAGCAGTTTCCCATGTCATTCGTTATCTATCTAAAACATTCCATCATTCTCGTCCCCCTCCTCTATTTCTCCATCTCCTAATTTATTTAACCAACCTATATTCTTGGCCATTTGGGCATTTTCCAATATCTGCTACTATATTTCCACAATGGCTATCCTCAAGCAAAAATATTTAGACACATCTCTATTATTTCCTTAGGGTAGATTTAATGGAAGTATGATTTGTGGATTGAATATAGCTAAAACTACTTTCAGGGTTGAGGCAAATAAACTGGAGTGAACAGAAAGTTAGAAGTTCCACTAAGAGAACAGAGAGTAAATAATGGAGCAAGGGCTGGTGGAAGATCAAATGAAATGGCTAAACCATGACCTGAGAAATGTGTCTTTAAAAGGATCCAGGATCTACTTCCTCTAAGATAGAAAGGAAGAAGGAAAGATGGTGGAAAATATAGATGTTGGGTGTTGGAAGAGGGAAAAGCAGGGGGAGTCCTGATAATCCCTCTTTTCAGTGACACAGGAAATATGCTCATCTTATGAGAATGCGAAGTCGGGAATGCAGTTGAAGACTTGAGGAGACAAAACTTTAGAATAATCCACGTTTGGAAGGGGAAGTAAGCAAAGTAGTACAAATACTGACACTTTCTGAATACCAGTCATGTGCCAGGAATGGGGCTTGGACTTTAATTGTACTGTTATTTAATTTCCTCACCAATCCCCCAAAATAGGACTACAGATGAAGAAATTAAGCTCATGGAACTTGATTAACTATTATAGACACATGGTTACTACACCTGGAAATAAACCTAGATCTATGAATCCACTGCCCTCATATGAACTCCTCATATAACAATAATGGAACTGATACCAGATGACACTAGGCGACACCTGGAAGGTACCATCGTCAAATCTGAAAAACACTGCTCTGGACAAGAAGTGAAACTGCTACAATAAAATCTTCATTCTATCATATTTATGTTTTTCAACTAGAGAAAAAGGTGAAAACTTACACTGACTTGCAAGCATATTTTCTAACTTATAATTGCATGTATAATCAAAAGTAAGTCTTGAAACTACCTTATCCCCTTTGGAGCCCCCAGACTAACCACTTTCATTAAGAGGTAGGACCTTATTTCTAAGGCAGATAATTAAAATATGTTGTAATGAAGACAGAAATGATAGTGTCTTATGCTAAGTCAGTCCACAGGGATTTGTAGCTGAACTAGGTTGAGGCTTTAATAGTGAAAAGATGTTTTTGATAAACCTGCCTGGCTCATGCTAATAGACAGGTCCTATTCAAGCTAAGGTTAAAAGTTGAATGCTGAATTTAATTTGGAAAAGTGTAATAGCTTATGAAATGTGGCAAAATTATTGGAAACTTTGTTTAAAGTTTGCATTTTGGATGTACTATAATGTTAATGCGGGAAGTATTTTTTAAATATTCACTCATACATTTAATAGCCATGTTTTAACCCCTAATATGTACAAGTTGCATGCAAGGTGGAGGGTCAGAGAGAAGAGATATAAAGATGAGCATAAGCTTCCCTAACCTTGGGAATCTCATAATCACCTGTTACCTGTAATGTATGATCTGATAAGACATCATGCACATACTTTATGCTTAAAGCATTCTTATTGAACTAGAACTCCAGAGAACCCAACCAGCCATTCCACTTTTTAAAATTTAGAATTCTAAGAATGCTGAGTCACGGCAAATATCTTCCACTCGATTGCATTCCTATGAGGTCAAGGGCCACTTTATTTATTATTTTTTTTTTTTGCGGTACGCGGGCGTCTCACTATTGTGGCCTCTCCCGCTGCAGAGCACAGGCTCCGGACATGCAGGCTCAGTGGCCATGGCTCACGGGCGCAGCCGCTCCGCGGCATGTGGGATCTTCCCAGACTAGGGCACGAACCTGTGTCCCCTGCATCGGCAGGTGGACTCTCAACCACTGCGCCACCAGAGAAGCCCCAGGGCCACTTTATTTTTACTCTACCCTCAAACAATTATACAATGTCTGCATACAGTAGGCGCTCAATAATTTGAATAAATAAGTTAATTGCAATAGTCATCCTAGTCCAGGGATCTGGAATTACCACCACCGAAGTGATTTTCTTTTATGGATTGGAAATTATCTCCAAAGTAGAGCCTGTAAAATGTAAATATGTATTATCTTAGGGGTATCTACCCACTGGATGCCTGTTTATCAGATTAATATATGAGAGAGCTGAAGTTTTGAAAGCAGCCCCCGAGAGAAGGAGAGAAGTGCTGGATTTGGTTTAATATCCTAGGAGGGGGTTTGAGGTTTGGGAAGAGCCTCAAAATATTAGAACTAAAAGAGACCTTAAAAATGTCAGAATGCAGTAATTTCACATTTTTCTAGCTGTAGCAGTACCTGTCTCCTCCTAATGAGGTCAGAACAGAAGCCCACTTTATTTTATTTTTTTGTTAAATGTAGATGATCTTGGAACTCCCACGTAGGCCCCTCATGGTCCCCCTTTCTCTTGTCCATGGAGGCTTGTGAGAGATCTGTCAGATTCAACTATGAAGCCAGGAAGGTAGTCCAACTTTCTCATTTTTCAGAAGAGCAGAATTCAAAGCCATCTGAGTTAGATTATGTTTGCAGGATAATGCCCTTCTTAGGATAAGAATTCAGGCTACCATCTTGGACTTAAATCCTCTCTCAAGTCCATATGAAAGGAGCACAAATGATCTGACACAAATCCTAACTTTGCCTTGACTAATTGGGTAACTTCGGGCCAGTGTAAAAGAAAAATTTCACCGGACAAATTAAACAGTCAAGGAAAGTTTTATTCAAGAGTATTGCAACAAGGGTCAAGATTACTGCAATAGAGGAGAGAGATTAAACTCAACTCCTCTGAGATAAAACGTGGAAGGATTTTTAAATATTGGGATAAACTAATGGAAAAGTCCTGGAGAATATTACGGGGAGTGATTGGTTGATGTTATTAGGCCATCTGTGTTTGGTAATTGTTGCTTATGGAAGTCGGGCTCCTATTCTGCCACAGAGATTGGAAATAGAAGCCCTACCTTTGTTGGTGATTACATTTCAAAGAAAATGTAATCAGGTCCTTGAGAAAGACATTTCTGGGTTGTAGAAAATTTACATCTCAAAGAGTCAGAGAAAAAAATCTACAATCTTAAGTTTCATAAAGTACATGCTCCAGGAAAAGGGAGGTCAGGAGCCTGTAGTCAGGAAGAAACTTAAGTTTAAAGTTAGTATAGACTTAAGTCTAAAGTTTAGTATAGCTGAGGCGATGTTCATTGACTTTATCTGTAAAGGGGAGGTAACACAATTATATCTTAAGAAAGTTTTTGAAAATTACATGGGTTAATATTACTAATGCATTTTATACATATAACTTAATGTCTTACAAATATCAAATACCAGAGAGCCAATGAGAGCTTCTTAGAGGAGACCAGCTTTGGTTAAAGGAGTAAATGAAATAAAAGGTAAAACTGATCATTTCTCTTGCATAACAAGTCCCTAATAAATGTCAAGTACCTACCTTATTTCTAATCCCCTACCAATTTATCATTATTCTAATTTTGTAGAGAAACAAATTAAGTCTCAGAGACTTTAAGTCTTTTGTTCAAGGACACATACCAGCAGGGGTAGAGCTCTGATCCAACCACAGTACTGTCTAACCTCCAAGCCCTTGTTTTTTCTAAAAGAACAAACTTCTCGAAATTTCATCATGCCTAAGCCCAGAGAAGGCACACCTATATAGTCACCCTGTCTAGAAAACAGAGTGGGCAACCTTTCCATTATTTTGTTCCCAATTTTGTTGACTTTGTGTCGGTGTTAAAATGAGAGGCAAAAATTGAGTGGGCCCATTGACTGGACAACAGAGCCATTCAGCTAAAGGCCAGCTAAGAATTATAAGGGTACAATTTGACATTTTCTGGGACAGGCCATGTGAGCACTTAAAGACATCAGTGGCCCATTAAGTAGAAAGCAGGTGACCTTTTCTTTCCCTGCCTTCTATACTTGGCATTAGCAGGAAAGAAGTGGTGTGTGCAGACACAAGGACAGCTCTCTGTCATAAGCAAGAACCTTTTGCCTCCTTGTGCACAGTTGGGCAAGAAGTATTCTATGAGGAGCCGCATACAAAACAGAAGCTTTTCTTTTTGCTCAGATTACAGCGTGTGACTTTCTCTTCTCTCCTGCTCGTCTTATCAGTTCAAAGAAAGTTTATTCAGCAATTCTGCTGGAGATGTGATTTAGGAGGTGAACTCACCCAGTTGAGGTCAGCAGCGCTCTGCAGACAGTACTGGACCTACTGCCACAGGCTTGGGTTTTAAGCTACTTTCAGTAAGAAGTTATAACTGTGGACAAAATTTTTTTTCTCTGAGTCTCGGTTTCCTCCTCCATGGAAAACTGTAACTAAATCATTCCTAAAATTGGTTTCTTACTGTCTTGTAATTAGAATTCTAGAAAGCTGTCCAAATGATGTTACTTCCCAGGAATCTTTTGGCATCACCCCAGCCGGGAGAGAGCCTTCTTCCTCTGAGCTCCCATCCTGCTGACTGTTTGGACCTCTCAGAGGTACTGTCCTATTCTTTTTTGTGTGTGGGAGACGGCCTGGCTCAGCAGAACAACACCCAGAGCCAGGCAGATCTATGCCTGTACGCTCAGTGTGCTGCTTGCTACACATGTATGACGTGGAATACATCATCTAACCTCAGCCTCAGTCTTCTCCTCATCTGTAAAATGCAGGTGTAGTGGATATTTTCCAAGTGTTTTTTTTTTTTTCCCTTGCCTAGCACTTTAAAAAATACCTTTCCTGTAATTGGAGAACCCCCATCTTCTGAGTATTCCTCTCCAAATTTACACCACAAACACTTTGCAGCTTCCCTTGCAACCAGGATTCAGACGTCTGACCTAATCCTCTAGCCATCAGTCATGTACTATCGCAAGACTTTGACTTGAATGTGAGGAAACAGGTGCTGCTAAGAATGCAATTCTGTAAAGGGTGGTGGTGGTAGAGTCACTTAGGTTCCAAGAGAAGAGGTGGGTATTTAGATGCCCAGCATTAGCTGTACAAGCTGCCGTGCTGCTCCCAGCAGCAGTCCCGGAGGTGCGGTTGAGCATTGAATCTGACCAAGAATCACTTCAGAGTGATGTTTCCATTGTCTCAGAAATTCTTACAGCTAGTAACTATGTTTAAATGGATTCTGTTTTTGCTCTAACTCACTACAGGGGGGTCTGTGTCTTCCAACTGGAAACGCTGAGTTTTAAATGTGGGTAGGCACAGCTATGGTGTAAAGTCAGTTTGAGGATTAAACAAGGTCAGTAATGTGCTGAACCTAATATCTGGAACAACATGGGGACTTCATAAATGGTGTCATGTTTTATTATCTTTGCATATTCAATCTACTCTAATAAATGGAGAGCTTCTTGAAGACCAGTATGTGTGCTATGCCAGGGCACCATGTTGAGCGCTTAGAGGGCTTCAAAGAAACATTCATAATTATCTTTCCCTTAAGGACATTACATCTCAGTAGGAGAGGCTGTAGAGCATTTGCTCCTGTGTTAGATTATCTACATTCCAATCCCATCTTTTGTAGCTCTTAGATCTCCCACTAATTTTGCAATACAAGGCAATTCTATGCCTGTGTTATTTTTCTCTGTAAAGTAACATATTAGTTCCTTCCTTATATGGTTAATGTGAATACTAAATGAGTTAATGCAATTAAAACATTCGCAGTAGAGCCTGGCACATAGTAAGTACTCACTAGATATTCGCTCTTAGGAAAGTTAGATAGTTACTCTAAGTGAAGTTTTATTTATTAAGTGGTCAGAGTTTGTAGAGCAGAAGTTCCCAGTTGTCCAAAGAACTGAGACAAGCCCTTGCAGAAATGTCAGCTAGCTCCCAGGGTCTCAGAAATTTGTGAGAGCTAGGCGCTCTAAGCCCCTTGCACGTGCGTCGTCATGTTTATTCTTCCAAGGAATCTTGGAGCTGATGACTATTCCGACTCTATAAGTAAGCCGTTGCTTGGTGACCTGGCCAAGGGCCCCAAGTTAGAAAGATGACGGATCAGGACTTGAGTCCAGGTTTTCTGACCCTAAATCCACGTTCTTAATCCCTACACTGCAATTTTGTGAGGGTCCTGGATTCTCCTGACCGACTGATGCTGAGTGAATTTTGATCTTCTCAACCCTTCTAAAAATGCATTTAGTATTTATGTAGTATATGGACACTTGTTCATGCCAATTCGTTTGGAAATTTTAATGGTTTGGAAACTGCCCATTAAGATGATTCATGTTTGACTATAGCTATCTGGGAGCAGCCCAGCTTTAGGACTTTAAGTGTCTCTAACAAAGAGAAGGAATCCTTTGGCAGCACAAGGCACTGTTTCATTTTACAAAATTTGCTTTCATTAGGTTTACATAGGTCACCATTTGTCTAGGAGCTTGTTAACAGTTGCTTTAGGAAAACGTTGACTATTTTCTCCTACATAGGACTTCTTTACTCCAGTGGTTTAGATAAAACTGACTTTGCAATGGATGCAGTTGGATTTGGCCATTTAGTACCTGAAAGCATAATTAGAAGTTTGCGAAAAGAATCAATAAAGAATATGGAAGCATTTATGTAGATTTATTTGTAATTCAAACCTGGACCAGTTGATACCTCAGTTGTTGAGGGCAGTTGAATTGAAAAATATTATTATCTCTCAGAATTACAAGTTAAAGCTAAGGAAAGCAAAATAGTTGGCATGTTAAATCAAAGCTTGTTTCTATATCATAGCCCATTTTTTCCACTTAAATATTAAACCTACTCTCAATTAAATACAGCAGTTGGAGATAAAGGAATTATCTGACGCAGGGAATTGAAGAATTAGAATGATGAATCAAATTTTCATATCTGTAAAAGGGGAAATTTACCTTATATAAAATGTATTTCAGCTGATATATAAGCCATAGAAGTATTATCATAAATATTATAAATGTATTTTTAAATTAATTTTTGGTGTTTTATTTTCCACATGTCGAATAAAATCTCGGCAATTTTAAAACACACAGAGCTACAGTGTATACCATGTAATCACAATGAAGTTAAATTCAGGTTTCACTAGATGTCCAAACTACATTTATTACAGTATTGGTTTTTGCAGCCTTTTTATTCTCTGAAACCAATGGTCTTCCCTTACCCTGCTCCTGCTCTGCCTCAAATCCCAGGGATTACTTTTTAAAAATTAAAATAGAGAAAATTCATATTTGGGTAAAATGATTTTATGTTTATTCAGGGTCCCAAATATGACTTTTTCATGCTTATCTAAATTTTCCAGAGAGGTCTGGGGGCTTACACTAGTGGCTGACCACCCGTGCAAAATTTCTTCAAAGACTTCTGTTAGAAACCCAAGCAAGCAAAGTATGCATTTTATTCCATAGTATACTCATGGTTATATTTATTACAAACAAAACAAAATGAAACGAAAACCTCCCCTTCATCCTGCCAAAAATCGCCTGGTAAAATTGATGCTAAAGAAAGATCTACCACGTTTAACCTATGATTTTAAGTATCTCCACACAGAACTCCATGAATGGGGAATCAGGGCAGTTTACAAAAATAAATCTCACTGGTAAAGCTCTGATAAATATAATTTAATATTTCCTTGAAGGTATTTTACTCTCAAGATTCCTTATTTTTTCTACAAACATTCTGTCTGTTTGAACTCCTAGTCAGTTATAACAAGGTAGGGATCCTCCTCTTTGGTATGTGGGGGGAATATTTGCAGGCATTACAGAATAGGCCTAACAGGGGTCTAATTGCTTAAGAGAATAAGGATTCTCCTAGAAAATAACTTAAGGTGAGAAAGCATAGAGATATACAAAAGACTTTAAATCCAAAAACTCAGGGCCAGAGGCTGAGAGAGTGTTTCAGTACCACATGGGGCCAATCATTCTGCTCTTTCAATTTAGGACTAAGTTCTTATATCGGAAGCCTGTGGAGAGAGGACTGCACTAATAAAGCAAATCTAAAACATAACACCACAAAAAATAAATAGAATCAAACAAAAGCCTTCCAAGTCTGTGACCGAATTTAGCAGCATTGGGCTAGCATTTATGCAAAGAAATTTTTTTCCTAGTATCTATTTTGCCAATAAACCATCTGGTACAGAGTTTGATAACACTCTTTGGAGTGCTTAAGTCACTGCCTCTGAAGTTTTAATTCCTGATTGCCATAGGCGTTCAAAGCTATAGATATAGGCTGACTTACACATTCGTGCATCAACTTCATGTAAAGAAGAATTTTTACATAAATGTACTTGCGGTGCCCAACATTCCCAATGCTATTGGCAGAACAGAAGTTGTTTAGGTGTGTTTCGTGACTGTCGCCAGCTCTAATAACAGTCATGGTTGAAAGGGAGACTGAGCAAAGAATAAGAAACTGTCAGGTGAGAGGACTGCATTTGTGAGTATACGTGAGATATACCAGAAGACTCCCCGAATACTTGCCAAGTCATGTTTAAAAGAGGTGGTATTGCCATCCTACAAGAGGCAATGAGGGCTGAGGCAGATGAGCTGTTTGATCATTTTTGTCTTGATCCCACTTTCTTTTTCCCAGGTTAATGGGATCCTGAGATATAGCGTTTACAAATACAAACTTCCTAATTGTGTTGGAATTAGGGGAAGTAGATAATGGGAACTCAGTAAATACTGTTATCTTCCTAATCTAGCAGAAGTTGTTCCGTTCTTTTCTGAGACTGTTTGAAATTAAGCCTCCATTTACTTTAGGATAATAGGCCTCCGGAGGTAGGAGAAAAATCGAGATGGTTTCTGTAAAGTTGTCTTTCCTTTATTTGCATATCCATTTCTGTAGCCTGCCCAGCCTAGCAGTAGAGACCCTGCCTACCTTTGCATAGTCTTTTCTAGGTATGGGCACATCTCTCTAGTGCACCAGAGGCTGAGAGTCTACCATAGCCATCCACTTTCAGGAGGTATTGGATAGAGTTCAACACTCTTCATGGAGGGCTACTAAGGTCAGAAACTCTTGATTCCCTGACACCACCTCTGAGGCTCTCTTTATAGTCATTATATCTGTGTAGATAAATATTTCCCAGTCACTACCATCCCATCACCAAACATGGCTGGGATAAAGGCAATGATTAAAGCAAATTGCTCGAGTATATAAAACTAGTCTTCCTCCCTTCCTTCCTTCTTTCTTCCCTCTTTCTTCCTTCCTTTCTTTCTTTCTTCCTTCCTCCCTCCCTCCCTCCCTCTCTTTCTTTCTTTCTTTCATTTCTTTCTTCTTTCTCTTTCTCTCTTTCTTTATTCTTTCTCTTTTTCTTGGAAAAAAATTATGTTCTTCTGATCAAGCAAATGGCCAAAGAATCCCTTTAGAAGAACACCCTTTATTTAAAAAAAAAAAAAAAGCATTTACTTCCTGAGAGGCAAGGTGGTTTAAAGCAGCCCAGTTTTTGTAATGATAACAGCTACAGCCCAACAGGACACTGATTTCCTGAGGACGTTGAGGGGGCCTCATCAAATACCAGCAGTCTTCCTCAGGACCATGAATCACTGCATAATTTCCATCTAAGTACTTTCCTGTTCACGAAAGAACATAAGTGAATGCAATTGTCAGTAAGAACTGGAAATGGCAGTTCATCATCTTTGTCACCCTCAGCTTCATTGTTAGGAGGTGAGCAAGAGGACGTTCATTTTGCATTCTGCACTCTTGGGTATAATTTGAATTCTTCTTAGTCATAAGCACGTGGTCAACTTATAATTTTGTAAATATTCATTAAATAAAAGTGATTACTGACAGCAATGACTCACTAATCTTTGAGGGAAAATAACGCTTTGAATGTCAATGCTGAAGAAAGTCTCAGCAAATATGCATTTAACATATAATCTGTTTATGTTCACACTTTTTTTTAAAACGTGAATTTTTAGCATTGGGAAGTAGAGGGACACTAGTTGTTGGCTGCAGACCAAAGCGATCTTTAGCCCTCATACAAACGCTTGAGTGAACAAAGGGAAGCAGGGAATTTGATGAATCTGTAATATATTTTGAATAAGGAAAAAATCCTAAATGATAATTCTTTTTGTTTTATATTTTTACATTAAAGCATATTGACATGCAATAACTGAACATTTCAAAAGTGTTTAATATGACAAGTTTTGATATATGTAAATACCCATGAAATAATTTCAAGCAAAATAGTGAACCTGTACACCTATAACCCTCAAAAGATTTTTCGTATCTCTTTGTAATCTCTCACTCCCGGCCTCCCCACCACCTTCCACAAGCAACCACGGGTCTGTTTTCTATATAAACTATATTAGTTCATTTCTTTTGTAATGTTAAATAAATGGGATTATGAAGTCTGCACTCTTTTATCTGGCTTCTTATATTCTGCATGATTATTTTGAGATTCCTTATTGTGTGTATCTGTAGCTCATTCCTTTTTAATGCTGAGTGGTATTCCATTGTATACATATCCAACATTTTATCGATTCATTTCTTGTTAAATATTTGGGTTATTCCAATTTGGGGCTATTAGGAATAATGCTGGTATGAATATTTGTGTACCAGCCTTTGTATGCCCATATGTTTTCTTTCTCTTGGGTAAATCTCTAGGAGTGGGTTGGATGGATCATGTGGTAGGTATATGTTCAACCTTTTAAAAAAAACAGCTAAACTGTTTTCCAAGTTTTTCTAGCAGCATATGAGAATTCTAGCTGTTCTCCCTCCTCACCAACACTTGGTATGATCAGAATTTTAATTTTAGTCAACTTGCTAGGCATGTAAAGGTATCTCATTATCATGTGAATTTGCATTTTCCTATGACTGATGATACTGAGCATCTTACCTGTGCTCATATGCCATCTGTATATCTCTTTGGTGAAGTACCTGCTCAAAGCTTTTGCCCATTCTTTAAATGGGTTGTTTGTTTTATTATTACATTTTGAGAGTTCTTAACATATTCTGCATACAAGTTCTTTTTTTCCCCTATGTATACTTCATAAGTATTTTCTTCTGTTGGTGTCTTTCAAAGAACACAAGTTTTAGATTTGATGAAGTCCAAATTAACGTGTTTTCTCTATAATGGATTATGCTTTGTTTTTATATCTAGGAAATCTTTACTGAATCTATGATCACTAAGAGTTTTTTCCTCTAGAAATTTTATAGTTTTAGATTTTACATTGAAATCTATGACCCATTTTGAGGTATTTTTCGTGTATCGTGTGAGGTAAAGACTGAAGATATTGTTTTTCTTATGGATATCTAAGTGTGTTCGTGTCATTTGTCAGAGAGACTCTATTTTCTTAATTGGTTTGCCTGCACTGTTCTTAAAAATCAATTTTTCATTTATTCGGTGATCGATTGCTATTCCATTGATCTGTCTACTGTTACTCCCATGCCACACTATTTAGCTGTACAGTAAGTTTTGAAATTAAGTAGTGTTATTCCTCCAAATTTGTTCTTTTTAAATTTCCCTGGCTAGTATAGATTCTTTGAATTTCCATATGAATTTGGAATCAGCTTGTTCCTTTTTACCAAAAACAAACAAACAGAAAAAAAAAAGCTCTCTGGGAATTTGATTTTGATTGTGTTGAATTTATAAGTCTTCTTGGGGAAAACTCACAACATTATTTAGCCTTCAATTTGTGATGCTATTATAAATAATATTATTTTATTTCAAGTTTTGTTCAACATCAGAATAAAGAAATGCAAGTGTATTTTATATTGATGTAATAACAACACTAAGTTATTATTTCTGTTGGCTTTTTATGCAGATTTGATTGGGATTCATAGATAGTTATTGTCATCTTCAAGTACAGACAGGTTCACTTCTTTATTTTCAACAATACCTTCCTTCCTTCTTTCCCTTCCTTCTTTCTTTCTTCTTTCCTTTCTTTTTTCTTTCTTGCTTGCTTGCTTTTTTCCTTTATTCCTTCCTTCCTTTTTTTTTTTTCTGATTGCACTGGCTAGAAGCTTCACTATAATGTTGGATATAAGAAGTAAGGGCAGATATCCTTCTCTTATTCCTCATATTAAAAGGAAAGCATTCAGTCTTTCACCATTAAGTTAACTGTAGGTTTTTCAAAGATGCTTTTGATTGGGCTGAGGAAATTTCCTTTTGTTCCTGTTTGCTGAGAGTTTTCATTAGGAAGTGATGTTGGAGATTTATCAAATGGTCTTTCAGCATCTATTGAGGTGATCACTTTCATTGTAGTGTTCTTGCCTGGCTATGGTATTAGGATAGTGCTGACCTCATGGAATGTATTGGGAAGTCTTCTTTATTCTTCAGTTCTCTGGAAGAGCTTGCTTAGAATTTGTATGATTTCCTGCTTATATGTTTGGTAGAATCACCAGTGAAACTATCTGGGACTAGAATATTCTATGTTAGAAGGTCTTTAATTACAAATTCAATGACTTTAACAGAGTTATTCAGATTATCTGTTATTTTATAGATTTCATATTTATTCCAGTATAATTGACAAAATTGTAAGATATTTAAAGTGTACATTGTGGTGATTTGATATACGTATACGTTGTGAAAGGATTCTGCCTATCTAGTCAGTTAACACACACATTCATCACGTCACACATTTCACATATCTTTTATTTCTTTTTTGTGAGAACATTTAAGTTCTATTCTCTTAGCAAATTACAATGATGCAATAGAGTGTCTTCAACTGTAGTACCATGTGTTACTTTAGATCTTCAGGCTTTATTCATCTTATAGTTGAAAGCCTGTACCATTTTACCTGTTATGTCTTCAAGTTCACTTATCTTTTCTTCTACAATGTCTGATATGCTATGAAGAATATATACTGTATTTTGCATCTCAGAAACTGTAGTTTTTAATTCTAGGAGTTTTATCTGGGTTTTTTTTTTTTACATCTTTCATGTTTCTACTTAATGATTTGAAAATATGAAATACATTTATAACAACTATTTTAATCTTATTAACTGCTTTTGCTAACGCTTGTGGCAGCTCTGGTTTAGTTTTAATTGAATAATTTTTATTCTCATTATTGGTTGTATTTTTCTGGTTCCTTGTATAGAACTGGTACTCTTTGACTAAACACCAAATATTGTAAATTTTATATTGTTGTGTGCTGGGATTCTTTTCCTTCTTGTAAATATTCTTATGCCTTGTTCTAGAATTCAGTTAAGTTGCTTAGGATCATATTTTTTTTTTCCTTTTGGGTCTTTCTTTTAATATTTGTGAGCTAGGATGAGAACAGATTTTTGTCTATGGTAATTATTTCCTACTCTTGAGGCAAGACTTTTCTGAGTAGTCTACCCAGTGCTCTGATTGATGCTCCATTAATTAATTATGTGTTGTCCCAATCACATAATTTAGAGAACAATTACTGTAAGTTACTATGTCTGGTCCTGTGTGAGATCTGAGTATCGTCCCCTCTAATCTTTTGAAGTGGTTCTTTCCCCACAATTGGTTCATTTCTCATACACATGATGATCAGAACTCTAATCAGTAATCAAGAGAAATGCTCTGCAGGTCTCTGAGTGTTCTCTCTGTACAGTTTCCTTTTCTCTAGTACCCTGTCCAGCAAACTCTGGCTGCCTAGGTCTCCCCAGACTCTCATATCTGTCTCCTTAATTCAGCAAGTCCACCTGAGTTCCTACTCCCTGCACTATCACCTGGAAATTCTTTCAAATAGCAGGCTGGGGCAATTGTAGGGCTCATCTCATTCGTCCATCCCCAGTGTCTCAGAGATTGCTATCTATCATTGCCTTATGCCCAGGGTCTTCTAAAATGTTATGAAGTAAATTTTGCCTGTTTCTGTTTTAGATTGGAGTGTAAATCTTATCCTTATTACTCCATCTGGGTCAGAATTAAATAGCTCAATTGTGATTTCTTTTATTATGGACTACTAGAAAAAATATGATGAAATGCAATATATTGAGTGCAGAGAGGCAGATATTTTAGTCGGTTTTTTAGTTATTGTATTTTTAGTACCTGAAATGATGTCTTGCATATAGTTGGCATTAAATAAATAGTTCTTGATTGAATTACATAACCATCTACTGTATACTGAGTAATTCATTAGGATTTCCATCCTTATTTATAATATCTAGAATCATCCTAAAAAGCTGGCGATCTTATCTGTCTTTTGTAGAGGAAAAACTAAGGCTCAGAGAGGTTATATGTCTTACTCAAAGTCATATAAGTCATGGTCTGGTCCAGGTAATTCTGACTACTCAGCTCTTATACTTTCCTCTAAGTCATACAAGACTCATCAGTGAGAAAAACTGAGAGGGCAATTAATTATAAATTAAACTTGAAGCAAAATATTAAATCTAAGATCATTCAGTTCCTCAAAGCAAATGTTACTTTTTAAGTGAAATGTATATTACCATTAGGAATGCATATTACCATATTATCTGGCTGTGGGGCTTTGTGAATATGGACTACATGCCTTAAAATGCAGGGTTTTAGAATTTCTCTCTAACTTATTAAAAAACAATAGCAACAACTGTTCATAAATTTATATAAAATGGTGGTGAAATTGAGTAATCGTTAAGAGTATGGAAACTGAAATGATATAACCCATGATCTAATCCCAGTTCTGCCACTTAATATCCTAGGCAAGTTACTTAATCTTCTCAAATCGTGTTTCCATGTGTATAAATGGTAATGTTAATAACACCCTCTATATCAGTTAGAAAAGGCCACATTTGGTTCAAAAGTACCCACAGCTTAAGAAAATTAATGTATATTTCTCATTTATGTCACAGTTTGGATGTGTCAGGTGACTCGCCTGAGTAGCTCTTTTCCATGCAATCTCTCAGGGGTGCAGTGTGTCTCCAACTCATTGCTTCATCATCCCCTAGAATCTCTTTGGAGTTTACCTCCAAAGACCCTATGTTCAGCTGACTGATAAAATTCAAAGGGTATCTTCTGTACTTTCTTGACCACTTTGACCAAGAAGTAATAAACAACACTCTTGCTCACATTAATTGGTAAAATCCAGTCACAAAGATTCACTAAAATTCTGTAGCTACAAGGAAGTACAGTTCCTAGCTAGCTTTTTCCCAGTAGCCATTCTATACCATTGAAGGTGAACTTGAATCTTTTGTGGGAAGTTGACCTTCTCTGCCATACATTTTTCATGGGACTGTTATCAGGACTAAAGGGAGAATATATGTAGAGCCCTTAGCAATTGGCATATACTATCCTCTTAAAAATTGGGGAGATATTATTATGAATCAGTCTATTGATCTGGATACAATAAAGAATATTTAGCTAGAAACTGAGTTTTCTTACCTATTTATTGAAAGAAATAAGGAAATTCAACTAAATGATATAAACTTATGTCAGATCACAGATGATTTTCTGGGTTTTGGAACAGTCTTTATTCTGTTGAAATAAGTACAATATAGGAAATAACATATAGGTGAACGAGGCAGCTAAAAATAACTATGGAAGTTATAAGAGCAGGGATTTATTACCTGTAGGTATATTGGGCTTCTTTCTCCTTGCCTAATACTGACATACATTTATTTAACGAATACTGGTCTACGTATTCTGCTCCTACCTGTGTTACATATCTCAAAATCAACTTTTTCTTCCCATTGTCATTTCAAACTTTCAAGCTTTAGCCTTCCAGGATTATCAGCATGGAGCTCCCATATTCCAGTCCAGAATACATTGTTAACAAATGATTCTGAAACAGGGCTTTCTGATGTCCTGCAATTGCTCTTTATTACCTGTTGAATCAAGTTCAACTGTTCAGCCTGACTTCCAGGCTTGCAATCAATAGTATCTGCCTGATATTACCAATGAAATAATATCTATCAAAATGTATTTCTGTAACCTCCACATCAAATTCTTCACTTCAACCATCTCTCCTAAATGTGTCCTTGCAGTTTGCTCCCAACTACATGCTTTTGTGTATAGAATTTATCCTCAAAAGAATGTCTTCCAAGGTCCTTAGGCAGAGGTAGGATGAACATTTTCTTCAAGGAAGATTTATTAGTTAGAATTTGTTTGGCTGCATATAACTGACAACTCAAAGTAATAGTAACTCAAACAGTTGGATATTAATTTGTGTCTCATGTAAAGGAAATTTTAAGGCAGGTAAGAAAGGGCTGGCATGACAGCTCCATCATCGAGAGGAGCCCTCTACTCTTTCTCTTCCACCAGCCTAGAGCAGGGCTCGGCAAATTACAACCCACAGGAAGATATAGCCCACAGACTGTTTTAGTATGACCTACCAACTAAAAATGGTTGTTATATTTTTAAAGGATTATAAAACAAAAAGCAAACAAACAATGAAGAAAACTATGCAATGAAGACCAGATGTAACCCAGATGTAAAGCCTAAAATATTTCTCTTGCCCATTTACAGAGTTTGGTAACCCCTGCCCTAGAGCATAGTTTTCATTCATAAGCTCACCTCATGGTCAAACATAGCTGTTGGAGTTCCAGCCATCATTCTCTCAGTCCAAGAAACAGAAAGGATAAAAGAGGAAATGGCAAGAAGGGCATGCCTTCCAGGTGAAGCAGAGGGAAAGGAGCGTTCCTGAAGTCTTACACATCACATTTTACTACACATGGGATTGAACTTTACCATGTGGTCAGATCAGGCAGCATCAAATTTGGATACATGGATTCTTTCAGCTGAGAACAGTATCACTCCTAATAATATCAACATTCTGTTATTAAAATGACTGTCATTGGATATGCAAATATCCATCTGTGTTGCAGGTCTGATAATCACTCATATAAGCTCTCTAGGTTGCTGTTTCAACATTAATAAGACTTGTAGCAGTAATGAATCATACAAGGCTTGTGCCATTAATGTGAACCGTAACATAATGGGTTGATCACAATTCTGAAATGAGTTGAAAGCACAACAATTAGTGACTCTTCAACATATACTTTGAGATCCAACTTACTTTGAATTTCTTGGCGCTCATGTATAAATATGCATTTACTCTTGCTCAACAGTCCCACTGTACTCTGAGCGCCTTTAAGGGCAAGGCCATATCTTATCCATCTTGGTATCTCTAGTGCCCTACAACTGTTATAGAGACAAAATTGAGATTTGGATTTTTGTTTTAAAGTAAATCCATTGAGTCACCTTACTTTAAAATCTATACCATAAGGAGGAATGTGCCTCTTCACTAACAAATAATTAGTGAGCACATACTGTAGCCAGGTAATGTACCAGGGGATATGGCAGGAAACAGAACAGACAAAAATCCCCACTATTATGGAACTTACATCCTACTACAATGGGAGAAAAAATAAATGTGTTGGTAATAAAAATACATATTGTGTTATATGGCAAATGTTTTCACAAAACTAAAGCAGAATAAACAAAACAGGATAGGGAATATTGGTGGGGGGCAGGGGCTTAACAATTTTTAATAGGTGTTCAGGGAAGGCCTTAAGGACAATATGTGATATGAGCAAAGAGGTGAAGGAGGAAGGAAGAAAGCCACATGGCTAGCTGGAGAAGTACTTGAGACAGCGAAGACTTCCCATGTAAGACTCTGAACAGTCACATGATGGACATGTTCAAGAAACAGCAAGGAAACTACTAGGATGTTTAGAGAAAAAGAAGTAAGAAAGAATAAAGTGAAAAATTAGCAGTTGATGTGAACCTTGTAAGCTATTATTAGGACTTTGAATTCTACTCTGAGTGTCAAGGGAAACCACGGGAAGGTTTTGCACAGAGGAATGATATAATCTGGCTGATGTTTCAGAAGAATCACTCTGGTTGTTATGGTGAGAATATAGAGGAGGTGTGCCAGATTGAACCAGGGAGATCAGTAATCTGAAGAGAGTCCCTAGTGTCCAGGGCAAAGTGGTGGAGACGCTAGTGGTGAGAAATGTCAGATTGTAGACACACCGCTTTCTGTATTGTTTGAATTTTGAAGCGTGGAGTTATCTCTTTTTTAAAATGAGATAATAGAAGGGAAGGAACTAGCGATAATGAATGTAAACATATTACTAGGGTAATTTGCTGAACTGGGGAGTGAGGAAATGAAGCAATAAACTGGAGGAGGATATAGAATCAAAAGGTCTTGAATTTTTATTTTATTTTCATATTTATTTA
Organism: Phocoena sinus; assembly: GCF_008692025.1. Taxonomy (NCBI): domain Eukaryota; kingdom Metazoa; phylum Chordata; class Mammalia; order Artiodactyla; family Phocoenidae; genus Phocoena; species Phocoena sinus. The sequence continues at coordinate 48,804,150 of NC_045767.1, read as the reverse complement.
AAAAAAGGAACACTCATAGTATTATGTAGACTGATCCAGCCTACATAAGGAGAAAATTAAGGGTGTAGAAGAGAAAGGGGTGAATCCTTGGAGTGATGTCCGTGTGCAGGAAGAAATCCTGAGAGCCAGTGCATGAGGGGGTGTGGGTGGCCTTAGATAGGAGCCCTTACCATTCATAGGCAGGAAAGGAAAGGAAGAAAAGTAAAGGGAAGGCTGTCATATAAGCCCAGAGGGACTGCTGTGGGCTGAATTGTGTTCCCCCCAAATTCCTAGGTCATACTAGCCCTAACTCCCAATGTGATACTGTTTGGAGGTGGGGCCTTCTGGAGGTAATTAGGTTTAGATGAGGTCATGAGGATGGTGCCTTCATGATGGAATTAGTGCCCTTATAAAAAGAGACAAGAGAGAACTTTCTATCTCTCCATCATGTGAGGACAACTAGAAGGCAGCCATCTGCAAGCGGGAAAGACAGCCCTCACAAGAACCCGACCATGCTGACACCATGATCTCAGACTTCTCAGCCTCCAGAACTGTGAAAACAAATTTCAGTTGTTTAAGCCACCCAGACTATGTTATTTTGCTGTGACAGCCTGAGTAAACTAATACAGAAAGCTAAGGGCCAGATGTGATTGTGGAAGCCTGTGGAAGTCATTAGTTACAGTTCTAACTTTACTAAAATCTTCATAGTTCTTTCATACAAATTGAATTACTTAGAGTTTGATCGATGATGTCAGTGCCATTAGGATTCATAGTTAAAATCAATCTCCTGTTACAAACTATAGGTAAGCCTTTAAGGAACAAAGGTTTCTATTGCAATTGTTCTTACAAAGACACTTTGACACACATTACTAGTCTTAAGTTTGTCTATAGTGCTTACAACTATTAAAAAGAAACTTTTCAATATTACAGGAAGGCTCTCTGTCCTTTCAGGAAGTACATTTTTAGATAGAAACATAAGTCTATGATGACAAGGTACAGAATGAGTGTAGAGATGTAACTTAAACGTTATGGTAACAGGGCTATAAATTTTGTATTCATTAGTTTATGTGTCAATTAACAAGAGTAGTGGCTAGCTCAGGGCTCGTCTTTTCAAAACACTAATTCAACAGATTGCCTTTATTTCAAGCCCCTTCATTAACTGTTTATTAAGACTGATAGTCTCTAGATTCAGGTCTAATTTTCTACCAGGGCAGAATTACAAAATAAGGGGCTTATAAATTTCTGATATGAATCAATTGAACTCTTGACAATTCTCTTCTTGAATGGGTAAACACACACACAATTTTAAGCTCAAAAGTTGTCTTCGATAGTAACCAGTTTAATCATGTTGTTATTTTTTGCTCTCTTTATAATTATTCCCTCCCCAGTGCACACACACGCACACACACACAATCGTCCAACTATAGTGCACACTCCTCCAAGACAAGTGGAGATGTCTTCTACCGAGTTCTCAGTACCTGGTCTGAGTCCCGAGGTTGGGACCAGGCTAACTGAGATCATAGTTCAGCGAGCCCTCCCAGAATATGAGTCAAGAGTGGCTTTGCAAGTGATCCAGCATAGATGTTTCCCTAACTGGACTCCCTTCTTGCAGTCCTGCCTCTCTCCAAACCCATTTCCACAGTGTATGCAGAGCACAAATAGACTCAAGCACTACCCCACCTAACACTCCCATCATTCTTACATCAATCCCAAACTTCCCTGAGCTCTGTATGTCCTAAGCATTGGCTGGAGCTCCACGCTTCTTGAAACGTGGAGGATTGGCTCCAGCTCTGCCATGTGAAAAGTCTCCTGCCTTCTTCAAGGTTTCTGCAGGTCCCAGAGTCACCTCTCACTCCTGCATTCTCCCTCCACCAAATACTACTTACTCTACATATTGATTCTAGCAGGAGTTCTGTTAGTTCATCTCTTCCCTGATATCACAACAGATGTGGAACTTGAATTCTTTCTTTGATTTTCCTAACTACAGAACAAAACACTACAAACCCGTATATGTCTTTTATCTTTGTGGAAGACAAGGGTGAATATTTGGGGAAGGGTGATAAAAGGTCATTTTCAGCACAGTAAAATAATCGAATTAAAATCCCCATTCTTATACCTTCTTGTCCTCCCTTCATATTTCTATTACTACTCTTTTTTTTCTCCTTGCTTCTCCGTTTTCTCATGTCCTCAAACAGTAAAATCCGGTTCATTTCCAGCGCAGATCAATTAGCTCTCTGTTTTCTTGCTTTCATTGTTTGCTAACAGCTCTCCTCAGAGTCTTGTCTCCCAGTCCAAAATTTGGATATATTCATAAACAAAGCTTGTTTTCTTCCGAACAGGGATTCTGGGGCCAAATACTAATATAATGTATATTTTTTTCACCTCGCTATTCTGAAACTTCTTTCCTCATCTTACTTTATGTAAACAATGCCTTCTTTCAAAACTTCTCTCACATCTTTGTTCCTGCCAAACTCAACTTCTTCAAATTTCTGGAATGGTCCAGGGCCCTCCCATCTCTAGACCTTTGAAGATGTTGCTACCTCTCCTTGGAAACTCCTTCACTTGTGACCCTTCTCTGTTCACCTAGACCATTCCACCTCATCTTTCAGGTCTCAACTTAGAATTCATCTCTCAGTTTCCTGAAGAATGAGGCAGAGTTATGTGTTTCTGAAACAGTCACTTAGAACACTTTCAAATACATGGTAATTCCAGTTACTAGTTGGAATATTCTGAATACTTTTCTCTTCTTTGAAGATAGGGAGGTTTCAATACCTAATTCCCACTTCCTTGAACAAACTTTGCACATAACAGTATTTCAATAAATAGTAAAATGCATAAATGCATGAAGAGAGACTGAAATTCAAAGTTCTGCTAAATTGTTTAGTCTGAAACTATAAAACCTTTTCTAATTCACTGCCAATGTCTTTGATCAAACTGGGTCTTTCTCTTTGTATAATCTTCTAAGCCATTTACTGAGTTTAGAATTTCAAGAACATTTCAAATATAGGGACCAAGACATAATCAATTACTATTTTAGTTTGCACACTTATGTAATTCATCTTAAGCAAAGTGTTTTGGTTTAAATAAAACTACTGGAAAGGTATTTCTAACTAACAGTTCTTCTTTTAATGCAGCATACTCAAATCCAATTTAATTCACATCTTCTTTTATTGTATCCAAATTTGACATGTTAGAAGCAGTGCAGTTTTCCATTCAGCAAAGTTTGAGTGTTCATCAAAACAGATCATTCGTATTGCTGCTTAGAGATAAATGAAATAATTTAGCAAATTGAATTGTGCTGTCTTTCTCAGTAGGGATAAACTGTCTGTTCTTTCCTGTGATTTGTCACCTTACCTGGCCTTTTTTAATGTTATTTACTTCTGCTACTTTTTTTTTTTCTTGAGTTTTCTCTTTTAGGAACAACACTCTTTACTGAAAAAAGAAAAATCAATGAACAGTGTATCTTGACAGCAGAAGTTCAGCTGTTTATATTTAAATATGTTAAAAATTAGTAAAATAATTATCATTTGGTAAAAGCATTATATGGAGGAATGGTGTAAACATGCCTTGATATTAAATAAAACACAATTGTCATCATCAAATGCAAACACATTATACACGTAGGAGAAAAGTGTGACGTTAATTTAATCATCCAAATGTGGTTTTGGTAATGTCAGTATTCCATATTTCCATATTATTAACTCCACGACTCACCTTCTTGTCCAGGATCTCAAATTGTTGATACAAGCATATTCTGTTTTTACTCTCTGAAGGTTATTTTGGGATAGATTTTTCTTGTATAATAAACAGTGTTTAAGAGCATATGGTTTCTTAGTCTAAGGGCAAACAATACAATACAACAAATATAAACACTGTCATGGATTTAAGATACTGAGCAAAATGTGTTACATCAAAAGTAAGGCATTTGGCAACAGTTTCCCAATTTTTATACTCTGAAGAGATTAATATTTAGTCTATGATTTGGAAGAAAAAGTTGCTAATAATTTGTATGGGCATAAATCTACTTAAATGCCAGAATTCATAGAAATATTACTTGATTTTCCTTTCCTCTTTTTTAATGGTTTAATCTATAACCTCAAAAAAAAAAATCCTGCCATAAATCTATTTTGGAAACAAATTAGGAATAGGTACATCTTTTAAAAACCTTTGATAATGGAAGAAGTTAAATTTTATGTTAGAAGCTAAACAACTTTCAGGTTGTTCATAAGCAAAAAGCTTACAAGTGGTAGAAACATTCAGTAAAGATATCAGTCAGGGAGTAAATATATCCGTTAACAAATCATGAAGGGATGGAACACGGGCATTGGGTAATTTGAGAAGAGTTTAATAAAGGAACTACTTACAAAGGGTATAGGGAAGCCATAAGAAACAGTTTAGTCTCTCAGGCTTGTAACAGCAGGACCAAGTGGATAATCCTGAGACCTGGAGAAATGAAGGAGGAGCAGCTGCTGGAAGTTGGTGAGGGTTGAGATGGGGGTTGTCTACAGAGGGCTGACAGATGGAACAGTGACCTTTAGTAAGAAGTACACCCACCTGCAGCCAGGACTCAGGGAAGGAGCCTACACACTCCATCTCCCTCTCCTCCTGCTTATCAACTCAAGCCAGGGCACCCCAAGGGCTGAACCCAACCACAAGCTAGAGGGCATGGGAGCCTTTAGCACTTCTGTCTACCTCCTGAGCCAGAGAGCAGAGAGGGGCAAACGGAGACACACCTCCCAGTGAACACGAGAAACAGCGGAATGTGTTTTGCTGGAGTAATGAACAAAAAATATTTATTTACAACTCCCATTTTGCTTAATATTAAACCCCTGCCTAGCTTGTTTTTCATATATTCAATAAATTCAATATATGTTTTTATTCTGCTATGTTTTAAAATCTTATATTAGTTTCTGGAAGGAAAAACATTCTTTCACTGACAATATTTTCTTTTTTTCTTAACTTCTCAGAGACTTGCCATGTGTAAATACATACCTCTGATAATAAATTTGCTTGGAGTTCTATCTATGGGTGGTTATTCGGGGACTGTGAGACTGTGCCATAAAGTGACAGGAAGATTTATCCTCATCATTGTAGAAATACAGAGGACTCTCTAACCTGCCTTTCATTTGGGGTGGGCATATGTGGTAGGCATATAAGTATAATGCTGGTAACAGATAGTCCCTCTCTGGACGACACTACCTTGATTCTTCATTTCAGTGTCCTATTTTTAAGGAATTTTCTCTTTCACAGTATCTGAAAGAATTCTTTTAATAACGGATTTTACAAAGCCAATGTATAACTGAGAATGAATTCACACTTTAAAATGCATTGTATGTACTAAATTAAACACTATAACTTAAGCATAATGATATTAGCAGTACATTACAAATAATATGCAGACATATTTGCAGTGTGGTCCTGATGCTTATGCCCGATCTCTTCTAGTTAAGGGCCCAGTGAAATCTTCAGTTGGGTGTGGCTACTGGAAACATCTTTTCCGGGTCCTGTCTGACTTCTCTTATACTTGAGATTCATTGCTCATCTCCTCTGAGTACCAGGCCATTTTCTGTGCTGTGATGATCCTCGTAAGGCTGATTGCTTTACTTGAATCAAGGCCAATGTAGTTATGAGAGAAAAGCAGTTGCTTCGATTTCAGATTTTAATCAGAGCCCTTTTCACCTGCATTTTTTATGGCTTCTGCATTTCCTACTGTGCCCAGGAAATGTTGGAGGACTCCATCGCCCTTTGAGAGCTTAGCCCTTAGGGACATAGGGTCACGTTTCAGGTAGTTGAGCTAGAGCAGTGGTTTTCAAACTATAATTCATAGGCCAGCTGCATCCATGTCACCTACAGAGCTTTTTTTTTTTTTTTTAACATCTTTATTGGAGTATAATTGATTTACAATGGCGTGTTAGTTTATGCTTCATAACAAAGTGGATCAGCTATACATATACATATATCCCCATATCCCCTCCATCTTGCATCTCCCTCCCAATCCCACCCCTCTAGGAGGACCACAAAACACCAAGCTGATCTCCCTGTGCTATGCAGCTGCTTCCCACTAGCTATCTATTTTACATTTGGTAGTGTATATATGTCCATGCCACTCTCTCACTTCATCCCAGCTTACCCTTCCCCCTCTCTGTGTCCTCAAGTCCATTCTCCACGTCTTTATGCCCCTAGGTTCATCAGAACCTTTTTTTTTTTTTTAGATTCCATATATATGTGTTAGCATATGGTATTTGTTTTTCTCTTTCTGACTTACTTCACTCTGTATGACAGACTCTAGGTCCATCCACCTCACTACAAATAACTCAATTTCATTTCTTTTTATGGCTGAGTATTCCACTGTATATATGTGCCACATTTTCTTTAATCATTCATCTGTTGCTGGACACTTAGGTGGCTTCCATGTCCTGGCTATTGTAAATAGTGCTGCAGTGAACATTGTGGTACATGACTCTTTTTGAATTATGGTTTTCTTAGGTTATCCTGAGAAAACCACAGAGCTTGTTAAAAGAACAAATGCCCTGAAGTCTTATTCAGGATGTTGGGCCACAGTTCAGGAATCTGAGTGTTTAAAATCTCCTGGATTTGTAACCTTTCCCCACCTCCATGAAGCTCTGAATAATTCTCTGGACCTCTCATTGCATAACTTATTTCCTTTACTAAGAGTGGGGAAAGATTTGACAGTGGACTGGAACGAAGTGTAAGTTTTAGGGACCCTCATTTGCATGGCCCCTGTGAATTCTCAGGTTACAGGAAGTTTAGAGTGGGGAGGGGGCCAGGTTACAATCAGAAATCATTACTATGTAAACATTACTGGTAAATTGCCATAAGAGATTGCAAAACAAAAGGACATGACACTTTAAGACTCTGTTAGTTCGTTATGATTTCTTTTCTCATTTTGAAGAAATATCTAAATTTATATTCATAGCATGTTACTATTTTCTCCCTAAAGATGGCCCTCCAAATATTAGAAGTGTCAGGCACCCATCATTTGGGTCTGGCCCTGTTTGGGCTGCTATTAGTGTGAGAAAGAATGAGGATGATTGGAAGCAGAAACAGAAAGTGGAGGTGGCTACAGAAGAGACGGTAGTTGCTGAATTCACAGCATTTGAAAACCAGTTGGATACAGGGAGAAAGGGAAATGAAAGGACAGAATGGATTTATGTTGTAAAGCTTGAGTGATTAGGAAAATGTTGGCATCGAGAATGGACTAAGGAGAAATGTCTATTTAGGTCTTCCACCCAGTTTTTAACTGGTTTTTTTTTTTTTTGATATTGAGCTACATGAGCTGTTTGTATATTTTGGAGATTTATCACTTGTCAGTTGCTTCATTTGCAAATACTTTCTCCCATTCTGAGGGTTGTCTTTTCATCTCATTTACAGCTTTCTTTGCTGTGAAAAAGCTTTTAAGTTTAATTAGGTCCCATTTGTTTATTTTTGTTTTTATTTTCATTACTCTAAGAGGTGGGTCAAAAGAGATCCTGCTGTGATTTATATCAAAGAGTGTTCTGCCTGTGTTTTCCTCTAAGAGTTTTATAAAAATCTACAAACAATAAATGCTGGAGAGGGTGTGAAGAAAAGGGAACCCTCTTGCACTGTTGGTGGGAATGTAAATTGATACAGCCACTATGGAGAACAGTATGGAGGTTCCTTAAAAAACTAAAAACAGAACTACCATATGACCCAGCAATCCCACTACTGGGCATACACCCTGAGAAAACCATAATCCAAAAAGACACATGCACCCCAGTGTTCACTGCAGCACTATTTACAATAGCCAGGACATGGAAACAACCTAAATGCCCATTGACAGATGAATGGGTAAAGAAGAAGTGGTACATATATACAATGGAATATTACTCAGCCATAAAAAGGAACAAAATTGGGTCATTTGTTGAGACGTGGATGGCCCTAGAGTCTGTCATACAGAGTGAAGTAAGTCAGAAAGAGAAAAACAAATATCATATGTTAACACATATATGTGGAATCCAGAAAAATGGTACAGATGAACCTATTTGCAGGGCAGGAATAGAGACGCAGATATGGAGAATGGACGTGTAGACATGAGGGAGGGGAAGGGGAGGTGGGATGAATTGAGAGATTGGGATTGACATATATACACTACCATGTGTAAAACAGACAGCTAGTGGGAACCTGCTATATAGTGCAGGGGGCTCAGCTCGGTGCTCTGTGGTGACCTAGAAGGGTGGGATGGGGTAGGTAAGGAGGTCCAAGAGGGAGAGGATATATGTATACATAGAGCTGATTAACTTTGTTGTACAGCAGAAACTAACAACATTGTAAAGCAAATATACCCCAATTTTAAAAAAAATGAATGCAATAAGGAAATTGGGAAGGGTGTTGGATTACATAAAAGGAGATGAGTACCATTTGACATTGGAAAGCTGTATGGCAGGATGGAAGAAGGGGTAGCCCGAAATTATATTGTGTTAAAATCTCAGCTTCAAGATTCCAAAACTTTGTGCCTTTCAATAAATGATGTGATACGTCTGAGTTTTAATTTCCTTATTTTAAATGGGAATGCCTTTTACCAGGATCAGGGATTTGGTGTGAAGACTAGATGAGAATTTAAGTATGGCATTTAGCTCTCTTCTTGACCTAAATTATGAGGTAAATAGATATTTGTCCCTTCCCTATAACTTTTGGATATCCCTGAATGGATCTCTGTTAAATGATACCTTTTAAAAGAGGGTAAAAACACGACTTTTATACAGATACAAAATGAACACATGTCAAATATTTAAGTCATCAATGAATAAGGTAACCACTAGGATGTTACTACTGGATCAAAAGAGAATTTTAAGCACCACCCATATATAGGCAGATTTGGAATGCTGTAAGGAATTTACAAACAGAGACAACACTGACTATTCCATGGGGTAGAGGGAGATTGTATTTCTGATGAATAAAATTCATTTGCATGTCTCTGGACAAAAGTCATCTGTATTATTATGTTATCTGTGACTTACAGAGCTGCTTAAGAAAAATGAAAGTCATAAATACACTAGAAAAAAAAAAACCCCAGAAGATAGACATGCATTGTGTTAGTTTTCTATTACTGTGTGACAAATTACCACAAACTTTGTGGCTTAAAACATAGCCATTTATAGCTCATAGTTTTATCAGGCAGAAGTCGAGCATGGCTCAACTAGCTTCTCTGCTTAGGATTTTACAAAGAAAAGTCAAGGTGTCACCTAAGCTGGGCTCTTATCTGGAAGCTCTAGGGAGTAATTTCCTTCCAAGCTCAGTCAAATCACTGGCAGAATTCAGTTGCATTTGATTGTAGGACTTAGATCCTGTTTCCCCGCTGACTGTTAGACAAGGGCCACTCTTTGCTCCTGGATCCCACCTGTATTTCTCCTCATCTTCAAATCAGCAATGGACCTTTGAGCTCCTCTCCCCTTTGAATCTTTCTGCTTCCTCTTCTGCCACGAACCTGAGAAAGATTACTGCTTTTAAGGGCTTCTGTGATTAAATTAGGCCCGTGTGGATAATCCCCGTATTTTAACGTCAATGGATTTTGGACTTCAATTGCATCTGCTAAATCCCTCCATAGCAATTCCTAAATTAGTGTTTGATTGAATAGCCAGGAAACCGGAATCTTGGGGGGGATGATATTTAGCATTCTGCCCACCACCCAATAATCCTTTCAGTCCATTTCAGTGTCTTTCATCATTTTTTCTTATATACCAGTATAAAGAAATTGCTTTCTGTTGTTTAATTTTCAGGATCCATTCTTGTGTGTTTTAGGTAGATATGAACTAAACATAGTAAGAATATAGTAATTACAAATGCTTCCTTCTCACTTATAGTTTTAGTCTCCATGTATAGCACCAGTTTTCAATATCCAAACATTAGATGTCATCCATAATTTTCAGTTTAATCCCTTAATCCTCAAATCATTCCATGGCATTGGGGTTATTGTCACTTTCTAAATAGCTGTGACATATTTTGCAGGTGTCTACACACATCTCATTTCTGTCAGTAGCTGCTGAGAAAGCCTGACAAAGGGATGGGATGCTGGTGAGACAGCAAGGCTAGGAGATGGACCGGAAGGAATCTAGCACGTCTGACCTCACATCTTTACTGCTTACCCTACAGCTCACACATCCAGGAGCCAGCAGTGCCCTAGGAACACTGGTGGGAAATAGCATTTCTGCAGCAGCAAGTTAGAGATGATTGGATAATCTTCCCTACCGAATCTCCAAAATGGGGTGGCAAAGTATACAGAAGCTCATTTAGCCTCCAGCAGACTCTTTTCTCCTTATCAAAACATGTTCTAATATCCCTCAGCCCTTGGCTGCCTTCTTTTTTTTGTTTTGTTTTTTCTTTTTTTGTCTTCTGTTATTCTCTTGTCCTGAAACACTCTACACAGACCTAAATACCAGCACGTTTTATCCCATTTATAATTTTTAATGCCCTAAAATAAAATTTTCTTGTCAAATCAATTCAGATTCATTTGAACCACTTACTTTCCATTGAAATACATTCATGGAATAAAGTGTGCCTGCCAATAAAAGATGGGGCATGCTTCTCCTATTTTTTTACTACCTGACTCTTTTGTGGTAAGTGTATATTCAAACATTTAACCAGCACAGTAGACAACACAAATACTATATAGAAACAGGGAGTTCATAGCCTACAATGAAGAGGCAAAAATCTTCCCTATTCTTATTTTTCTTCAAATCATAGCTGATAATTTTTCTCAGTCCAAACAAACAATACAAAAAGTCATCATGTAAATAGTCATTCAATGAAAATTAATATCTAGTTATTGAATGTGTATGATAAGAATAATCACCATACTCCTCACTATGGAAAAGGGGCAACAACCAGACCCCTTGAACCTCAGGCACTCAGAATCTAGTTTACATACATGCCACACTTGACCAAGAAGATCAGTAGCAATATGCAGTTATTAGGAGCAAGAAACAAGTGATTGTTCCAAATAATACACGCTGGTGGGGGAAGAGAGGGAGGTAGGCTCTGGAGGGCAGGAAAGGCTTCATGGAGAAAACTGGACTCCGAGGGCCTTAAAAGTGATAGAGGGTAGAGAGGAATTTTCCAACCATGGCAACTAACTCGAGTTAATGCACTCTTGCAGAAAGGACTATGTTAGTTTGGCTAGATCAGCGAACATTGCTGGGGGGAAAAAGCCAGAAAGAAGACTGAAAAAGTGGGTATGAGTCAGACCCTAGTGGCTGTATTATTAGTTCCTAGAACTGCCATAACAAAGTACCACAAACCGGGGAGCTTAAACAAAAGAAATTTATTGTCTCACAGCCTGGAGGATGCAAGACCAAGATCAAGGTGTTGGCAGGGTTGGTTCCTACTGAGGGCAGTATAGGAGAATCTATTCCTTGCCTCTTTTCTAGGTTCTGGTGGTTTGCTGGCCATCTTTGTTGTTCCTTGGCTTGTAAACACATCATCACCCTGATCTCTGTCTTCAGGTTCATATAGCATTCTCTCTGGATGTGCATGTCTTTGTCCAAACATCTACTTTTCATAAAGACACCAGTCATATAGGATTAGAGACCCACTCTACTCCAGTAAACTTATCTTAATTAATTATACCTGCAATGACTCTGACACTCACTCTCCTGCCGCCTTCTTTCACATATGACCCTTATGAATTCAATGAGCCCACACAGACAATCCAGGATAACCTCCCCAACTCAAGATTCTTAATCACATGTGCAAATTCCCTTTTGCGGTGTTAGGTAACATATTCACAGGTCCTGGGGATTGGATATCTTTAGGAGGCAGTTATTCTACTTACCAGAAGGATGTAAACCAATTATGAGAGAACAAGAGAGAAGTGATTTACCTCTGCCCAGGGAGGTATTGGAAAAGACTTCAGAATTTGAGCTTTTAGGATTAGTAAGTGATTCCTAGGGGGAATAAAAATGAGGACAGACTTTCTTGGCAGAAAGACCACAGCATGAGAAAGTATATGTATGTCTGGAGAAATACAGAAATATATTAATTTTGTCATTCAAAGCAAGATATAAGTACAATAAGAAAAAATCAGATGGGAAAATCAGATGGAAAAGAGAACATTTGAACTGGGTTTTGAGGAAATAATAATATTTAAACAATGGGATCCAAAGGAAGCAGGGGTTAGAGGAAATTGGAAATACAAAGAAAATTCCAGAAGGTGTCAGAAACAGTACCAGCAAAGGCATAGAGATAGAGGTGGCTAGGCATATTCATCTTGACTCCATCCTAGGGAACGCAAAGGATGTACTGGGAAATATGGTTATCAAAAATTTCTGTTAGACACAAAGTTGATGCTTCAGGATTCAAAACCAAAACAAAACAGGTAAGGTAAAGGGGAAAACACTCATTTAGGGAAAATACATTTTTCTTTAAGTGTTATTTCTAAACATGGTCATACCAACATTCAAAGTTTTCCATTATTATAGAAAATGTTCCTGTTACTAAGTTTCCCATTACTATGTCAATTATAATTATCCTTTATCAAGTTCTTATGTACCAACATAGCAATTAGTGCTAAGTTAGGAAACGTTATACCCATTGAACAGCTGAAGAACAGAGGGAGAGCCCGACAAGATAAAACATTACTTTAAATAACACAGAGGTAGATCCAAGATATTTCTTTAAAAACAACTTTATGATAAGACTATATGAAGCTAAAATATTTTGCCAATTTGATAAAATGCAGAATCAAAAGAAGCCGCTTTTCCCCCCTCAAGATATTATCTTCAAATTTGTAAAGTATTACACACAAAAGAAATGAAAGAAGGAAAAAAATGGAAGAGGTGGGGAGAGAAAGAATCCCTTCTGACTCCCCTGATTAGAAAGCTTGAAGAATCAACTTTTGAGAGTTGAGAGATACCTCTTTACAGGCATTAAGTGGTTAGGCTATTTGCCATCTCAGGAAATGCCACTCACTGCTGCTCTCTTTTGGCTGAAAGGGTTACTTTTTCTCCATGGAGATACAGTGATTTGCATTGTGATGGGCAGCTCTTCTAGTGTACCAGTGAGTAGTCGGTACCCGAATTTTAAGGGGACTCTGAGGTCTTTGTGCCCTTGAAAATTCACCGTGAGTGTTGATCCTTTACCGTGCTCCACCTTGATCATTATTGCTAGAATATTTCACCAAGATAGTGGGACAGAAAAAGGAGACATTAACCTGATGTATTTGTTAGCTTAATAGGGTGATCAATGGAATGGAACACAGAGGTCAGTTTTGAGAAGGGGCTAGAAGTTCACAGGGTGTTGGCTAAGGAAGAGCATGGACATAGCTGAGGTTGTATAGATTAATAGTATGAAGTTAGGAGCGGTCTCAGAGAAGGTGCTTAAGGAGAAGGGATAGTGGCCACTGAAGACACGTTTTGCCAAATTACGAGTTTTGGGCTGAACCAGTTGTTCTCCCTGAGTGGTATCAGGACTCAGGGGTCTGACTGAATCCTGCTTTCTCTACCAAATCTACTGTAGATTCCATACTGCTGGAACCCTCCAGCAATGGTACTGAACTTCATGAATTGGTTTGGATTGGAAGATGACTCCCTAGCATGTCTCTTTGATATATGGTTCGCTGAACTGCATCCCAGGAGAATTGTAATTGACCTAGGTTTCCAAGATGGAGGAGAGGAGAGAAACCATATGGAACATTCTGGTTAGAGCCCACCTCTAACGGTTGGACAGTCTCCTCAAGATTCAGCACACTGAACTTCCAGCTGACAAACCCCACAACTGCCCAATCCCTATGTACTGAACTAATAGCACATTTCAGTGTGGTGATGCTTGAAAAGAAGGATGCATGCTTGAGTCTGTGCACTTTGCTTCTTCCATTGTTCCTTCTAAAAAATATTCTTTGCTAATTTTCCCAAAAGATTACTAGCTTCCTCCAGTGGTTATTTGTTCTTCAGGCAAGTCATTAGGTGGGGAACAGAAGGTCAGAAAACAAAACACTTTGTACCATAGGCCATTAAACAGTTGTAAATAAAATTAAAACCCAGAGATACGTTGGGACCTTGGGGCAAGGCAAGCATCTGGAAACATTTTCAAGGCTCTGAAAATTTAAGACATTACTTTAAATTACACAGTTAGTGTCAGAGCCAAGGCTATACTCTAAAAACAACTTTCGCCAGTCACCTACAGAGTATATTTTAAACCTGTGGTAAAATAACTTTGTTTTGGAATATATAGTAAATTCTGCTACTTAGGTTGAATTATAAAATTAATGGTAAGATTAATTAAAGTTAAGATTTACTGGCCATTTACTTTGTGCCAACGACTGTTAAGCACTTAATATCGGATATTTTAATTATTATTTATAATAACAATATGAGGCAGATATCATTACTTTCCCCATTTGACGAGAGAGAAAAGTGGAGCTCAGTGATATTCAGTAATTGACCCAAAGCTAATAAGTGACATAAGCCTGGGCAAAACCTGTTGTGTTAGGGCTTTTGAGCCGAAGTTTGTCCTCACCATGCAGTACTCTTAGTATGCAAATATTCTGAGTAGTCACAAGCAATTACTGGTATACTTGCAAAAGTAAGTTTTCAATTAAAAAATTGTGGGGACTTCCCTGGTGGCACAGTGGTTAAGAACCCGCCTGCCAATGCAAGGGACATGGGTTCGAGCCCTGGTCTAGGAAGATCCCACATGCTGTGGAGCAACTAAGCCCCTGCGCCACAACTACTGAGCCTGTGCTATAGAGCCCGCGAGCCACAACTACTGAAAGCCCACGCACCTAGAGCCCATGCTCTGCAACAAAGAGAAGCCACCACAATGAGAAGCCTGTGCACCGCAATGAAGAGTAGCCCCCACTCACCGCAACTAGAGAAAGCCCACGCGCAGCAACGAAGACCCAACACAGACAAAAATAAATAAATAAATAAATAAAATGTATAATTATATATAACTAAATTTAACCTTCTTTTAGGATTCAGAAAACTGTTTAGGATTTTGCACTGTATTGAGGTAATAATCTTTGATAGCACTTAATTATCCTGCAAAAATGCAAATATGATGGCTAATAGAAAGTTTGGCACTAAAACATTGTGACTAATGCTTGCTGAAATATGTGATATAGACCATATGCTTTATTAATTAAAGATCTATAAAAATAAAAATAAATATTAATTAGTGAAATTAGCTAGGCACTGGACAAATACTGCATGATTCAGCTTATATGAGGAATCTAAAATAGTCAAACTCATAGAAACAGAGAGGAGAATGGTGGTTGCCAGGGGCTTTGGGAAGAAGTGGGGAGTTGCTTTTCAGTGAGTATGCAGTTTCTTTTACATAAGATGAGTACGTTCTAGGACTCTGCTGTGCAGTGTTGTGCCTGTAGTCAGCAATGCTGTATTGGCACTTAAATGTTTGTCAGGAGTGTAAATCTCATGTTAAGTGTTCTTACTACAATAAGAAAACTGGTGATTGATTGCACATCTTTTCCATAGTGGTCCAATAGATCCTCGTTCAAATTAGTTTTTTTACATAAGAATATGTATCATCGCCAATGAAGTCACTTTAATGACAGTAGTTATCTAGCACCAGTCCATATCATCTTAAAAGCACTGTTCCTTCCCTCTTTGACCCTTAACCACATCTCTAATTTTAATTGAGGGGAATAATGCTTTTGACCAGCAGAGAGCAGCAATGATATACTTTATAAGAGCAAGTCTGGTGAACCTGATCGTCTTTTCTAAAATGTCCACTTTGTGAGATCCACAAAGATTCTGTCTTTTGTGATCCCAGTCTTTGAGTGGCTTATTGTTAAAAGATCCTGGGGATTCCCTGAACTCAGCGTAGGAGGTTGTTGCTGCTGGCCTAGATCTCCGTCTCATGGTATAGTCCTGCTGGTACCAAGGGAGGCATCAGCTCCTGGTCCAGCTTTGCCTGCTGCCAGCAGGGACCAGACGCCTGGGTCAAGAAGTCTCACTGCATCATGTGGTTTCTGTCTTTATTGCCCATCTCTGTTCAAGGCCAGACATTGTGGTGTGTCATGGAGTTTGTATGGTACTCTATGTTGATCCATAATGTGGCCTTCCTATGTAAAAGGCTGTTATGGATCTTCAAGGATAATGGACGGGATCACATTGATAAAGGAGGAGTAGACAGAAGACATAGCTTGGGGGTGTATATTTTCAGAAAACAAGAGTAGAGGAGATATCCATTGACAGAGGAATGGATAAAGAAGATGTGGTACCTATATATAATGGAATATTACTCAGCCATAAAAAGGAATGAAATTGGGTCATTTGTAGAGACGTGGATGGACCTAGAGACAGTCATACAGAGTGAAGTAAGTCAGAAAGAGAAAAACAAATACTGTATATTAACACATACATGTGGAATCTAAAAAAATGGTATAGATGATCTTATTTGCAAAGCAGAAATAGAAACACAGACATAGAGAACAAACGTATGGATATGAAGGGGGAAAGGGAGGGGTGGGATGAATTGCGAGATTGGGATTGACATATATACACCATTGATACTATACATGAAATAGGTAACTAATGAGAACCTATCATATAGCACAGGGAACTACTCAGTGCTCTGCAGTGACCTAAATGGGAAGGAAATCCAAAAAAGAGGGGATATATATATACATATAGCTGATTCGCTTTGCTGTACAGTAGAAACTAACACAACATTGTAAAGCAACTATACTCCAATAAAAATTAAAAAAAAAAAAAAACAATAGAGGAGATAGAATAGGAACCTACAATAAAGGAAGAATCTGTGAGTAGAAGCCAAGAGAAGAGATCATTTCAAGAACAGGAGGTCCAATTTTTAAATCCCCTTGGTGATGGTGAAGGTGAACTTAGAAAAGTTGTTGACTTTGGAAACAAATGGTTTGGGGGGACCTCAACAACAAATAAGTCCTCTCATTTTGAGGACTCCAGCTAGATTACATGGGGTTGAAGGGAAGTGGTTTATGCAAGAATTGCACAGAAGCAAGTTGGTGTTAAAGCAACTTGGGAAAGAGGAGGGAAGTAGAAAAGTATGAATAATAACACAGAGACTTTAAATTAAAAGTAAATGAATGGTCTCAGTCTGCTCATTAAAGCAAAAAACCTTAGCTTTCTGGTATATGTGTGCTTGTTTCTTTGAAGGTTGGTGGCTTGAGAGTAGAAAATAGATATTGTATGAAATACAATTTAATAAAAAGAATGATGAATAGTCCCAAGAGTTTGGCTGAGATTATATAAAAAGAGATTGTGTTAGAATCAGAAAAAATTGTAATAATATTGTCTTAATTTCTGAGACTTCCAGTATTCAGAAGAGAGTGGGTGGTAAGATTTGCTGAGTCAGTGGCATTGATTAGGATGGTGGAAGATCAAGGAGGCTGATGAATCCAGGGAAAGGATGGTTGAATTGCCTAACCTTGGAGTTTAGACAGAATACAAGACAAGAATAAGTGAGGCACCACAATGGACTAGGGAATATGAGTGTGAGAAAATGAGAGTCCCATTGGGCTCCATGAGATCATGGGATGCAGAAGCATTGAAGATACTGTCCTGATTTTCCAATTGCCTCACTAATCTGCCTTGATCCTTTTAGTGTTTGGCACACAGAAGATAGTACATATTGCTAAATCAGTTGATAATTATTGTTAAACCCGTCTTAGCATCATGTAATAATTACCCGTGAGGCAATTAATGAATTCCCATCCCTAAATAAGAGATTATTTTGACATTTTCCAAAACTTCTTATTCTAACATCCTATCGATCGCATCTGCTGCATAGCCAGACACCCATAAAGAGGCTTTTGCACTTTACCTACTCTGCCTGTGGAGTCCAGGCTCACATCTTCAGAGCTACTGAGGTCTAGAAAGCTAAACCTGGAAGATTCCTTGGGAGCAGTGAGCAGTGAGACCACATAATTTACTTTCCAAACCAAGACACCTTTGAAAGAGGACACTTTCAATAATTAGCCAGATTGTAATTAAAAACTGAGAATGTCATCTAGTGCAACCCCTTGTTCTACAGATGAGAAATGAAGGCTTCAAGAGAGTAAGTGAGTTATCCTAATCTAATGTCTCCATTCAACAAGTATGAGGATTTGGGTAAACGTTGGAAGCCTCAGATGATTTGCTGGGTGCTGTGTTACAAAAGCACGCGGCAAATCCATTTCTGCCAAATGTCCAAGCATCTAATAGCAAGTGGTACAAGAACAAGGTAGATGGATACAAGCTGTCCTTACACCCTTGGTGAAGTTCTGGCTCTTGGCCTCTTATGCACCTGATAAACATATTGTGTGAAAAGTTCTGAAAGCATGTGCAACAAAGTCCTCTTATTTTACATTTTAAATGATTTAATTTGAAATATTTTCAAACTCAGAGAAAGCCTACCAGATCAGCATAAAGTCCTATCCTTCATTTTACCCAGTTTCCCCATTACCTCTTCCCCCCTCCTTCCTTCTCTCTCTCCCTCCTTCCCACTTTCTGAATCAGAAATCAACACTGATCAACACTGCCATGTATGTAATCCACTGACTCTATCTGAGAAACCATATCTGGAAGACAGACTCTTCAACATGTGAACTAAGTGTTCCTGAGCTTTAGATTGAAGTTACTTCATATACAAGTATACGTCATATCATTTATGCCAAAGTACTTTTTAACGTTTTTTTACTGAAGCGTAATCTATGTTCATAAAAGTACACGTGTTCTAAATTTACATCTTGATGGATTTTTACAAACTGGACACACTTGTGTAACCGTTGACTAGGTCGAGAACGTAACCGGCATCCCAGAACCCACCCTCACGCTCCCTTCCAGTCATTATGACCTCCCACTATGGTAGCCACTGTCCTGAGATGACTTTTTTACTTTTGGTTCTCTATGTAAATGTGAAACATACAGTATGTACTCTTCTGTTGTTGGCTTCATCTGCTCGAAATTATCTTTACTGCATTCATGCACATGTTGCTGCATGGTAGTCTATGTGTGAATTCTAGGTCATAATCATTTTATCTATCCTGTTATCTATTCTATTTAATTTTTCTACTCTTGATGGTCATTGTGGCTATTTAAAAATGTGCTGCTGTGAACATGTATATGCATTTCTGTTAGATATATAAATAGGGGTGACATTAGTGGGTCATAAAACATATGCATATGTTCAACTTTATATACTGTAGTATTTTAAAGCTACTTACAGTGGATATAACATCAGTTATACTACAAATCTACAAACAGACAAGTACCCAGAGCTATTAACCCCACTCTAATAATCTTCATCATTCACTCATTTATCTTTTAACATATTTATATATAGCTCCTATATGGACAGTTAGAGGCACTGTAGATACAAAAAGCAAACCACTTCCATCCCATGTCTTCACTTTCAAGGAATTAACAGTAGGGTGGAATCTATTAAGGATTAGGGTGAGCCATAGAGAATTTTTTTTTATTGAAGTACAATTAATTTACAGTGTTGTGTTAATTTCTGCAGTACAGCAAAGCGATTCAGTTATACATACATATACATTCATTTTCATATCATTTTCCATTATGATTTATCACAGGTTATTGAATAGAGTTCCCTGTCCTATACAGTAGGACCTTGTTGTTTACCTATCCTATATATACTAGTTTGCATCTGCTAACCCTGAACTCTCACTCCATCCCTTCGCCGCTCCCCGTCCCCCTTGGCAACCACAAGTCTGTTCTCTATGTCTGTGAGTCTGTTTCTGTTTCATAGACAAGTTCATTTGTATATAGAGCAATTTTTTAATAAAAGGAGGAAGACCTACATTACTCAATGGAGAAGCTTTTTGGAACTGGTGCTTCTGAATTGCATTTTGAAGAATGGCCAGGAATTACACAGATGATAAAGGGAAAAAAAGGAATTTTAGTTGTGCGGTGGTTCAGAGGCAGTAAAACAGTACAGTAATTCACAAACCTAGTTACACATTAGAATCATCTAGAAAATTTTTAGAAATATGATGCTTGGTATCCATCTCAGACCAATTAATTAAGAATCTCTGCAGGTAAGCCCTGGATATCTGAAATTTTTACAATCTTGCCAAGTGATTCTAATGTAAGGTCATGATAGAGAACCACTGGCTTAGTGGATTTACAAAACTTCAAGTCGTTCAGTATGGTTTATGCATAGTATAGGAGGGAGGAAATAGTAATAAAAAATCTTAGAACTCAAGATCAATGAGCAGGCTATTATCCAAGCCTTCCTCCTTGGTCAAAAGTTTCGACAAGAAAAAAAAAGACAACATTGACACTTTATGTAATTCAGCTAATATAGCATGAAAAAGAGGTAGAGGAGTGGTGTTTACAAAGTCTCCAAGTCAGGAATGTATAAAACCTAATTTACATTCAAACTGGTTTAGTTAGCATTTCTGCTTCAACACCAGTTACATTATCTCACATTTTTTGACACATTTGTCCCAAGAACATCAACTTATACCAAAGAAACACGTTTTAAAATAGCGAACTTAGAGAATCTGACCCTAAATATTTTACATTTATAGTGACCCTAGGTCTGTGTCTCTCTATACTGTGAAGTGAGAAAAATTCCCCAGTGTTGAGAACCTCTGTAAATTCACTATTTCCAAGGTCACCAACAGCCTGTTCACTGCTTGGGAAATGGGGATCTTGGACGCCAGCAGCTGCTGTGTGTGAGTGAGGGAAGCCAAAGTGATGATACGTGAAGTTTATACCTGAATTATACTCCCGGCACAAGAACCAGTGGAGTGTGGAGAAAAAACATGGTTTCTGTGGTTCGAGAGACCTGAGTTCCTGTTTCCTGAAATCCCACTTTCATCAGTTCCCAAAGGGGTGAGCCTGGAGACAGTCATTCAATCCTTCGGAACGATTTTCTTATTTGTAAAATGGAAGGGTAACCAATATTTTATTGAGTGTGAACTCTTTCCCAAGCATTGCATGTATGCTTTTAACAAGTACAACCTTATTTAATCCCCCCAATGAATGAATTACTATGAAGTAATTAGCATTAATAGCCCATTTTACATATCAGGAAAAGGAAGCTTAAAACTTAAGTGACCAACTCCAAAACCTGATCTTTTACTTACCATATAGCATTCACTTCTTAACACAAAACATATCAAGAAATTGCATATTCTCTGTTTCTGTGGAGGCAGTAAGATACGTAAAGAATGGCCTCCAGTCATAGTGCCCCTTACTGATCATATATAAGCAAGAGATGGGCTACATTGGTTTGAGTATGTTGCTAGTGAGAATCATTTCTCCCAGAAAAATGCCAATAATTATGCTTTCTATCTTTAAGCGAAGTATTTATTGAGCACCTACCATATGCCAGGTTCTTTTCTAGGCACTGTGTATGAGAAGGGGTTGGAAAATATCCATATTCAGTACACATTTGTCTCTTAGAAGGCAGGACATTTCAGGAAATACCATCTTCATCCTCAGTCCAGGTAGCTTCCTTTATGACTTGGTAGAGGGGAAAAAACTGCTATAAATGCTCTTTTTTTTTCTTGGGTGGTATTTGTTTATTTTATTTTATTTTTTAATAAGTTTATTTAATTTATTTATTTTTGGCTGAGTTGGGTCTTTTTTGTGGTGCGCTGGCTTCTCATTGTGGTGGCTTCTCTTGTTGCAGAGCACGGGCTGTAGGCGCACGGGCTCAGTAATTGTGGCTTGTGGGCTCTAGAGCGCAGGCTGAGTAGTCGTGGCACCCAGGCTTAGTTGCTCTGCGGCATGTGGGATCTTCCTGGACCAGGGATCGAACCCGTGTGCCCTGCATTGGCAGGCGGATTCTCAACCACTGTGCCACCAAGGAAGCCCCAGTATTTGTTTATTTAAAAACCTGTTAACAGAAATATAACTATGTCATGTTTTGAAGCGTTGCCTGCTTCCAGAGCAAGTACTAAGTTGAATTTTGCTTTGAAAGTTTTTTTAACCAGGGGGAAAAGATCCTGAAAGTCATGGGCTTCTGTTATCTTCATTCCATGTGAGCATCTCTGTCTGGGCTCTTTTCCCTCGTCTTCCCCTCTTCATCTCTATGAAAGATGTTTGCAGCTTTCTGAGTTTTTATGTTGTTGTAGCTTCTCCTTGAAGCTCTTTGTAATACAGGTGATTGATTGAACAAGCTAGTGTGATTTATTCTAATTCCCCAGCTTATTAAATCAAGCACTTGAAGGTCAGTGTTAAACAGAAACACAGTGTTAAACAGACCAGGAGTTCTTTTAATAAACATAGATGGTTATGCAAGGCAAATGTGATAGGAGCCAAAGGAACAGAGGCTTCTGTTTTAGGTTGTCTTTAATATACTCTTATGAATATAGATTGAGGTGGATAATGAACTTCTTTGCTCCAGAAGCCTGGAATGATTTGTATATACCTTTATAAACTTCTGATTATAAAGGACGTCCCGTTTAACATAAAGTGACTGATCAAGGAGAGGCTACAAAAATGGAAGACTGATGGCCTCTAAATGGGAAAAAAGCAAACGGAGAATGCCAATGATTTAGTAATTGAAGAATATAATCTGCTAGCCAAGATTTCTCTACATTGACATGTTGGAGAGTTCCTGATGTTCAGCGTCTTAATTTATTCATTTCATGTATTCAATAAACGTATGTTGAGCACCAATTTTCTGCTGGGAGATATTCTAAGTTCTGGGGATATCGCAGGGAAGAGAACAGGCAAAGTCATGCCATCATAGGGTTTATATTCTACTGGGCCTCTGGTGGGGTGGAGGATGTTGGGGAGGCATTGGAGGGTCAGATAAGATGGCAGTGCAGATGATAAATAAGTAAACAAATTATGAATAAGGTAATTGTAGATAGAAGTAGATGAAAAAATAAACAATCATGAGGAACAAGGTCAAGTATGACTTTATGTTTGGCCTGATGCAAAGCAGACCTTGAGACAAAGAACTGGAGGCAGGTGACTTATTTTGGAGTTGATCCCAAGAAGTACAGTGAGAAAGTAGGGAATTGAGACAGTAACATGAGGAGAGCCAGTTGAGACCAGAAAACAGCCTTCCTCTAGCAGTGGGTTGCAGAGAACCATTGCTCTGTCTGGGGACTGTCAGCCTGGGTCCTCAGGACAGGCTGACTACGCAGCTTTTGCAGATATCAGAGTGAGGAAAGACCTTTTGGATGGTATCCTCTGGAGTGGAGACCTGAATGGTGAGGAAGACTTGGGCTTGTGAAGATCTGAATGCAGAATATTCCAGGTAGAGGGAATAGCAGATGCAAAGGCCCAGAGGTAGAAACAAGCTTGCCTCTTGCAAGAACAGAAAGACCAGTGCCTTTGCGGTAAGGGTGAAGATTTTGGATTTGATATTTATACCTGACCTTGGTAGAAAGCCCGTGTGAAAGCCTAGATATCAGTCTTCTTTCCATACTGATGGTTTGCCTTGGCAAGAAATAAACCTACTTTAAAAAATTTCTCTTTTGATTTAAAGGTGTCAGAGCACCATTATTATTTGCTTTGTGTCTATAAATACACTATTTGTCTTCTCTGGACCATGATTTTCTCATATGTAAAATGGGACTATGGACCTGGTCCCTTCCAGAAACATGCTTATTCCTCTTCACTCAGTTGTAAGCATCAGGAGAGCAGGAACATTTTTTGCTAGCTTCTCTCCCTCTTACACAATGTTGGTGCTCAATACATATCCATTGACCCAAGGTTGCATTTTTGTTTCCCAAGGGCCATGGGCTTCAGAGTCAGATATACAATAGCTCAAATCTGCCTTCTCCCTGTTTGAGCTGTGCTCCCTAGCACAAATTCTGTCATTTCTCAGAAACTCCATTTCCCTGTGTGTTCCATAGGGATTTTCTTTGTAGTGCTTCTCTTAACAAAAACCACCAGAATTACATGAGATATTGTATGTGAAACCACCTAACCCAACACCAAGTGCTTACCTGATTTATTACCATCCCATCTTTTGGCCCTATAAGGCCAGTAAGGGCTTACCCTGTAGCCATGATGGTCTCCAGGAAGTGCTCCGATTACAGTCCTGGGCTTCCAAGGAAGATCACCATTTGGATAACATAATAGATCACATTTATTTTAATCATTAGAGTCTTTGATGTTGTGTTTATACTTGGTAAAAGGTCATGGAAAACTGAAGCTAAACTTAGACTGGAAAGGTTACAGGCTTGTCTGCTCAAGACAATTGCAGGGAATTTATAAACTCGAGTCTGAATCATTAACTGAAGCCCCCTGTTCACTCCAAATGCTTTACATCTGAACCCTAATAACTGAAAAGGAATTGTCCAAATTAAGGAATCAGCCATACAGTAACCACTGCTATCCATCTGGGAAACCCCCCCTTTCCTCAACCCAAGAGAAAGTAAAATAACAAATAAACTTTTAAAAAGACGTTATGATTAGTGTGCTTCTTATGGAATCTCCCCTCAGAATAGCTGTGCTAAAGTATATAAGGAGTGATGTGACCCTCTTACTTCACTTTTAATCATAAGAGGTTAGAATGAAACAGACCATTATGTTGGGGAATGGGGGTTCGAAGTGTAGTTGTTTTGTAACCTGATTGCAGAGACATTCAGAGTTCAAAAGCCTCGTTATTTCCTTTCAGCTCAACTCACTTGTAATGTTTGGTATTCCAGTGGTTTTCAAAGTGTGGTCTGAGGTCAGCAAACTGGACCATAGGATCACCTAGGAACTTGTTGAAAATACAAATTCTCGAATCTCACTGCAGACCTATTGAATTAGAAACTCTGGGAGTGGGCCTAGAAATCTGTTTTAACAAGTCCTCCTGGAGGTTCTGATGCATACTGAAGTCTGAGAACCACTGCTTTATTCATTTATCAAAGAGCGGGGAAGGAGAGCTTCTTTAGAGCAAAGGGCAGGGGCAGGGGCACAATTTGGGACTTGGGGTCCCACCATCTTCAGGTGGGGCGGACTTGCATGGGGACTCCTGTTTGCCTCCATCCGTTAGGTACCTTGGATAACTCTAAACTATCAATACTTCACTTCTGACTTCACTACCCCAAAGTCTCACCACTTCCTTTAAGACTTTGGCTTAAATGACTAATGTCAGTCATCAAGGTTTTCCAGGATAAGAGTGCTAAGGTATTGAGATCATGTGCATGAGATCATGCTGATAAGGGAAGGGACAAATAAATATGTATATAAAAGCTGCCCTTACCAGTCCATTCTGGGGCCAAACATCTGTTGACAATACTAAGCCAGCCTCACAGTCAAGGTGACATCATTGAATGATCTTGGGCTTTACTTTGCCAAGAGTCTGTAGCTTTGTCATCGCTGAATGTCGTAAAGACTCCCTTCCTTTTTTTCTAGCTCAGTTAGTGCCAGGCCCAGAAAGATGGGGATAAGGGAAAATCAAAAGAAGAAGAAAAAAATCCATTCCATTAAAATATTAAATGACCAACTTAGAGAAGGCAGACAGCAAGGAATGTCATAGCTAGAAAAGATTCTGGCTATAATTTAATTTGAACCACTTGTTTTTAGATGGAGGAAGCAGAGGCTAAGAGGGGTGAAATAACGTCTGAAGATCACAGATTAGAGCTCCTTTTTTCCAAATGTGTGCTTTTGCCACTACCAGTAGTTTTCGAAATGGAGACCCTGAATTTCACTCCAGGGGTCCCTGAGATCATCTTAGAGGTCCATAAAGTAAAAAATACTTTCATAGTAATAATAAAACCATATTTACCTTTTCTTTCTTATACTCTCAAATACAGAGGAGTTTTCCAAAGACTACATGCTATTAATACCACAAATTCAATGAAGAAGCAGACATGAAAATCCAGCTATTCTATTAAACCAGACAGAAAAGAGATTTGCAAAAATGAAAACCAGTGTCACTCTTCTCACTATTTCTTTGTTTTAGAAAGTATAGTTCTTTTCCGTAAAATATGTTATTTGGGGCATGTAATGGGTTTAGTTTTGTTTTTATAAATAAATAATGTTTTTAAACCATTAGTTTTCACTTTTAGTATAGTAAATACTGATAGATAAAACCTACATAAACAAAAGTTCTTTGTGGTCCTTAATTTTTAAGAGTGTAAAGAGGTCCTGAGAGCATAAAGATTGAGAACAGCTACACTCTACCATAACATTAAAAATAAATGGTTGAATCTCAGTACAGTTAGAAAAAGACAATTTTGAAATTATAAACTTCGTGAGGGAAGAGAGATTTGTCTTTATCTGCTCAGAATTGTTTTCCAAGTTCTTAAATCAGTGCCTGGCATGTAGTAGGCATTCAATAAATATTAACTGAACAAATAAAAGAAAATATATTTTATACAAAAGTCAACAGTAAGTATTCAACATAGTTTTAAAATAATTCAGAGACAAAATTCTTTCACAGGAACTGCCCCATCTCTATAGAGTCTTGGAAGTAGAAACTAGAATCAGTGGCAGATAACCCCAACCTCAATAGACATCCTGATGTTCCAAAATCAGCATAAAGCAAGAAGTACCAAGATGATGTGCTGTAGCCCCTTTTCACCTGTGTTCCCTTCTCAGTTCCCCTTCTGCCTCCCCATCTTCTACATAATTCTGTTTTGAGTACCAGGTTTATCTTAAGATGCAGAGAGGTGACCTGGAAAATTATAACTTAGGGAATATGAAGTTCTGGCCCCATTTCCATTTTTATTGTGCTTAGAATCATCAGATGACTCTGAATAACTGGGGAAAAAATATAGATTTATAAAAATTACACACTGATATATTTTCCTTAGGCTACAAGTTTTGTTTGGTTTTGTTGAGGAATAATTCCAACAAGAGAAATGTTTAATAAATTAAACCTACCATTCCAGCCCTCTGTAAAGTGTCAGGATTAATGCTTCTTCTCCAAAATGGAACTCTTCCTGACAGAGAAAATGTTCCTGTTTCATCCTTAGAGTCTGCTGTGTATAAAACAGAGTGACTCTTTTGGTTTTAGTAGTTTGCATGCATTGTCCTCTTGATTGATTGTGGCAGGTCCAAAGGTTGGCCATTATCTTAATCCATTCAGGCTGCTATAACAAAATACCATAGACTGGGTGATATATAAAGAAAAAAATTATTTCTCACAGTTCCAGAGGCTGGAAATCCAAGATCATGGTGCCTGCAGATTTGGTGTGTGTCTGGTGAGTATCCACTTCCTGGTTCATAGATGGCCAGCTTCTCCCTGTGTCCTCACATGGCAGAAGGGGCAAAGGAGAGCTCTGTGTTGTCTTTTCTTATAAGTGCACTCATTCCATTCATGAGAGTTCTACACTCATGACCTAAGGCCCCACCTCCAAACACCATTACACTGGACGTTACGATTTTAACATATGAGTTTGGAGGGCGGGGCACAAACATTCAGACCATAGCAACCATCATCTCCATTTCAATATCCAAAAGTCTGAGGCTCAAAGAGGAAAATTAACTCTGAATAAGACCTCAAATTAGGGTTACAATCCAGGCTTTTGGAGTCCTTTTGCAGGACCTTTTATTTTCATGACAATATATTGGAAAGGTCTGACTAGATCATATTGCCACTTTCATAATTAACCTAGAGAGGAGAAAGGCTATATGTTGACAGTGTACTTTTTGTTTTACATGCCATACCTCACTTACTCCTTCCCTTACATTATGACATTTTAAATAATCAGGAATATTCAGTTCAGAGAAGTTAAGTAACTTGCCAAAAGTCACACAGCTGGAATTAAAGGTAGTATTTTAGTAAAACATGTTTTCTTTCTTTGCGGATTCCATTACAAAATAGTACCTTCAAAATGAGAAATATCTTCAGAAGGAATATTACCTTTTCAGGTATAAGCTTCTTTTTTTATATAATAAGACAGTGCTTTAAGCTTGGGTGCATGATTACCCAGCATCAAACAACAAAATAAAGAAAAGCTAAGATGATTTCAAACATTTTAGCAATTTAAATTGCCCAGCAATCAAGAAAATTAATGTTTAATATACATTAAGAATCACTAGAATGCAGTCTCTAAGTATGGGCACCACACAAATGCTTTTCCACCTCTGACTTTCAGTTCCATCTCCTGGGGAACAGGGCAAGATAGGAGTGGAACAGAGGGCAAATTGTGGGCAGGAGACATCTGGGGTTGAATATGGATTGTAATAGCTTCTGAGATTGTAATTTCTCTCACCTTCACTGACCAGTTTTGCTGAAGAATGGGGGTTATGAAAGCATTTGTACCATTCCAGAATAAGATGGCTTGTGTATTCATGAAGAGCTAGTTTGTTATTTTAAAATAAATGGTTTCCTTCTCTACAAAATTCTCCAGCAGGCTGAATGGGCTGAATTCTATGCCCCCAAAATTCATATGTTGAAGGCCTAACCCCCAATAACTCAGAATGTGACTGTATTTAAAGATCAAGTCTTAAGGAGGTAATTATGGTTAATGATGTCATTGGGGTAGTCCTTCATCCAATATGACTAGTGTCCTTATATGTGAGGAGATTAGTACACACACAGAGGGAACACCATGTGAAGGACACAGGACAAGATGGCCATCTACAAACCAGGGAGAGAAGCCTCAGAAGAAACCACCCAGCCTGGCATCTAGATCTCAGATTTCCAGCCACTAGTGCTTAATCCATCCAGAGAGTGGTACTTGTTATGGCAGCCATAGCACACTAACCAATAGGCCCAGCTTTTTTATGAGCACTTTGGCCTCTGTTATGGTCTGAATGTTTGTGTACCCTCAAAATGCATATGTTGAAAACCTAATGCCCAAGGTGATGATGTCAGGAGGTAGGGTCTTTGAGAGGTGATTAGGTGATGAGGGCAGAGCTCTCATGAGTGGGATTAGTGCTCTTACAAAAGAAGCCATAGAGAGCTAGCTCACCTCTTCCACCACATGGGGACACAGGGAGAAGTCAGCAGTCTGCAACATGGAAGAGAGCCTGCACTGAAACCCAATAATCCTGGGACTCTGATCTCATATCTCCAGCCTCCAGAACTGTGAGAAATAAATGTCTCTTGTTTATAGGCCACCCAGTCTGTGGTATTTTGTTCTAGAGTCCAAACAGGCTAAGATAACCTCTTATAACTAGATATTGGCATCTAAGGCTCCCAAGCACAGATATGCCAAAGTCTAGAAACAGGACAGACTCCCACTGCCACAGCCACCTTGGTGCTTTCACTGAAAGAAAAGGTGGAATCAGGATCCGAAAGGCTGGGACAGTCCCGGAGGTGGCTGCTTCTTCATCCTCTCCCCGGAAGTTCACACCCCACTTAGCACCTTTCCCTTCTGCTCCCTTGGGTGTCAGCCTTTTCTCCTCTGTGCTTTTAAACCCACGTTGGGTTGTCAGTGCTGACACATTGAATAACAACACTTAATTAACAAGCACACACTACTCTAGCACCTTTTACTAATTAATTTACCCCAGCTTTAATTTCCTTTGACTCTCAGTTTCTAAATTCTAACTAAACCTGCTAATTACTTGTGCTAATTCTGCTGCATTCTTCTAGAAGAAAGAAAAAAATCTTTAAAATATCCATTTTGGAGATAAAGAGGGACAGTGAATTCAATAAAGGACCCAGGTTCTGATTAAGAAATGTAGGTTAGGTAGTAGGAAAAGACATTTTTTAAATTAAATATTCAGGCTTAATAAGAAATAGTTTCTCTTGGTGTTTGGTTATGCCTTTTTTAAACCACTCAGACACATATCTGATAATTGTGGAAATCCAAAAGAACCTCATCTTCACATCCAGGAAGTTATGAGTGAACTGATGTCAGTGGGTTGGTGTGAAATGAGTGGGGGGTGCATTACAGCATCTTCCCACCCACCGAGTTGGTTCAGCCAGGGAAGGAATGGGGTGTGGTCATAGTGCTGACCTCTGTATTATCTTTATCTTATCTTCCTTGGTTAATTTCAACGAGGCATTTGTGCTAATGGCTCTGGGTTAGAGAGAGAGTAAAAAGTGTGCAGTATCAAAACCTTTCTCCTCTTTCTTGCTCGAGATACAGTCTCCTCCACGAATCAAGTGTGGAGATCCTACCTCTATGAGAGGAAATACGGAAAAAGGAAATATGTCCTCTCCTCCAAATTTCTGAGTAACCAACTCAAGTTAGCACCACTTAAGTAGTGAACTGGACCAAAATATAACTCTATTTTCCCCTAACTGAACTTGACTTCTATCTTGAACAGTCATTCTGTTCGATGTTAAAAAGAAAAAAACCTCACAATTTCCAGGTAAATTCCATACATAGTGTGATTTTTCTTATCTCAGATATAAAGGTGATTGAATTCATGAGTTCATCTCTCTTTTGAGATTGATGCTAAGGTCTGAGGTTCTTACTTAAACACCACTGTGACATTGGCAACAGGTCAAGTCTTTGCTCCTTCAGGTTGATCTTTCCGGGTTGGATGCAGGTTCCAATCACCCTTTCTGTCATTGTGACTGCCACCTCCCTGAAGACGTCAT
The DNA here is from genome assembly GCF_008692025.1 of Phocoena sinus. Classification (NCBI taxonomy): domain Eukaryota; kingdom Metazoa; phylum Chordata; class Mammalia; order Artiodactyla; family Phocoenidae; genus Phocoena; species Phocoena sinus. The sequence continues at coordinate 48,773,790 of NC_045767.1, read as the reverse complement.
AAGGGGGAGGCAAGGGAATTTCAAGGAAACACATATAAGAAGGCTCACCTGCCTGGCTCTTAGAGTGGGCTCAAAATTACAACACAGCCCCCTTCCCCTTGCTCTGTGGAAATAAATGAAGACTATTCAGTAAGAACAAATAGGGGTTATTTATTCAGAGCTTGCTGTATCAAAAGAGTCAACCACCACCACTTGCGTTTGGCAGTGACTCAAAGGCAGGCAGAGGAATGGGAAAGCTTTATTGGGAAAAAGGGGAGACTTCAGATGTGCTCTGGTTGGAGGTTGTTGGCATGGAAAAGCTGGAGGTGGGCTAACTAAAAGCAAGGTATCTTCTGTGACTGGTTCGAGAGGCATATTTAGCTTTTCTTCTGCTTGGTTCTGAGTTGCAAACAGGGACAAAAGTTAGGGAAGCTGACAGTCATTGTCCAAGTCCTGCCTGTTCTAGGTAGATTGCTGCAGAGGTGGTTTTTCGGCTGCCTGCATTGGTTGCCGCATTATTTGTCTATCAGAGTTTCACTGTCATCCATGGTCTTGCCATTGTCTGTTTATATATTCGGCTTCTCAGCCCTATGAGGAACGGGTAGGACTAGTTGAAGAAGGCAGTGGTTCTCAAACTTTAGCACGATCAGATTGAATCACACACATTGAGAGACAGACACACACACACACACATATTAACAAACAAGTTAAAACTTCACAACTCAACCTGCCCCATTTGTCTACATGCCCTCTCTCCAAGGTTATTAGCTCTTTGGAAATTTCTCTTAGTCATTTTCTACTATCAGTTTAGTGACTAACACATAGCACATTGGTGCTTGATTAGTAATTATAGTTTTGTCTAGGTTCTTTTATCTATAGCTTCAGGTTGACTGTGACTAACAGAAAAGATTTGACCCCCGAGTAAGAAATAAAGCTCCTGTTGCCTGCTCTGCTAATTGCTTAAAGCTCTGTGGTTCCCACTCTGCAGCCAAGGCAAAGCAAGCAGGGCCGACACATTAAGGATAATAGGGTGAGGGAACTGGAGAGCATAAAACAAAGAAATGGACCAAGGAGCCCATTTGAACAGCTTAAGTCGGTTTGATGTGCTCTGTCGCCTCCCCGTTGTGGACCCTGTCCACATGAAAAAGTGAGTTAGACTGAGCTGGTCATTTACAGAATCCGTTCACTGCCTTTCTCTGGGAAATAGCATTAACTCTTTGGCAAGTGGTCTAGTCAGGGTAAATCAATTTTGAAAAAATTGGTTTCATGATTTTCTCTGAGTGGCCAATAAAATGTTACAATTATTTTTATTTAAATGGATCTGTCAGTCCATACTTATTTTAAAAAATAGGCAATGAGGAGATAATGCATTAGCTTGTCTATTAACTCATTTATAACCTAATGGTTAATAACTTACTTTGTAGAGCAGCAGTTACATGCTTGGATGAATATTAGAATCACCTAGGGAGATGATAAAAAAAAATCCTCATCAGATCAATAAATCAGAAACTCTGGGGGAGGTACCCAGGGTAATTCAAACTCCTCAGGTGATCCCAGTGTCCAGCCAAATTTGAAAGTGCTGCTATAGAGTGAGACTTTCTGATTTAAATCCCAGCAACTCTGCCTGTTAACTGAGCAAGTTGCCTAATATCACTGAGCCTCCATTTCCTCATCTGTAAAATGGTGAAGGGAATAGAATCTACCTCAAAGGTTTTAGGGAGAATTAAGGGAGATAATACATGAAAATGCTAGTACAGTTCCTGACACATAGTATGTTGTATATTAGCTTTACTATTATTTTAGTCAATCATAATGATATTATTTCTATTGTCATTAAGCCCTATGGAAACACAGAACTAATAAAATATAAGGAAATATTTAATTATAATACTGAGCAGAATTATATTTTATGTAGCTATGAAGATAAAATCATGTGCTATGAGAAAAAGAAAGAAAAATGTAAAAGTGAATCTATGGAAGGTATCGTTGAAGTAGGACCAATTTAGTTGGATCTCAAGTCTTTTCTATTAATGATTTGACTAATTAGAAGAAAATTTTATTTGTTAATAATTGAGTTGAAAACTTTATTTTAAACAGATCAAAAAGAACTGATTTGTTTTGTTCGTGAATTAATTTTTGTCCTTGGTGGGTTGGGCATAAATGGGGCAGGTGAGGATAGATTTAAATGTTGGGTCATATTACACTTTTGGAAAATTCCAGAAGAGAAAAGCAAAACTGGTTAAGTTCCTAATGTGCCTAGCTTCCTGGGTAAGTAGGGATGAAAGACCATATTGAATAGCTCAAAGATTGCCATATCTAGTTTTTTTTTCTGAGGGAAACCCTTCTATCCACAGTCCCTGCCAATGATACTTTCTGCACAGGTGGTCTGGTTCTGTCCATATATCTTCATGCCCAGATACCCATTTAGCCAAAGCAGGGCATGTTATCAGTCGGTAGCCAATCTATGGCTGGAAAATGATCTTTCAGTTGATTAACTGTGAAAGCTTTGACCCACCAGGAATAACATCAGTTATAACAGAGCCAATCACTTGCTTATCTTGGGAATGGTAAACGCAAGATAGGATGAACTACTCAGAGCAAAAATTGTAAGATGAATGGAGCCGACCACAAAGTTGCAGGAGATAGTGAAGAAAAGGGAAGTGTGATATCTTCAGTTATTAGTGGCAGAAGCCACAGAGCAAGAGGTAGGAAGTTACAGTCATTATAGAGGTGTAAGACCAATGATTTCTATCTGCCAAGGAAGAAATTAAATATCTTGATGCCTAAAGCTTCCCTTTTCAATCTTTTCAGTTCAGAACTAGGTCGCTAGCACTGCAGAGTCTAGAGATGTTCCGATGCAACCTGAAGCCTGACTGCCTGAGACTATTTTACTTATTTCCATGTTTCCTCACAAGTCCTTCCTCCTCCCCACATGACAGGAGACAAGGAGAATGTGTCTCTGTTCCTTGGAGAATGAATGAGTGAATGAATGAGCCTCAGATAACCAGAATAAAGAAAATCTTTGCCAAAAGGAATCTTAAAAGTCTCTTGGATTTCAAGCGAGTGCATGCTCATGGTCAAGGGGCTAACCAAGATTTGTGGGACCTGAAGTTTAAACAGTTTGGAGGGCTCTCCTTAAGAAAAAGGGTTTAAATAATCTTACCTGCCATATATAAATGTAGAGAACTCAATGGGGCCTGAGTAAACAGGAAGACCTAAAGCTTTGGCTTCACTAGCTTCATGATGAGTCTGGTATGAAGTCAAGGCAACAAGAGTGAAAAGGAAAGTGAAGTATTCCAGTGTCATCTGTTTCATCAATTCACCTAGGCCTGACCCTGGCCGAAACTTTGGAAATTCTTTTTATTTTTTGTCAGTGGTTCTAAATGACTTTATGACTTTAGCAGTTGAATTAATCCTTCCTCAAAGACTTTTGGTCACATGTGTGTCCTTAAAAAGCTTCTATCTGTTAGAGTTATTATTAAACATCAAGCATTCATTTATCTTGCTGAGTTTCTAATACATCTTATTTCATTCCAATGAAATATAGCATTGATCGTAAAATAATTTTGTCCACTCACTAGAGGTAGCTCAGAAAAACTTTACCTAAGTTTGCTTTTCTTCTTGGTACCCATGTATTCGCAAAGACTAAAAATCCAATCTATTATTATTGGTCTTTCAGCATAGTGCAGACATCTTTTGGATTAGATTTTTTTCATCTTTTCTTACTTTCGCTTTATATTTAAACTCCTGCTGAAGCTGAATTGTCAGACATCTTAATAAGTATTGAAAAAATATGTGCTTAATCTCTTTCCTACTATTTTGAAGCGACTTAAACCAATGTAAAATTTCTAGAAAATTCGTGTGGTAATATTTTATTATGTTTAAAATTAGTTCTCATTCACTTAAACAGTAAGAATTTATGCAGAGCTTTCTATGAGGTTAATATTCTGTTTTCAGGTAAAAAGACAAATTGTGAATCCATAGACCCTGATTTCAATGGATAAGAGTTTATTTTAGATAAAATATGAATGTAAGCTACATGAAACTATTACCTGTGGGAGCTAAAGTATGGATGTTAACTCTGATAGAAACTATATTAAACTGTGTGTGGTTAGAGACATGACCTGGAAGGTAGCATGCAAATGGAGTGACAGTGGGATTATGGGAAGAGAGGCAGGAAATGCATTTCAGAAGACCACTTTAGGGAAAACACGTGAAGGAACGAGACAGAGGATCACTGAGCCACAGCAGGAACTTTAAGGATAATGGCCTGGTAGTGTGGCAGACCCCTGTGGAAGACTGGTGAAAATAAGGATTAAATTAACAAAAAGCAGCCAGATCACTGTAAATCTTTCTTTTTTTTTTTTTGCGGTACGCGGGCCTCTCACCGTTGTGGCCTCTCCCGTTGCGGAGCACAGGCTCCGGACGCGCAGGCTCAGCGGCCATGGCTTATTACCGGCCCAGCCGCTCTGCGGCATGTGGGATGTTCCCGGACTGGGGCACAAACCCGTGTCCCCTGCATCGGCAGGCGGACTCCCAACCACTGCGCCACCAGAGAAGCCCAGATCACTGTAAATCTTAAGGTTTTTTGTTCCCCTGGTATAGGACATGAAGTCATTGATGATTTTTTAAAATTATTTCATGAAATTTTGATTTCAGTTGCATATATGAACTTAATTATTGTAGAATATATAAAAGAGGATGTAAATGTATTTCTCCTTATACATCTTTTCATTATTAAATATATCATATACTCATAAAAGTACACAACCATAAATGTGTGACTTTTTTTTTATTCTAACATTCTGTTTTAGTTTAATTTCAGAAGTTTCAAAAGCACATTTATTTCAGATTATTTTTAATATTTTTGGCTCAGAGATTAATATTACATTTTTATCCCCATTGATGATTCTTGATTGGAGGACTGACTTTGTTGTGTTGCCAAAGGATTAATAGCTCTGAATTTAAAGTCAAAGAGACATATGTTCGATTTATGTCTCCAGGACTTACTAGCTGAATAACTTTGGGCAGATTCCTTAGCCTTCCTAACCTGAGTGTCTTCATCTGTAAATGGTGCTATTAATGGTTCTGTATTTCATAGAATTGTTACGAGTTTTTAATAAAATAACAATTAGTAAATATTTAGTATTGGTATCTGGGGACATAGTAAACACTCAGTATATGATAACTTTTGTCATGATTTCAAAGTTAGGATCTACTGCAGTTAGTATTTCAGTGCTCATACTTACCTAACTGGGAAGACAGTGAAGATTTTTGGTTTTATTTTTAAAATATATTGAGTTTAAGACAAAAATGGAGCATGGAACTAGATATCATCAATAAAAGAATATATGCATTTTTAGGTCACATTATTTTATTTAGGTCCCTGGATAATCCAGAATATTGTACCAGTCTGTGGTACAATAGATTTGCGTGCTGTGTATACACGTGAAGGGGAAATGAAGAATTTAACAATTGGCAGATTAATCTTGGTCACAATTTGACTTTTGCTTGCAACTTAGAAAGCGTAGATGGATTGTGCTTGTTTATTTAAAATGAGGCCTTTTGCTGATTGCATTGGCTCAGAGAATAGCAGAATCCATGCTGGGAAAGGCAAAGAAGGAATTTATATGTTGAACACAGCACTTCTGCCCAGTTACTTTATCATATTTGAAGCTGGCAGGGTAGTTTTACAGATTATGACAGGAGATCTGATACGGTTGAAGTGGGAATAGGGAAGAGGCTACAGATTGCTCTGGACCATTTCAAATTCTCTGGCTTCCCCATTTTATCCTGATCAATGTGACCCGCCAAAAGAAAGGCAGAAAAAAAATCTCACTTCTAGACTTAGATCAGAATTAACTAACTTTGGTTTTTTGATGGAGGAATGAACAACTTATGAAATATTAAACTTAAGTCAAATGTCCCCTGGTTTTTAGTATTGATTCGGATACCTGTGTATGTGTGTGTGTGGGGGGGGTTCTTTTCTTTTTTTCAATTAAAATATAGTTAATTTACAATGTGTTAGTTTCAAGTGTACAGCGGAGTGATTTCTATATATATTATATATATTTACATATATATACTATTAAAAATTCTTTTCCATTATAGGTTATTACAAGGTATTGATTATAGTTTCCTGTGCTATATGGTAGGTCCTTGTTGTTTACCTCTTTTATATATATTAATGTGTATATTTGGTGTGTGTTTCTTTTTAATGACTTAGTGTGCGATTTTTTTTCATTTTACACAAGTGTTAATCACACACTCAGTAGTCAGGCACACACCAGCAGTATAAGACAAATTCTCTAAAGAGGTTACAAGCAGAGTTTCTCAGATCTTTAGTGTATCTAAAACTTCAGAGTTTATTAAAATGCAGATTCTTAGGACAAACCTCAGATTTTAATTTAGTAGGACTGGGATAAAGCCTAGGAACCTACAAATTATTGACCAACTCAGTAACTCTGATAAGAGATAAAATATTACTGTGGAGTTAAGTTTGCCCTTATTTCTTATTTGAACTGGATAAATGGATGATGGGTAAGATAAGAGGAACATTATTAGGATAACCAAAGTAGAGTCAAGAACAAGCCAAGGTATTTTAGCCTAGCTTAAGAGGTTCTGATTAGAAAAGTCTACCAGGATCAAACTAAACAAACAAACAAAAGAACAAAAGCTGAGGATTAGAATCTTGAAATCATCTAAGGTTTCAGAATAGGGGAATAATCATATAATAATGGTTTTTAAAGGAATGTTGATTTGATTGGATGAGTTGTAAAGCTGGAAAGTCAGTTGAGGTTTAAGATGTCACCTTGTGTAGTAGTTTTTGTCCCTTTTTTACTTAAAAAAAAAAAATTCAACCACTAATTCGGATGTTACCTGTGCAAATATTGAGCATCGGTGAAAATTCTCATGGCTTATACATGCTTGAATTCAACCTGAGGACAGTTCCATATGCTGACACATGGGCTGGAGCTGTGCGGTTGTTTTCAGTACTTAAAGAAGACCTGCTGAGCAATCTCTCTCCCAACAGTAGAGCAAATTGTGATCTTAGATCTCTTAGTCTAGATTAGGCCCCAGAGAAGCTAACTGAAGTGTTTCTTCCAGTCTCTTCCACTGAGTACGTCTTTACCTTTCTTCACAGATAGACACAATCTCTACTTTATATTTCATTCAGTCTTCAAAAGCAAAAGAGAAAAGGCAAACCATAAACAGGGAAAGAGGAATCATTTTCTCAGTTGAAGTAGCAAGGAAATGACTTCCCCTGCTGTTTGCCTCAGCTGAATTACAGCCCCATGTCTGTGTGAAATCCAACTTGATGAGATTTTCTTTGTCACTGGGGTTGAAAGAATCTGTTTCTTGAGAGTCCTACTTAGAACTAGATTGTGCTCTTGCCACCTGCAAAGTTTCTCATCTCTGTGTGTGGTCAGCAAGTCTCACTTTCCGCCATCCTTCTGCAGCTCCTTTGTACATTATCAGATATTTATTTCCCTTGAATTTGGACTCAGTGGAAGAGGTATTGTCAAGCATGTCAAAAATCTTATTTTTATGTTTTAAGTATTGATAACATTTATAAAATAGCATAAAGTATAGAAGGGTTTACAATTAGGGAAGCATTAGAAAGCAAACACAGTCATATCTTAAAAATGGTAACAGATTGGCTATTTTAATATCAGTGGGATGAGATTCTGTTTTTCTTCCATGGCTGTTAGACAAAAAGGAAAGAAGAGGATGAACATTTATACCAATTCCTAGGGGCCAGATGAGTAGGAAATAAGCTTCCCTTTTCTGTTTTCCTATTCAACTTGAGGCATATAGACTACAGGTTGTATTTAGGGGTCTGGTAGGCAGTCTCAGTGTTCTAGATGACTGAGAAGTAGATAGACCTGGTGAAGTTCAGATGGCTCTGATTCTAACCTCAGCGATCCAGGAACCACTCACCAGCAGACAGTCGGTATGAAGAATCCCAACATTGATTCCTTAATTGGAGATCTCTTGATTATAAACAGAACATTCTCCCCTTTCTTCTTTTTGTGGCAGGCAGTCCATCTCCATCTTCTAAAGTGACACAAATGCTTCTCCTTACTTGGAGGATATTGGAAGTCTGGACCTCCCATTCCTGGCTCACTGTTTATCTCCTTGAACTTTATCCACAAGCAAAGTGGATAAATTGTATCCAGTGGATACACTTGTATCCACTGGAGCAGTGGACCATTGTACCCAGCCGTGCTTCTGCATTAGAACTCTAACATGATGACTGTTCAGTATTATCAGGATTAAAACCCCAAAGTCCAACACTGTAGAAAATTCAGAGGTAGTCAGGGCAAGACAGATTTCAAAGGATATTGATCTTAGGATCCCTCTAACAGCTACTTTTCTCCTAGTTCATTTTATCCTTTCAATTCCCATCCTAAAAGACTTCTTATATCTTAAATTCTATTACAGGCTTAATTTCCTCATGAATCTCAGTCTATCACAACTTCAGTTGGACGGAGAGGTAGATGGACAGATTTGTGGTTGTTTGTTTTTACTTTGTTTTATATAAGAAACTTTATTTCTATTTTAACCTCTCATTCCATTAGTTATTAGAAATGTGATTCCATTGAGTTAGCATGCTCCCTCCTCCCTTTCCTTTTACATGGAGCTTATGTAGTGCAAGGACCTGGTGGGGGCTTGTGGGTATGGGGTTGGGCTGTGGATCATGTCTGGGCCTTCCTCACCTGCCTGCACTGTCCCAGGTCCTGCCTCATTCCTGCCTATAAGAGCTCTTCAGGTCTGTGCTTCTCTGAGTCACCCCATCCCGATGCCCCACTGCAGGGTACACAGAAAGCATTCTACTTCTCCTGACTCCTTTGTGGGCTAGAATAAACCCATTCTCAGAGCCCCTTTTGGGCATCAGGGAACTCCTTTGGTGCCACAGAATCTGAGAAGCTGAGAGACTGATTCAGGCCAGTCCACGGGCGACCCCAGGCAGGAGGTTTTTTCTGTTCCCACCTGTGCTAGATGAAGAGAACCCCAGGGGATTGCTGGTTCCCTGGGTTTTACTTGAAGGTAAAGGTCAATTTCCTCCTAAACCTCATTCCCTAAACCTGTCTGGGACTTATACTGTCTCCCTTACTTCCCCACCTTTGAATTCAGTCCTGTGGAATCTTAGCCTTGGCTGAGGATGGGAGTAGAGTGCAGGGACACATTTCTGTAATCATGCTATACATTCTGTTCAATCTTTTGTCTATGTTGGAGCTCAGCTATTTGAAACTCGAAGCCAAGGATCAATTCTTTTGTTCTTTCTATCTCCTATGTTCTCTCTTCTCTGGCTGCTGCCAAAAGTCGGGAAACAAAACAGAATTGATTAATAAATCAACTTATTATGCCTCTGTGGTAGTTACTAAGATATCAGCAAATAAGAGCAGTTTGAAAATTCTGATGATTGGAGTCATTTTAATACAAAAAGTCCATCAGACTCAAAGGGGCAAAAGAACTAACATTTCATTGTGATTACTTTGTCTTGTGATGTGCATTGTGTAAAAAAATGAAAAGATGAATGATTCCCCTTAACTTTCAAAACAAACTTGCAAGGTATATAATTATTGTTCCCAATTTAGAGATGACATACTTGAGACTCAAAACAGGAAGTAGTTCGCTTCAGGTCACACAACTAAAATGTGTTAGATACAGAATTAAATTTCAGATATATCAATCTGGCCTCACAGTCTGAGCTCATTCCCTGGTGCCACAATGACTAAGAAATGTCTAAGTTAGATCCAATTCAATTGGGGAAGTTACATTTGAAGCAGTTGCAAATAACTTTTTAAGATGGGGATGTATTTCATTTTGTGAACTAATGGTTTTTGGACATTATTATGTGCATAGCATTATGTCAGATAATGAGAAGGAAGAAAGTTATAAGATACCGTCCTTGTCATGAGAAATCTCGTACAAGAGTGACAGAGGTGACATGGAAAGGATACACGTAAGGAGTTATGATAGGTGCTACTATAGTGGTACAAGTTTGTGAGCGAAGAGAAATTGATCCTAAGCTTTATGTGGACGGGATGGGTGAGGCACAGAAAAGTCTTTAGAGAGGAAGTTACTACTGAACTCTCTTGGACAATAGAGCCAACTAAGCAGAAAGAAGGAAGGGTGTGTGTGGAGCCTAAGAGCTGTGACGCCGTGGAATCTATGTGTTGTCAGAAGTTTTTAGAATACATTTAATAATATTAGCTATATTAACAAATGTACTTAATTATATTCTGAGCATTTTGTAACATTTTTCTGTAGTTTTCACTTTATTTTACATCAGTGTTGGTATCTACAATCTCACCAGCAAGATATGAGGCAGGAGTCACAAGAAAGCAAGCTTATGTGGTTCCCAAGAGTCTTTTGTACATTATTTAGAAGAAGGCAAGAAAATCATTCCCCCTAAAGGGAGCTGCTACTTAGAGGTGAATGAGATCTTGAAAAGATTTTAGTTCAGTGTTTCTCAAACTTAAGAAAAGTACCAGCCTCCTTTTAAAGGACAAAGTTCTCTAGAATGGCAAATGTGAAATTATATTTAATAAAATGTTATTTAAATTTGTACAGAGCGAAAACAAAACTCTTTATGTTTACAAATCTTAACTCAAGAGCCTAAAACTCATTTATAAATGAAATGGTATAAGCAAAATGACAAGGCCAGAGAATAATGAAATAACTGGCATTAACGTGACAGAAGGTTACGGTACTCACTGCCAAGAGCAGGTTCAAGTTTGACATGTTTATTGCCACAGGTCATATATTAACTCAATTATTCTGTTGTTTTTCTCCTCCCAAACTCTAGCCAAACTTTCATTGGTACAGTGAGCTGTGATGATGTCTAATCTTCCTTGTTGTGGATGCATCATTTATATACATCTGGTTCTTTCCCTCCTTCCTAGCCCTCACCAAGTGAAGTAGCATTACCAAGGTGACCATAAAGATTGAAATCAGATGACCATATTCAAGTGGTCGTCCTGATGATGCAGATTATGGTTACATTCATTTTTTGGTACAATCATCAAAATGAAAGCCCCAAATCTAAAATTCTCATTTAAAATAGCAATAACCAATACATTCCTGGAGACCTAAATTCTAATCTGATTACTTTATTTTGGAGATGGAGCTAAAATGATAGGTTCCAAAGGATTAAATACTTTTATTTTTTATTGAGGTTACATTGGTGTATAACATTATACAAATTTCATGTGTACGACTTTATATTTCTACTTTTGTACACCATGCAGTGTGCTCCCTCCGGCCCCTTCCCCTCTGGTAACCACTACTCTCTTCTCTATATCTCTGTCTGTGCTTTTCTTTGGTTTGATTTGTTCATTTATTTTGTTTTGCTTGTTTGTTTGCTATTTATATTCCATAAATTAGTGAAATCACATAGTATTTATCTCTGTCCCTCTGACATTTCATGTTGCTGCAAATGGCAAGATTTCATCTTTTTTTTTATGGGCAGGTATGTATCAAAAGAGTACGAACTCACTAATTCAAAAATATATATGTGGCACTTCCTTGGTGCTCAGTGGTTAAGAATCCACCTGCCAGCGCAGGGGACATGCATTCGAGCCCTGGTCCGGGAAGATCCCACATGCCACATAGAAACTAAGCTCATGTGCCACAACTACTCAGCCTGCGCTCTAGACCCCGTGAGCCATAATTATTGAGCCCGCATGCCACAACTACTGAAGCCCGTGTGCCTAGAGCCTGTGCTCCACAACAAGAGAAGCCACTGCAATGAGTAGCCTGTGCACCGCAACGAAGAGTAGCCCTCTCTCAACACAACTAGAGAAAGCCCACACAGCAACGAAGACCCAATGCAGCCAAAAACAAATAAATAAATAAAATAACTTCTTTAAAAAAACAAAAAAGAAAGAAAATATACATGCACCTCTATGTTCAGCACAGCATTCTTTACTGTAGCCAAGATATGGAAACAACCTAAATGCCCATTAACGGATGAATGGATAAAGAAGATGTGATATATATGTGTGTGTGTGTGTGTGTGAGTGTGATTCAATATTTGACCCCAATGTTAATTATTAGAAAAATGCAAATCAAAACTACAATGAGGTATCATCTCACACCAGTCAGAATAGCCATCATACAAATAATAAATGCAGAGGGTGTGGAGAAAAGGGAGACCCTCCTACACTGTTGGTGGGAATGTAAATTGGTGCAGCCACTACAAAAAACAGTATGGAGGTTCCTTAAAAAACTAAAAATAAAGTTAGCATATGATCCAGCAGTCTTACTCCCGGACATATATCATGAAAAGACGAAAACTCTAATTTGAAAAGATACATGCACTATTTACAATAGCCAAGACATGGAAGTAACCTAAATATCCATCGAGAGATGAATAGGTAAAGAAGATGTGAGATTATATATATATTTATATATATATAAATGAATATTACTCAGCCATAAAAAGGAATGAAATAATACCGTTTGTAGCAACATGAATGAACCTAGAGATTATCATACTAAGTGAAGTAAGTCAGACAAATAGCATATGATATCACTTATATGTGGAATCTTTAAAAAAAAAGCTATAAATGAACTTATTTACAAAATGGAAATAGACCCACAGACACAGAAAACAAACTTATGGTTAACAAAGGGGAAAGGGGGGAGGGGTAAATTAAGAATTTGGGGTTAACACGTACATACTACTACATATAAAATAGATAAACAACAAGGACCTACTGTATAGCACAGGGAACTATATTCAATATCTTTTAATAACCTATAATGGAAAAGTATCTGAAAAAGAATATATATATATATATTTAAAACTGAATCACTTTGTTGTACATATGAAATGTTGTAAATCAAGTATACTTCAATTTTAAAAAGCCAGTAAAAAAGTCATTATGAAACTCAAAAAAAAAAAAAAAATTGACCCCAAACTACGTACTTATCAGTAGAGCTGGAACTACAGCTGGAAGACCTCATTATGTTCAAGAATGTTTGGTGTTTTCTATGTGATTAATTTGTGTATTTTAAATAACTATATATATATTAACACTATCATCTGTTTTCCTTATATATTTTCTTAAAATTTAAATTCTTCAAAAAAGAGTAGTTTCAAGTAAGTAAGCAGTGAGTTTCTAAAAGCAGCTAAGATCAAAAGAAGGGAAGATTAGAGCAAAATAACACACAGAGGACAGTAGGAAAAAAAACACATTTCAAGCTGCTCCAAAAAACTTGGCTACATTGAAATTTTGTGGGAGATACATCTGAATAATGTCTTATCTGATTTAAGATCTCATTAGATGTGGAAAGCAATGGTATAATTAAAAGACATCTCCATAATTATCCTGCCTACCATCTACTAAGGATAAAGTCAGCAACCAATTTACTTGCGTTTATATATATTATCTTATGCAGCTCTCACCAAAACCCTACTGGGGACATAAATAAATTTAAATTTTATGGATAAAGAAACTGAATCTCAGAGAAATTGTGTAATTTACTCAAAATGATAAAGCTAGTTAATGGAAAAGCTATTATTTAAGTCAAGCTTCACTTGACTCCAGATCATGGTTTTGTCCCCTCATAATCTATCTACCCCTGTTTGATAATATTTTAACAGTCCTACAAATGAAATGAATATTCAAATGCTACACAGCAAGAATGAGTGAATTTACATTGAATAAAAATAAACATTTGGGGGCTTCCCTGGTGGTGCAGTGGTTGAGAATCTGCCTGCTAATGCAGGGGGCACGGGTTCGAGCCCTGGTCTGGGAAGATCCCACATGCCGCGGAGCAACTAGGCCCGTGAGCCACAACTACTGAACCCGCGCGTTTGGAGCCTGTGCTCCGCAACAAGAGAGGCCGCGACAGTGAAAGGCCCGCGCACCGCGATGAAGAGTGGCCCCTGCTTGCCACAACTAGAGAAAGCCCTCACACAGAAACGAAGACCCAACACAGCAAAAATAAAATAAATAAATTAATAAGCTCCTACCCCCAACACCTTCTTAAAAAAAAAAAAAAAAAGAAAAAAGAAACATTTAATAAAGGAAAATAGTTATACTATTTTTCTTTTTTCCTACTAGTTCATCTGTGGATTGACTCGTATTTTCAGATTGTGGGTGCCTTAAAAGGAATATATTGTAGAAAAGTAACCATGTGAGATTAGAAGGAGAAATTAATAACTGTAGGTTGAGTCTGTCTCAAAGAGACTTTCGCATGGTTGAAAGTAATTGGAGAGAACAGCAAATATTCTCTGAGCCAACAAAGGCAGCTTTGTTTACAGCTACTATTGTTCTCAAAGAAAATGCATTATGTTTGACGATTTTGGTAGGCTTTTAATCAGATTTAAAATCAGAGCCAAAAATTGAACTAATTGGGAATATTTTGTATATTATTTGAAAGAAATTGATTTGTTATTGATTTTTAAGCCACAGACACCCATGAGTTAAACTACACTGAAAACTTCCAAATTTGTGTTTGCAGTCCAGAATCCTACACTGAGATGCATGCTGGACAGCTCCAGTTCCTCAGGGTGAGGTCCTCTTAAATTCATCGTGTCCAAGACCAGCCTCATTATTTCCCACTCCATACTCCAAACCTGCTTTTCCTCCAAATTCTCTCTTATAGTCCATGCCCCATTGCCCTTGAATGATAATATATCGTGGATGTTTAATGTTTCAATGTATACATAGTACAATAGTTCTTTTATTCCTCTATATAACAGATACTTGTTGAATGTCTACTATGTGTCAATCAGCAGAGCTGATTCAAATTTCTGCCTCAGCAAATGTAGCATATAAAGCAATGAGATACAGGTAAAATTTTCTTTCTAATATCTTACAAATGCTACACACATTCATTTTAAAAACCAAACAAACACCAAAACCCTATATGGTATTACATTATGCCAACCTCCCTCCTAAAGAGATTTTCTAGTTGCTCTCCATGAGGGTACATAAAATTGATGGGTCTGCATAAGGAGTCACAAGGCTCATTCTTGTGATTTAGGTGCACTTGGGCTTCCTGAACCTGGCCTTCTTTCGTGCCTCTATGTTTCTACTTCCCGTAGCTTTCTATACATCTTCTTTTACCAAACATCTTTAAAGAGGAACTAACTTCAGTCACTTAAAGATAAACATAAACTTAAACCACAGTTTCTATGTTTAAGCCACCTCTCTCTGTGATCTGAACCATATGTAGATTACAGAATTTCAATAACCATAGTAGTGTTAGTTTTATGTTTATACTGTATGTTTTAATAGCTTTACTGAAATGTAATTTGTATACCCTGAAATTCACACGTTTAAGTGTATAGTTCAATGGATTTTAGTATATTTATGTAGTTGTCACTGCAAACTAATAATAGAACATTTTCATCACCTACAAAAGAAACCTCATGTGTATTTAGTTACTGCCTATTCCTCCACCTTCCCCAGCTCTAAGCAACCATGAATCTACTTTCTGTCTCTATATATTTGCTCTTTTTTTTGGACATTTCATATAAATGGAATCATATAAATATGTGGTCTTTTGTGTCTGGCTTCTTTTCGATGTTTTTGAGGTTCATGTGTGTTATAGCATGTATCAAGATTTTGCTCTTTTTTATTGTTGAATAATGTTTCCTTGTGTAGGTATAAGACATTTTGTTTATTCACCTGTTGACGGGTATTTGGGTTGTTTCAACGTTTGGGCCACTTAGAATAAAGCTGCTATGAACATTTGCATACAGGTATTGGTGCGGGCGTGTGTTTTCATTTCTTTTGAGAAGATACCTAGGAGTGAAGTTGTTGAATCATATGGTCATATGTTAAGTCCATATTTAACTTTTTAATACATGCTATTTGTTTTTTTGGTAGAATTGTGTGTTGTTTTGTTTGAATTTTGAGGTATTTGGAGGTTTATGCCTGAATGGAATTTGACAAAAGCTTTGTAGAAAGCGTGTCACTTTGTGGCATTGTTTGTTCAGCTTTGAATTGGCTGTGTGCTCTGGGGACTGGCCAGGTGTGCAGACAGAGCACCCTTTGAGTACCCTCATTCATTCCTTCTCATGAGATTTTCCAGTCGGGTTTCATAGCTATATAGTTATTGTACAATGTAAAAACTGTAAGAAGCTTTATGAAACAATTAAAAATTGTGTCTTCTTTTTAAATTAAAATTATTCTGAGACAAACATATCAAGAGAAAATCAAATACATGTTTATAAATTTATATATTTAATGTATAAAGTATAAAACACAAGGAAATCCATTTTCTATATTCAAAAGAACTATTTTCAAATTAACTCCTGAAGGACTAGCTTCAGTGCTTTGGATCATGATGCTTGTTGGTTTCTATAATGAAAATTATTATGTTTGGTGTCCAGATGAGGAGATACCTGATTAAGACAACACACAGCGACAAAGAATATAAAAGTTTAAGAAGCCTAAAATGAGTATAGCCTATTAAGGAGCCTGTTACCTGCATAGTAACAGTTAGGGTTACGTTACAGTTAGGGTTAGGGTTAGGGTTACAGTTAGGGTTACTGCATTAGGGTCCATTTAGAAATAAAATGTGACAATTAATAAAATACGGAAACAGTAAACAGCTGCGACTGAAGATAAATTCAGGATTCAGCAACATATTGATTTTTAGAATCTGATTTTTTCTTCTACGCAAGTGACATAGGAACAAAAATGGCGTGGCACTAAGAAATGACAGTAAGTCATGAGACTGGCAGTAAATCAAGACAGGATGGTAGAACAAGAATATCCATTCATTACCAATAGTTTGGTTAATTACATTGTGCTGGCCATTGTTGGGTAAATTTTGTTTGTCTATCATAAAAGGAATTCAACCTTCCCTTGAGCATTTTTGTATATGGTAAATGTAAATCTCCCCAGGGAGTCTGAGTTTTTTAATTTTGTTTTAGTGAAACACAAAGACAAGCCAAGTGACATATTCAGATTTGCAAGCACGCGCAATAGGATATTGTAGTGTATACATTATGTATTAGGATTTGTCCAATTTCACTTTTGCTGGTTTCCTGGGAATTTTTGTTGTAGCATTATGCTGAATTTTCTTGGCTATTACCTGCAGCAGTGCATTACAACTAAACAGCTATGAATACATACAGGACTCTTCAAAAATAACACCTGTGACATCTACCTTTTCATAGATGCCCATAGAGAGAATCTTATTTATTAATGTGACTAACATATTAAAATGAAATAAAGTCACATACATTTGTGGAACAAAAAAATAAAAAACTAACATTTCTCTTAGTGGTTACTAGCCATGAGAGAGAAATGGAGAAAACATTAATTCTCAAACTAGAATATTTTTTCTCACACAGTAATGAAGCACAGGGTATACATTCAGAGTAGTCGTTTGTATTCCAGTTATTGCAAAGCAACCGGTCTAATTATTTTTTATTTCACTGACCTAATTTGACTGGATTTTACTTAATTGATATTTCTTTTTAAAGAGTCAATTTTATTTTTTTTAATTTTAGATTTTGTCCGTACCTAGACTGATTGATAAAGATAAGATATAGTCAAAAAGAAATGGAGAGAGAAAATTTCTAATCTCCAGGAAGAGGGTAGTATAAATATTTTCATTTGAGAGAAGCCATCTTTTAATCATATGTTAGTGGAATGAAACCTCTTTGGAATTCTCCTTGCCTGGGAAAACTCGAATCAGGCATTTCCCAAACTAGTCCACTCATTACATTCCCTATGTATCTACTTTACTCTCTAAACTTTACTCTGTGAGTGATCACACACACACATACATTTGTGAACACACCTGACTTCCTAAGCTGCTAGTGTCTGATACCCATCTTAATTAACAACCCTAATATCCTCCCTGTTATGCATATTTGAAATATTAGATCCTTTTTTAACCCTCTCCTTGCCCTCCCTAATGCCCCCATATCAAATTGGTTTCTGAATTTCAGCATTCTTTTTTTGTTGTTATTTTTATATTTCATGCAATTGCTAGTACTTTTCCATCCTGTTTCTTCTATCAAGAGACAGTATCATGTAGTGGATAAGGACACAGACTCTGGGTTTCTAATTCTACATCTGGCACTTCCTGTTGTGTAAACGTGGGCAAGTCTCTTATCCTCTGTGTCCCAGTTTTGTACAGTGAGTGAACTGATGCTGGCTGTTGGCAGGAAGCTTCAGTTCTTCTCCACATGGACCTTTCCACGGGACTGCTTGAGTTTTCTCACAACATGGCAGATGGTTTCCTCCAGAGTAAGTGCTCAAAAAAGTACAAGGCAGAGGCCACAATATCTTTTATAACCTAGCCTCAGAAGTCAGACAGTGTCATTAATGTAATAACCTATTGGTTATATAGATCAGTATGGGACCCCTCACACAAAGTTGTGAATACCAGAAGGTGAGGCTCACTGGAGCCGATGTGAAGCCCAGTTAGCTATTCTTATTAGCAATGCTTTTACTCCAAATCTGGCTTCCCTTTCCTCTTCTCTTGCAGTGTACTTCCAATTGAGATTTGCTTCATACCTCTCAAATCTCCAACAGTCTTATAGCCATTACCAAAACTTTTCCTTATCAATTTCAATGTACCTCTTATACAATTCAGATATTAACTTCTGTCATATTAGAAAATATCTTCTTTGATCATACCCTTTTGTTTAGTTAACAATTTTCTTTGTATATGAGGCAGTTTTAATCTTTCTGTTGTCAAATCTGTTAGTACTTTCGTTGTGATTTCTCCTCTCTTGCAAAAATGTGTATTTCTCTAAAAAGCTCACAAATATTTATTTCTAGTTTGGACTAGAATATTACTTAAATAAAGTTTATTTTTAAATAAAGTTTTGACTCGTTTGGAATTTGTTTTGCCATCTGCTATAAGGTATAGATCGAAATTAATTTATTTTAAAAGCTTTTTCTTTTCATTTTTGTCATATCTACTCTACCTTATTTTCATTTCATATGTTCCACTGGTTTGTGTTTTTTAATTTTGGTAAATATAACATTTGTTATTAAAAAAACTGTCATATTCTTTTTTTATTTTAATAGTTTTGAAACTATTCATATATATTGGATAAATACATGTAGATATTAGATACATTTATGTATTTCTTTTCTGGTATAAGTTGGAGGTTTTTTAAATTATTGAGCTATAATTGACTTACAATACTATTTTAGTTTCAGGTGTGCCACATAGTGATTCAATATTTTTACACATTACGAAACGATCACCACAATCTAGTTACCATCCGTCGTCATACAAAGTTATTACAAGACTATTAACTATATTCCCTATGCTGTACATTACATCCTCCTGACTTATAACTGGAAGTTGGTACCTCTTAATCCCGTTCACGTGTTTTGCCCATCTCCCCACCCCCCACCCCCCGTGGCAACCAGCAGCTTGTTGTCTGTGTTTATGAGTCTGTTTCTGTTTTGCTATATTTGTTCATTTGTTTTGTCTTTCAGATTCCACATATAAGTGAAATCATGCTGTATTTGTTTTTCTCTGTCCGACTTACTTTACTAAGCCATAATACCCTCTAGGTTTATGTTGTCATAAATGTCAAGATTTCATTCTTTTTTAATCGTTGAGAAATATTCCATTATATATTTAAATATGTTTATATAGATATCATATCTTCTTTTTTCATTCATCAATGGACACTTAGGTTGCTTTCATAGCTTAACTATTGTAAATAATGCTGCAATGACCATTGGGGTGCATATATATTTTCAAATTAATGTTTTTACCTTCTTTGCATAAATACTCAGAGGTAGAATTCCTGGGTCATGTGGTAGTTCTAGTTTTTATTTTTTGAGGAACCTCCATACTGTTTTCTGTAGTGGAATAAACTGTACCAATTTACATTCCCACCAACAGTGCAGGAGCGTTCCCTTTTCTCCACACCCTCTCCAGCGTGTCTTATTTCTTGTCTTTTTGATAATAGCCATTCTGATGTGAGTGAGGTGATATCTCACTGTGGTTTTGATTTGCATTTCCCTGATGGTTAGTGATGTGAGCATCTTTTTTTTTTGCGGTACGTGGGCCTCTCACTGTTGCGGCCTCTCCCATTGTGGAGCACAGGCTCCGGACGCGCAGGCTCAGCGGCCATGGCCCACGGGCCCAGGCGCTCCGCGGCACGCGGGATCCTCCCGGACCCGGGCACGAACCCGCGTCCCCTGCATCGGCAGGCGGACTCCCAACCGATGCGCCACCAGGGAAGCCCGATGTGAGCATCTTTTAATGTGCCTGTTGACCATCTGTATGTCTTTTTTGGAAAAATGTCTGCTCAGGTTCTCTGCCTATTTTTAATCAGGTTAGGGCTTTTTTGATATTGAGTTGTATAAGTTCTTTATACATTTTGGATATTAACCCTTTATCAGAGATACCTTTTGCAAATATCTTCTCCCATTCAGTAAGTGGACTTTTTAATTTTGTTGATTGTTTCTTTCACTATACAAAAGCTTTTTAGTTTGATATAATCCCATTAGTTTACTTTTGCTTTTGTTGTCCTTGCCTGAGGAGACAGATCCAGGAAAATATTACTAAGTCCAACGTCAAGGAGTGTCCTGCCTATGTTTTCTTCTAGGAGTTTTATGCTTTCAGTTCTTACATTTAAGTATTGAATCCATTTTGAGTATATTTTTGTATACGGTGTAAGAAAATATTCTAATTTTCATTCCTTCACATGTAGAGTTCCAGTTTTCCCAACACCATTTATTGAAAAGACATAATGAGTTCTTTCCTGGTGCTTTCAGATGATTTCAGCCCATATGTCTGCAATAGTACTTGTCATATTATATTATATTTAGTCATTTGTACCACTGGTTCCAGACTAGGTTGCAAGCTGATGCTTACCTGAGAAGTTTCCAGGGACCTGGCTAGTCATTGCTTGAGCAGCCTCGCTATTTAATTCTATCATGAAGCTATGTTCTCTGCCATTACTTACAATGCCCTTCATGGGGGACCTTGAGGCCTGATGCTGAGAGAAAGGAACCACATTGCTTCCTCCCTCATTGGCTTTTTCTCCTTCTGCTAGAAATGTCTACATGTGGTTGAGAGTGGCAGTGGGAGGGGACGAGTCACGACAGAAATGTAAATAGATGGCTCTGATTCCAGATATTCATTCAGGTTCATTCTTTGCCATAATAAATATTTGCCAAGCAGAGTGGTTAGGAAAGAAAAAAAAAGTGTTGACTGTTCTGGGTTTGGAACATGCAATGAATTGTATATGTAATTTGAAAATGGCATATTTTCTGGCTGATGAATAATTAAGCATATATGACTGTGCTTTTTAGACTGACCTCTGCTGAGAAATATAGAGACCTTAGTCCTTTAATTCTCCATCTTTGGGACAGCAGATAGTGCTCAGGATGCTACTGGGATAGGACCTACCTATTATTTTTGTGAGGATTACATAAGTTGATTTATGGGAAGTACCTTTAAGTTAATTCATAGGAAATACCTCTAAGGAGTGCCAGGTACATTTCAAATGCTCAATAACTGGTAGTTATTTATGATAATTAAATTATTCCACAGATACATGGGATTGAGTGAACTGGAATAGATAGGAAGCTAGCGAGTAGAGACACTGCATAGGTTTCAGGATTGGACAAACCAGAGTTTGGATACTGGCTCTGCTGTTTACACGAGTTACAGCTAGGCCTAGAAAACTGGAAGTTGGTTGATCAAAATGTCCCCAAGGATATTAAAGATGAACAGCATTTTCCTCTATATGCAATTATTCCTAACACAATTACATGTGTCAAAATCAAGTTTACTTTCACTGCCGTTGAAGCACAAGATGTAATTGGCACTGATTCTATTAAAATCAGTCTGGTTTTGCTCTATAATTTTTGTAAATTTAGCATAGTAATATTTTCTCATTAGTCATTCACCCAATATTTTCACAAACATAGTTGAGAAAAAAATGTGTTTGTAATGTTTTAATCTTGTAGCTCACATTTTATTTCAGATCTGATTACTTTTCAAAATAAAACATAACAAATGTTACTGAGGTCCATAAATGCATTTGTGAGAGTTTTAAAAAAATATTTTTTTGGAAAAAATGAAATTATTACACTTAAACAATGATTAAAATAATTTGAAAATATCTGGGAGAAAAATAAAACAATAAAAAACTTTTTTTTTTTTAAATAGAAGGTCCTAAGTCACCTGACATAGTACAATGTGCATTGTCCTTAAACAAATCCTTTGGAAGGCAAGTCTATCCCTTACCTAACTTTTGGGGATATATATTGCTCCTTTTCAGCAGCACGCAGTGCCTCAGATCTAACCACTGGGTTTCTTATTGTCCTTGTTTTGGCAAAATGTGTCTGTTCCATTGCCTTATTCATTCAATAGATAATCATTTAGCACCTCGATTTTTGTCATGTTCTGGTATGTGTTGCCAAATGACATCTTGATAGCTATCCTTATGGTACTCAAATTTCAGTGAAAGAGACAGGCATTATACATGTAAAAACACAAGTAAATATAGATTAAATCTTGAGATGAGGGCCACAAAGGAAGACAACAGGGTGTATGTTTGAAAAAGAATAATGGCAGAGGTGGAGGTTGGGGGACTGTTGATTTACAATGGTAGGATCACAGAACATCTTTCTGGGGAAAGTATGTTTATACTGAAACCTGTAAGTTGAGGAGCTAGAGAAGCAGTGAGGACAGTGAGTTGAAGAACAGTCTGGGTGAATGAAAGAGGTGGCATATTTTAGAAACTATCAGAAGAATACAAAGTAAGAGGAAATGCGTGTGATGTGACACAGAAGAAATAGCGGGGATGAGGTCATGCAGGGGTTTGTGTAGTGTAATCAAGTCTGCATTTTGAAATGGTCACTCTGGATGAGTGGAGAATGAACTGGAGGTTGAAAAATGCATGGGAAGATACCAGTTAGGAAACTACAGCTTCAGTATCTCAGGAATGAGGTGATGGTTCCATGGACCAAGGAGGAGGGAGTGGGGAGTATGGAGAGAAGTATGTGGATCTGAGATATGTTTTGGTACTTGTTGCCTTGTGGTCTTATCCATTTTTTCACTTTTTAACATCTGAAAGCTGGATGTGCCTTTTAGTCAACGGCATTTCATGGTTTATTTTCCAGCATTATTTTTCTTTCTTACTTGTATTTAAAATAACGACAACAGTTACAATCGTTGAAATCTTATTCAATGGAATATGATAAAAATCGCTAAAATTTTGTGAGGGATAATGACCTTAATTTCCTTTCTTAATATAGTTTCGTTTTTAACTAAGATATCTATTACAACTGGATGCGACAACATACAAAGAAACATTCTATTTTCAAATGTGTATTCATTCATTTCACAGATATCTGTTGCATTCCCAGCACTGAGAGGGGGCCTGGGGATACAATGGTGAGTAAGAGGAGAAAACAAGAACACAGGCCTCTTGGAGCTTCTAGTTTGGCTGGAAAGATAGACACTGAACAAGTAATCAATGCTGCTGAGTTCTGTGAAGAAGTGTAGCTTCCAACAGCAGGGAGAAAAACATGTGCCTGATCATATCTGGGAAAAAAGGAGAAGTGTCTTGAGGAAATGGCATCGAATCTGAGCCCTGTTAAGATGAAGAGTTAATATGGGAGAAGGAGGAAGGAGAAATCATTCCAGGCCTGTTTCCTGACACATTTGAGTAACGGGAAGGTCAGTAGTGCTGGAACACAGAGGGAGAGAGAGTGAATGAAAGATGAGGCTGGTAGATGTGTGTAGCCAAATATTAGTGGGTCTTATGGATAATAAGAAGGGATGGAAGAGCTTTATATAATAATCGTGTTTTTCATTAAGATCTTGTGGTCACAGTGTGCAGAAAGTATTTGGAAGGTAGGGGATGGAGTGCCAGAATGGATTCATGTACCCTTGTAGTGAGACAATAGTGGTAATCCTGGGCATGGAAATAATTGGACAGCTACAAGACATTTTTAGGTGGTAGAGTCCACAGGATTTGGTGCCATGTGTGAGGGTCACCAACCATCCTGATTTGACAAGGATCATCACAATTTTTGTACTGAGAGTTTCACATCCCAGGAAACCCCTCAGTTGCAGGCAAATAAGGATGTTTGTTCATTCTAAGTGGAAGAATGAGAAATCATGTAAGACTCTTACTTCTCTGGCTTGAAGAATGAGGTAAATTATGATACCATTTCCTGTGTCAGATCCCTGATGGGGGCCAATTTTCAAGTAGCAATAGCTTGTGGATTTGAGTTGCTATTGAGACAACTAGTACACATTTGATTGAAAATTTCTGGAACTTAGATGTAAGATCTGTGCAGTGATAGACATTTAAGATTTTGGATTTAAGTAACCAGGAAAGCCATTGTATACAAAAAGTGAGCTACTGAGATTATGCTGAGTGAGAAGAAGAATATGAGTCCTGAGGATTTTCAACTTTAAGTGTCTAATAAGGAAAAGCTTATTGAGGAAGAGTGGCTACAAAGAGAGGAAGAATAAAAGGAGGCCAAGACACTATGACTGTTCCAAGGGAGAAGTGAATTGTATTGAGTGTCACTGACACGTATATATGATGATAACTGAAATTTGTTGTATTTTGAGAGATTTTTATAAGAGTCATGTTTGTAGATTACTAGAAATAAAGCCTGCTTGTGCGGGCATTGCATTGTGAACTCAGGGAGGAGTAGGGAAATGGAGACAGCAAGTGAGGTGGAGACATTTAAGATTTTGGATTTAAGTAACCAGGAAAGCCATGGTATTCAAAAAGTGAACTAGCTGTTTTGAAACTATAACAAATACAAAGAGGTTGTCACCTGAATGGGGTAAAGAGCATTTCCTTTCATGGTTTGAGAGAGACTTGAGCCGGCTGATTCAAGGAACTTGAAGGACTTAAAAAGAGAAAGCATAGGGTCTTAAGAAGAAAAAATAAAAGACAGAGGATCTAGAGAATGGTAGAGGAATTTCTCTTGGCTAAGAGAAGGACCACTTTCCTAATTGTAACAGGTGGAAAGGAGGAAAGGGAAGGTGCAGGGATGCATCTCAGAGTTGAGTTATATGTAAAAGTATGCTTCCTAATTGTAACAGGTGGAAAGGAGGAAAGGGAAGGTGCAGGGATGCATCTCAGAGTTGTGTTATATGTAAAAGTATGCTTCATAGGAAGCATTTCATTGAGCATTAATGTGTAAAATTATGCTTCATGAGAAAAAGTATAGCAAGCAGCCCAGTGAATGATTATGTATCATATATTCATAATTGCATCTATTATAGCTTTACTATCTGAATAATTCTTTAAAATTTTTAAATTACATTTCTTATAAGCAAATGTATTGTAGATCTAATCATTGCCAGGCGCTCATGGTGCAGAGATGGCACTGCCACTGCCATCAAGGACTTGCAGTGTAGTGATGGAGACAGGCATTTAAACAGATAACTGCAATACAACCCGACAAAAGGTGGGACTAGAATGTGGTGTAAGTGGAGAGCAGGAAACAATGTCATATGAGAATCACGTGGATTAGGACATGGGTTTAGCCATGTCCTTATTTTAGTCTAAATACGACTAAAATAAGTTTGACTTTACAATATAGAATCATTATGCATCTCAAGGGCGGGTGGGTGGGAAGAGTAAGGCTGCTGTGCTCCACCAAGTCATGCAAGGATCTAGATTTTTGTAGCTTTGTTATTCCATTAAACCTATATGATGGAACCTGGCTTCAATAACCATGCTTCAGTGCACCGGAAGGGAGCAGAGGTGATGGAGGGCATGATGTGGGTGTTGAGCACATAATTTATGCTCAAATCCCATAGGCCCAGCTACACCTGGAGAATCCCTATGAAGGGCAAACCGGTCATATATGTCACTGGTGGGGACATTGATATATATCTTCAAGGATATGAGGAGTTTTCAAGGAAAGTAAGAGATTTCTGAGATAAAGGACGAACATATGTAAAGGCAAAGGTAATATTTTAAAGTTTTAACAATCTTTATGGCACAAGTTTAAAGGAGACTCCTCCAGTGCCTCTCTCAGACCATCTCTAACATTAGCAACAATTTCACAGGAGCTCAGACTCACCTTGCAATCTCAGGGTTTTACTTCATTGCTCACTGCATATCTTTCTGAGTCAGCCTCCTGGCCTAGGGTGGTGTCACTGGAGCTCCCTTAGCCTGTCTACAAATACAGCCTGAAAGTGGCAAGAAATCAACAAACTCAGTCATTGATGGAAGAATCGAAGCTTTATTTTTCTGGATACATCTGGGAGCATTCCATAGGCATCTCAGAAGTCTTAGCATATGTGAACTTCTGATTTCTCAGCAGCAACCTTGGCAAGTCGCATTTATGTTGGTTTTTCTCCATCCTTGTATCACTCTCACTGCTTCCTCACTCTTGCTTCCTGAGATCACCTCTCCAATTAACTACTTGTATCCAATTCATTATCTCAGACTCTGCCTTTTGAGGAGCCCAAACCAATCAATCAAATAGAGCAGATGCCCAGATCAATCAGAATAGATGTCTTCCGGTTTGGGCTCACCAGTGCATCCCTACATTCAAAGCCTGTTTCCTGACACATTTGAGTAATGGAAAGGTTAGTAGTGCTGGAACACAGAGAGGGAGAGAGAGTAGTGAAAGATAAGACTGTGAGATAAGTGGGGCCAGATATTACTGGGCTTACGGACAATGAGAAGGGACGGGAGAGGTTTATACAGTAATCTTGCTATAGAGCCAGGAAATTGGTGATTTCAAAAAGCCATGAGAAGTATGCATGGCTACAAAGCAGACTCCAAAGAAAAGGCAGAGGTAGCAGCAGAGGTAGATGGGGTTCAAATTAATATATAGAATATATAGTTTTAATATTGACATTATTATTATATAATATAGATATTATCAGATATAGATATAATATATTTAAGTGTGTGTATATGCATATATAATTATATATATAATTATGCATATTATTTACATATATATATAATGAAATTTATATTTAATCCTGTAGGTGATAGGAAACCACAAGTGGTGACTTTTTCTGTATGTGGTCTTTATGTATTTATACGTTTTAATAGAGGAATTATATGTTTGAGTTGAGTTTCCAGAAATTTTGTGTTAAGAATTTCTGTAGAAAGAGGGGTCTCCAAAGAAGCAGTTTTGGACATCCAAGTGGGAAACAAGGATCCAAACAGAATCAGGGACTGGAGCCACATCACTGGGGATGGAAAGAAGGGAATGTCTATTCTAGAGAAAACAGATGAATTGAAATGATGTTAAAAATATTTGACAGCTGGTCCTACCAGGTACCCACTAGTAAAAATGGACTTTGACTGTAAAGCCCCAGGATGGTGGACCTGGTGCATTCTGGGCAATTAGCTGCCTGGGTGTGGAGGACCCACACTGAAAACCACCCGATCTATTCCCAGATCTGATTTTACTTCTCATAACTTCCCAACATGGGAGAATATTCCCATGTAATGCCATTTAGATTTATATATGCCCTGCCATTCCCATTTCTCTCACATTTTAAAGATGTCTGAAAAAATCTAGTTTAATATATTAAAAATATGTATGAGTTTATCTTTGATGACTAAGTCACGATTGACACCGCACTCTGAGACTCTCCACATTCAGCATTGCATCTCTTACCTACCTCTTCTTTTCTTCAAGTTACAAAGGCTGGCTAGTTCTGACATTCCAATGCGTGTCAGAGCAGTCGTTAGCGTTAGCGTGTCCAAGAGAATTCAGGCAAGAATTAACTCTCCTCTCAGAATAAATTAAAATAAATAAAAGAAAATTTTATTCCTTCTTGAAATTTCCTGTTCTGCTGGAGCCACTGCAGTCAGGTTGATTTGTTCAACAAAAATCTATTGATCACGGGCTATGTTCCAGCAATCAGAAGATTACCTTGTGGGACAAGAAAGTGGAAGAAGCCAGTCTGTGAAACCGTCAGGAGTTTTATAGGCTTATGCAGAGGTAAAATGCGCCTATATTTCCTAAAGTATATCTGTATTTGCTATTACTTCACAGGCTAGAAGTTGGCATTGTGCTGTGTTTACACTGCAATTTCTCCTGCCACCGATTTCAGAATTTTAAAAGAGGAGAGTTATAGTAGTTTCTGTGGCTGTCACAACAAAGTACTACAAACTCTCTGGCTGACAACAACAGAAACGTATTTGTTCACAGACGTGGAAGCCAGAAGTCTGAAATCAAGGTGTCAACAGGGCCACACTCCCTCCAAGGGCTACTGTGGGACAATCCATTCTTTGCCCTTCCAGCTTCTGGTGGCTCCAGGTGCTTCTTGGCTTGTGACTGCCTTACTCCAAGCTCTGTCTCTGTGGTTGCATTACCTCCCCTTCTTCTGGTATCTCGTCCCTCTGAATCAAGAAACTCAGAGGGAGACAGCTATCTCTCTTTTATAGGAAGATGTGTGATTACATTTAGGGACAATCTAGATACTTCACAATAAGCTCCTTCTCTTAAAATCTTCAACTTGATCACATACGCAAAGACCCATTTTCTGAATAAGGTAACAGTCACAGCTTCTGGGGTTAAGACCCGGGCATATCTTTTGGGAGAGTCATGATTCAATCAGAGGCTAGCTGTTTAGGGGGAGAAGGAAGGAGAGAGAGAGAATGAATCGGAATTCTGCATGGGGATAAAAATATTTGATTTTGTGAGGCTAAGAAGAGTCTTCACGTGTAGTCAGTTCTTACCTTTGCCTGAGTGAGAAACAGAGAGAGGAGTAAAGAGGAGAACAAAAGAATGACCAATGTGGTGTAGAATAAAGACCACAGACTTTGAAACCAATGAGACCTGCATTCAAATCCCACCTAAATGACTTACTAGCTATGTTACTCTGGGAGTGCCTTTAAAGTGGCAGTGGCAATGTCTAAAACATCGTTACTTTAGCACTTATATGAAATTACCTACATCTATAATTTTTATATTTATTTGTCTATCATGGCACAGAACCTGGCACACAGTTAGGAACTTCACAGTCATTTCTCTAAAAAGTATTCTGTGCACATTAGTTATAAGCACATTTTCCCCCAGAGGAGACCAGATTTACAACCATTTTCTTCAGCTCTAATTGAAATGGTAATCTTGGCTTCACTTATTTCACATCATTTCTTCATTTCTGATAATGACTTTATGTAACAGTTTTTTTTCTATAA
Organism: Phocoena sinus; assembly: GCF_008692025.1. NCBI lineage: Eukaryota > Metazoa > Chordata > Mammalia > Artiodactyla > Phocoenidae > Phocoena > Phocoena sinus. Next base: position 48,744,689 of record NC_045767.1, on the reverse strand, counting down.
GACTTTATTACTTCTGCCTCAGATGCCCCAGATGCTGTAAATCTCAGTGGTATCCAAGAGAAGAGGAAGTAAGACTACTCTTTAAGGCAGACGTCTGTGATATTGATGTGATAAAGCAAGCTGTTGGGTTAGAATATTAGAGGCTTGAGTTCATCATAACTCATCATAATCCAAATGATCTGTTAGTGGGGTTGCTCCCTGAGTGATATATCATTTTAAAACATGGGGCAAAGCATACATCAAAGCCTTTACAGAAACTCTCTGGGGTGTTTTTGCTTTTAGTAGCTTTCTTTGCTTAAGTGCCCCTAATAACACCCTCCAGTGGAAATGGAAGTGTTTGGCTAATGCATTATCAAAATGGGAGCTGTCAGCTCTTAGGGGAGTCTCATGTGTCTTGATGAGCTATCAACCCTTGTTTTCCTTTAAACACTTAAAAATCAGTATGAGAAAAAAATCATTATAGTTATTTCTAAAACAGCAAAGAGAAATTGAAAAAAAGTCACTTACACCAAAGGCTAAACAAATCTGAGAAAGTCAGTTTCTGCATTAGCAGATCAATTCAACCCACTAAAAAGAGTAGACTTACATAACAAGTCACGGGGTTGGATGTAATGTACAGCATAGGGAATATAGTCAATAATATTGTGACGGAATATTACTCAGCCTTAAAAAGAAATGAAATTGAGTTATTTGTAATGAGATGGATAGACCTAGAGTCTGTCATACAGAGTGAAGTAAGTCAGAAAGAAAAAGACAAATACCGTATGCTAACACGTATATATGGAATTTAAAGGAAAAAAATGTCATGAAGAACCTAGGGATAAGACAGGAATAGAGGCGCAGACCTACTGGAGAACGGACTTGAGGATATGGGGAGGGGGAAGGGTGAGTTTTGACAGGGCGAGAGAGAGTCATGGACATATACACACTAACAAACGTAGTAAGGTAGATAGCTAGGGGGAAGCAGCCGCAAGGCACAGGGATATTAGCTCGGGGCTTTGGGACAGCCTGGAGGGGTGGGAGGGGGAGAGTGGGAGGGAGGGAGACGCAAGAGGGAAGACACATGGGAGCATATGTATATGTATAGCTGATTCACTTTGTTATAAAGCAGAAACTAACACACCATTGTAAAGCAATTATACCCCAATAAAGATGTTAAAAAAAATAATAATAATATTGTGACATGGAAATATATGGTAACTAGACTCATAGTGGTGATCATTTTGTAATGTATAAGAATATCAAATCACTATGTCATATATCTGAAACTAATATAATATTGTAAGTCAATTGTATTTCAATAACAACAACAACATAAAAGAGTAGACTGCATATCAATGACAGTATCAGTGATCTGCCTTCTGAAAGGAAAATTAATTTCTGAGTGTGAAATTAGTGGCATCAGAAAGGAAGATGTATCTCTTCATTTGACGTAGTAGAGCTTTGAAAAGTTTGCAAACTGAAGACACAGTTCCTTCATTTATAAAGGATGCTCACTTCAAATATTGTCTTCAATATCTTAATGTATGAGCCATTATGGTTTTTGTTTTCTATAAAAAGTTCCCTAATTACCTTCTCAAAAGTCAGTGAGCTCTTCAATGAATGTTCTTTCCTCAGTATAGCATGCATATGATGTAAGTAGACATTTTGACTTTTATATGTCTATTTTGTCAAGTATCATACTGGAATTACAAAATAATGACACAAAAGCAGAACCATGTGAATTGACATTCTTATTAGAGCTTCTAAATAAGAGTTTGTATTGTTTAGAAGATTTAATTTTCCCTCCACTCAAGAAATAACTTTTCCTTCCATAGTTTTAACAAAATTTAGAACTGTTTGGAGAGTAATTGTTTGGTATTACAAAAAATACCATCAAGGTTAATGGCAGTTGACCTCAGTTGGATTTCATTCCTTGTGCCATGACAGGATATAATAACCCTACAATAGTTAATAATGTTTTGAGATTAACTGTAGATATATACAAGAAAATGAATATAGCCACTAATGGGAATTTTAATTTTAGAACTTAAAATACTGATACCTGTGGCAATTACATTTGTACTTTTTAAAAATTCTGTTTCTGAAACACTATCAGCTTACTATTGCCACCAGAAAACCCTCTGCAGTCAACTTTATAACATACGCCAGTGTTAACTGAGAGATCCTAGAAGTTCAGAAATGCTAACTCCAGGCAAGTCTTTGCACAGAACTAAATGCAGGCCCCACAGTGCATCATGCTTCCTTATCAAAGAGATAAGCTTCAGAGTGGACTATAGAAAACAGACTTTATGGGCAAATAATTTTAAAAAACCTACTTGATCCAACATGTGATTTAAATTAAAGTTGAACATCTAGAGGGACTTCCTGACAAGTCTGAGCCCCCCTCCTAAATAATTGCAGAGAATATTTTGTATTAATTTAGTGACACTCTTTTAAGCTTTGATTAATACTTTGTATGGGTGTTGCTTGGCTGAATGGCGGGTGGTTTAGTTTGTTTCTTGAAATTGGTACGAGTGGAAAACACCATTGGCAGCTCAAAATATGTTTATTGAACACCTATGATATGCGAAACACTGGCTCAGAAACTATGGGAATAACAAGATTAACATAAATAAAGTAAAATAAACAAAACACGTATTAATGACTTTTTATAAGATCTTGTATCTTAGGATAGACAATTCAACAAAAAGTGACTTATCACTTTAATTACGAAAGCAATTAAATAAAATTTAGAAAGCCAAGTTCAATTAAAAAGTTGTAAATACAGGGCTTCCCTGGTGGCGCAGTGGTTGAGAGTCCACCTGCCAATGCAGGGGACACGGGTTCGTGCCCTGGTCCAGGAAGATCCCACATCCCACATGCCACGGTGCGACTAGGCCCGTGAGCCATGGCTGCTGAGCCTGCGCATCCGGAGCCTGTGCTCCGTGGTGGGAGAGGCCACAACAGTGAGAGGCCCGCATACGGCAAAAACAAACAAAACAAACAAACAAACAAAAGTTGTAAATACAAGGCCTTCTGTGGATTTAAGGAAGAGAGATCTGATTGTCCAGAAGAGGAAGAGAAGGGATAGGCATTTTTTATGGAAGAGGTGAGATTTGAACTGGTTATGAAATAATTTGTAGAGTTAGACATAATACTGCATAATAGCATACACTTTTATAGTGTTTACTATGTGCCTGCTGTTCTAAGTGCTTTCACATGTATTAACTAATTGAATCTACTCAACAGCCCTACAAGGAAGGTATTATTATAATCCTCATTTTACAGACAAGGAAATAGTGGTTCAAAAGTTAACTAACTTGCCTGTGGTCACCGAATGAGCAAGTGGAAAAGCGGAGGAGCCAAGGTTCATCTCAGGCAGTCTGGGTGGGAGTAGATCCCTCTATATACTGCCACTCAGAGAAGAGAGGGAGACTTGCAGGGTGAGTTGCAGAGCACATTAGTTTTCTATTGCTGCTATAACAAATCACCACAAATTTAGTAGCTTAAAACAACACAAATTCATTATCTTACAGTTCTGCAGTTCAGAAATCTGAAATGGGTCTCATGGGCTAAAATTAAATGTTATCAGGGTGCATTCCTTTCCAGAGGCTCTATGGATGAGTATGTTTTTGCTACTTTTCCAAGCTTCCAGAGTCTGTGCCCATCCCTTGACTTATGCCTCCCTTCTATGTTCAAAGCCAATTGCATTGTTTTACCTTCTGCTTCTGCTAGCACATCTTCTTCTCTGACTCGAACTCTCCTGCCTTCCTTTTTCACTTATAAGGACTCTTGTGATTACAGTGGAGCCACCCAGATAGTCCAGAATAATCTCCTTAATTTATAGTCAGCTGATTAGCAACTGTAATTGCACCTGCAACCTTAATTCCCCCTCGCCATGTAACAACATATTCACAGGGTCTGGGAATTATGGTGTGGTAATCTTTAGAGGTTTATTATATCACCTGCTATATAAAGCATGAACTTAGGTTCATTGACAAGGAAGAGAAAGGTCTATCATGGGAAAGGCAATCCAGTTCGGCAAAATTTGAAAGGGGGCAGTTCACAAACTACTAATTCAATGAATTAATATCTCTAAATTTCTCTAAAACAATCTTTTCAGTCAGGATAATTATTTTTCCCTCCTAATTTGAAATATGTAAACTCTACAGATACCTATTAAGCATTTATTATGTACTTTGGAGGAATATAAAAGCATATGACGTGCTTATATTATAGATGGCTCAACGTTTAAAAATTTAAGTGAGTCAGTTGTGCGAGATGCCAAAGGGAGTCTCAGTTGTGTTGGTAAAATCATGGAAAGTTCAGAAAGATGGCCTTGTTGTGTGGTCTCTGAAGAGTCTTCAATAAGGTACACTCTTCTTTCCGGCCTCAGCCGTAAGAAATCACAGAAGTAAGGAGTAAAGATGAAAGTCAAACCATGATTAGGTTAGGGCACATGACTTACAAATATGGGTATGTGGAACTGCTAATATGAACCACAACTTAATCTGGACTGGGGCATTTTGTTCTCCAGAGGGCAGGCTCCTACACAACCTACAGATCTAGAGTATGGAGAAAAAGAGGAGAGACCATGCTCTCCATAGGCAGGTTGCTTCCTAATGGAGGAGTAACTCTGCCCATGTAACTTTTCCCAGTTTCACCAAAGAAACCATTCATCTCCCCGAGGGCAGAGTGTATAAAGGGAGAGAGAGAAGCCGGAAGTGTCACACTAGGGGAATTTTCTCTTCCTGGCAGGACATACGAGAAGTAGGAAGAAGCATTTCCCCGTAACACACCTCAAGTTGCTACTGGCCCAAAGTAAATTCATCATTTCACTATATACTTAGTTTCCCAAACTAGACACTTGAGAATCATCTTCAACTCTTTTTCCTCAGTAATTGACTCATTCCAGTCAATCACAAAGTGTGACCTTTTCTCAAAAGAATTCCATCTGCCCTATCTCTCCTATCATGTGTCCTTATTTTACTGAAATAACTTTCACTAATGTCCTAATGTCATACTCTCCACTCTACCATATTCCCTCCTGATAAATGTATCTAGAATCTAAATATACCCAACCACCTTATTTCCAGAGTCCCCATGAATGACTTCTTTTAATCTCTAAGACTCATAATAAGAATCCTCTAAGTATACTTTCTGATATTTAGGTTTTGTGAGGTTCCCCCTTCTATGCTACTATGGCATCTTAGTCTAGTTCTAAAATTTCACTAGTTTTATTACATTTTAATCAATAATATATGCCCTACTCTAAATTTGAGGTTAACAATTATGATGATTATAATATTATTATATTATGATAAAAAAAAGAATGGCTCCCATATAGAGAGTAACTTATTCTTTATAATCTTGTGTTTTTCTGAATAGTGTTAAGCACATTTCTTATAAGAGACAATGAATTCTTAACAAGAATCCTGAGAAATAAATATTGCTTTGTCCATTTCACCCATGAGGAAACTGAAGGCATTATAATTACTTAGAGTCACATAACTACTAAGTAACAAATCTGGAGTTTAAGCTCACAAAACTCTGATTACAAAACATGTGAATTTTGGCTTTGTGGTGCTTATCTAAATACTAGCAGAAAAATGGGTCAAGTAGTAAAAACAATGTTTTTTGAACTTTCGGTTAACTGGCAAAGGGACCCTTGTGACATTAAGCTTTGTTATGTAACTGCCAGGGCCTCTGGTCTATAAATGAGAAGGCTAGACTAGATGATTTCCAAGATCCCAGTGGTAACTTCCTCAACGATGTGCACTTTTTCTTAAAATGAGATAAAAGAACTTTACAGAATTTTCCAAGAATAAAAACTTCCTAATCAAAGCCTCCTGTCTTAGTCCCGTGGGGATCCAATCCATGTGTGAAACAGGTTAACACTCCAACACAAGTTAACCCTTCTGACCCTCCTGATTTACTTTGAGGCAATGGATACCAAAAGGTTGATGCCAACACAACTTAAGTAAATGGTGGAATAAAACTCAAATACTTAAAAAAAACACAAACTATTCTACTCAGTAGACGGTGAAAACTCACTCTCAGATTCAAAATGTATGGGAACTGCTTTGGATGGTCCTTTAATTCACCACTACTGTTTACTCTATCAACAAGATATCTCAGTAGCTGTCAGAGTCCAGATATGTTGAATGGCTTTATCATTTGGGGTCATAATATGGGCATCTTTGGTCTTGTTCTCTGTACTTTTTTAATTTTGTAGAGCTAAAGAGTTATAATAAGCCTAGAAAAATCCTTTAGTCGATTAACAATTATTCTTTGAGCACCTGTTATATGCCTATGTTTTCTAAATGCTAAAGGTGGAACAGAAACACATGAGACTTGGTCCTTTGCTGAGAAGTTACAAGCTAGCATGGGTGAGAAGATACCCATGACACAGTTAGAAAACAAAACAAGTTACGAAACAATACAATAATATATAATTGAATGCCTAATTTTGTGGTACAGTTTATAAGAGCAATAAGATTTCAGAAAAGGGTGAGAGTAGAGTGGGCTGGAATTGTCAGAGAAAGTTCATGAGGGAGGTGAGGATATCGGTAGGATCTTGAAGAATGGGTAGGAAGAAGTGAAGGGGAATAATGGCATGGGAAGCACAGGGTATATTTAAGAGACTGGCCTCATAGGAATAGATGTCTCATGTTGGAATGAAATGGGATTAAAGTGGACTCTTTTCCTTCTCCTTCTTCATGTGTGTCTTTAAACTCCATTGGATAACAAATCTAATTTTAAATTTCCAGAAAAATAAATCTCATAATTAATTTCCTTGTTTTATATAATTACATGCAATTCTTTATCACATCTTTGTGTATGTTACATCACAGTCTTACAAAATAAACTCAAAATTATTGAATCTATTATATTTGCTTTGTCTGCACTTGTAATTGCTGATATGTTCTTCCTTGAGCATATTTTTTTCTTTCCATTCTGCTGAATAAGGAGAATATTTGCAAGTATTTGAGTAATAATGATGGAGGTGAAAATAACGTTTTACACTTATAAGTAGCTTAACAACTTATGAAATATTTGCACATATGTTATCTCATTTGATCCTTAACAATAATAACCTTGAGAAATAAGCAAAGCAGGTATTATCACCACTCTTTTACAGATTTGGAAGTTAAGTGCCTGGTTCTAAGAAAAACAGCAAGACATTAGAAGAACCAGGACTCTTAAATCTTCTGCCAGAACTCAGGAACATGTCTCCAACTGGAATATTTTCATGCAATATTGCAATATAGACAGTAAAAACAAATTTAGCATATTCTCTAACTTCTACCTGGTTTCAGTATAACCTAGGCATTTATATGATTTTTGATAACTTAATGACCATTGTATTCATATGAAGAAAGATTAATCTTTAAAAATATGCATATTTGGCACAAAGATCAGTACCATGAACAAACTGACCAGATACAATTGGATAGGGCACTTCTTTGTCCTACTTTCTTGTAAGTGCAGTGGGGTTAATACCAGCCTTTTGTAATGATCTAATAGAGCAAAGAATAGAAACACACATTGAAAAGAGGTAACATTTGCTCTATAACTTCTAACTTCTTCTTCCAGAAAGAAGGATTACATGTACATTCCTCTATTCCTCCTGCTAGGTACAGTTGAAAACTCTGGAATACACACGCACACACACATATAAAACAAATGTAAGACGATTCTAATAGATGTAGAGTAGAAAGCACACCAGCTACTAGGACCACAGGACAGTGAGGAACCCAGCAACTTGGAACCACCAATAGGTGCAGACAAAAGAAGCCCAAAGCAAAGCCTGCTCTCGTTAGCCAAGGAACCAGGATGGGGCACCCAAGCAGAACAGAATTTCAGGCAATAGTTCTACTCCAGCCAAACACCACCAAAAAACACTGTGACCCTGCTCCCAACCCTGTCATCAAAGAACTAGTGGAGAGTCTAGACTTCTACTCTCACCAGGCTGTAACAAGTCACCCCAGCACACCAAGGTGATGTTACAGGAGGCCCAGCAGGGGACCCCAGCCTGCACAGTGACTGTGGAGACAACATGGGGAGCCTGGACATCCAGTACCACCTGGCCAAAAAATGCTAATGGAAGAAACTAAAGAAGATCTAAATAAATGGAGAGGCATGCACACTGGGAGGAACTCAGCACAGCAAAAATGTCAGTTCTGCCCAAGTTGACATATAGGCTTAACACAATTTCTCTTAAGAATCCCAGCAAGGTATTTGTACACAAAGGCAAGATCATTCTAAAATTTATATAGGAAGCCAAAGAAACTACAGTGGTTAAGATCATTTTGCAAAAGGAAGAATAAAGTAGATGGAATCATTCTACCTGACTTCAAGACTTATTTTATAGCAATGGTAATCAAGACTCTGTGGTATTGGCAGAAAGATAGACACACAAATCAATGGAACAGAATAGAGAACCCAAAAATAGACCCGTACAAGTATGCTCAAGTGATTTTTCACAGAAGTACAAAAGCAATTTTTATAGAGGAAGAATCATCTTTTCAAAATATATTGGAGAAATCAGACAACAGTAAGCAAAAAAAAAAAAAAAAAAAAAGGAGGGAAGAAAGAACCTCAACTTAAACTTTATAAAAATTAATTTAAAATAGACCATAGATTTAAATGTAAAACAAAAACTATAAAACTCTTAGGAGTCAGCATAGGAGAAAATCTTCAGAACCTATGAGTTCTTAGATGTGATCCATAAAAGAAAAAACAATCAGTAAATAAACTTCATCAAAATTAAACAAATTTTGCTCTGTGAAAATCCCTAAGAGGAACAAAAGGCAAGCAGAAGGCTGGAAGAAAATATTTGGCAACCACATATCTGATGAAGGACATTTCTAGAATACATAAAGAAATCTCAGAATTCAACAGTAAAAACAAAAGAAACAAACAGTGCAATTAGAAAATGGGCAAAAGACGTAAAGAGGTATTTCACCAAAAAGAATATACGGGTGGCAAATAAGCACAAGAAAAGATGATCAATATCACCAGCCATTAGGAAAATATAACTAAGATGACAACGAAATACCACTACACACCTATTAGAGCAGCTAAAGTAAAACATAGGGCCTATAGGAGTGAAAACTAGTACAGCCACCCTAAAAACTAGTTAGGCAGTTTCTTGGAAAACTGAACATATAGTTACCATTCAACCCCGCAATTGCACTCCTGAACATTTATCCCAGAGGGAAAAAACACTTGTGTCCACACGAGTTTGTACATGATTGTTCATAACAGCTTTATTTTTAACAGCCCAAAACTGGCAGTGATCAAATGTTCCTCTTTAGGTGAGTGGCTAAACAAACTGTGTTATATCCATTCCATGGAATTCTGCTCAGCAATAAGAGGAACACACTACCAATATATACCACAACTAGGAAGAATCTCAAGGGCATTATGTTGAATGAGAAAACAATCTCTGTTGAATGAGAAAACAATCTCAAAAGGTCGTACACAGTATGATTCCATTTATATAACATTCTCTAAAAGACAAATTACACAGGTGGACAACTGGTCGGTGATTGTCTGGAGTTAGGGATGGTGGAAGGGAAGGGGGTGGTGACTATTAAAAGGGTAAGGGCAGGGAAAGCTTTGTGGTTATAAAATATTTCTGTATCTTACTTGTGGGGTTTACGTGAATATCCACATGTGCTAAAATGAAACACAACTACACACATGTTACACCCATGTCAAATCCCTGTCTTGATATTAAGTGTTCTGTGAGATGTAACCATTGGGGGAAATGGGGGAGGGTACTCAGGATTTCTTTGCACTATCTTTGTAACTTCCTATGGATTTACAATTATTTCAAAATGAAAAGTTAAAAAGTTGCTCTATAACTACGTTCCTGTTTTCAGCATCTCTTTCCCATAAGCCTGATCCTGGCCAGCCAAGGTGCCCATATTGCTTCATTCGTCTTCTTCTGTACCTCTTCTCTGTAGCCCTTATGCTTCCTCCAATGTGGTATATGCTTTGTAGAGACAGGTTGGGCATTCACAGGCCTCTGCTGGGAAGAAGAGAAAGGAAGCTGCGAGAGCATGTTGAGTATCTCAGATTTTAGATTAAGGCCCTGGTTCCAAATATCCAAAATGACATTTAATGAATAACAAAATTGAGATCTTCAGTATTTTCAACAGGTTCAAATATAATATGACAAAATAAAGCCAATCCATATAAAATGCTATAGTTGGCTCCCAAAAGGCAACAGCATGAGCCCCAAAATATAGAGATGACACTACACAGCAGTCCACAAAAAAAGACTCAGATAATTTTATATTATACTTCAAGGGTAATGTGAGTCAACAGTCAAACATGAAAAATTAGGCTGCATTACTATTGATTGTTAAGTTTATATAGCAGTTATCTGTGCGTTTCACACAAAGTTATTTATTTGATTTAATCCTTATAATAAACTTGAGGCAAGTAACATTTTTATCCCCATTTCTTTGTATATATAAATTCAGACACAGAAATATTGTTTACTTGTTCCAAGTCTCACCTCTAGTAAGTGCAGATCAGCAATTCAAACCCAGGTTCAGACTCTTAGATCTTAATCACTTGATTTATTCAAAGCCATGAATCTACTATCCTGTAGTCATACATGCATCCCTTCAACAATACTTATGCGCCAAGAATTGCTCTGAATAAAATGATTAAGATTACTGCTCTCCTGGGTCTTACCTCATTAAAGAAATAGACAGTAAACAAACAAATGATAATATATTTATGGTGGCAAGTATTATAGTATTAAAATAGGGTGACATGATAGAAAGTAATGAGAGAAGCCACTTCGTATTCAGTGGCCAAGGAAGGCCTCATGAAGAGGGAACATACAAACTAAGACCTGAATGACAAGCAGGCAGCCATGCAAATATGTGGTGAAAGGGATTCCACACAAGAACAGGCAGTGAAAATGCCCTGAGATAGAATCAGCTTGGCCTGGTTGAGAAATGAGAAAAGGATAACTAAGGCCAGAGCACTGTGAGTGGTATGAGGGAGACTGAGGTAGGTGAGATTATGTAGCAACAGAGAGCAAGGAGTTAGGATTTCATTCTATTATAATGGGAAGTCTCTGGAGTGTTTCAAGCAGATGATTACTTGATCTACTTTATGCTTTCAAAAGAGCCCTTTAGGGCTTCTCTGGTGGTGCAGTGGTTGAGAGTCTGCCTGCTGATGCAGGGGACACAGGTTCGTGCCCCGGTCCGGGAAGGTCCCACATGCCGCGGAGCGGCTGGGCCCGTGAGCCATGGCCGCTGAGCCTGTGCGTCCGGAGCCTGTGCTCCGCAACGGGAGAGGCCACAACAGTGAGAGGCCCACGTACCGCAAAAAAAAAAGAGAGCCCTTTGGCTACTAAGTGGAGAATAAATTGTAAGGATGTACGAGGGGAAGAGATGGCCAGTTAAAAGCCTGTTTAGGTTGTCCAGGTGAGAGATCATTGTGATGTGGACATGAGTGGTGCCAGAGGAAATGGAGAGAAATTGGGTACAGAAGGAAGTAGCTGTCAGTTCTGCTCAGTTTTCTACTGGTCAGACCACATTCAGAGTAATGTATTCAACTCTTGGCATCATTTACTGGAAGGATAGTGACAGGATAGAGCAGGGATGAGAGCCTATTAGAATAGCCAGAGAACTTTCTGTATGTATACTATCACATTTTAAATAGTTTAACAAATAATTTATATTTTAATATAAAATTTTAACATTTTAATAAATTTAACATTAATTTTTTTTCTTTACATGAGCAACAAGCAAAACCTCCTTTTTCATAATGAAAACTATAGGCAACCAAACTTGATGAATTATGCTGATGAGACATATTATGAAAAAAGTTTGAGAAACTTCATACTAGGCCACATTCAGAGGAGATTCACCTGGATGATGAGTCGAAACTGTGTTCTGTGAAGAAAAGTTGATGAAATTGCGTGTTTAAGCTCATAAGGAGAAAACTGGGACTAAATATCTTCCTTCCAGTGTATAAGGAAAACAGGATTCTTTCATTTAGCACCAAAAGGAAGACTAAAATTTAAAGAATGGAAGCTACAGATAAGTAAGTGTCTGCTCAGCACAAGGAAAAATCTTGGGACCATTAGAATTGTCCACAATAAGGTAGATTCTTGGATATTCCCCATCAGTAGAGTTTACCCTATAAGCAATCCATAAAAGCAAGAAACAAAGCCAAGGATGGCATTCTTCTAACCCTTTGATACTAAAAAAAAAGAAGAGGTTATTAATTATTAACTTTTAATACATTTTTCCTAAACTATACTATTTTTCTTCCATATTCTTAAGAAGAATTTTACGAGTAAGCATCTTGGCAAGTGGGGACTTTATACATGCTAAAATCACAAATATTAAAATGTACTACTATTATTATTATTCCAGGGTCATGCTGAAAAGATCTATTTATGTTTTAATATGATTTAAAAAGAGTAAATTATAAGATCTATTTTAACTCATTTGATATTTACATTTACTGTTTTTAAGAATAAAATTCTAGTTATATAGATTGTGACAAATAATACAAACATAATCTCTCATTACAGTGGTAACAGTTGGTAAACCCCTTCATTATACTGTAGTTTTAACTCTCACAGTATTATGCAGTCAACAAGTTGGAAAGATAATATTAGCTGTGTTACTCACGCTTGTGGAACTTGGAAAGAATTGTTCTTTACTGGCGTATTCAGAAAATTGGTTAATAGTGAATTAAAGCAATTAAATAAGGTATTTTAGCATTTGGGACACTAGAAGCTCTGTTCTCTTGAGCTGTAAATCAAACCAATTTCCGCAGAAGATAGGTCTTGCCATGTGGATAAAATATTTGGAGGCAATTCCAATAGATCTTGATACTGTTGTCTGCCAAAATCTAGGCTCTCAAAGTGTTGTTTTCCCAAGCCCAGCGAAAGCCTGTCCGGTATTCATTTTCATGGCAGCCTCTTCGACTAGATTTGGTGCTGTGATGACTTAGGGAAGCTTAATCTTTTTAAGATGCTTGTAAGTTACCCACACACCAGTCTGCTCAGAGTGCCTCATAGACATGAAATAAGGAGTAACTGACATTAAAGGGAAGAAATGTGTGACTATGTGCTCCAGAAACAAAACATGGCCTATAAAGGCCAGGAAGTGAGTGCCCAAAACAGAGTGGACACTCGTAAATGTCTGCTGAGTGCATGAATTGAATGCATAATTGAGTTAATTAATGAGCAGGTGCTTAACGTATTTAAGATTAAACTATTGGCAGTATGGTTTTTAAATAAAAGCCATAACATTTTGAAGTGAGATGATGGCCCACACTTCGGCATTAAATTATTTCTGAAGGCATTGGTGACCACTAGTGTTGACAAATCATTCTTTTATTTATGTCGAGTTTCCTATTTTTCAATGTGCTTTCACATATGCCACCCGCTTTGTGTTTCACAACCTAGTTTGTGAGGGTCTAAGAGAAGTGTGACTTTTTCATCTTTACGTCCTCACACCCTAGCCCAATACCTAGCACCTGAGTAATACCCAATAAGTAGTGATCATAGAAACCTCAAATAACAGTTATTCAATCCTATTTGATGTTTTTCTTCATCTTAGTTTCCCATGGATTGTATTAGTCATTCCTTCTAAACTCCTCAAGGATCCCATGTTATAGCTGAGACATCTGTAGCATAAGAAGGTAAACCATATACCTAAACCACAGTGCTAGGTAGGTAACAGAAAATCCAAGATGTACACCCTGGCCTACCAGTTTCCAACTTACATACTGTTAATTGCTATGACCTAATATTGTAGTATTTTCTTTATTGTGGTGAGAGAGATATAAAAATGTCAAAGCACTATTTTTATTGGTCAGACATTGTAAACGAGTCGGTTTGAATGCTTCAACAAAAAGTTTGGAAGCCACCTGCCAGTATGATATATTTAAGAGAACAGTTCTTTTTCCAAAGCAGAAACATAAATCGTTAACTAAAAGCCATGTTTCTTGTCAGTGTATCTAATTTCGGCTTGGAAATGTTTGTATTAAAATGTGTAAAGCTGTAATGTGATAGTAAATTCCTATGACAGGCTGTCAGTATGAAATTGTTGGATTAGCAAAAGGAGAAGAAAATTACTATTTTAGTGACAATCCTTGAAATGGAAAGTAAAAAATTATACAGCTTAAGAATTAATTATGTCCAAGATTCCATTCAATTACTGTCTTCTAACTCTGAGATGTTAGTATAAATCTTTAAACTTGTAGAAATTTAAACACAAAGTAGCTTCCTTGACACTGACACTGGGATACAGGTGTTGACTTTGTATGAAGCTTAAAAATATTTCATGTTACTATAGACTCAAGAGTCATTGGACTGAGAGCATCATACCTGAATAATTCAAATCCATACTTCCTTTTCCCAAAACTATTATAGAAGTTCTTTCAAAATACTTGAAAAATTTATTGTTTTCCCTCTTTTAGGTAGCCCTAGATCTTATTTCCCAGAATCAGGACTTCTTTCCTAAAATCCTGGGATTTAGGATAAGAGTGGATCTGAACAATGTCACATCCTCTGAAATTTTTATCAATACTCAATCAAGAGTTGAATTTTCTTTATAGTTCTCTTCTGATAATCATAACACATTACAACATTAAGACATGGTGATGATGATGATGATGATAAATTTATACTTTTTAGCCGTTAAATGTCCTGGGATAAAGTAAAAAAAAATAAAAAGAGAGAATATGCACTGGCTATCAGAATCTTAGATTTTATTGGCACAATCTTTTCTGAACTCCTTGGAGTTCCTTTTCTGAACTGATCCTTGGAATTTAGGCAATATCTTATTTCATGCTTTTCTCATAAAGATTGTATTATGTTTTATTGTATTTCAATAGGATATTTTTTCTCATTAAAGACATCTGCCCCCCTTCCCCTCCCCACATTACCATGAAAAACAAAGAGATTTTTATGCTATTTAGTCAAGGGCCCTAATCTTACCTTCTTTTATATCCAAAATGTACCCTCTCTCCATCCTAGCCCCACCACCAATAACCAGGCACTGAGATTTGAAGAAGCAAGTTATCCAAATTTTACTTACTGATGGCGCTGGTTGCAATAGAGGGAATCTATAAACAACCATGTTTTCTAAAGCAATTGTTTGGGCTAAACAGAAAGAACAGAGAGAAAGCCACGCAAGTTTTTTCCAACATTGTAATCAGAGAACTGTGAGAAGGCTCAAGTGTTAAACTGTTGTAAAGTTAAGCGTAGCCTTTCATATGTTCTTGTATGCTACCACGTAATCAATGGAGTCAGTTTCTAAATCTAGACAGGTGTGTTTGCAAGTGTGAAGAGGTTAAAAAGAGGAGAGAAAAAAATAATAAGACAAGTAGTTTTTGTTTTTAATGTAAGAGCAATTAAATATTTGCCTGGATACAGGAAGGTAAAGGAGTAGGTTATTCTTAATACACAGCAAAATGCCATAAAATTTTGCTATCTCTTTTACTGTCATTGTTTCTTACACATCCAGGAATTGTTCAGAGAAAAACAGGACAAAACAAGACAGTAAGGAAAACCTTTCTTCATTCTCTCTTCTCATTTCCCCAAACTCTAAAATAACGAGAAGCTGTATCTTGTGTGTTCCTCTCCCACAGATATCTACTTTATTTTGTGATTTAAGTTTACATAGCCTATCTGGCCTCTTTGGTCTTCTTGTCCTTCAGTGTGTAATTAAAGGTGATATTATTACCTTTAGGATTTATTTTCTTTTGACTGGTGGAATATAAGAAATTTCATTTAAGAAAATAAATCAGTTTCAGGTCATTGTTTCATGTCTACCTGAGAATTACAACATATTAAAATATGAGGTTGGCGTCTCCTGCTCATTGGTATTTACCACACTTTCTATGGCACAATATAAAGGATATGGATGAAGATATTACTCAATAAGCATTGACTGAAAGAACAGGGAGTGCATCACTGAATAGTGTAAGACTGGCATGACTTGCTCCCCTGGTTCCAAATGTCAAGTAGCAGGATTTGTTTACTCATTCCAGAATTTAAAATGCTTAACCTTTATTGTGGAACAGATGATGCATTAGTTAGCTAAAGCAGCAGTAATGACATTCCACAGTTCCACAAACTGGGTGGCTTAAACAACAGAGATTTATTGTGTCACAGTTTTGGAAGCAGGTTGGTCTATCAGCAGGGTGGTTCTTCCTGAGAGCTGTGAGAGAGGATCTATTCCATGCCACTCTCCTAGCTTCTGGTAAACTCAGGCCCTCCTTATAGATGGTGTTCTTCCTGTGTCTTTATGCTTGTCTGTCTCTCTGTTCAAACGTCCTCTTTTTATAAGGATGCCGGTCGTGTTGAATTAGGGGCCCACCCCTAATCCAGTATAACCTCATCTTAACTAATTAAATTCACAACACCCATATTTCCAAATAAAATCACTTCCTGAGACACTGGGAGCTGACTTGAGGGGGACAAAATATAACCCATAACTAATGGAATATATTTTATTTACATAACATATTCCCTAAGAAGGAATAAATTATAATGGAAGGAAATATTTCCTATCCATTGTGTGTGATTTGCCTGAGGACATAGAATGATTTTCGTTACCTTGTCATCTACATCAGTTAAGAGAGGACATGTCACAAAATTAGTGCCAAGTAAAAGTTGAATGAATGAATGGGTGGATGGTGTATTACTCATCGCATTAGTTTTCTAGGGCTGCCGTAACACAATACCACAGATTGGGTGACATAAAGGACAGAAGTTTATTTTCTCACAGTTTTGGAAGCTGGATGCCAACATCAAGGTGTCCACAGGTTTGGTTTTTTCCTGAGGCCTCACTGGTTGGCTTACAGATGGCTGCCTTCTTACTGTGTTCTCACAGTCTTCCTTCTGTCTGTGTTGTCTGTGTCATATCTATCTCCTCTTCTTATAAAGACACCAGTCATACTGGATTAGATCCCAACCTGAAGATTCCATTTTAACTTAATCACCTTTATCAAGCCCTGTCTCCAAATACAGTCACATTTTGAGGTTAGAGTCTCACAATGAATTTTGGGAGGATGGAATTCAGCCCATAACACTTTTGAATAGGTGAAGCTCCTGTAACAAAAAAATCCTAAAATGTAATTGAATCAAAGGAATTAAAAGTTTATTTATCTCTCATGTAAAAATAATTCAAAAGTAGGAAGAGGTACAGAGTGATTAATAGCCTCTGCTGTATAAGGTCATCTAAACATCTAGGTTCCATTTATCCTGTTGCTTCTCCATCCCTTAAGATACGATTCTCATTGGTATAGTTGAGACCGGCTCATCACCTTGCTTTCAGTTTGCCAGGATTTAGCACTTTTGCATATATTATATTATTATAATTGTATTTTTAAAATACTGTCATAAAAAGAAAAATTATGAATGCGTAGTATAAGTCAGCAAACTATTTGTCTTACTTTTCTTACCCCAATGGGAGAGTCCAGAATTACCTAACACATTGAGTAAATATGACACTATTTCCTTTCATAATTGTTGACAAAACCCCACAATGCATGTTTAAGACTCTGAACATATTTTCTGATGGTTATTTGTTAACTATTGATGCACATGTGAAAAGCCAAATGCCAAATTATAAAAGGTTAATCTTCAAGAGAATGAAGATTGAACAGTTTCCACTCATCCATCCACTTACAATATAAGATCTAGCCACAAGTGCATCGTTCTTTTAGAAGTGTAATTTGTCTTACTGGGAAAATGTAATAATGTTAAAATCTATTTAATCATTTGAAAATATGCATATCTTCTAATAGACTTGTGATATTGGACCCAATTTTTCATTAACATATATTTCTCCACCTTTCCATAAGAAATTCTTACATTCAACCCCAAGTTTGCAATATAGTTAAGGGAAATACACAAGTAGAAAGAGATTTCTCACTCTTGTAAGGTCTAAACCAGTATTTCTGATTAATGATCATTCTTTCAAGCCATGCTTCAAGGACTCAGTCTCTTTCCACCTATTTTGTCGTCTTCCCAGGATTCAGAGTCCTTAGCTTATCCCTGCATCTGAGGGGAAAGAAAGTGGAACTTGTCCCCCTGCTTCTTAACCACTTTTGCAGTGGTAATGTAGTTCTTGACTGGACAGCTACTTCCTAGCATTGCTCTGCACTAGACAGGAGAGCATGAATATTTGGTAAAAAGGCTAATTGTCTCTGCAACAAACATTTCCTTTAAACGAACAATGCAATGACCTTATACATCTTATTGGGACTGTTTCTTAGCAGCTAGTGAAATTAACATGATTTCTTTAAAAATAAAACAGTAGTTTGTGTCCCTAATTTTGAATAGAGGAACAATTCTGAGTTAAGCCATGCAATATTATCTAGTGAAATATCTTCCTTAGTCAACCTATTATTCAGTTAATATATATTATGCATCTAATTGTTTTAAGGCTGTTATCAATCAGCTCAAATCTATGGGTAAATCAACTGTCAGAATATTTATCCAAAGCCTCTGGGGATGCATTTAGCTAATTTTATTATTTTGTTATTGTAAAAATTTTAGCAGATACCTATAATACCTGAAGAGAACACTAAAAAACTTCCAAGTTATAACTCTAAAAAATGGAACAGTATTTTTATAGTTTTCAGTGACATAATCTTACATCTTTACAGCTTCAGATTGCCTCTGTAAGACAAAATTGGTTGGGACATAAAAAATGGACCTGGCATGTGTATAATAGGATATAGTTATGTTGTATTGCAAGATAATGAGATGCAAGTGTGAGGTGTTTTTTAAGGTCAAGGACCAGTTTTTAATGAACTCTATGTCCCAGTATCTAGCACAGTGCCCGGCATTATATAATTGTTTAGTTAGATCATATTGAATGACTAAAAGAATAAATAAATTCAATAGAAAGAGGCTGATATAGATGGATAATTATCATTCATTTTATTAGGTAAACATACTTCAGTAGTTTTTACTTTTCGTTTTTTCTCCAGTTCTCTAGAATCTATAATTAATGTCATAATTTATAATTCCCCTTTTCTATTTCATAAATGCACTCTCATTAAAATCACAAAGTTCAGATCAGTAATCCAGCCCTCATCTCTGCTGTTTTGCCCAAGACTTAGGACACCCACTGCCCTTCTTTTTTTGTATGGTCCCAGGCCTCTCTTCCCCAAGTCGTCCTGGAACAGAATAGCAGCAGATTCCTACCGTGGTCCAAGAGGGTCCTAGATACTGAGGGTTTTCAGACAGCAGAACACTTAAGCAATCTGGGCAATGGAACCCCCTGTCTGTCACATAGATCAAAAATAGAATAAAAGAAATCAGTCCCTTGATTCATCTATCTCTAGTTCAATCATATACATCCTTGAACTATTAATATATTCTGGGACAATAGTCAAAATAACAAACAACTGCTGCCTCCCAACTCCAGCCATTAGATCCAACACCAACCACCAGAAATCCATTTGGCCTTACCAGTGCAAGCTTCCTGAACACCAACATTCATGCAACACGATGTTCCTTTTGCAACCATGAGGGTAAAGTTCTCCTAATCCCTAGTGTTAGGAAAAGAATTTGTTATGGAAAAAAAAAGTTTGGGTAACTGAGTTTATCAAAGGATGGATAAAATCCTTTATATATATTTAGTTCTTAACATAATTGGGCATTATGATTGGACTTCATGAGGGCTTAGTAAATGCCAGGCATGGTGCTCAACCCTTCAATATCTTGTTTAATACTCAGAGTGCTATGAGGCAGGTACCATTATTATCCCATTTACAGGTGATGAAATGAGTTGAGAAGGAGTAAGTGATATGCTCATGGATAATACTATAGAGCAGGGTTAGAAACCAGTATGTGTCTGCTCTGGAGCTTGACCCCAGTGACTCTGCTGTGCTACCCATTTAATTTCTGAACAATCACAGATTTATCTTCCTTTTGTCCATAACTTGTAAAAGACATGGGGTTGTGAACAATAAGGATAAATTTCCTTCTTGTCCAATTTGGTCTCTTCTTTCTCTTCTGTTCTAAGCCCCCAATCTTTAGACTTACCACCTACTCTTCCAAGTTATGTTTCTTGATTGGCCACTGAAAGTTTGCATCCTTCCTCTTTACTACTTAGCTAACCCCTAATTAGTCAGAGAGAAGAAATCCAGATGATCTAGGTAGGTTTTTACTTTCTTAACTCAGGTCATTGCCCTAAGATATATACCTACCTAGCCCTGACTGTCTTTATGCATACTTTTATCTCATTTCTGTTCTTTAGCTTATCTTTTCTAAAGATATATTCTGTGAATATAAAACATTATCATGATACGTTTAAATAGCATGCAATGCCTGAAACTCTTTAAATTGTTCTTTCCTGTTTGAATTGTCAATGTGACACTTTTAAAATATGCTATTGAATGAGATACACCAACATGCTACCATAATGAGAACCTCAGTTTCCAGTGTGTTCATATATTAGAGCAAGGAATGAGAGTGGACAGGATGCAGACTGACCATAGGGCACGGTGTCCAGTTCTGATGACTAACAGCCTCTAGTGCAGTGATGACATTTTGAGGAGCATGTCTATGGAAAGTGCTTTCCAAGCAATGCATTGAAACACATTAGTAAGTCATGAGAATTTTTCTGTGAAATACACCCTAAGAGAGCTAATAAAACAGATAATTCTCACCTCTAAGATAACCACTATGCTATGAGTTATTTTTGAACCATTTAAAAAAAAATTAAAGTTAATTTCAACCTTGTAGAAAAAGTCTCTTGTAAATGGAGATGCTATTGTTCGACTCTCACTAAGATTATAAGAAACAATAGTTAATCCTTTTTTATGAAAAGTGGATTTCAGTCCATATTCACCCTTTCAGAAAATTTTTGAGGTAATCAAATAGGTTTAAAAGTATTGTGTTGAGGTCTTTTTGGTTTTTTTTTGAGAAATAATTGTTACAGCTACATTTTAGGCTAACAAAGGCTTCTTTCACAAATGACAAACTGTGAAAAGCATTGCAAGTGCTTTCTCAAATAAATGCAAATAAAAAATGATTGAAAATCTACTTTGTAGCAGAACTATGTGCTTCTTTTGAATCACTAAGAATAGTCTATATGGATGATGGCAGTGTAGACAAATACACAAATCATTGCTGGTCCCTAAGTGGTTCCCTACACAGATACCCAGTGACAACAACATCCATAGGGTGAAATGCAGGAATATATTGTTAATAAGTTGTAACTAATTGCATGTGAAAATAAGTAGCCGAACAATAAATATTTTGATATCCACTGTGTATAAATTACTCTCTAGATACTGTTTGTCTTAGCCTAGGCTGTTATAGCAAAATATCATAGACCGGGTCATGCCCTCATCTCAACCTAATTACTTCCCAAAGGCCCCACCCCCTAATACCATGATATTGGGTTTAGAGCTTCAACACAGGAACTTTGAGGAAACACAAGCATTCAGTCCATAGCAATATGTCAGTACAAAAAGTCTGAGAATTTCAGCTCTCTCTCAACAGTTTATAATAACCCTCCAAGGAATTAGAGGGGTGTTAGATGTGCACTTATGGTGAACTCTGAAGGGCAGAAAATGTATAATTCCCTGGTTTCATCTTCAGTGCCAAGTACAATAATACAGAGTATGGAATAGGTGTTTGTAGGATGAATGAATGAATAATGAAGAGAGATGAGACAGACATGAACATTCAAAAATAACAGCAACATCAAAAAGAATGTCTTATGGGCAAATATATGACAATTTGTCATGCATGTGATAGAGACAGCATATTGATTTGTTCTACAAGGAACAGTTCTCCTCATGGATGTAGATAACCTCGGCTTGGCAGAGTAAAGAGGTAGATGAGTGAAGAGAAGGAATTATTAGCTGAGGAAGTTTTATGAGAATAAGCCACAAGACAGGGGATTTCAAGGTGTTTGCTGGGAATACTAACTAGCCCAAATTTACTACAAATATGGTGGGAGAAAATAATTGAGGGGATTAAATTTTATACCAAATTTTGCAAACTTAGGCCTCTAGAGTCTGCATCAGCTAAGGTATGTTTTATCTTTGTTCTGTACACGTCTAAATGTTTCTAAGTAGCTGTCAATGCATACACCTTAGAAAATTTCACACACAAATTCAGATTCTCAGCTTTGCACAAAAATTACGTGATTTAACAACATTACCCACTTGTCCAATCAGTGGAAATGAAGAAGCAGCTGCCTAGACCTCCCTCCTCTTGTTTACCATTGACCCCACTAGATCTTTTCACTCAGTTATGTTTATCTGTTTGGTCCCTTGCAGTTTGAGAGGTCTGATGAGAATGTCATTGGAGATCAGCTCTCTCTCTCTCTTTCTTTCTCCTCTTCTGGCACATGCACACAGTTAAATCACCATGAGCCTTAACTCTTCCAGCCCTAGAAGTTTGCAACTGTCCTTTCAACTCACAAGTGGGAGTGTCAAGGCAGCAATGATCACAGCTCTGAATTGCGACTCTGATTTAAGTCAGCAGAAGACCCTATTAAACCTGAGAGCGACAGAGCAGGTACAGGAAGCGTAACAATTTGGGGAAGTTAGACTTTTCGCTCCATGCTGAAATTCTGCCAAGGGATAGGGAGTTATAAAAAGAGGAATTCTATGGTCCCTCTTTTGGTGACCAACTATCTTCAGGAAATCTTTTTGCATACTTTACAATCTGAAATGCTGCTACTTCACAGCATTTAAAAATATATATTCTCAGTGGTCTAGAAGCAATAGAATTTCTCAAATTCAGTGGGATAAGGGCTCCCTTTGAGCATTTTACAAAAGGCATGGACCCTAATCCCAGAAAACTTCATACACAATTTTGCATATAATTTCAGAAGGTTCAGGGGATTCTTGGAAAGACCCTTCACTGGCATTTCAGTTGCATGTACAAATTCTAGTTTAAGGCATTTTGTTCAAGGATATTATCAAAAGAGGGTTTAAAGGATAAGCTGAGGACCTTTGGAATTCTCAGCAAAGGGCATGAGCAAGGCTCTCAGTTCTATACACTTGGAAAATAGTGAGATTTATCTAAAGTGTAAGGATTATGGATGGGAGGAGATATGATGACAATTTGATACCCTAGGAGGGGAACAGAGAAAATAGGAGAAAATGGGGATAAGACATATGGAGGAAATAGAGTCTGACTGATGTTCCCTCTATTTTCAAATCCCAATGTATTGAAGTTGTAGTTCTATCATGGAATACCCAAGATGGTCTGGAATTCCAGCAATTCTACATTGCCAATCCAACATGCAGGGCCAGTCTTTCCTGCAGTATGAACTTATTTTCTGTTTGAAAATTGCCTCTCCTTTGTGACCTGTGTCTTACTGCATGTTATAAAGCTGTGGTAGTGTACTTTTGTCAAACCTCTTACCATTGATATTAAACTGGAAGATTTTTGGAGCCAAATTAGGCTTAATCTTCCATGCATCTTCTGCAATATGCTGTACACTCTCAAGTTTTAGTAGAAGCACAGTACTTTCTATAATAAGTTAAAGATTGTAATGAAAGTTATGTTTTAGAGTCAAATGGATTTCAAATCTCAATGGAGGAGTTGTATTTTTTATTGCTACAACGTTTGAGAATGGTCAAACGTTGTCCATTATGTGTAATGTAAAAGAGAAGGAACTAAATAATATTTGGACAACATCTACACCTGTATTTTATGATTTAAAGCAATGAGATTTTTCTTTCTACAATCTGAATTTTTAGCTACATCATCGAATGACAAGTATGTGGTAGTAATATGTCATTAGGGAAAACTTAATTACCATTTTTAATTTTTAGAAAATCTGTCAATCATGAAAGCAAATGGACCTGAAAATTCAAATAACTGAAAGATACAACAGATATCTCAACAGAAAAGAATGTTTCCTGTTTATTCTTGGACTTGTCATTTATCTCACTTATCTATTAAAATTTAGACATATTCTCTTTAACACAACGAAATGCCTTGCAAAGATCTAACCTAGAAAAGGACATGCATGTGAAAAATAAGTGAAAGAAAAATGACAGATTTTGCTTTCGGTGTTCAAAGAAGCACGGCCCAAGTGCGATGTCCCACAGAGAATCGAATGTGAATAAAACATGTGCTCTGCTCCTTGAGGAGCTTCCAGGCTGGCAGAGGAGCTAATGCCTAGAAATAATTGCAATTCAGAGGGGAAAATACGGATTTCCTGATGCGTGCTCTGTAGGGCAGCTTAGGAGGAGAGAAGGGTGGTTCTAGAAAGGAACCTCAGGAGCCATTTTTAAAATATGTGGCATTTGAACAGGTCTTAGAGAAAGAATTGAGTTTGAATATGACTCTTTTCAATGAGGTGCTGAATCTGAACTAAATTACAGAAAGCAGAAGAGGCCAGTAAATAAAAAACAGTGACATTCTTAATTGTCTGCATGCTTCTGATCTCCAGCTGCTCAAGTTACCAAGTAGCTTCGTCTAATTAGAATGTCTTGAGATAAATTTGATATTTTTGAACCTGTGTGATCAACCAAAGGAAAATATCTGTTAATGCTGTCATCACCCCTGATTCTTATTCAGTGTTTACTTGGCTGGGTTGACCTACCGTTTTTGCCATGATGTCATATTGCCATATTTTTGTAAAAGGATTATAGAAGTATGCAACTATGTATGTTCCATTTAGTTTGTAAGCCAGATTTCTATTTTGAGAATATTCCAGGAAATATATCATTCTTGTTTGGAATGATCTTTTTTGTTTCGTCTCCTTCCTATGGGAACTTTGATTTAACTTTTCCAAATGTACTTAATATCTTAGTATCTAACATACTAGATAAATGTTTACCTTCTTTTTACCTTGCAACCAATAAGCCACAGAGTCATTGACGTGGGTCCGGGAGGAGAAATTTTCTTCCTAATTTTTTCATATTAATTTCGATCAAACTGCAATTATGACCATATATTGCGATACTTTCTTATATTTAAATACGATTTAAAACAGTACCACCATAATTTGATCCTTTTGTACTGCCAGGATAACGATACTATAATTGCACTGTAGCTTCAAATGGCTTGAAAATTTAAAAAATTAGGAACACGTCCAAAATATTGCTTTCAGCTTTGTATGGCATTGCCATTTTTATTTTCATTTATTAATTTTATGCATAAATATTAGTATTTGCTGGTTACCTCCACTGAGTAACTGTGACTCAGGGATAAATCATACAGATTAAATCAAACTCTTAAGGGTTTACAGCTAATAGGAATAGAAGTGCTTTTAAACATACGCATATATTAAAGCAGCTACCTTATCACCTCTGGTTGCTGGATAAGTGGGGATGTCAAGATGAGCTGTGAGGTGGATGGTATTCAGTTATAAAGTGTGCCCACAAGCAAACTTTAACTAATAAAAGCTAATGTGAATGACTGGCTTTTAAAATTGTTTCCAATACATGGGAATGCATTAAAAATTATCCTTCAGAGAGTATCACTCTCATTCGCTTATATTTCAAATTATTTCCTTGGGTGGAAGATAGGGATGAGGAATAACTAGGGGCCCCTGAGAATGCTCCCTGGAATGTGTCGCACGGTGAGCACACTTGTCATGCAGATCACAGCAAATGAAGAATAAATATGTAGAAGTAATCAGGTGTCCTGCCTGAGTGCTATGAGAGATGCACACATACAGAGTATATCAAAGAAGTCAGTCCTCAAAATCAGACCAGAGAGAAGGTAAAGATGTCTTGGCGGATAATCATTTGTACATTAACATGAAAAAGTTAGCATCTCTTTAAAACGTTGAGCCCTAGGTCCTGAGAGAGAATGCATGCATTAGGGCTAAGACTGTGTGTATTGGGATTGAAAAGGCAAAATCAGTCACGGTGAAGGATTAGTCCCATTACCTAATGCTGCATAACAAACCAACCCAAAAATTAGTGGCTTAAGAGAACGATTTATCATTATTACATATTATTTTGTTGATCAAATATTTGGACAAGGGTGATGTGTCTTTGTTTCACACTGCCTGTGACCTTAGGTGGGATAAACAGAAGGTGCTGAAATAGCTGGGGGGCTGTTTGGACATCTCTCTCTCTCTTCCTCCATGCATCCTCCATGCATCCTCCACAGATGACTAGCTTGTGCCTCCTTACAGCATGGCTGCCTCAGTATACCCAGACACCTTACATAGTGTTGTAGGGAAGAAAGTAAAACTGCCAGCTCTCTTACAGGCTCGGCCTTCAGCTGGCATAGTACTGTTTCTGCCATATTGTATTGATCCAAGTTATCATAGGCCAGCCCAGATTCAAGGGGAGGGAGCATAGACCCCACTTCTCAATGAAAGAAAATCAAGTAATTTGTGACCATCTTCAATCAATTGTAAGTATTCTTTAATTGAACAACTGCTTATTGAGTACCCACCGTATATCACCCACTGTTCTACTTGATCTTGTTACCGTGGGAAACAAAATAAAATCTATGACCATATGAAGGAATTTCCTAGTAAAGAAAAGAAAGAGGAGAAAAGCAGATAAATGTAAGTTTGATAGTAAGGTAGTGTGGCAATGATAGTGTTCACAAAATACACATAAGCTCCTGTATATTTCCCAGTTTTGCTTGCAATTCGTTTAGGGCCATCTGACTAGTTTAGGTCCATGGACTGAGAGCAAAAGTGATGTGTATCACTTTCAGGCCAAGTGATGTGCCTCTTTCATCCTTTCTCATCCTTTTGTCTTTAGAATTTGCATGTACTAGATCATGTGGCAACAAGATAGAGGAGGGGCATTTAACCCATTCAGTCTCTGATGGAAGCAAGAAAAAACTTTTGTTGTGTTAACCCACTGAGGTTTGGGGTTTGTATATTACCACAGAATAATGCAGCGTTACTTAACCTGACTGATGCATGTAATTGGTGCTATGAAGTAAAAAAATTAAGGTAAAGGAATACAGAATGACTGTGGATGTAAGAGTACAATTGTAGACAAAATGATCAGGGCAAGAATTAAGACATCTTGTTATTGAAATGTACTAGAACTTTCAAACCGAGTCCCAGACTTTTCCTTCCCCACCACACTGCCTCCTGTATATATTGGAGAGTTGCAGATGCCCTTGATATTTGGATACATATGATATTAGCATTTTTAAAAAAACTGGTCTGTTGAGCTTTAAAGGAGAATAAGAAAAGGTAATGTTGGAATTATCTAACAGAGGAAGATCTTGAAAGCCAGACTGTGTAGGCCAGGATATTTTTAGCAAATAACTTTGGAAACTACCCCACACTTTTGCATGTAGGGGTAGCTTTATAATAACGTTTGACCATGACTTTGGCATGTAGAATTAGAAAGGATTGACAAAACAGCAGACTAAACACAGCCGATAACACTATAAAATTTTCTTAAATACTATTTTCTTAGATAGATGCTTGTCCAGAGCTCACAGTGATGATGGATATGTTTGGAGCCAGAGAAAACCATCTTTTGCTTACTATTTCTGTGACATGAGACTCATCACTAAGTTCTCCAAGATTTAATATCCTCACATGTCAAAAAGGAATAATGACGCTGCCATAGATGGGTTATTGTAAGAAGTATCAATTATATGTGCACAAAACTTACCAGAATATTTGTCATATAGGGGATTCTCAATAAAACTGTAGCTATCATTTTACTATAACTAATGATGTAGACTGGTACTCATGAGACTATGCCAATCATTATATGAAAAGCACTTTGGAGGAGCCCAAGAATCTCATGACATAGCCCTTATCCTCATGCTCAAAGCCTTTTATAGAAGATAAGAGAAAAAAACATGATGAGATAAAGTAATGTACTGGTAAGAAAAGGCTTGGAAAAAGAGATGACACAATGCACTAAATAAACTTTAATATAATGACAGAGATAATATGTATTTTGTCAGTGAGAAAATAATCTATTCTAAAACCATTGGAAATTTATGTTATTAATTTTTTAAATATATTATTACTAGTAAGAACCCATGTAGATACTTTCACAGGTAGAGAAAGTGACAGTCCTAAGATTGTGCCTTTTATGTTTTGTTCCTTAGGGCTCATGCTCTTACAGTGGCAGGGTACAAGAGATCTCATTAGGCTTTAAGTAAAAATATATAAAATATATATTTTATCTTTAATAAATTAGCCAGTAACTCTCTCCCTCAAAGATCTCTCATTTTTCAAACAGAATGTCCTGATGATTTAAAAGTCTAGAGCCTACCTTCTTCTACTCTGTTTACCACTCTGAGTTTGAAACTCAAAACAGAAATGTCAACACATAATGAACTAACACCTTTCCAGCCAGAACAGAAAATGAGTAAGAAGTCAAGATCCATATTTTATAATATGTTTCTGCAAAATAATAAGAACTTTAAGAGATTTCAGTGGTTCGACCCTTCTCTGTACTGGTGTCCAGGGCTTTGTTCTTTTGCTCTACGAGCTCCACTTTGGGTCTTTTCAATATGGCCAGTCCTCTTCTATATGTGATTCTCCTCATTCCTCAACACAAATTGGACCACAGCGTTTTCTTACTAGGAATCTTGGTAATTCCATGTCATGTTATTCTTTTCCTTTGCTTTGCACTCAAAATAGGTCAGTGTGAATGAAAACATTTCCGACTGCCTTTTGAATTTCAGTCAGCCCAGGTTCCAATAAATGCATTGAAATTTTGCTGTCATTGTGACAACCCCATCAAACATCTTGTCAATCATATCAAATTAAAATTCCCCATTCTCCTATTTAAATGCCTACCACTTCACAGTCATTGAAAAAAATCCAGCAATGTCATATAGCACAAAACAAAGGCAGTAGCTGCCCGAGTTTATCAAATTACGCAGATAATCAATCACTCATTGCTAGAGAATTTCATTACGCATGTAATGATATGCCTGGCACATGGGAAATGCCCAATAAATGGCAGATATTATTTCTATTTGAAAGGCAAATTGTATTTTTAACTCATTATTCATGTTTGTTTTCCTCTTCGGGTTTCTCTGTTCATATTTCCACAGTTCTGTTTCCCTAACGGTTAAAATATGCATTTGAGAGCTATGATTTTACATCATCTATATTATTGAAGAATAGGTCTTAAATGTGCCCTTCATCTAAACTTACGTACAGTCTATGCTCAGTGGATCCAAGAGGAGAGTAACATAGAGAAACCAAAAGAGTTGTTAGCAATTTTGGACTGTGATTCTCCCTTTAATTGCATGAGGCTTCTTATGCTTAGGATTCAGAGCTTTGGTCAATAAATAAAAGCTAGTGAAAAATGGAAGAAAGGAAATATTTTGCAACAAAGCAGATCATGGAGATTAGAAGTCACTTGAAATTTTATAGGGATTTGTTACACAAAGTGTGGTCCATAAACCAGGAGCGTCAGCAGCATCTGGGTGCTTGCTGGACATGCAGGATCTGAGGTCCCACCCAGACCTACTGAATCAGTCTGCATTTGATCAAGATCCCCAGGGGATTTGTGTGCCCATTAAAACTTGAGAAGCACTATACTAGGACACACAGACACTAACCATGCACTTCAGAAACCCTTTAGCAGAGAGAGGAAGTGCAATGTACTGAGGGAGATTCAAGGAGAAAGGCTTCACACAAAGTTAAGGAAACTAGAACTCAGCTAGCTGTGTGGCTTGCCAACAGTTAGATGGTTGTAAGAGGTGGAAGCTGGATGTGACTATAGATCTGAGCCCACTTTGACCTTTTCCCTATATCACCTTGAAAAAGAATTTTATTGGTAATCTCTGAGAGCAGGATTTTCTTTCTCTTCTTTTGAAATTTAGATGATGAAACTAAAGTGGCTGACAAAACTTTTAAACATGTGTCCTGAGTATTAAAGGAATGCCTATTCAATAACAATAATCTAAAAGACACTAAAAGTCACTTTTAAAGACATTACACAGTGCCTTCCATTTTTTCTTTATACATACATCCAGTGCTCAGTATTTACATATTCCATATTTGCAAACTCATCAACTTGCTAAAATTTATTTGTAACCCCAGCATCCATACTCATGGCACTTTCACAGTCATTGTGGACATCCATAGAATGTGGAAAATTTGAGTCTGATGTACACATTTCCGGCCGAGATTGAACAAGGTGATGCTCTGACTTCTTTTTTCAATTCTCACACTGTAAACAAGTATCCTTTTCACTATCTATTTAGCTCCACGTTTTTCACATTTTTGTGCTTTTTTGTTGGTGATTCCACTCTAAGATGGTCCCCACATGGAGCGCTGGAGTGCTGTCTAGTTTTCCTGTGCTTTATAAGGTTGTGAGGTAGTTATGGAGAAAATACGTGTGTTAGATAAGCTTTGTTCAGGTATGAGTTACAGTGTTGTTGGCTATGAACTCAATGCTAATGAATTAACAACATATATTAAATAAGGTAACCTTAAATAGAGGTACACATAAAACAAGGTTATGTATTGATTGGTTGATGAAAATCCTGTAACCAGGGGCTCACAGGACCCTAACCCTGTATTTTTCCTAGAGCAGTGGTTCAATATTTGCTGATTCAGTGTTCACAACAATTTTATAGAACATAGCTACTACAAATAATGAGAATTGATTTTTTTGTACTTTTTCTTGTTAGGAATACGCAATGTCATATTAACTTTCAGTCATTTTTCTGTGCCATTTTTAGCTGGACATCTACTATATATAGGTACTTTCTATACATTATTTTTTTCACGAACCATTAGGCCTATCAAGAGCATCTTCAGGCATTAATTTTCCCTAGGAAATCACAGTTGAATCTGATGATGTGGTATGTGTATGATAATTATGGAATACAGGCAATTAAAATTCAGGACAGAATAATGAATAATCCTATTGAGTTGCCTGATCAATGGTGCCTGGAGTCATCATAAAAGCCTCCCAAGTGGAGGTGGCATTTAAACCAGACACTGATAAGGAAGTACAATTGTCTTAATGAGGAAGAGGCACAAAATCTACACATGGGAAACAAGGAAAAGGTACCAAGACCAAATCCAGCATGCTGTGGAGTTGTACAGAGGCCATGCAGAGGGATAATAAGAGTAGGGGGCTTCCCTGGTGGCTCAGTGGTTGAGAGTCCGCCTGCCAATGCAGGGGACACGGGTTCGTGCCCCACTCCGGGAAGATCCCACATGCCGCGGAGCGGCTGCGCCTGTGAGCCATGGCCGCTGAGCCTGCGCGTCCGGAGCCTGTGCTCCGCATCGGGAGAGGCCACAACAGTGAGAGGCCCGCGTACCGCAAAAAAAAAAAAAAGAGAAAAGCAAAAATTATGTATCCCCTTTGTTGGGAAATACATAAGTCCCATAATAAATAATGAGGATGTCTCAGATTTGTATAAACCTTCAAAGCCCCTTCCAGATGCATGATCTCATTTATCCTTACCACAAACCTGCGATGTGCGAATTGTGATGATTATCCCAATGTTTTAAAGGTGAATGTTAATCAGCTGAAAAAGCCGGTGGTCCCATATTTAATCCCTGGCTATGTAAGGATCACTCAACAGTGTTGAGGAGTAGTGGGAGGAAGATACCCAGGGCAAGAGAAATCCACAGACTCATCAAAGTGACTTAGATAATAGAGAAAGGGGTGAACAAGAAGGCAGAGGAAAGGTGCCACCATAAGGGGGACCGGATATATCCTGGCAAGTGGATTTGGAGGTAAATATTAGCAGTTTAGGGAGTTAGAGTTCTTGCTCTGGGGACATTTGAGGGCAAGTCTGCATTTCTTTCAACAGGGGAAGGGATGGAACACAGGTGCAACTTATTTAGGAGGTAATTATTGGTGAGAAAACTGAGGCAATAAGATCATTTATTGGAGAATTCAAATAAGAATGTTACCACAGTGATATGGAGAAAGATTGTTGGGGAGATAAGAGTGAGCTAAATGAGCAGGAAGCTAGCAACTGCCCCTTCCAGGAGATGCTATGGATTCTGTGAGAGACCCTGTTAGGATCATCCAGCTGTGGGCGGGACCAATCATAAAGTTTTCTGCAGATGTTTGCGGAGGTCATATCTGCCAGGACTCTGGAGGAGAACGTCTACTCCAGAATTATGACATGTGATTGATCTAACCCAGCTATAATCTTAATCCACCTGGTGGAAACCAATGACATTTTGTTGGAAGTTTTGATAAGTGTTCTGGACAGCATAGTACAGCAGTGAGATGTAGTGGATTTTGTGTCCACTGGATTTGAGTTTTGGCCATCTTTAGCAAATTTCCCTTTCTGTGCCTCAGTTTCCTCCTATGCATGTGAGAATGAAGGGACACAATGCATGCAAAACACTTGTCACAATACTTGATACATAAATGGTTATTTTGATATTATTTATCTGAAAAATATCTAGCATTTTCTGGCACATATCAGGCTTCCAAAAAAATGGTTCTATTTTCTTCTTCTACTCTGTATTTCAAAAACAAGTACAAAGTAAAGCGTAACTCTAAAAAGCATTGTTTGTCTCTTTGTCATGATCCATTTGTATTCTTTTAATTTAATGGAATTAGTTAAATAAGAATGTCTTTCCACTTTAGGTAAATCTGAGGATTACAGAGACTGCTGTGCTGTCACAGACCAAGATAACTTTCTGTCCTGACAATTTGGCTCTTGCTTGGTGCTTAGAAACACCTCCAGTAACTACTTACGAAATAATCTCCGCAACGTAAGCAGAATACAGAAATATATTGAATGTTCCTCGAGGTAGCCTAATAAAGCCTTTAAACATGGAGTGCGAGCTGAGTCAATTTGCCTAGATAGTAAATTCTCCATGGTTATAATATATTAGTGTCACTTGGAACTCTGATTTCTCCTCTTAAGGAAAAGTCTTCCCCTCTCCTTTCTAGGGTCATAATACATATCTCTGTCTTTTTTATTTTCCCCCAAACAAAATTGTAGCATTGTGAGGTCACATTCTGACCCTCCTTTTAGACTCATAGGGAAACAAACAACACCTTTAAGACTGTTCCCATCTTACAGGTGTGGAAACTGAGACCTGAAACAGTCCGAAGGTATGCCCAGAGGAGGGAGGCAGAGAACGGAGATCGATGTTGACTGAGCGTGTGGCCTGTTGCAGCACTGTGTTGGTTGTTTGCTCTTGGGTCATCTAATCTAATCCTTTCACCTGCCCCGCAAGAAGATTAGGTATCTTGTCTGTATTTTATAGGTAAGGGAACAGCAGGAAGTGGCAGGGCTAACATCAAACCCAATTCTCCTGATTCCCGCTTCCTCTACTTGATGCTGATTTCATCACAGAAGCTGTTGGCTGCCAAATCCACAATATGTTTCATTTAGATAAATAATATTTGCTTCCCAGATATGTATGCATGCTGTCTGCTTATGCTCCCATGTTTTCTCTAAAGTTGTTTTCCTTCTAGTTGCTTTGCAGACCAAAAAGTTTAGTTTCTTGTCATCATCATCATCTTTTCTGGCTTCTTGGATTTCCCTAGGATGAAATCAGATTTTTCTATCTGATTGCAACAAATTTGTGTTCAGTAGCAAACAGAGTACAGAGAGTGAAACTGTGTTTGTGTGTTTCGCAAATGTGCAGTTTTTGAAATATGAACAGTTGCTTATTTGAGAAGGCCCTTCTTCTGGCTTGCTTGCTCCATAATCCAAATTCAATTACTTTAATTTGAAATTGCTTTGCATGGTTAGTTTTTGGAAATGTGAAGTTAAATCTTTAAGTTTGAGACTGCCTGAGAAACCTCTGATAGAATACTTTATTGAGCAAGGAAAGTAGAAAGGGTGCATATAATGATTGCTGACTCTCGCTAATGGGCCAGTTTTTCATGAAATTTACAGGCCAAAAGAGAAGTCCAATAAAACTGCTTAATTTCACTAAGAGTCAGCAGTCTATCTAGAACATGTCAGATATTCATATTCAATATCTGAAATCCTCACTATCTCACTATACAGTATCAATTCTCACTGTTTTGTATCTTCGGATATTCATATACATTGTCAGATATCCTTGCTACAAAACTTTAGGGTTGAAGCTAAAGGAGTATTAGGGGTTAAAGGTTGAAGAAGACAAGCTGAGAAAATAAAGATAGGTAGAACATTGACTGGTCAGGCATTATATGGTAATTTATTTATTTTGCGGTACGCTGGCCTCTCACTGTTGTGGCCTCTCCCGTTGCGGAGCACAGGCTCCGGACGTGCAGGCTCAGCGGCCATGGCTCACGGGACCAGCCGCTCCGCGGCATATGGGATCTTCCCAGGCCGGGGCACGAACTCGTGTCCCCTGCATCGGCAGGCGGACTCTCAACCACTGCGCCACCAGGGAAGTCCTATATGGTAATTTTTATGTTCTTCAAAACTGAGTTCCATTTCAAGAAAAAAAAATGCATTTATCTTAACACATGAAGAAAGTTAATCAAAATAGTAAGGTAGATGAAAAGGGAAATACATGCTATTTGAAAAAGAACTCCAGATGTTTTTGGACGAGGCATTTGAAAGCCTCTCTGGTCATTTCTGTCTACACGCTTTGAGTCCTGTTTTTGTATTTTCAGGTGCCTGAGATCACATTCATTAGTCCTTAGTAACTTCAGATTTTGGTTTGGTCAAGATTAAGCTGAAGTGCAGATTATATCTTTGTTTGTTTCTTTTAAACTTATTTTTCATATATATCCTGCCTAAAGCAGCACTACAATAAAGAAGAGTATGGTTATACTGTGGAAACAGTGCTTTGATTTAAGGTCTGAGACAACTTTTAAAAGTTCAGTAGTAGGTAGAAATCAAGATGCACTTTTAAAATGTGACCATTTTCCCTTCTGTAAAAGGATCAGCTGCAATATTTTGACAGTGAACTTGCCTTCTAAACCCAACAAAGAAACTCAAGTCTCCTAGGTCCTGAAGCCCCAAATCAATATTCCTTTTTTTTTTTTTTTTTTAAATTTATTTATTCATTTATTTATTTTTGGCTGTGTTGGGTCTTCGTTTCTGTGCGAGGGCTTTCTCTAGTTGTGGAAAGCGGGGGCCACTCTTCATCGCGGTGCGCGGGCCTCTCACTGTCGCGGCCTCTCTTGCTGCAGAGCACAGGCTCCATACGCGCAGAGCTCAGTATTTGTAGCTCACGGGCCCAGCTGCTCCGTGGCACGTGGGATCTTCCCAGACCAGGGCTTGAACCCATGTCCCCTGCATTGGCAGGCAGACTCTCAACCACTGCGCCACCAGGGAAGCCCAATATTCCTTTTTAATTATTTTTAATCCTTGTTGGAAAATAGCCAGTTGTGACCTTGTTCCCCTTAAAGTGTTCATGGGAAGTGGCCACTTGTGGAAAATGTGACAGAGTCAAGTCTGCTTCTTATTATGGGAACACCAAATGTTTTAAAGACAGGAAGTCTGAAAGCATTTGGCTTCAATTTAAATGGAGAAAATAGGCCTTCCTTTGAGCTAGTCATTCTTGCAAGCTTTTGGAGCACTTGTTGATAGGCTGCTTCCTATGCTCACTAGTCTATTCATTCATTAAATGGCCACTTACTGAGTATCTAAAATCGTGCTAGACATTAGGCATGTAAAGATGAAGACAAAACGGAAGTACCACTCCCAGGAATCACAATCTGTTAATGAAATCAGACATGTAAATAAATAAGACCCATGAAATGTTACTCTCCATTGTATCACTCTATCTCCTTAAAATAGCAGTTAGAACAACCTAAAATTGTCTAGTTTATTTTGTCTCTCCTATTAGAATGTAGATGCTCTGAGGGCAGGGATCTGGCATACAGAAGACACCCAAAAGAATGAGTTTAATAATTAGAATAGTATAGGGCTTCCCTGGTGGTGCAGTGGTTGAGAGTCCGCCTGCCAATGCAGGGGACACGGGTTCGTGCCCCGGTCCGGGAAGATCCCACATGCTGCGGAGCAGCTGCGGCCGTGAGCTATGGCCGCTGAGCCTGTGCGTCCGGAGCCTGTGCTCCGCAACGGGAGAGGCCATAACAGTGAGAGGCCCTCGTACCGCAAAAAAAAAAAAAAATTTTTTTTAAATTAATAAAATAGTATAGAACAGAATACTGGATTCTTACAGGGGATTCCAGGGCTCAGAAGTGATAAGTCTGTAGACGGCTACAAAATATTTTCTGCTGCTCTCTCGAAGCTTGTTTCTGCAGATATATCTACCCCATGTCTGCCACTTCAGGCTTCACTTTAAGGCATTTGGCAAAACTGCCTCAACTCACCCACGCAGACATGGAGATGGGAACTTGGAGAATTCCCTGTGGCCTCTCACGTTGCAGCCTTTCCCATTTTGGACCATTGAGGCCAAGGGTTCATCATAAAGGAGCTGCGGCACTGAGCTCAAACTGGAGATTCATGGCTTTGAATCTCAGCTCTTCTGCTTATTGGAGTGAGCAAGTTTTCAGTCTCAGACTCCTCACCTGTAAACTGGAGAGGTAATCGCACTTTCCTCACAAAGCTCTTTGTAAAATCCTCAGCCTTTAATGTGCATTAGTTGGATCTGCATTTGTTCAACCAATGTTTAGAGATTATCAAGCCATTTTCTGAGAGTCTCATGCCTTATAAGTCATTCCTCCAGCTGTGTGGTAGGACTCTGACTTCAGAACTTTTACCCCTCATATCGCCATTGCCTAATATTGGTGAGGGCGTCTGAAGCCCTTCAGCAGGAGGTGAAGTGGGCAGTGTTTATGTGTCCGACCTGGAAGCTCCAGGAAAGTGAGAGAACGAGGCCCGTCTCAAAGTCATGGCCCTGTGAGACCGTAGGCAGTACTTGTGTGAGTCATCAACAGCCCCGCCGCTGTGGCATCTCTGAATTCCCCAAGCACCAAAGGCGAAAAAGAAACAAAGCAAAAGATAACGGAATCTTTGGGGTAAATTTAATGACAATCTAAGAGGAATGTTTTATTGTGGAAGTTGTGGTAAGCATTTCTTTTGTTTGCTTTCAGGGCTACTTTATAAAACTAATTGTGTGGAAGTAATTAATGAGAAAGATCAAGCTGAATGGGAACTATAATTCTATCCGTTTGAGGCCATTCATTTGAACTAATTTGATATAAAAAATTCAAACTGAAGGTTTTCTGGATGTTTATCATTTTCTGCCAAGCTTGTTAACTTCCTTAAGTAGGCAGCCAAGGGGCGACTTTATTGATCTAGTGTTTGCAAAGATTTGTTTCAAGCAAACACCAAGTTACAGTGAATCTAGTAACTTCTAACTCAAGTACTTTATTTTAAAAAGTAAGCATGAAACAACTCACACAGCAGTTTTCAAGATTCATTTTGCTTCCAGTGCCAAGAGATACGCTTGATGCCTGAAACTTTTTTCAGCAAACATAGAATACAACAAACCTGTGCTTATCTTTTCCTTCTCAAATGATATCTTCTTGGTAAGAAGTTAGCATTTTCATCAGGCCCAGTGTGTGGAAGCCATCTATCTCCAAGTGCATTTATTCCCAAAGTAGTCTTTATGCATTCCATACACTTTGCCATGCTGAGGATAAAAGGAATAAGACTTAGGTTCAAGAGACACATACTCTAATACCTTATAGCTCTATGATATTGGGCCGGTTAATTAAAATCACTGATTCTCAATTTCCTCCTAGAATTGTGCAGATTACATATACAGTATAATATAAAAAGCATAGCATATGTAATATAATACATGCAAAAAGCATAGCATATGTAATAGAGCACAAGTAAAAGGTTCAGCACAGTGTATCCCAAGCAGACCCTGAGACAACGATTCAGGGGCTAGTGATTTATTCAGGAAGTGCTCCCAGGAGAAAGGAGGAAAGCAGTGGGGGAAGGAAGGTTGGGAAGGGGAAGAACTCCAGCAAGGATATGATTTCAGACGAAGTCCCAGCCTCAGCCTGATTTTGTAGAGAGGAACTCCCTTGTGCAAATTACGGCTCAGAGTTTGCTGTAACTTAAGGCAAAAAAGCTGGGCCTCTTTCCTCCCTCAGTAATCATTGTAGCTTCAGGGTACAGTGAGGCCATAAACCTAAGACACTTCCCACTCTCTGCCCCTGTGGACACAGGGGCTCCAGCAACCCAAAGGCCATCCACCGGAGCTGAGTCACAGACGCAGGCCATTAGAGGAAGCAAAAGCTTACTGAAGCAGCCAGAGGCTCTAGAAGCCGGTAACAGGGACCCAAGGGGATCTAGGCAGAGCACCGAGGCTGTCCACTACAATAGTACATAGTCTAGTCTCAGTAAATGTTATTTCCTTATTTTTTCCTAAACAGTCTCTACTTCTGCCATATGTATAGCCCCCTAGTTAATGAAGCCTTGAGGTCAGAGATTGTATATTTTTTGGCTTTCCAGTGACTACACATCACCACCAATAAGAATTTGCTCAGCCCACTAGAATATGAACATGAGTCATAACTTGTGAAACTAAGATTGTTATTCATTTCTAGCTTGCTGTAAATCTCAGAGCCACATAGGGATGGTAGACAAAGATTGTTATTGCTTGTTGCTACAGACCACATGGCAATTTCAACCACTCTGCTTTTTATATTTGAATGATCAGTGAAATGTCATATTTTAACCTCAAAATGTTTTTTTAATATCTTTATTGGAGTATAATTGCTTTATAATGGTGTGTTAGTTTCTGCTTTATAACAAATTGAATCAGCTATACATATACATACATCCCCATATCCCCTCCCTCTTGCGTCTCCCTCCCACCTTCCCTATCCCATCCCTCTTGGTGGCCACAAAGCACTGAGCTGATCTCCCTGTGCTATGCAGCTACTTCCCACTAGCTATCTGTTTTACATTTGGTAGTGTATATATAAGTCCATGCCACTTTCTCACTTCATCCCAGCTTACCCTTCCCCCTCCCCATGTCCTCAAGTACATTCTCTATGTCTGCATCTTTATTCCTGTCCTGGTTCTTCAGAACCTTTTTTTTTTTTTTTAGATTCCATATATATGTGTTAGCTTACAGTATTTGTTTTTCTCTTTCTGACTTACTTCACTCTGTATGATACACTCTAGGTCCATCCACCTCACTACAAATAACTCAATTTTGTTTCTTTTTATGGCTGAGTAATATTCCATTGTATATATTTGCCACATCTTCTTTATCCATTCATCTGTCGACGGACACTTAGGTTGCTTCCATGTCCTGGCTATTGTAAATAGAGCTGCAATGAACATTGTGGCACATGACTCTTGTTGAATTATGGTTTTCTCAGGGTATATGCCCAGTAGTGGGATTGCTGGGTCGTATGGTAGTTCTATTTTTAGCTTTTTAAGGAACCTCCATACTGTTCTCCGTAGTGGCTGTATCAATTAACATTCCCACCAACAGTGTAATAGGGTTCCCTTTTCTCCACACCCTCTCCAGCATTTATTGTTTGTAGATTTTTTGATAATGGCTATTCTGACTGGTGTGAGGTGATACCTCATTGTAGTTTTGATTTGCATTTCTCTAATGATTAGTGATGTTGTGCTTCCTTTCATGTGTTTGTTGGCAATCTGTATATCTTCTTTGGAGAGATGTCTATTTAGGTCTCCTGCCCATTTTTGGATTGGGTTGTTTTTGATACAGATATTTTTGATACATATTAAAATTAGCTTTGAGAGTTGCAGGCAAGGTAAATGATTCGATATTTAAGAAACTAGCAGTTCTGACAACTTCATCAGAGAGGCAATTGTTCTTCAATGTATTAAAGATGAGAACAGGAATCGACTAGCCACTGAGATGAGAAAGCTCTATGCTCTCAGGCAAAACACTGCATCTGAGAAACTTTCAGCAACTGCCAGCCAGGACTCATGTCCATTAAAAGCAAAGGTAATTGAGAGCCAGGGATAAGAGATGGGAATTGCTTTGGGCCATTATCAGGTTTCCTATTGATCACGTTGGACTGTAACATGCTGTTTGTGGATCTCACGTAGGCTTACCCTTATAGGCTCTGCAAATTGAAAGTGAGTAAGAACTGTCCAATGATCCTTACCACAGGGGGCAGGGCAGCTGTGAGGTTCTCCAGCTGTAAACCAGGTCTGAAACTGCCATATTGCCTAACCCCAATAGCTGTAACTCAGGCGAAAGGAAATATTTCCCCAAGCTGTGTTGACTAGGCTGAGTTTTAGGAAGTGACATTTACTTTTAATTCATTCAGTAAGTCTTTTGTCTGGCATGTAATCTCCACTAACACTTAGGATAACAGATGGAACTTATGCCGTGCCTTGAAAATTAATGTGTCCCTCCGCTGGTGACTGACAGACGGAAGCCATCGCTGGGACTAAAGATTTCTAAGGCTGTCCCAGCCACCCAGAGCTCAACTTTGAGAAGCATCATGGGCTACCATGCTCAGGAAGACCAGAGTAAAGACGGGGGTACCCCTCGATCTTAGGCATTCGAGACTTTGGTTGAAGTTAAAAAGGCCATTCTAATTTTATGCACTCTGCATTTGAAAGTGGAAATAAAACAGAACAGCATAGAGAGCCCAGAGAGAACATTCTCAACACAGCTGTGTTATTAAAGAGGCAAACTGCCTCCATCCTGGACAGCTGAAGCCTCTGGCAGATTTGCGTTTAATACTGATGGGCAAACCGATACAAGTGATCCTTCTAATGAGTCTTTAGGGTGATACATAATTAGGTTTGGTTCTGTTCTATGCCAGACCTCTAGGGTTCAGGAAAGGGACTGTTTTATAAGTTTGAACTAAATCCTAGTGATGGTATATGAAAAACTTTTCCCCTTTCTAGCCTGCCAACTGGTTAGGTTTTACATGAAAAACATAGATTTCTTTTTTTTTTTTTTGCTATGGCCCTGCGCAAAAATTTAAAACATGGATTACTTAGAAAACCAAATGGAATTATATTTTTGTTTATCATATAATTATGTGTTTAGGACACTTGCCATACAAAGCAAATTTCTTTTCCCCATAAATTCACTAGCTTTTGCCAGAAAACATATGTAGTTTCCTTCAGAGCCTGCACAATAAGTAAATCAATACTTGTCACCAGTAGTGGTTTCTACATAAGCTGAATGCCTGCTTATTGCTTTGAAGTTTACCACTAGAAGCAGTTTTCCCAAATTACTATAAAAATCCACATTGATTTTTATATTTAAATCCACCCAATATTTAAATCAGAAGATATTTGTTTCAAATTATTTCTTTTTATAGAAGGATTCAATATAGAATGTGTGTAATAATGACCTCAATCACGTATTCATTCAGGGAATTTTCATTGAGTACCTATCCTATCTGATACATACTTGATGGTAATATTTTTGGGTTTTTCCCTATTTTATGCTAATACCTTCCTACTTTTCACTGATTCTCTTTCGTTACCTAAGAGAGAAATAAATTTCTGTCATGTTAACAAAAAGAGTGAAGAGTCTCTCCCGACTCCTCTCTGATTCTATTTTTATTTAAGAGAATCTCAGCTTTAACGATGGAGAAAAATCTAAAAGTCATGTGAGGAAACAGCACAAATACTGTGCCCCTAAGGCCAAGATGCGGTAGGCTGTCGGATATTAACTAAAGGTTTCCTTTTTTCCCTAAAGGGCTGAGTTCTCAATAAACACAGCTCTGCTTGATTTTTGAAGAGTTTACCTATTAATGATGGTCAAAACCCTAAACCTGATGGCTGTTCCCTGTGAATGGAAGACCTGTGGGGAATTTTCTACTCTTTCATGGGAAGTCGACTATAAAATTTACCGAGAATAAACAGGTTCCATGCTTACTGAGTGGAGATCAGGAGACACTTTGGAGAAAGATGGAAAGGGAAGAGTTCACATTTAGAATGTGTCAAAGCCTACTTGTAGGGAATTTTAAAATCTTAAGAGTTAGAAAAAATTGAAATCTCTTCTGGTTTAAAATTTATTTTCTTTATTTTTAAAAATTATTATTAGAGGGAAGACATATGGGAACATATGTATATGTATAGCTGATTCACTTTGTTGTAAAGCAGAAACTAACACACCATTGTAAAGCAATTATACCCCAATAAAGATGTTTAAAAAAAAAAAAAAAAAAAAATTATTATTAGTATAACATTTTCTTTAAAGGAAGCACCCTTAATGCCCAAAATGTAAATTATGTAAAAGCAAAGCTTCTCCAATTCAAGGAGGGAATGGGAAGGAAGGCGGATGTGCAGTCCAGACACATTTTCTGGCCCCATCCTCAGTTTTTCCTAACAGGTGAGAAGGTGGGGCTCTGGGAGCCTATTTGCTCAAACCCTCACCTAATGCAAAGCCTCTAAGCAGCATCATTGGTGGGTTGATATTCAACATCTGCTTGATTACATCTAATGACAAGGAACTCATTGCTTCACAAGGAAGCCTGTTTCATCTTTCCACCACTCTAAGATACTTAGCTAGGTTTCCTTAACTCTCATTGATTACAAATCACTAGTCCAGGAAAGATTTTCAATAAAAATTGGATCAGAAATAATTTTAGACTATGTTTACTCATTGTCAGCTCAGAGAGCTGACTAAAAATTCAAGCATGAGGCATCAGTTTCTTTCTTAGGATCTTTTGGGCTCCCTATAAAAGGCTCAGGGAATTTTCCATGGAAAGCTTCTACAAAGAAATGTATCTCTTGAATAACATCAAGTATGCCACATTCAAACTCAAAAAAATGTTTGTTCTGAGTCATGAGCCCTTTCAAAAAGCTTGGTATTAGAGAGGTTATAATGAAAATGCCAGTAATAGACCCTTAGCAAGCAAACCTGCTCAGAAACTTTGTTCAAAAAGAAAGTACATCCCAAATGCAATATTTATATGTTCTCCAGCTCTCCAGATGACAGCGCCATTGAGTATTGACTGTTCTTGGCCTTTAAGCCCAGCACAAACACAAACTCAAAACACTCCCTGTCAAACAGAAGCTGCTCAGATAGACTCAGACAAGAAAGACACAGAAGAACTTTCTTTTTCTTTGTTTTTTTGAGGGGCTA
Organism: Phocoena sinus; assembly: GCF_008692025.1. Taxonomy (NCBI): domain Eukaryota; kingdom Metazoa; phylum Chordata; class Mammalia; order Artiodactyla; family Phocoenidae; genus Phocoena; species Phocoena sinus. The sequence goes on along the minus strand of NC_045767.1, from coordinate 48,701,850 downwards.
TAAGAGAAGGATCACCAAAGTTTCTAGGAGACCAAGAAGACAGAAAATAAAAGCACTGTTTGGAATTTTCCTGCCATCTCTCATCTGCCACATCTTGACATGAGGGCCTCACGGAAGTGTTTTCTGTGTGCTACGTGGAGACCGTCCAGAGGCTTTGCTGCGTATTTTAGTAAATAGTTTCCTTGGAACCCATTCGTTTCTGTATTGTCTTTTGCTGCTTTCCAACTACAATGGCAGGATTGAGTAATTGCAGCAGACACCTTAAGGACCACGATGCCTGAAATATCTTCTGTCTGGCGCTTTATAGAAAAAGTTTGCCGATCTCTGCTTTAGAAGTGGTTATAAAGAGAATTCAACCTAAGAAAAACACTAGAGCAATAGGATTGGCCAGAGGGAGTAGACTACGCACCACTCAGGTTTGTATAACATTAACTCTTTAATGGATCCTAAAGATCATTTAGATCAAGGCTTTTCATTTTCCATCTGATGAAAATGAAGCCAAGAGCAGGGAGCAGGTGAGGTGCAGAGTCAATGGGAGATTGTCCAGCAAAGAGGAGCCTTCTTTGTATGTGTCATAGAAACACAACTTTGTATCCTATAGGTCAAAACCCACTCAGAAATTTGAACTTTAGAGAATGTAACTATATAACAACAGTTAGTCTGTGTCCACTTTACTGATCAGCCCTCACCATATAAAAGCAAAGGATGGTAGTAAAACGATAAAAGCAATAGAAGAATAGAAACTGATTCTCAGCTTTGCCACCTGCTATGATTTATACATTATCTTAATCCCTTTAAACTTCAATTTATCCTCTGTAAAATGAGTATTATCATAATAGAACTTCTGTTGCTGAGGATTCAGACGTAATAAAGGAAAGATGCCTGGCACCGAGCAAGGATTCGAGAAATCTCAAAAAATTAACAAGTAAATGTCTTGGTTAAGGTTCCCCTCTCTGTGCCCCTGAAGTTAGATACCAAGACAAGCATGTAGGTGCAAGGAGTTTGTTTTGGATGTGACCCCAGGAAGCCATCTGAAAGAATGAGAGGAGGGCACAAGGAGGAAGGGAAGGTTAGTAAAGCGTATATGGGCGTGTGAGGCTTAGTCTCGCGGAGAACCTCTCAGAGTCCTGCCCAGTGGGACAGTTGCTGTCTCTTGTTGGGTGTTGGGTGAGGGTTGCTCCCATGCCATTACATCCGTGGTAGGCATTTTGCTGGGCTCAGGGAGCACCCTCAGGCAGCTGTAGTGTCTTAGGTGGCTTCCAGGATAGGTCAAGGGGATATGGCTAAGATATCGACTGTGTTTGCTATAGTAAACAAACAAAACAGATAATACTGGAGTCCCTTTTATCCTAGTTCAGTTACATAAATTCTAATCAACAGACATTTCAATCTAGTAGCAATTATTAAGTACACATTTTTTGAGCTTCTGAAGCAGTTGTCGCATTTATTATTATTATATAAATTATATACAAATATTATAATTTGTTATTATTAGTGCTATTATAAGTAAAAATTATAATGATAAAAGCAAACAATCTAAGTCCTGAGATCTTCCAGTTAGACAAAACATTCGTTAAGTCAGTCATTTCGTGTGTGGTTTGACTAAGAGTGAGAAACAGACTGTTAAATGCTTTTGGTATTAGATGAAGTCTCCCACTGAATCATTTAAAAAGATAAAACTCCAAAGTTCACGTCTTACTTCTATGGAGATAACTCAATAATGAGTGTTTGGGACATAGAAGTTGTGTGAACTATTAACACTAAATTTTTTTATATGATAGGAGTTCAGGTAAAATAACAATGAGTAAATCTGACTGAAAAAAGTCATTGTTTACATCCAGTCAGAGGCCTCTATGCAATTAAAGGCTCCCACGTCGATGTAAAAGCGTGAAGGCCAACGTGGGGACGTGTGGGCCATTCATGTTTCCTAAGGATGCTCACCAACCAGTGTAAGTAGGTACACTTCTGACAGTGACCTTCCTGATGGAGTCCAGGGGCCTCTAACAATGGAGACTCAAGGGGAAGGAACTAGATTCAATGGTTTCCCTCCAATGTGATTGTTCATGGTTAGTCTACCTCGGCCTTTACTGGGCAGGAAAGCATTTCAACCCACCCAATGGGCCACAGAAACTTCTCTCTCTGCTCTTCAGAACCCTAAGGGGATTCTCAAGTGCATCTTTAGCCCGTGTCTAATTTTGACTGGGTTATTTAAGAATCTATAACTTACTTCACTCTGTATGAGAATGGAGTAAGTCCATCCACTCTGTAGGTCCATCCACATCTCTACAAGTGACCCAATTTCATTCCTTTTTATGGCTGAACATTTAAGTTGGATTCTCTTAGAAAATTTCGATTATACAATATAGTGTTATTAACTGTAATCTTAGATCCTCAGACCTTATTCATCTTATAGCTGAAAGTTTATACCCTCTTATCAACCCCTCCCTATTTCCTCCACCCTCAGTCCCTGGCAACTACTTTTCTACTCTCTGTTTCTAAGAGTTTGACTTTTTTTTTTAAGATCCCTTGTATAAGTGACACCAGGCAGTATTTGTCTTTCTCTGTCTAGCTTATTTCATTTAGCATAATGCCCTCAAGTCCATCCATGTTTTCCCAAGAGGCAGAATTTCTTCTTTTGTAATAGCTGAATAAGATTCCATTGTGTATGTGTGTATGTGTATATATACATTTTATATATATATATATATATATATATATATATATCTTCTTTATGCACTCATTCATTGATCAACACTTAGGTTGTTTCCCTATCTTGGCTATTGTGAATAGTGCTGCAATGAACATGGGGGTGCAAATATCTCTTTGATATCCTGTTTTTATTTCTTTTGGATAGATATCCAGAAGTAGGATTGCTTTTCCATACTGTTTTCCATAGAAGTTGCAATGTACATTCCTGCCAATCTCTTTTATCATGGATGCTAAGGGTAAAAACAACCTTGTTTTAACTGAAGGGAATATACTGTGTATGTGCCTTTGGTTTTCTATTTCCTTGGGCACTTTGCTTTATTAGAGAAAGTCATCAAGCTTTGATTACAATTTAGTTCGCAAATTATTGTTTACTCTGCAAAGTACTTTAGAGAGGTCTTGATTAGACCTGTCCTCAGGCTTCTAGACTCAGTATAATTTCAGGATGGCAATGTTCCCTATAACCATCATTGTCCCTAGTTCATGAAAAGAAAAAATAATGACAGGAATTTATAATGTTCTAGAGCTGGCAAAAGGAACTTAGTTGGTTAACTCATGCCACATAAGAGAGCATTGGTATGGCTACTTTTACCATGTAGAGCTACTTGCCAGTCACTATATAATGTAGAATACCTGGGTGCTTCCAGACTACACTGGTTGGAATTATCTTATATGGTAAAGAATTATTGTTCCCAACTTCGACATGGTATTTTTTAACTGCATCCTACAATTCTATGTCTGCACTTATTACATTGTTTTGCATTAGCTGGTTTACATAAGAGTTTTCCCTACTGAATTGTGAATGCCAGGGTTTTATTGATTTTCCTATCTCCAGCATTTATCAGTCATATAACATGTATGAGAAGGTACTAAATGTTTTACCAAATGAATTATACAAGGGAGAAAGGTAAGAAGGAAGGAAGGAAGGAAAGAGAGAGAGAGAGGAGGAGAGACACCTCCAGCTATCTCACTAGGTCCTCTCTGGGAATTACATGTACTTTCCACTCCTGTATTACAGTTTATCTAGAGTAGGAACACGTTCATTCAAGGAGGCTCTTATGGTTGCAGTGGAGTAAAGGGTCAGAGGGACAAGTGAAGGCCAGATTATGTAAGGCTTTGTGGACAATTTTAAGGACTTTGGCTGAGTAACTGAAATTGGAGACTCTTGCATAGTTTTAAACAGATAAGTGACATGATCGGACTCCATGTTAGGTCTCACTCTGCCGCTTCGAAAGCAGAATGTATAGAGAGTAGAGATAGAAACATGTAGACCTATTAGAAAGTTATTACAGGAACTTGGGCTGGAGAAGATAACATCTCTGATCAGAGTGGCAGCAGTGGAGAAGGTGAGAAGTGGTAAAACTCTGATCTGAAGGTAGAGACATCAGGGTTCCTAATGAAGGACTCCAGTGTTGTTGACTTGAATGACTGAAAGCATGATGTTTTCATTGACAAAAATGAGAAATCTATGGGTGGAGCTGATTAGGAGGGAGGTCAGGAACTCAGTTTAGCACATGTTGATTATGAGATATCTATTAGACATTCAAATGGGGATGTCCAGTAGGCAATATGTTATGAATCTGGAGCTTAAGAGGTTAGGACTAGAAATATAAATTGTGAGTCGTCTACATATTACAAGTTACTTAAAGCCATGAGGTTGCATAAGATCAAAAAGGAGTAAGTATATGTAAAGGCCTGAGTTCTGATACACTCCAACAAAAATAATGGTCCATTCCCTCTTAAGTTAAAGTTTTCTCTACTTTTGTTCTTCAGAGGAGAAGCTGAGTTTATTAAAAAAAAAAAAAAACAAAAAAAACTTCCCATGCAACGGAGTGTTACTCAGCTTTGGAATGATTGGGTGCCAATTCAAGAAGATTAGAGCTCAAAATGATGAGGGATCCTGTCTGAAATTGCAACATAACTGTCAAAACCAACTCTGAATAAATGTGACTGCATCAAACACTGCATTTATAAAAGTCTACCCTACAGACCAACACGCTTAAAACAAAAACAGGCCTTTGGCACACCATCCTCATTACTGGAAATTATCTTGATGCCTCTTACCACCCACAAGCCAGTGATTCCTCTTTACTTCCTCTTGTTACCATAACAAAGTGCCACTAACTCCTCCCACTGTCTAGGACAAGTGCCTCCCATTGGTTGAATCCAACTAGAAACGAGAAAGCAAGGGATCCTGAGAGAAGCAGTATGTAGAAGTCAGGTCTCCTCCTTACATGTTCTTTTAACAACTTTTTCCTTTATAATGCTCTTTATAATTGTAATTTGTCTTTATTTTCAGGACTATTAGAAATACCAGGACTATATTTTTCTCTTTCTCTTAGAATCTACACCACATGATGTCAAAGATTGTGCCAGTGTTGCTTATGATTATATCACCAAATCCTACTTTAGACCTGGCATATTGAAGGTACTCAATAAGTAGTTATTAAATATTTGAAAGAAAAAAATCAATCAATCAACTTTTTTCAGTTTGCTCTCTCCCTCAGTTGTTCTCACTCCATGAACCATCCTGGTTTCCACTTGGCTTCTGGCAGCAGTCTTGTCTTTGTCTCTGTAAGTCTCTTGCTAAATTCTTGGACTTGAGAACAAAATTTGACTCCAACTGCTTTGATAATTGGCCCATCCTAGGACAAGATTTCTAACTCCTCTGGCCACTCAGTTCTCCTTTACCTCCTAAGCTCTAAGTGACCTAAGCAGTCTCCAGAGATGGACCTGCCCCCTCTCTTCTCCCTGGCTACCTCTCCTGTATGGGGATCAGATAAACCCTATATGACAAATGATGAACTATGGCAATCGACAGCAGTTTAAATAATGGTGACTATATGACTTTAACGTGCTAAATTCTCATGCTTTTCTTTCCTTAGGAAATTGTTCATAATCATAACTCAAAGTAAAAGCTCTTTTGGCTTTTCCAGTAGGTCTCCTCTCGGGTTCTGCTTGGTACCATCTCATGTTCTCATTCTATTTTAGGGTAGTTCAATGAGACCTGTATATTTAAACAAGTAATATTTTACTTTGCTATTTCTTCTTAAAATTTTGAAAACAAGATGAAAAAAAAAAAGTCCCATGAAGGATTTGTCACTTTAAGAAAATAATACACTTACTGAACCCAGAAATGTATTTTCTAAGATTTGAGGTAATTTTTTTTTAAATCAGGATAAAGTCAATAACAATAGAATCCTTTTGAAAAAACCAGAAAGTTCACTCCTGAATTAAGTATCTTGACATTCACTAAATGCCAGCAGTAAGGTTGAAATTTTGAAAGGATCATTAAAGAAAACTTTCTACTCAGCCTAAGTATAGCCAATTAGTACAGATAATAATAGATTTATTGTTTGGTATTTAGTGAAAACTTTAGAAAATGTATCAACACATAGGGATTTCTTTGGAAATATATGCAGATGAAATGCAAGCTTTAAAAATCCTACTGTAAACTCTATGATCTGGCAGGCTTAATCATATATTTTAGTTGTCAGAGAATCACTATACATACTACTCAATGTTTGCCAATTTTCCAAGAAGAAAACGGCTTAACAAAACATGGTACTGAATATAATTCAGTGTTTCACTCATGGTTCAGAAGAAAACTCAAAATTATGCCCAGTTCTCTTGTCAGCCACATCAACATTAGTCATCTTGAACCAGAGAATCTGTTAGAGACAGGACACTGTTGATGAATGATACCAATTGGTATTTAAAGACTCACTACACCAGCTAATAATGTTACAGGGAAAAGGCGTTAACTTACTTGATTTCAAACCATATTAAATTGAAAATATGTAGGTGTGATTTTATCAATAAAATAAGTTAATCAAAAATGGACAACAGAAACCATGATATAAAATTACAGTTACTTGCTAGATCATGAGGTACCTCTATGTTTAACTAAGGAATTGTCAGACTGCTTTCTAAGGAGGCTGCACAGTTTTACCTTCCACCATCAGTGTGTGAAGATTTCCAATTTCCCCACATCCTCACTAAAGCTTTTCCTTATCAGTCTTTTTGATTATAGCCATAATAGTGGGTGTGAAAGAGTATCTTACTGTGATTTTGATTTTCGTTGCCCTAGTGACTTAAAGATGTGGCACATTTTTTGTGTGTGCTTATTAGTCATTTGTATATCTTGGAATAAATGACTGTTAAGATCCTTTCCTCATTTTTTAAATTGGATTACTATCATTTGAGTACTGAGTTCTAGGAATTCTTTACCTACTCTAGATATTTCCCTTATCAGATATGTGATTTACAAAAATTTTCTCCCATTCTGTGTGTTGTCTTTTCACTTTCTACTAGTGAATGTTTCATTTTGGTTATGATACTTCTTAACTCAAGCATTTCCATTTTGTTCTTTTTAAAAATAATTTCTATATCTTTACTGACACTCTCTGATGAGACACTGTCATCACAGCTTCCTTTACTTCTATAATCATGATTTCCTTTAGGTCTTGGAACATTTTTATAATAGCTGATAGTTAATGGCTTCACTACTGTTCTGGTATTTTCTTTCCTCAGGCATTAATTTTCTTATTTACATTTTTGGGATAAATATGGAATAAGAAAATTATGGGATGAGACATATTAAATGATGGTCAGAGTCATTTAGACCCAGTAATTTGTGATTTTTTTTTTGACAAAGAAAACTCTAGAGCTCATTTGTGATAGTTTTAGTAGGAATTAGAGGAATACCTTCTGAGTTTTGTTTATTGTATTGTTGTATATGTGCTACTTCTGACATGCATCAAAAAAAAAAAAGAAAGAATCAAATTTTCTTCTTCAGATGATCTAATTCCAGGTTTAAATTCCTATGGATTCTCATTTTATGCTAGGGGATGCTAAAGACAGGGCAAAGGTACTGCTAGATATATAGTCAAAAGAGTCAAACTTATCTTGAAAATTCTATAAGTATTAACCTCTTTACCTCCCCCTCCCCAATCTGTACGGCTTTGTCCTTCTGCACAAACGGATTTTTAAAATAGCATCAAATGAAGTGGTTGGATTTGCCCAGGGCCTACATAATATGAAAAATGGGTTTGAGTTTGTTTATTTTCAAGATGCTTGTACAGGTTGATTGTTTATAGGCTAGGTGCACATGTAATGTAATTTTATCAAGTATGAGATATGCTCCATTCTCCAGTGGTCAAAGGTGTCATGAGGAAATGCGGAGTGACTGAGAAAATGGAAACACCAATTAAAGTTACTTTAAACATCTTAAATATATTTAAAGGCTTAACAGGTTTTCTCTGTACTGACTCCCCATTCTTGACAGACTCAGATAATTCTGTCTTCAGGAAGACAAGGTGTTAACTCTTCCTTCCAGCTCCTCTTATGCTTTTTTTTTTTAACGTTTTTATTGGAGTATAATTGCTTTACAATGGTGTGTTAGTTTCTCCTTTATAATGAAGTGAATCAGCTATACATATACACATATCCCCATATCTCTTCGCTCTTGCATCTCCCTCCCTCCCACCCTCCCTATCCCACCCTTCTACCTGCTCACAAAGCACTGAGCTGATCTCCCAGTGCTATGCGACTGCTTCGACTAGCTATCTATTTTACATTTGGTAGTGTATATATATCCATATATACATTAACCACTCTCTCACTTTGTCCCAGCTTACACTTCCCCCTCCCCATGTCCCCAAGTCCATTTTCTAGTAGGTCTACGTCTTTATTCCCATCTTGCCCCTAGGTTCTTCATGATCTTTCTTATTTTTTTTTTTAGATTCCATACATATGTGTTAGCATATGGTATTTGTTTTTGTCATTCTGGCTTACTTCACTCCGTATGACAGACTCTAGGTCCATCCACCTCGCTACAAATAACTCAATTTCATGCCTTTTTATGGCTGAGTAATATTCCATTGTATATATTTGCCACATCTTCTTTATCCTTTCATCTGTCGATGGACACTTAGGTTGCTTCCATGTCCTGGCTATTATAAATAAAGCTGCAATGAACATTGTGGTACATGACTCTTTTTGAATTATGGTTTTCTTGGGGTATATGCCCAGTACTGGGATTGCTGGGTCGTATGGTAGTTCAATTTTTAGTTTTTTACAGAACCTCCAAACTGTTCTCAATAGTGGCTGTATCAGTTTACATTCCCACCAGCAGTGTATGAGGGTTCCCTTTTCTCCACATCCTCTCCAGCATTTATTGTTTGTAGATGTTTTGATGATGGCCATTCTGACTGGTGTGAGGTGATACCTCATTGGAGTTTTCATTTGCATTTCTCTAATGATTAGTGATGTTGAAGATCCTTTCATGTGTTTGTTGGCAATCTGTATATCTTCTTCCCAGAAATGTCTATTTAGGTCTTCTGCCCATTTTTGGATTGGGTTGTTTGTTTTTTTGATATTGAGCTGCACAAGCTGCTTGTAATTTTGGAGATTAATCCTTTGTCAGTTGCTTCATTTACAAATATTTCCTCCCATTCTGAGGGTTGTCTTTTGGTCTTGTTTATGGTTTCCTTTGCTGTGCAAAAGCTTTGAAGTTTCATTAGGTCCCATTTGTTTATTTTTCTTTTTATTTCCATTTCTCTGGTAGCTGGGTCAAAAAGGATCTTGCTGTGATTTGTGTCATAGAGTGTTCTGCCTATGTTTTCCTCTAAGAGTTGGATAGTTCTGGCCTTACATTTAGATCTTTAATCCATTTTGAGTTTATTTTTGCGTATGGTGTTAGGGAGTGTTCTAATTTCATTCCTTTACATGTAGCTGTCCACTTTTCCCAGCACCACTTATCGAAGAGGATTTCTTTTCTCCATTCTATATTCTTGCCTCCTTTATCAAAGATAAGGTGACCATATGTGCATGGGTTTATCTCTGTGCTTTCTATCCTGTTCCATTGATCTATATTTCTGTTTTTGTGCCAGTACCATACTGTCTTGATTACTATAGCTTTGTAGTATAGTCTGAAGTCTGGGAGCCTGATTCCTCCAGCTCTGTTTTTGTTTCTCAAGATTGCTTTGGCTATTTGGGGTCTTTTGTGTTTCCATACAAATTTTGAAATTTTTTGTTCTAGTTCTGTGAAAAAGGCCAGTGATAGTTTGATAGGGATTGCATTGAATCTGTAGATTGCTTTGGGTAGTATACTCATTTTCACAATATTGATTCTTCCAATCCAAGAACATGATATATCTCTCCATCTGTTTGTATTATCTTCAATTTCTTTCATCAGTGTCTTAAAATTTTTTGCATACAGGCCTTTTGTCTCCTTAGGTAGGTTTATTCCTAGATATTTTATTCTTTTTGTTGCAGTGGTAAATGGGAGTGTTTTCTTAATTTCACTTTCAGATTTTTCATCATTAGTGTATAGGAGTGCAAGAGATGTCTGTGCATTAATTTTGTATCCTGCTACTTTACCAAATTCATTGATTAGCTCTAGTAGTTTTCAGGTAGCATCTTTAGGATTCTCTATGTATAGTATCATGTCGTCTGCAAACAGTAACAGCTTTACTTCTTTTCCATTGTGGATTCCTTTTATTTCTTTTTCTTCTCTGATTGCTCTGGCTAAAACTTACAAAACTATGTTGAATAAGAGTGGTGAGAGTGGGGAACCTTGTCTTGCTCCTGATCTTAGTGGAAATGGTTCCAGTTTTTCACCATTGAGGACGATGTTGGCTGTGGGTTTGTCATATATGGCCTTTATTATATTGAGGTAAGTTCCCTCTATGCCTACTTTCTGCAGGGTTTTTATCATAAATGGTGTTGAATTTTATCAAAAGCTTTTTCTGCCTCTGTTGAGATGATCATATGGTTTCTCTCCTTCAATTTGTTAATATGGTGTATCACATTGATTGACTTGCGTATATTGAAGAATCCTTGCATTCCTGGGATAAACCCCACTTGATCATGGTGTATGATCCTTTTAATGTGCTGTTGGATTCTGTTTGCTAGTATTTTGTTGAGGATTTTTGCATCTATGTTCATCAGTGATACTGGCCTGTAGTTTTCTTTCTTTGTGATATCTTTGTCTGATTTTGGTATCAGGGTGATGGTGGCCTCATAGAATGAGTTTGGGAGTGTTCCTCCCTCTGCTATATTTTGGAAGAGTTTGAGAAGGATAGGTGTTAGCTCTTCTCTAAATGTTTGATAGAATTCGCCTGTGAAGCCATCTGGTCCTGGGCTTTTGTTTGTTGGAAGATTTTTAATCACAGTTTCAATTTCAGTGCTTGTGATTGGTCTGTTCATATTTTCGATTTCTTCCTGGTTTAGTCTCGGAAGGTTGTGCATTTCTAAGAAGTTGTCCATTTCTTCCAGGTTGTCCATTTTATTGGCGTATAGTTGCTTGTAGTAATTTCTCATTATCCTCTGTATTTCTGCAGTGTCAGTTGTTACTTCCCCTTTTTCATTTCTAATTCTATTGATTTGAGTCTTCTCCCTTTTTTTTCTTGATGAGTCTGGCTAATGGTTTATCAATTTTGTTTATCTTCTTAAAGAACCAGCTTTCAGTTTTTTCAATCTTTCCTTCATTTCCTTCATTTTCGTTTCCTTCATTTCCTTTTCATTTATTTCTGGTCTGATCTTTATGATTTCTTTCCTTGTGCTAACTCTGGGTTTTCTTTGTTCTTCTTTCTCTAATTTCTTTAGGTGTAAGGTTAGGTCGTTTATTTGAGATGTTTCTTTTTTCTTGAGGTAGAATTGTATTACTATAAACTTCCCTCTTAGACCTGCTTTTGCTGCATCCCATAGGTTTTGGGTCGTCGTGTTTCCATTGTCATTTGTTTCTAGGTATTTTTTGATTTCTTCAGTGATTTCTTGGTTATTAAGTAGTGTATTGTTTAGCCTCCATGTGTTTGTATTTTTTACAGATTTTTTCCTGTAATTGATATCTTGTCTCATAGCGTTGTGGTCAGAAAAGATACTTGATACGATTTCAGTTTTCTTAAATTTACCCAGGCTTGACTCATGACCCATGATATGATCTATCCTGGAGGATGTTCCATGAGCACTTGAGAAGAAAGTTATTCTGTTGCTTTTGGATGGAATGTACTACAAATATCAATCAAGTCCATCTCGTTTAATGTATCATTTAAAGTTTGTGTTTCCTTATTTATATTCATTTTGGATGATCTGTCCATTGGTGAAAGTGGGGTGTTAAAGTCCCCTACTATGGTTGTGTTACAGTCGATTTCCCATTTTATGGCTGTTAGCATTTGCCTTATATATTGAGGTGCTCCTATGTTGGGTGCATAAATATTTAAAATTGTTGTATCTTCTTCTTGGATTGATCCTGTGATCATTATGTAGTGTCCTTCTTTGTCTCTGTTAATAGTCTTTATTTTAAGGTCTATTTTGTCTGATATGAGAATTGCTCCTCCAGCTTTCTTTTGATTTCCATTTGCAGGGAATATCTTTTTCCATCCCCTCACTTTCAGTCTGTATGTGTCCCTAGGTCTGAAATGGGTTTCTTGTAGACAGCATATATACAGGTCTTGTTTTTGTATCCATTCAGCCACTCTATTTCTTTTGGTTGGAGCATTTAATCTATTTACATTTAAGGTAATTATCAATATGTATGTTCCTATTACCATTTTCTTAATTGTTTTGGGTTTGTTACTGTTGGTCTTTTCCTTCTCTTATGTTTTCTGCCTAGAGAAGTTCCTTTAGCATTTGTTGTAAAGCTGGTTTGGTTTTGCTGAATTCTCTTAGCTTTTGCTTGTCTGTAAAGGTTTTAATTTCTCCGTCAAATCTGAATGAGATCCTTGCTGGCTAGAGTAATCTTGGTTGTAGGTTTTTCCCTTTCATCACTTTAAATATGTCCTGCCAGTCCCTTCTGGCTTGCAGTTTCTGCTGAAAGATCAGCTGTTAACCTTATGGGTATTCCCTTGTATGTTATGTGTTGCTTTTCCCTTGCTGCTTTTAATATTTTTTATTTGTATTTAATTTTTGATAGTTTGATTAATACATTTCTTGGCATGTTTCTCCTTGGATTTATCCTGTATGGGACTCTGTGTGCTTCCTGGACTTGATTAACTATTTCCTTACCCATATTTGGGAAGTCTTCAACTATAATCTCCTCAAATATTTTCTCAGTCCCTTTCTTTTTCTCTTCTTCTTCTGGGACCCCTATAATTCGAATTTTCGTGCATTTAACATTGTCCCAGAGGTCTCTGAGACTGTCCTCAATTCTTTTCATTCTTTTTTCTTTATTCCGCTCTGTGGTACTTGTTTCCACTATTTTATCTTCCAGGTCACTTATCCGTTTTTATGCCTCGGTTATTCTGCTACTGATTCCTAGAGAATTTTTAATTTCACTTATTGTGTTGTTCATGACTGTTTGTTTGCTCTTTAGTTCTTCTAGGTCCTTGTTAAACATTTCTTGTATTTTTTCCATTCTATTTCCAAGATTTTGGATCATCTTTACTATCATTATTCTGAATTCTTTTTCAGATAGACTGCCTATTTCCTCTTCATTTGTTAGGTCTGGTGGGTTTTTACCTTGCTCCTTCATCTGTTGTGTATTTCTTTGTCTTCCTATTTTGCTTAACTTACTGTTTTTGGGGTCTCCTTTTTGCAGGTTGCAGGTTCATAGTTCCCGTTGCTTTTGGTGTCTGCCCCCAGTGGCTAACGTTGGTTCAGTAGGTTGTGTAGGCTTCTTGGTGGAAGGGACTATTGCCTGTGTTCTGGTGGATGAGGCTGGATCTTTTCTTTCTGGTGGGCAGGTCCACGTCTGGTGGTGTGTTTTGGGGTGTGTGTCATCTTATTATGACTTTAGGTGCCTCTCTGCTAAGGCGTGGGGTTGTGTTCCTGTCTTTCTAGATTTTTGACATAGGGTGTCAAGCACTGTAGCTTGCTGGTCGAGTGGAGCTGGGTCTTGGCGTTGAGATGGATGTCTCTGGTAGATCTTCACCATTTGATATTACATGGAGCTGGGAGGTCTCCGGTGGACCAATGTCCTGAACTTGGCTCTCCTCAGAGGCACAGCCCTGACACCTGGCTGGAGCACTGAGAGCCTATCATCCACACGGCTCAGAATAAAAGGGATAAAAAAGGAAAGAAAAATAAGATAAAATAAAAAGATACTAAAATAAAAAAAAAATTATTAAAAAAATGTTTTAAGTAATTAAAAGAAAAGAAAGAAAGAGAGAACAACCAAACCAAAAAACAAATCCACCAATGATAACAAGCGCTGAAAACTATACTAAAAGAAACAAAAACAAAAACGGGCAGAACCGTAAGACAAATGGTAAAAGCAAAGCTATACAGACAAAATCACACACAGAAGCATACACATACACACTCATAAAAAGAGAAAAAGGGAAAAATACATATATATCGTTGTTCTCAAAGTCCACTTCCTCAATTTGGGATGATTTGTTGTCTATTCAGGTATTCCACAGATGCAGGGTATATCAAGTTGACTGTGGAGAGTTAATCCACTGCTCCTGAGGTTGCTGGGAGAGATTTTCTTTTCTCTTCTTTGTTTGCACAGCTCCTGGGATGCAGCTTCGGATTTGGCCCTGCCTCTCTGTGTAGGTCACCTGAGGGCATGTGTTCTTCGCTCAGATGGGATGGGGTTAAAGGAGTGGCTGCTTCGGGGGCTCTGGCTCACTCAGGCTGTGTGGAGGGAGGGGTATGGAGTGTGGCGCAAGCCTGTGGCAGCAGAGGCCAGCGTGACGTTGCACCAGCCTGAGGCGCGCTGTGTGTTCTCCCGGGGAAGTTGTCCCTGGATCACGGGACACTGGTAGTGGTGGGCTGCGCCGGCTCCCGGGAGGGGAGGTGTGGAGAGTGACCTGGGCTTGCACACAGGCTCCTTGGTGGCCGCAGCAGCAGCCTTAGCATCCCATGCCCGTTTCTGGGGTCCACGCTGTTAGCCACGGCTCGTGCCCGTCTCTGGAGCCCCTTTAAGCGGTGCTCTTTATCCCCTCTCCTCCCGCACCAGGAAACAAAGAGGCAAGAAAAAGTCTCTTGTCTCTTCAACAGCTCCAGACTTTTCCCCGGACTCCCTCTCGGCTAGCCGCGGTGCACTAACCCCTGCAGGCTTTGTTCACGCCACCAACCCCAGTCCTCTCCCAGCGCTCCGACCGAAGCCCGAGCCTCAGCTCCCAGCCCCCGCCCGCCCCGGCAGTTGAGCAGACAAGCCTCTCAGGCTGGTGAGTGCCGGTCGGCACCGATCCTCTGTGCGGGAATCTCTCCGCTTTGCCCTCTGCACCCCTGTTACTGCGCTGTCCTCCATGGTTCTGAAGCTTCCCCCCTCCACCACCTGCAGTCTCCGCCCGCGAAGGGGCTTCCCAGTGTGTGGAATCCTTTCCTCCTTCACAGCTCCCTCCCACTGGTGCAGGTCCCGTCCCTATTCTTTGGTCTCTGTTTTTTCTTTTTTCTTTTGCCCTACCCAGGTACGTGGGGACTTTCTTGCCTTTTGGGAGTTCTGAGGTCTTCTGCCAGCATTCAGTAGGTGTTCTGTAGGAGTTGTTCCACATGTAGATGTATTTCTGATGTATTTGCGGGGCAGAAGGTGATCTCCGCGTCTTACTCTTCCGCCATCTTGAAGCTCCTCCCTCCTCTTTTGCTTTGATACTCAGTCATACAAATCATTTTGTTAAGTTTTTAATTGACTGTATTCACTCACTATTTTCATAACCATCTGAAGGGGTTAATCATGATAATACTTTCGGGTTACCTTCTAGTCTTGATAATGAAAATAATATAATAAAACTTGGAAAAGTGCTCTATTTTCTTGGATACCAGATTACTGAAGTCATCTTTCTGAAGAAACAAGCTCATATATCTAAAGAATGATAGAATGGCAATACTGTGAAGCATCTAGATTAAAAAAGAAAATTCTCTGTGCATTCTAGAGATCATGTCCTTTTTGGGTGGGTCAGTCATGAACAGTTTGGAAATCCGGAGTGCAGAAGGTGCCTACCTTCCTACAGACAGGAGAGTATCACCTCAAATATACTGTGGTTCAAACTGAGTGTATGTTGATAAAAAGCCTCAGCCCATCACTCTCTTTGTTACTTTTTTAATTGATATGTATTTGTGGCCTGAGCCAGTGACATTATATATGTTATTATATTTTGAATAAAACTACATGGTAAATATATCATTTCTTATTTTACAGACTGTGGCTCAGTAGAGTCACGTGACTGGCTGAAAGTTATTGGCTAGTGTTATAGGCCAAATTATGTTTCCCCAAAATTCATATGTTGAAGTCTTAACTCTCGGTATTTCAGAATGTGACTGTATTTGGAGATAGGGCCTTTAAAGAGGTAACTAAATTAAAATGAGCCTTACTCCAATATGACTGGCATCTTTATAAGAAGAGGAACTTAGGACACAGTCTCACATAAAGGGAATATGATGTGAAGACATAAGGAGAAGATGGGCATCTAAAAGCCAAGGAGAGAGGGCTCAAACAAACCCAACCCTGCCAACACCTTGAGTCGCCTCCAGAACTGTGAGAAAATACATTTTTGTTGTTTTACCTACATAGTTTTCGATACCTTGTTGTGGCAGCCCCAGCAAACTAATACAGTTAATAATTCATAAATTCAACTCAATATTGTCAGAATTTGGAATTAACTGTACCCCAAACTTTCATAAACAAATTCAGCTTGAAATACCACTGACATTTATGTTGCTCATGTTAATATCTCCTGTGTTAGTCCAGGTTTTCCAAGAAGTAGATCTCAAGAAAATTATAAATGTACAAGAATTTTTTATAAATTTATTTTATTTTCGGCTGTGTTAGGTTTTCGTTGCTGCCTGGGGGCTTTCCCTAGTTGTGGTGAGCGGGGTCTACCCTTTGTTGCATTGCACAGGCTTCTCATTGCTGTGGCTTCTCTTGTTGCGGAGCACGGGCCCTAGGCACCCAGGCTTCAGTAGTTGTGGTACGTGGGTTCAGTAGTTGCGGCTCGTGAGCTCTAGAGCACAGGCTCAGTAGTAAATGTACAAGAATTTTATTAAGAGAAATGCCTGTAAGAGAAAATGGGGAGAGAAAGGCTGGGAGAGTCATCAAACTATGATGTAAGTCTGACCCCAAGTGAAGAAGACAGAGAAGGAAAGTTGGAGGAACCATCTAGACTGTAATCCTTTGAGGATTCCTGAAATAAAGTTAGCTGTGAGAGGAGTCCCTGTCTCCCAGAGAGAAGCCTGCCTTAGTATCTACAATAAGCTTTGTTGTTGGATGTACTAGTCTGTGGAATGTGTGACTTTAGTGCAAATGTGCAAAAGTGGTAGCAACTATGACCCTTAGTCAACTACCTCCTTGTGTTGGATGTCTGTAAGATACGTTCTCATAGACATTGTTAAAGGAAAAATAATATTCTGTTATGGAAAAATTTATTCAAGGACATTTGCTAAAGCACAGTAAGGTAGACTTTATTCTATGGGGCCATGGTGATAGGTGTAGGGACCACTGAAATGGGATTTTACGGTGGGGTAGAAAGATTGAATTCAACTCTGAAAACAGCATGGAAAAGTGAGAATTTATAGCCAAGGAGAAGGGTGGTGATCAGTGGATGGAACATTACAAAAAGGAAACATCAGAGGGAAGAGAAGATTTTGGCTAAACCAATCTAACAGGATTCTTGCTGAAGACAGGCCAGGGTGATCACCTGGGGGAAGGTGGAGAATGAGAAACCCAATTAGATATAGAAAGTGAACATATATGGAGGACTGGGGATCCTGGCTAAACAATTAGCAGAATTCTTGCTAAAACTGGACAATACAAAGAGGAATACAGAAGTTCAAAAGTCAAGGTTTGGTTGAAAATTTCAAGGGAGCCTGAATAGAATTTGGTCAGGAGAAGGTTCTCCGCCAACACCTCATCTCCACATTTCCTAACCTTATGAAATAGCTTTGATTTTATAAGGGCAGATCGTATGCACCATCTCTGAAGCAACAGGTATATTTTAGTCAACAGATACGTGTTGAATACTTAAGGAAGGCTTGTCAACCATAAAGGAGCTAAGGAACTTTCAGGGAGTCTAAAAACTTGTTGAGGAATCATGAGTGTTACATGCAGGACCCTGGAGAATAATTCAAGAAAGCAGTCGATCATACAGTTCGGACTGATTTCCTATGATTCACATACCACATAGTTCAAGAAGATGACTTTAGGTGGCATATGGGTGACTTTTTATTTTATAGTTAATTATCTGTTTTAACATACTAGAAAAAATAAAACATAAAATCTATGATTTAATTGACAATATCGCTTAAGCTAAAGATGAACTTAATTAGACATTACGACAACTAGTCCATGGGTAGAGCAAACACTATGAAGACTCACTAAAGCTTAGATAACATTGACATGAAGAATGTATGATTCAGATATGAGTCATTAAATGATAGAATCAATGGTCAAAAGAAAAAATGGCTCCTGTTGAATTTCAAATGAAAATTAGACCTCTGGAAGGCAACGTTTTCGTTACTATGTGAAATTAGCATTTAATTATTTTCTTAAGAATTTTAGACTAAGATTTAAGATTTCCTCCAATCTTGATATTTTATTTTTTAAAAATTAGCTGCTTTCTCCTGAGCTCATTCTCTCAGTATTTATTGAGAGCCTACTGCATGTCAGGTGCTGTGCTCAGTCAAAAAACTCAGGATGTAAAAGACTCAGTTCTTTCCATTATAAAGCTCTCTATCTTATGAGGCAGTCAAAACCAGACCATTACAATGCAGTACGTTTGGGGTAAAGGATATGTGTGGAGCATTACTGGTCACTGAAACTGAGCCCCTCATCCAGCTTGTGAGGGAGCAGGGAAGGAGTCCTGGAGAGTCAGTCAAGCGTCAGGTTAACATAGACAGGGAGTGTGGTGTGGATGAAGATTGTATCAGTGACTATAGAGCTGCTGGAGACCAAAGGGTGAAGCAGGAAGTTGCATGTAATTAATTTTATTTTTATTCTGGTAAAATATATATAACATAAAATTTACCATTTTCACCACTTTAAGTGTAAAATTCAGTGGCATTAAGTACATGTTGTGCAACCATCACCACTGTCCAGCTCCAGAACATATTAATCATCTCAAACTGAAACTCTTTACCTGTTAAACAATGATTTACAACAGCCTCTCCCCATAGTCCCTGGAACCACTATTCTACTTTCTATCTCTATGAATTTGCCGACTCTGGGTACCTCAGATAAGTGGAATCTTACAACATTCTTTCTTTTACGTCTGACATTTCACTTAGCATAATGTTTTCAAGGTTCACTCATGTTTCAGTGTGTATCAGAATTTCATTTCTTTTTAAATCTGGATAACATTCCATTATATGTATATTATACCACATTTTGTTTATCCATTCATCTCCTGATGGACAGTTGGATTGTTTCCACATTTTGGCTATCATGTAAATAACACTGCTGGGGAAGTTGATCTACAAATATCTGTCCAGTACCTGCTTTGAACTCTTTTGGGTATATATCTAAAAGTAGCCTTGCTGGATCATATGGTAATTCTGTTTAACTTTTTGAGAAACCACCAAATTGTTTTCCACGGCAGCTACACCATTTTACATTCCTACTAGCAATGCACAAGTGTTCTAATTTTTCCACATCCTCACCTACACTTGCAATTTTCCATTTTTTTAACTAATAACCATCTGAATGGGGATGAAGTAATATCTCATTGTTGTTTTGATTTGCATTTCCCTAGCAAAGGGCATGCAGTTTTGAATGTTATTCTCTGAGTGATGTGCAGACACTGATTGGTTGTAATCATTGCTTTCCTGTGATTCAGGGGTACAAGTATATTTGCATTTTAAAAGATCACCCTGGCTACAATATAGCTGTTGGTTTTATGGAGAGGACTGGGGCAGGAAGGGCAGGAGCAAGGCCGATTCAGCAGTCCAGGAGAGAGGGACAGAAGACATGAGACCCAGTCAATAAACAGTGTGGGAGGGCTTCCCTGGTGGCGCAGTGATTGAGAGTCTGCCTGCCGATGCAGGGGACACGGGTTCGTACCCCGGTCCGGAAAGATCCCACATGCCACGGAGCGGCTGGGCCCGTGAGCCATGGCCACTGAGTCTGCGCATCCGGAGCCTCTGCTCCGCAACGGGAGAGGCCACAGCAGTGAGAGGCCCGCGCACCACAAAAAAAATAAAAAATAAAATAAAATAAATAAACAGTGTGGGAGCAATGTGAGCAGGACTTGAGGGATTAGACATGATGAACTTTGAGGGAAAATAAGGAGTCAAGACATTGCCCTGGACCATGATATTCTACCCTCAAATTTCTGTAGAATGAGTCACACCTTCAGATTAAAGGCGTCTGTTCCAAGCTAAGTATGTTGCCTAGAAGAGCTAGCGCATTAAGCTGTCATTGCCTGTTAACATCACACCATGTAGAAAACTGGTCATTGCCCCAATGCCAAGTAAGATCTTGAGGGATACAGGACAGATGTACTTTCAAACACTGCTTCATTTTCAATTTGGAAGGTAGACATAATTTAGTCTTACTTCCTGTGTGGTACCCAAACCCCTACTTTATAAGCCTAATCTAGTTTCCAGGCCCTTGTTCATGACATGGAATGCCAAACATGAAAAGCACATGTGTATTTGGAGAGTCTAGTGATTAGATTCTTCACCTTGACTTCACACCATTTTTTTTTTCTCCCTGGAAGAGCTTAGACCAAGTTATAGTCAATGACCATTTATTGAGTGCCTAGTCTACGCCAAGCACAATGCTCAGTGCTTAGCCCACCAAGCACCACGAGGCTTGATTTCTGCCCTCTACAAGCTTATGTTCTGTTGAAATGTTGGAATTCTGTGTAGAAATAATTCGTGAGACCCTTGTTCAGTTGTGCCACAATTGCTTCACTTACAAATTAGCTTAGAAAATTCTTATGACTCTGTTTGATTCTTCTTCTCTCTTTCTTTCTTTCTGAAAGACTCCAAGCATCAAAACTATTTTGAGACCAGTTTGGGCTTCTTTCACTATGAACCAGTTAGGAGATAATTCATCCAGCTTGTCTCTATTATGCCACAGAAGCTAAGTGATGAAATTAGATTCTAAATGGAACGAACAAAAAAAATTAAGTACATATAAAAAGACATCTGTTGAATCTGGGGATAGTGAGAAAGTAAGGGAGTTTTTCAAAAGGCACTTTGGAAGTAGGATTTTAATGGGTTTGGTTATGCTTCATTAAGGCCAAATTTGGGAGTGTCATCTATACAGCCAGTATCAAAGAGCCTTAATATTTGTTGACTTAAACACAAAGTGAGAAAGAGATTTTATTATAAATGTGTTTTTCTAGCTGGAAATTAAGAAATTGAAACACTCAGTAAGCACATATGTGCCCAGAGATTTGGTTATCATGAACATTTTCTATAAATCTAAATTATAAATAATCATTTATAGTGCAGGAACAGGTACAACGTAAGTATGCAAAGCTGTTACGATAATTGATGCTATTTTTCCAAAGCTGGTTGTAAATAATACCGTGCACAAGAAGGTGGAGAAGTACTGAGGGAAATAATAGGTTTCTTCAAGAATCTGAGACCCTTTAAAGATTTGAACAATGACAACTTGAGAATAGCTAACCTTATGACTCAATGATCAGAAGACATTTCAGAAGCAACGATTGTATGAACTCTTGAGTCAGTTACACAGAGTGCAGACAGATCTACTGCAATGCAACCAGGAAGTGAATATGGTAGAAGCAGCACTTCTAAAGTTAATGAGGAGAAATCATGATGCTGGGTTAGTGTATACTTCACAAGAAGGCAAAGATGCCAGTTATTTCCGGTTGTTTTTTTACATAACTGCATTTTATTCCCTCTCTCTTGATGCCCCTAATTATAATCAAAATTATCATTCATCTTTTGTCCAATTATTCTCCTATTATTCATATGTTGCTGCTAAATATCTGGAGACACTTAGTAGAATAATGAGGTATATGCCCAGATTATGTTTCCTGAAAGGTAGATCTTGGGACAGCCTGCTCCAACACAAAGTAATTTCTGAAACTGTTTGGTTTCATCAACCCTTGATCTGGTAGCATCAAATTACCTAGTGTCAACTGAAATTGATTTTATTTCAAATGAAAGGCAAAGTGTACAAAGAAAATCTTGAAAAAAATAAAAGTAAAAAAATCATAGTTTACACTTTCAAACGTATCTTGTCCTACAAAATTTTCACCTAATCTATACACTTAATATACTATGTCATTTTTGCTAAAAATCAGTTGGAAAATATCCATAGTGTAATTGGTCTCCAAGCAAGTTTTGCAAACCTGATAGTGAAGGCATTCCTATTAGTCTATGGTATGTCCCAGTTTTGTCCCCAAAGCAGAATTCTGTAGTGTGTTCACTTAACTTGATTGCAGAACTGGTCTCCAAATACAATTTTTCTATTTCCAAAAATCAAATCCATGGTGTAAAGGGCAGGGATTTTCCTGACAGAGGACATTCAGAGAACACGCCACAAGTTCTGCAGGCATTTTGCATGGGGAATTCAAAAAAGTGTTCGAGCCTCAGTCACACCATTAAACTAAGCATGTGACACCCCAAGGTACTTCTAGGGAAGGTACCATATTTCATTTAAATGTATAAATTCTGCTTTAAAATTTTTTTCAGCTTTATTGAGGTATAGTTGGTGTGCAAAAAAACCTGCACATAATTAATGTATACAATTTGATGAATGTGGACATTTGTGTACACTCATGATAACATCATTACAATCAAGGTAACAAATACATATATCACCTCTAAAAGTTTCCTTGTGCCCCTTTGTTGTTATCGTTTTAATTTTAAAATCAAATACATGACTTTATAGTCACATCTAGCATTACTTCTGTGAATGGGGCAGGAAAAAAAAAAGTGTAGACATATTTCTATAAGAAGGAACCAGAGAAAATGCCTGTTGCTTTTTTATTGCTGTTGTCGGTGGTGTTGTCTCTGTCTCCTGTGGCTTCTAGTATCTTCAAGACCCTCCATACTTAATTAGTAACAGAGGCACATCTAAGAAACAATAGGTATGTGACCTTAATTACTTTGTAGTTAGTATATACCTTTGTAGTTAGTATATACCTATTACTTCCTAGGGAACCAGGGATGAGCCCTGAAATGATGTCTGTCTTAGAGCATCAAATATCATTGCCACACTTGAAAGGCAACCTCAGTATATACTAATCATGGGAAGGAGTGAGTTGAGGTGCAGTGGTTTCTAAAACAGCCAAGAGTCAGAATCTCCTGTGGAGATGGTCCTATCCTCAGTCTGGCTGAATCCTTATAAAGGGGGGTGGGTCCTAGATGTTGGTGTTATTTGAAGATCCCCATGTGTGAGACTAACACATCCGATCCTCAGATCAGTGTTTGTAGCCACCTAAGCTTAGTGAAATGAGACCTAGATGAGGGTCCCTGTGACACTGTTTCCTACCTATAAGACCAGGCACAAGTTACTTAACCTCTCTGAACCTCAGAGTCCCCATTACTAAAATGGAAGCCTATATTGCTACCCCATGATATTGTTAGGGTTTAATAAACCACACATGAGATATATCTGGTACACAGTAGGCTCTCAAAAGAATTCCTGTTTCCTCTTCTTTTAACATCACTCCTCTCCCCAGTCAGTAGATGTTACAGACTGAATGTTGACCAAATGTAAGACTAAAATTCATGTTGAAGCCCTAACCAAAATGTGATGCTATTTGGAGATTGGGCCTTTGGAGGTAATTAGGATTAGATTAGATCGTGAGGGTGAGTCTTTGGAATGAGTTTAGTGGCTTTATAAGAAGATGAAGATTCTGTGTGTGTGTGTGTGTGTGTGTGTGTGTGTGTGTGTGTGTGTGTGTGTGTGTTGCATATACCAAGGAAAGGCCATGTGAGAACTTAGTGAGAAGTCAGCCATCTGCAAGCTAGGAAGAGAGCTTTCACCAGGAACCACATCAACCAGCACCTTGATTTTGGACTTCCCAGCCAACTGTGAGAAATAAATCTCTGCTGTTTAATCCACCTAGTCTATGGTATTTTGTTATGGCAGCCCAAGCAGACTAAGGTGTAGGCAAACAAGACTTTTAAAATTGCATAGACACAGTCAGTACAGCTGAGTAGGAATGGGGTGTGGGCAGAATGTTTTTCCTGTACGTAGACCTTTCTAGAGCATGTGTCTGGAGAAGCTCAGAGCAGGCAGCCTGTCTCAGCCACAGAGAGGAAGCTGAGCCCATGTTTTCCAGCTGCCTTAGTCAGGACATGGACTAAGATGCCCTAGGAACTTGGAAATAGAGGGGAAAATAATGTCTTCTGAGAATAAAGATAAATTAAAATGCATTACAACAGATATATGGGGAAAAACAAGAGATGGTAATTAAATGCATTACAGAGCAGTTTAGGAACAACCAAAGGTTCCATCAAGGAAATTTGGATTAATCTCTACGAGACAGTCTGGAAGTGATTATATTATCTACCTGGAAACCTAACCAAACATGCATGCCCCTGTTTAGATTTAAATTGTGTGGCAAGGAAGGATATGATCAATCCTTAACACAGGAAAAGGAAAGAAAGTCTCCAGGGCCAGAAGAAATTTGGAGAATTCAGTTTCATAATGTTTTTCATTCATGGTGGAGGCTCTTAATCCAGAGTTTATTGAAACTAGCCTCGTGGTCATCCAAACTTACCCTGAATTTCATTTGTTACAGAACTCAGGTTTGGCTGCTTGCCACTCAAAAGCCAATAACCTAGAGGCAAGTGTTGGTAGAAAGGAAAGTTGCTTTAATCAGAAAAGCCAGCAATCTGGGGAGAAGATGGACTCATGTCCCCAAAACCAACTCTGAATATTCTGCTCATGCCATGAAAGTTTTTAAATGGAAAAGGGGAAGTAATTGCACTTAATCACTGAGATAGGGGATTGGACTCGTAGCCATCTCCCGCTGTGTGCATGCTTGTTGACTCCTTGTGATCTTTCTTTAGGTGCTATCTTTTCTCACACAGTTTGTGAGTTTACTGAATATGAAGCTAGGGAAGAGATCTGGTCATCTGTTAATTATTATTCTTCATTGCTACTGCTTTGGACCTTGGAAAGAGCCAAAAAAGTTAGACAAGGTAAAAAGTTTTGGAAGGTGTGCTTGAGCTGGAGATGAGTAGAGCATGGGGGTGCCTGGTTTAAGGTTAGTTACAATACAAGCTCTGTTAAAGTGACAAGACAAAAGGGGGCCTTCTGCAAGGAGGTCTTTCCTGACAAAAGCTGCTTACACATTCACTCACTATTCATTCACTTGTTGAACAAATATTACTGAGTATCAACCATGTGCCATTCACTGAGACAGGTGCAGGTGCACATGTGATGGATCCCACTGCTTATGTTCATGATGTGTGTAATAGGTTTGTGTGAATTTGCCTTTTCTAAGGAGTTTCACACCTTTCATCAGATTTTCAAATGATTAAGAACCAGAAATCAATGGGCAAATTAGCTCACTCTAGTTATTATTATGATCCAGGCATCATCTGCCCTTCTAATTGTTTGTGAATGTTTTTTCTAGTACACTAGTTCAATAGTTTGCAAAATTGTATAAGGCAGACAGCAGAAATCCTGAGATTCCAATCTTTGGAGGAGAGTGAAAGGGATGTATAAGTTTGAGGGTGAGGATTCTGGCACTATATTATTTAAATGTTTCTCCTAAAGAAGCACCCCATAATTAGCTCCTTGCAGTTTTCTAAAAGGAAATTGCCTATAGCTATAAGATGAAGTTGCCTTTATTCTGACCCATAAGAATGACTAATTTCATAAATAAGAGGTTTGTTTTTAACAAAGACATTTTATAGCATAGCAGCTCTATGACAAGCAGAATAGACAACCAAATTTTAGCCATAAACACTGGTAAGACTTAATGGTATGGACTCCCAACATTGTTTTTCACACTCTACAAATGAAAAACCAACTGGAAAACAAAGAGGATGGCGTGGGGATAGAGTGTGGTAGCAAACCTTAGGAAGTGAACACAATTTTAAGGTTTTTTTTTAACAACAAAAACCAGGGATAATTGGATGTGATTTTTTTAAGCTAGAGCAATCAAGTTTTTTCTCTATTCCCATCCTACCTGCAGGCCTCAGTTCTGAGCAACATTGCTTGGTGGAAATATTTTGGCAGCTACCATATATTGCAGGCTTAAACAGGTTTTTAATCATCCCAGACAGGGGGGACATTTTATTTGCAACTAGAAGCAGGGTATAAAATGGGAAGCTCATTAGGAACAAAAACAGATGAGCTCCAATTAAACTAACTGTTCTCTGGCAAACCCCTGGTGTCTTGGAGGGTAACTTTGCTTAACTAAGGTTTACAGAACAAACAAGTGTGCTTCAGGTGTCATTATTGTAAAGCAAGTCAAGGCATGACTCACAATTACTTTCTCAGTCAGATTACTTCCCATTTCCTGTCGCTTGGGGACTGTTCAAAATCAGAGCCTCCCTTTGGCACCACTGTTTTTCTTCTGAGATAATTACTGAGGAGTGTTTGGGGCACCATTAAGTTCAGACCTCTCCATTACATTTCAGAGCCTGGTTGCATAATGATTACACTTCTTTCACTTGCTTAATTTCAAAATGACTTTCTCTAAACCCTGGAACACTGTCAGTCCTCAGATGAGTCCTTGCTGGTTCCTTCTCCTTTTATGGATGACCTTTTCCTGTAGGGTTTCTGCAATGCATGAGACGCCCCATGTCTTCAGGAGAACTCAGTTTCTCTGCTGATCCTTTTGGAAAGAGTGAGTCTCAACACAAATTGCCCATTAGATTTACCTGGGGAGCTTAGAAAACCACCAAAGTCTAAACTCCACTCCCAGATTTTAATTGTTCAGGTATTGACATTTTTTTAATTTATATTTCCTATAAATTCCTCTAGTTATTCTAATCGGCAGCCAGGGCTGAGAACTACTGACTTAAACAGTACACTTTTCATCTCATTCATTAAGAGAGCTTGGAAAGCCAGACAGGCACTGCCAGGAAATTCACCTAGAGCGTTTTCAGTGTCATTATCCTTAAAAACGGAGAGAAAAATTTGTTGCAAGGCCTTGACAAGCTAAATCATTTCCAGGTGCTGCATTTCATTGAACTATATCCCCTGCCACTCTTCCTTTGGAACCCCAAGTTAGCTTAGCCATGACAATGTATGGAATACCCCATGTTCCTTCATAACCCCCTGCCATTTCACATGTTGTTCTTTCCAGGCACAGTACATACCCACACACTTCCTGCCCCGTGTCCCAGGCAAAATCCTACTTCTCCTTCAAGACCCAGCTCAACCTGCACCTCCTTCCCTGGCACACTCACCCTACCCACAGCCACTTCCACTGCTCCATGCTTCTGTAGAATCTTGAACACATCTCCATCACAGTTCTTGGTATATAATACCAGCATTTATCATGTGACAGATCTGTTTTCCCCATTAGATCATGAGCCCTTGAAGGTAGACACTTGGGGCTTATAATAGGGAGTGTCTGATTTGAAAGATGGTCAAGAGTAAGCTTCTTCCTCTCTCAGGGCCTTTGCAGCTGCTCTTCCTTCACACAGTATATGTTGTTGCCATGCAAGGGTAGGAAGAAATTTAAATGTTACCTCCCAGAAGAAACATGCAAGAAGAAACTCCCCAGTCTGTCTCTATCACCTAGCCCTATTTTACTTGCTTTATGGCATTTATAGCATCTAAGTTTCCTTTATCTACTTGCTTAGTGTCCGTCTCCCTCCTCCGGAATGCAAGCTTCTTGAAAGCAGATACCCCTCTATTCTCCTGTTATATGCCAGGACCTAGAATAGTGTCTCCATCAGCATAGTGGATGGTAAATAAATATTTGTTCTTGACCAGCTTTCAAATAAGATAAACCTGGGCTTAAATCCAGACTCTATTAATCCCCGTTTGTATCCATGGGCAAGATGTGTAATCTCTCTATGCCTCAGTCTCCTCCATTCTAAGGATCCTTATTGCTATCCTTTTGATATAACCACTTTTGTTTTTGTTTTTGTTTTTGTTTTTTTGCGGTACGCGGGCCTCTCACTGTTGTGGTCTCTCCTGTTGCGGAGCACAGGCTCCGGACGTGCAGGCTCAGCGGACATGGCTCACGGGCCCAGCCGCTCCGCGCATGTGGGATCTTCCGGACCAGGGCACTAACCCGTGTCCCCTGCATCGGCAGGCGGACTCTCAACCACTGCGCCACCAGGGAAGCCCAGATATAACCACTTTTAAGGGAAAAAATAAATGTATTCAATGAGCAGGTCAACCAAAAGTTGCATGCAAATTTCAGAAAACTAAAGTGTCAGGGGAAAATGTATGTTCCAGAATCACACTAATTCACAATAATTGTTCACAATATATTTGGATCATACTTCCCTGGAAAGGTGGCTGCTGTGATAAAATAAGAAGGTATCTGAGGCACCTAGCAAGAACTTGTTCTCTCTCTTGCACTGTCTCCAAAGTCATTCTATATTCAAATGATGCAAGAATGCTGGACACCAGCTCCCTCAAATTCGATCACTCTATTTTCAAACAAAGTTGTGCCAAACCATATTCCTAGTGAAATTCACCAAACTTGTCCCACTGTTCAGCACAGCTTAGAAGCCCATTTGGTCTGAGCTCTCAGACAAGGTAAATATTGAAAAAAATGTTATATATAATACATATATATGTATTATACACACACAGACATATACACACACAGACATATCCACACTATGTTTCAGGGAAGTTAATTTACTTTTTTTTTAGTTAATTTTGATTGGAGTATATTTGCTTTACAATGTTGTGTTAGTTTCTGCTGTGAAGCAAACTGAATCAGTTATACATATACGTATGTCCACTCTTTTCTAGATTTCCTTCCCATTTAGGTCACTGCAGAGCATCGAGTAGAGTTCCCTGTGTTATACAGTAGGTTCTCATTAGGTATCTATTTTTTACATAGTAGTGTATATATATGTCAATCCCAGTCTCCCAATTCATACCACCCACCCTTCCCCTCTTGATATCCTATCCGTAAGTTTGTTCTCTACATCTGTGACTCTAATTCTGCTTTGCAAATAAGTTCATCTCTACCATTTTTCTAGATTCCACATATAAGTGATATTATATGATATTTGTTTTTCTCTATCTGACTTACTCAACTCTGTATGACAATCTCTAGGTCCATCCACATCTCTGCAAATGGCACTATTTCATTCCTTTTTATGACTGAGTAATATTCCTTGTATATATGCACCACATCTTCTTTATCCATTCCTCTGTTGATGGACATTTAGGTTGCTTCCATGTCCTGGTTGTTGTAAATAGTGCTGCAGTGAAAAACAGGGTTCATGTGTCATTTTGAATTATGGTTTTCTCCGGTTATATGCCTAGGAGTGGAATTGCTGGGTCGTATGGTAGTTCTATTTTTAGCTTTTTAAGGAACCTCCATACTGTTCTCCATAGTGGCTGTATCAATTTACATTCCCACCAGCAGTGCAAGAGGGTTCCCTTTTATCCACACCCTCTCCAGCATTTATTGTTTGTAGATTTTTTGATGATGGCCATTCTGACTGGTGTGAGGTGATACTTCATTGTAGCTTTGATTTGCATTCTCTAGTGATTAGTGATATTGAGCATCTTTTCATGTGTCTGTTGGCAATCTGTATATCTTCTTTGGAGAGATGTCTATTTAGGTCTTCTGCCCATTTTTGGATTGGGTTGTCTGTTTTTTTGATATTGAGCTGCATGAGCTGCTTGTCTATTTTGGAGATTAATCCTTTGTCAGTTGCTTCATTTGCAAATATTTTCTCCCATTCTGAAGGTTGTCTTTTTGTTCTGTTTATGGTTTCATTTGCTGTGCAAAAGCTTTGAGGTTTCATTAGGTCCCATTTGTTTATTTTTGTTTTTATTTTAATAGGTTAGTTAATTTAATAAATATTAAATATAAATTCTCTGAAGCATCTGTTAAGACAGCTGAAACAATTAAAGCCTTCTACAATTAGGCCCTTTGGTATTTTTTCAGAAAACATTTCAATAAATGAGGGAAAGTGGGAAAGGCCCAATGATCATTGGTTAGTTTTAACTGTCATACCTGTATTGCCGGGATATATTCTCCTGGTTATTAGAGAGATATGTAATGTGCTTGTCAAATCAGACTAGCTGTGCCTCTGGATGTGAGTGAGGCACTCCATGCCACCAGCTGAGTGTCGGAAAAAGTCATTAAGCATTTCCAGGCATCTGATCTTCAGTTAACATTATAATCTTGGAATCCCTGTTGTTTTACAAGGAACCTCCAGCTGTAGTATGGAATTAACTCCCATGAAAGTAACATTTGATATGAAAAGTTAAGTTTTCTCCAAGCCATTTCCAAATAACATCTTGTTGATTACTCCACTTTCAGAGATGCCCCATCAACTGTCCCATCTCTCTCAACTTTAACTTCTTTTTCTTTGCTGGCTCTTCAATATGTTTATACGTTATGCCTAAGTCATTCCATTCCTACATTCTCCCTCTCCTTTAACATTTTTTAAAAACCCTTAAAACAGAAACACTCCTGTTTTTTTGTTTTGTTTTGTTTTGTTTTGTTTTTTTAAAAGAAGATGTTGGGGGTAGGAGTTCATTAATTAATTTATTTTTGCTGTTTTGGGTCTTCGTTTCTGTGCGAGGGCTTTCTCTAGTTGTGGCAAGCGGGGGCCACTCTTCATCGCGGTGCACGGGCCTCTGACTATCGCGGCCTCTCTTGTTGCGGAGCACAGGCTCCAGACGTGCAGGCTCAGTAGTTGTGGCTCACAGGCCTAGTTGCTCCGCGGCACGTGGGATCCTCCCAGACCAGGGCTCGAACCCGTGTCCCCTGCATTAGCAGGCAGATTCTCAACCACTGCGCCACCAGGGAAGCCCCACTCCTGTTTTTAATGCTGCATCTAACATCCCCGTTCAATTGAGTTTCTATCCATACTGCTCTTCTGGACCAATGACCTATATTGAAACAATGGAATTAGTTTTTACTTTAATGGGACTCTGCCTTTAATTATCACTCACTAAGTGTGAAACCATTTTTTTCCTTTTTGACCTAAGGCTTTCCCTCTCCACTTCCAACTTTTCTATTCTCTCTCCGTAGCAATTGTTGAGGCTCCTCCTCTTCTGCAGTGTTCTCCAAGACTCTGACCTTAATCATGCTACCATCTTGCCTTAAGCAGAATTGTACATTACAATGGTTTGGGCCATATGTGTAGATTGTATCTTCAGGATATCTCTGCAGTGATGATCCAAGGACACAATGACCTCAGTGCTGGGTTTACTATTTCCACGTGGCCAAATGCGTTCCTTCTTGTTCTCCCTCTCATCACTATCCATCAGTTACCCAAACTACAAATCTGGGAGTCACCTTATACCTTCTCCTTTCTTATTTATTTATTTATTTATTTTTACGGCACGCGGGCCTCTCACTGTTGTGGCTTCCCCCTTTGCGGAGCACAGGCTCCGGATGCGCAGTCCCAGCGGCCATGGCTCATGGGCCCAGCCGCTCCACAGCATGTGGGATCTTCCCGGACCGGGGCACGAACCCGCGTCCCCTGCATAGGCAGGCGGACTCCCAACCACTGCACCACCAGGGAAGCCCCTCCTTTCTTATTTAATCAATCACTAAATCAAGGTCATTTTACCTCTCAAAAAGTTGTTTGAATCTTCCCTCTCTTCTTTATTTCTACTAGAATTGACCTTGCACAAGATTTACCTTCTTTTTCCTAGAATATTATAAGTATAATGTTTCACTATTTTGAGTTGGATTCCCCTTCCTCCCTCCCTGCCCCCACTTAAGTAGATGTCTCATAGTCCACACTGCAGCCAGAGGCAGCTTAGATACAAATCTGACCGTGTCATTCTCCTGCAAGAAATTTTTAGTAGCTCTTTATGAATTTCAAATGTCTTAGAATGACATATTCAGCCTTCAAGACCTGGCCATTCTGTATCTCTCCAGCTTCATTTCCATCTGCTTCCTAATTTGTAGTTTTTAATTTTCAGTACTATGGAGTCTTCTAATAGTTCCAGTAATTTCTATTAGTTCCTCAGACACACCATTTGGTTCCAGAACCCCATACCTTTGCTTATGTTGTTGTCTCTGCCCAGAATTATCATTCTAACTTTATTAGATTTAATAATCCTTGCTTGTCGTTTAAGACTGTTGTACCCCATCGTCCTTATAAACCTCCCTTGAACATGGATGTGTGGTATATTGCTGCTCCTAAAATAAGGAATATTCAGTTTGATTTAATAAAACAGTATCATCAAAAGTACCAGTTCAGGTGGACTGTAAGATACATTATGGTTACATCTCTGCCACTAACCAGCTATGTGACCTTGGACTAATCATTTAACTGCTTTGGTTCTAAATTTCCTTTTGCCTATAATGACCTTTCTAAGCTAGAAGCTTTCCAAAGTTCTCTCCAGCTTCCATTTTCTGCATCTTTTCATCAGGGACAAAGCATCTCAGAGTTGTCAATAAATCAGCAGCTTAGTACAACTACAGCCTTGTTTATTGATCACTCTTAGGTAAAGTGGCTTTTATATGAAGTCAATATATGTGTTAAATATGTTCAAAGTAATTGCTCTATGAACTTAAAGGAAACAAACTATCTGGTCTACCTAGCCCTGTCTTGTGGACTGCAGTGATTTTTTGGTTTTCCTTCCACTAATGAAAGATACCAGTTCTGGGAAGATAGACACTGGCAGAGGGGAAGGAGCATGGATTTTTGAAGTCAGATTTGGATTTAAATTCTGGCACTGTCTTTTACTTTCTTTGTGACCTTAGGTAAGTTACATAACCTCTGTAGGTTTTCTTAGTACTAAAATTGAAAGAATTACTACTAGAGAACATAGGTCAAACAAAAGTCACTACTCACAAAGTGCATGGCACACAGGAGGCACAAAGATATTATTATTGCTTTATTATTGTTATCATCATCATTATTACACTAGCTATAAGAGAGAAGATCAGGCAGGTAATGATAACCAAATCTTTTATTAACGTGGGAGTCATGTATATCAGCACCAGGTAACCACAGGATGCTCTGATATTAGGGATATCACATCAAGGATGTTAGTTCAGTTCCTTTATTTTACAGACAAGGAACATGAAACTCAGAGTGGTTACATGATTTATCCCAAAATAGTTCTCTGTCAAGTGATGCTACAGGGACTTGAACCCCATTCTCTGGGTCATAGTTTAGACCCTTCCCTTTAGTTCATATTTCTCAAAATTTAGCTTCATCACAATCACCTAGAGAGCTTGTAAAACACAGATTGCTGCACCCCCTCCCCAGAGATCCTCATTCAGTAGATCTGTTGTGGGCTGGAGAATTTGCATTTTCACAAGCTCCTAGGTATTGCTGATGCTGTACTTTGAGTAGCATTGTAATAGATAACTCTGTTCTGAATTGGCTGGGAGGAGTTCTTGGCTTTCTTAAACACCTCACTCTCAAGAAGTGTCAAAGAAAGATGAGGCCGTTTGTCTTGATTACTTCCTACCAGGTTTTGTATGGATACAGCACTGCCAGTGAAAGGAGTATGAGCTATTCTCCCATCCTTGCCTTTTCCTACTACACTCTTGGACAAGGAGCCTTAGGTTTCAGAAAAACATACCTCCCAGATTTATTTTATAAAAATTACAGTTTGTTTTGGCTGACGTGTTTACAGTCATATTTGAAGCTTGCAAGTGCACACTGAAATCTGCCGTGTCTGAAATGAACAACTGGCTTTGGGGTTCAGCATTTACTTCTGTGTGGGAGAAAACCTTGCAGCTTTTGTACTTTGGTGGTGGGAGAAAATGTAACACAACCAAATGTTACCTGGAAAGATGATACACAGAATGTGTTGAGGAATCGAACACTGCCACCGATTTATCTCCTCTGAGGAAAGGGAAGCACGTTACATCCACGAAGTTCATTTGTTAAATTGGCAGTTTAGCACTCTGGGCTCATATTTCCATAGAAACAATCATGTTCTTTTGGCTACATTATGTATTACAAAGGGTTTTAATGAACTTACTGGAAACCAAATTACCATTTGTAAAATAATTTCTAAGATAAAATGTCTCCTACTTTGCAGTGAGAAGGAAAGAGCGATTCAAAGCACAAACAAGCAGTGCTTCTTGGAGAAAGAAGTGTTACAGCAGATTAGGTTCAATCTCAGCACCGACAAATTCTGTGCAAAATAAAAGCTCTTTAAACCTCTCTCTGTTTCCTTATCTGCTGAGAGCAGATAATATACAGGTCGCAGAGCCCTTGCGAAAATTAAACGGGGTAATATATATGTGCACCCTCTCTGCTTCCCTATCTTGAACAAAGTAGGCACTCAATAAATTACTGTTGTCGTTTCTTAAGGAGCATGCAGCCTCTGTCTCTACCCCTTCACTTCCATCCCTTTTTTTCACACACAGAACTATAGGCACGAAAGAGCTAGGAAACAGGAGGAAGGATGACACTTGAAATCCTACCTTCCTCAATTAAGCAGAGCAATTCCGCTCAGCCAGTTCAAATCTAAAACTTTACACCAGATCTACCTCAGCACTCAAAAACCATTAAGAGCTCTCCATTTCAGGACTCACCAGCCTCAAAAGGAAGATTAGTGACCTTTTTACCTCACTCAAACATTTTTTGAACTTTAGTTGCCTGTTATATTTTCAGTTTCTTTATAAGCAGTGCCTCAAATAATTTCATAGTGTTTTCTGCTAGAGGAAACATGGAATTTTTTCTCTATTTACTTGTATGTTACATTTAAGTATGAAATATTTAACGGTGATGTATTACATCTATTTGCGTATATTAAGGGGAACACTGTGTGTACTTATGAAGAATGTTTGTTGCTTTGAGTAAACACTTCGGCAACATTCATCAACTCATTATCTAGCACCTATTACGCATCAAGTCTGTTCTCAGGGCTAGGGATTGTGAATGCTTAGGAAGGCGGTCATGCAATACTGACCTGATATTGCCAAGGGAGTGAGTCATGTAGAAATCTGGGTAAAGATTGGTCCAGGGAGAGGAAACCACAAGTGCAAAGGCCCTGAGGCAGGAGCATGCCTTGGATGATCGAGGTACATTGAGGAGACCAGAGTGGCTGGAGTGAGTGAGTAAGTGGGAAGTAATGAGAGATGAGATCAGGAACTTATTGTAAAAGACTCAATACCCCCATTTTAAATGGGTTTTTACTTTTTTTTAAAAAAGAGTTATTGGGAGATTTTGAGCAAGAGTCATCACATGGTTTGACATATGTTTTCAAAAGTTTACTCTGGCTGTTTTTCTTATAGAATAGACGTGGGAAGGCAAGGGCAGAAGCTGAGAGATGACTTAGAAGACAAAAGTCAGGAAGGAGAGGATGATGGCTTGGATCAGGAGTGTGGCAGTGAGTTGCTGAGAATTGGTCAGGTTCTGAATAGTCTTTAAGAAAGAACCAAATAAATTTGCTAATGCTTTGTATGCTAACTGGAGAGCCTCCTACTTGACATTACAAGAATAGATGGCGTATACCTGCCTAGAGAATTCACCATTCTGAGCCAGGTGGAAGTGGGGAGAGTCCACTCAGCAAAAGCAGTTGATTTTAAATGGCCATGAACAAATGTTCACATGCCACTTACCCTCACTTCTCTTTTGCTCCATTCCGTGATAATGACTAGAAGTTCCAGAGGTGGAGATGATTGCTCTGGGAAGATTAATTTTCCCATACTAGCAAATTCCAAGTCATACGTACGTGACTTTTCTCCATCTTGTCTCTGACTAGTTAGCATATTGTGCAGTCACTGAACTTAATGCTCCCTGTTTCAGACCTACATGCATCAGTTTGTTAGGCCTTCATAATATAATTAATTTTGCAAATAATCTCATCTTTCAACTAGAGAGGGTAAATTTTTTGTTTTGTTTTGTTTTCTGGAAACTTGAACATCATTCAGGACTCTCTCTCTCTCTAGCTCTTATGGTTAATCAGTTCCCGGTATCCTGGAGATCTGTTACCTCGGCCACGTTCCTCATTCGTCTCTCACTTGGACTTCTGGAGTAGCTTCATAGTTAGTCTCTTTGCCTGTAGTTCAGCCACACTAACTTCCCAATCAGTTCTCCATACAGCAACCACGATGATCTTTCTAAAGTACACATTTGATGCTGTCTTGCCTCTGCTTACAATCTTTCACTGGTCCCCAGTTCTCTCAAGATAAAAAAGCAAACTCCTTTAGCAGCTTAAAAAGCCTTTGTGATCTGGGTCCTGCTTACCTTAGCAGCCTCATATCTTGAAATACAATTTATTCCCATCCAATGTGTCCATTCTGTGTTTCTTCTGCCCAAACTCATTCAGGGCACTAAGCTCTTACCCATGTCTAAGCTGTTTCACCTACTGTTCCCTCTACCAGTAACACGTTTTCCCCATCTTTATCTGACCCTGCTCATCCTTAAAATCTCAGCTCAGATAATATGTTTTTTCCCACAGACCTGTCCAAATTCAAGTGTGGGTTGTGTCTGTCTAGTGAGATCCCATGATGAACCACCATTGCTCTCATTATAATATTTAATAACTGCCTGCTTACTTCTCTGCATTTGCCGTTGAACCCTAGGCTCCAAAAGAGCAGGGGCTAGTTCACTTGTGCACATGATATCCTCAGCACCTGCGTCAAAGTTGGGCACATACCAAATAGTCAGTAATACTTTTAGAATTGTCTTGGGTTGAATGGAAAAAAACTTAAGAATCAGTTGAAAATCCTTTCAAGCATTATCTCTCTTCTTTCACCCCTGCACTCCAGTCTTCTGTACGTGTACACACATCCCATCCACAAACACTCCTCCCCATACACACACATATTTGCATACTTGTACTTTGACCCGCCTCAAATAATTTGTGCTAGGACTACACTTTAACTTGGAGAATGAATGGATTTCTATATTTAACACAGGGGTCAATCCTCTCCTTGAAGCGCTCTTGTCTCTTGACTCCCATGAAAATATTACTTTCTAAAACCTCCTTGGATCTCTGTCACCATGTTCGTTCTGGTATACTTGGTATACTAGGCTGGTATACTTGGCTCCTCTTCTTCATATAGTGTTGATTCTTTGCTCTGGTCTCTGTCTCTGAACATCTCTTCCTTGAATATCTTATTCACTCTTGTCATTTCAACAATTACCTTTATATGGATGAATCCCAGCTTTTTATCTCTAGCTCTGGCCTCTCTCCCAAGGTACAGCTTCACATTTTAAGTTATCAACTCAGCAGCTCTCCCTGGATTCCCTGCTCATTACTCAAATGTACTTCTATCAAAACTTTAGTTATCTTTGCCTCCCTACATGTTCTCATTTCCATTTGCACCCGGGGATGACTTGGAGTGGCTGGCTGAACCCTCAAGAGTTTCCTTTCTCCTAAAGGGACCACCGACCACAAGAGTGAGGCCCCAGTGCTCTTCTGCACTAGGAGACCTGCCTTCCGGTTATAACTGATCCATCCAAGGGCTTTTGCCTGACCCAAGGTGGGCCAAGCAGGATTTCCTTTTTGAAGTTTGAAATTTGGAGATGGGTAGATGCCATGCTCAAGAGTGCCTGGAACACTTCTACTTAAGTGTAGCCCTCTCAAGTAGAGGGCTGGAGACTACTGATGTGGGCCACCCAGAGCTGCCCTCTTTCTTCCCCTTCCTAAGTCTTGGCTGTTCAGTTTTGATTTCAAGTTCATGCGTTATCCTTGCATCTTTTTAATATATTTCCACCAGCCTTTCATTTCACTGGTCAGTTCCAGGAAAATATTGACAGATATATCCCCCAGGTTTGACAATTAGTTCAGATCACCTTTGATGCCCCCTGTTCTCAGTCTCAGCTTCACACTGTCCTGCCAAGCTCATCTCCGCATCTCTTCTAGTGCCAGATCTCATCCCTGTCCCTTTCTGCCCACTGATGTGACCTCTGATTTAGACCCTTGCAATAGCCTACTCACTGGTCTCCTCGTCTTCAGTTTCTTTTCTTTTCTCTCCTTGCGATTGCTTTTACCAGAAGCAAAGAGGACCCTTCTCTGATCATGCCACTCTACTGCCCAGAAACACTTATTAGAGCCTCATCATTCAGCTCTCTTATAGATACTTACGCTGCTTCATAGTCTGGCAGCCCCCACAAGAGAATTCTCTCTTGAACCCACTGTACTATATAAAATGAAGTTAGTTGCTAAGCTCTGATTACGACTGTTGCTGAGGCAATTCACGTGGTTTCAAATGCCTGCATGAGTGAAGAGCGCTGTCTTATGCCATTCATTCATTCATTCAACAAACAGTTATGAAAAGCCTACAGTCATCAAGCACGCTTCTAGGTGCTGGAGACATTATGACAAAGAGGTCATACTGGGAGTGTTCTATACAAGCGGAAAGAGATAGGAAATGAATGAGCTAACAAACATGTTAAAAAAAAAGTTCAGGGAAAGTGATGAGTGCTATGGAGATAGAGAGTGACTGGCAGTAATGAGAGGAGACACAGATTATTTATGGTCAAGGAAACTCCCTCTGAGGAGACAGCATTTGAGCCTAGAATTGAGTGATGAGAAAGAGCAAGAAATAAGGAGACAGGGACTTCCCTGGTGGTCCAGTGGTTGAGACTCCATGCTTCCACTGCAGGGGGCACAGGTTTGATCCCTGGTTGGGAAAATAAAATCCCATATGCTGTAATTGCCTGGCCAAAAAAAAAAAGCCTATTAAAAAAAAAAGAAAGAAAGAAAGAAAGAAGGAG
Organism: Phocoena sinus; assembly: GCF_008692025.1. Lineage (NCBI taxonomy): Eukaryota > Metazoa > Chordata > Mammalia > Artiodactyla > Phocoenidae > Phocoena > Phocoena sinus. The sequence continues at coordinate 48,663,510 of NC_045767.1, read as the reverse complement.
GACTTCCCTGGTGGTACAGTGGTTAAGAATCTGCCTGCCAGTGCAGGGGACACGCGTTTGATCCCTGGCCGGGAAGATCTCACATGCCACGGAGCAACTAAGCCCATGCACCACAACTACTGAGCACGCGCACCTAGAGCCCGTGCTCCGCAACAAGAGAAGCCACCACAATGAGAAGCCCGCGCACCACGAGGAAGAGTAGCCCCCAGTCACCGCAACCAGAGAAAGCCCATGCACAGAAAAGAAGACCCAACGCAGTCAAAAATAAATAAATAGATTAATTAATTAATTAAAATAAAATAAAAAAAGAAAGAAGGGGACAGCCTTGGAGGAATGGGTAGTCTACACAGAGGGATCCCCAAACACAAGACCTTTGCCGGGAATAATCTTAGTTTGTTCAAAGGATTGAAAGACTATGTGAGAAGTGTGGTTGGGGACAGGGGAGAGATGGAATTGGTCTCAGCTGAAATCAAAGAGAGGCCAGAACGTTATCCTCAATGTAATGGACAGCTGTCCCTCGGAAGGCCATAAGCAGGGAAGTTACAATGAAAATATACTCTGTAATTTGGCTGCTGTGTAAAAACAGACTGTAGAGGTGTGAGAGTGAAAGCAGGGAAATCAGATGGGAATGTGTCACATAGTGGTTTGAGTCAAGGGCTATGTTAGCAGAATTAGTCAGAGAAAAGATATTTTTACGGTGGAGCCAACAGGATTTGTCGATTGGATTATATTGAGGGGTTTTGCATATTTTAGCACATAATAGACAATAAATGATGTTGACTGACTCACTGAAAAAAATGACTGAACCACTATGGAAGTCAAACTCAGACTTTATGAAGCATTCCCTAATGGACCTCACCTTCCTACTTCCCTGTTCCTCTTCCTCCTCTAAACCCCCATGGCTCTCTAAACATACCTTCTCATGAGCACTAATATTCTTCCTTGGATTTAGTGACTTACGTGCATTCCTTACCTCCCCTTCTGGACCATAAGGTTCTTCATTATATTTATCCCTCACAGTCCCTTGTATATTTTTCATGGCACATAATCAGTGTTAACTGTTTTGAGGAATGAATGAAGAAACGCATGAATGACATGAAATAGAAATAAGGTGGAGGTCAGATTTCTCAGGTGAAGAAATGATCCCTGAGCTAGGCATCTGAAATCTGAGGATCTTTCCAAATTGATGGAACAGTTTTGCAGCTTGGTTAGTTTAGGTTCTGCCCCACTTGGAAGTCCAGGTGTGTGCCTAAGAATGGCTCTGTTTTAAAGAACCAAGCCTAGAGAGTCAACCTGAAGCTGGCTTGTGTGAATGAGGATTCCTGTGGCTCACTTGGTCACATACCAGAAAAAGTTGGTTAAGTGTCTTAACCATTTTGAACTGCAGTTTCTCCATGTGTCTAATGGGTGTAATAATAGAAACACCTCGGAGATGGCTTGTGAAGAAATGCTAATAATTACTCTTATAAATAGAGCACTTGCTAAATCTTCTGCAATGGCCTGAATGCTTTAAATGTACTGTGTACTAACCCATTTATTGCTCCTGACAACACTGGGAGCTATGCACTTATTCCCATTTTATAAATCACCGAAATAAAGCCCTCACCACAACACCCAACACAGAGAAACTATTCTGTAAATACTAGAGCAGAGAAAAAAAAAAAAAAAAAACTGGATATGGAGTCAAAAACCTAGTTTTAAAACCCAGTTTTGCTGCTTGGTTTGACCTTGGATAAGGCCAAGTAACATCAGTGCTCTCATTTTTACAATGGACAGATAAAAAGAATAAATGAGACAAAGTCTGCGAAAGTGAAAATACACATAAAATTATAACAAAGTCTTGGATAAGTGTAGATTTTTGGAAAGTGTTAGAATTGATTTTTTAGCTCAAGTGTATAAGAACCAGCCCATTTAAAAGCAGTGTCCTTAGGAGAAAGCATCGTATGGATCTTCAAAGGGGAAAGTCCCTCATTTACCACAGTACTGTTAAGGCAGTGAGAAGTCTTTCTGAAAGTCATGATCTGTGACTTACTCATGTTCAGAGGATTGACAACTTTAAGTAAAAATGAAAACCTCCATAGCTGCAGATCTTGGCTTATTTCTAGTCTTATCCGTCCTAGGATGTCTGGGAGAGTTAATTAGAGTGTTAACGTGTGAGTGCCTTTTCCCTGTTAAGAAGTGCCTCTTCCTTCACTATCTTCTGTGATCCTCCTAGAAATTCGGCAAAGGGGGAACATTATCCCAGTTCTGTCTACTCTGAGGTTCTATCTCCTGTACCTCCTAGGTTAGTTCCGGGCTCACAGGAAACACCTGCTCTGCATCTAATTGCTTCTGACCACTAAAATGAGAGTAGAATGTCCCTTGGTCTGATCATTAGCTTAAATCTTCTAAATTGTTTGCTGTTCCTTTTTAATATTTTAAAAGGTACTTTCTTCAGAGTCCTTTCTTAGTAAAAATTGGAAGTTCAAAGACAGAAATGCTAATTAAAGCTGCCCTTTGCTTCTCAAAGACAAGGTTCTTTTTATGTATATTAAATACACACACATATATCAATTGGCTTGCTCCTGATTAAATAGAGTTTATTTTTGTGGGTTTCATTTTAGGGTTAGCTTTTCTTTTCTTATTTAAAGCAGTGTTTCCTGTTAAAAGTAATTTATATGTTGTAACTGTGTAATAGCCAGAATAATGCCCCCCGCCAAAGACATCCACATCCTAATCTCTGAAACCCATGGATGTGCTAAGTTGCATGACAGGGTAATTAAAGTTGCAGATGGAATTAAGGTTGCTAATCAGTTGACCTTAACATAGAAAGGTTATCCTTGATTATCCAGATAGGCCTGATGGATTCACAAGGATAAATGAAAGAAAGAGGCAAATAGTATGGTTCAGAATGACACTACCTGAAAAAGACTCAACTTTGGCATTGTTGGCATTGAAGTCGGAGGTGGCCACCAGCCAAGGAATGTGTTCAGACTCTAGAACCTGGAAAAGCCTCTAGATTCTTTCCTAGAGCTTTCTAAAGGAACACAACCCTGCTGACACCTTGATTTTAGCCCAGTGAGACCCATTTCAGACTTCTGACCTCCAGCACTGTAAGGTAACAAATTTGTGTTGTTTCAAGCCACCTGTTTTGTGTTAATTTGTTACAGCAGCAATAAGAAACTAATACAGACTGATTTGGGCATTACAGCAACATGAGTGTAATGATAGAAAACAAGTAATCTCCAGCAGTGATAAGCTACCACACTGATTGACTACCAAAGTTCTGGGAAACATGTAATTCCCAGAAGAGAAGGGATTCCCTTTCTAACTCTCCAGGCCTCTGTTTTTGGAGCTGGGGTAGGAAGAAAAAAAATTTTTTTACCTCTTTTTTTATTTTTAATAAGGCTTAGTCCTATTTGCTAAAGAGATTTACTCAGACTCTGCCCCCAGGTTCACTGGCTGCTAGCTTGAAGCAGATCTTGGCAGCTAGTCATCAATTTGTCTGATTTGGGGTACTAGCAACAGCTGGCACTCATGAGCAATATCTGTACATAGGTAATATTAGGCCTAGCCTTCAAGGCCAATTCACATGGCTTCTCTTTATTGTGGATTTTTCTGATCTTCTCACTAGGAGGAGTGTCTCTATTCAATAGCGCAGCGTCCCTTCTTGCTTGTATCTTGGTAATTGTGTAGACATCTTAAGTTCCATTACAGTAAAAAGAGCACTAGATTGAGGGTCCAAAGACCCGGCTATGAATCCTGGCTGTCAGGCCCTGGCCAGTCGCTTCAGAGAACTTGCAATTAGAGCATGAATGCCTACCGTGGCCAACACCCTGCATCCTAAACATTTTCTTTGTAGACATTCACTAAGCCTTGTTTCTCACCCAGTAGGAAGGCACTAAGCTCAGTGCAGAGGGGACTTCTCTATTCATGGGTACTTGTTATAACCTGGCAAAGGAGGGAAATGATCCCAGTGATAATTGTGTGTGTGTGTGCACGCATGTACTTGCCTGCATGTGTACATTAGAAAGAGAGAGAGAAAGGAAAGAAGGAAGGAAGGAAGAGTGGGAGGGAGAGAGAAAAAGAAAGAAGAAAGAGAGAGAGGAAGGAAGGGAGAGAGAGAGAGAAAAAAAAAAGAAAGAAAGAAGGAAAGAGAATAAACAAACAAGAGGGAGTTGGAAGTGTTCTCAAAGAAGGATCTTGAGGACTCTGCAAAATATCCTTTCCATGTAGTCCCTACAACCCTATACGACAAAACCTGACCAAGGTAATCATTCAGTGTCTCTTGAGATTCAGAATGCATTAAAGTCTAAACCAGTTGGGCTGTCTTTCCCAAAGTGCTGCTGTGGGACAGGAAATGAGCCAATGCAGCTGAGAACACTGGAGTCAAACTATGGTAATCTTGTGCCTAAAAACTGAGAGAATCAAGCTGATGAAGGGTCCTTCCCCAAGTGAAGGGAAAGGCATCACAGGGCCAAGAAACAGACACTGAATGCAGTGCCCAAGGCCCAGCTATGGCTTAGTGCAATATCCATGGAGATGTCATTCATCTCACTTTTAAAACTGCCTGCTCTATTTCCAAGGTCATTTGAAGCTGTGGCTGAGAAAGTAGCGCTGAATGGATGTTCTGCATGTCTAGTTACAGAGGCCCCAGAGACTAATGGACCAGGGAGGTAGGACTAATTCAGGTAGAAATAACCCCTTACCCATTCCTTTCCTTTAGCCTTATTGACTCCTATTTTAGATCCCATCTCCCTGGAAGTCTCTGAGAATCTAGCAAACAGAAAATAGGCCACATCCAGCTTTGTATTCTGAATCTCCCATGGTGGCTAGCATAGAGGATTGCTTGTCTTTTCTTGCTCTCATTTCTAACCACCCCCCTTTCCTTCTTCTCTTCTCTTCCCCGTTCAACTTTTCTCCTTCCTCCTCCTTCCCTCCTGAGCCCTTTCCCTTATCTCATTTCTCTTTCTTGCTCTCTTTACCTTGCTGCCAGGAAAGAACTTGATGCCAAGCATTATACTTCAGTGTGAAGTTAAGGCCACACCACATCTTTCTGGATACTGTTTGCATTTTAAATCTTGCTTCTCGGGCTTTCTTGGTGGCGCAGTGGTTGAGAGTCCACCTGCCGATGCAGGGGACACGGGTTCATGCCCCGGTCCGGGAAGATCCCGCATGCCACGGAGCGGCTGGGCCTGTGAGCCATGGCCGCTGAGCCTGTGCTTCCGGAGCCTGTGCTCCGCAACGGGAGAGGCCACAACAGTGAGAGGCCTGCGTACCGAAAAAAAAAAAAAAAAAAAATCTTGCTTCTCTCTGTTTAATGGGGCCACAATAACAACAAAACAAAACAAAACAAAAATAGTGGTCTTTACATATACCTCCCCAAAGATGTAAAAACACTGGCTTTGGAGTGAGAATTCCTGAGGTTAAATCCCAACTCATTGACTTCTAGCATGTAATTATTAGGAAGGGAAAACTTTTCCTCTATCCTCTTATGTTAAGTAACTAGGGGCCTGCAAACTAGACTAACAAAGGAGAAACTAACAAAAGAAAAGGTATTCAATTTTTATTAATATTTATGGACATGGAAGTTCACAGAAAAGATGTGAAATACAAAGAAGCAGTTAGGGACTTCCCTGGTGGCACAGAGGTTAAGAATCCACCTGCCAATGCAGGGGACACAGGTTTCGAGCCCTGCTCTGGGAAGATCCCACATGCCACGGAGCAACTAAGCCTTGAGCCACAACTGCTGAATCCATGAACCACAACGAGAAGCCACCGCAATAAGAAGCCCACGCACTGCAACGAAGAGTAGCCCCCACTTGCCGCAACTAGAGAAAGCCTGCATGCAGCAATGAAGACCCAACACGGCCAAAAATAAGTAAATAATTTTTTTTTTTTTAAAAAGAAGCAGTTAGATTCTGAGGCTTATGTACCATTTTAACAAAAGAAAGGGAGTTTGGGTTTCAAGGGATGATAACCTGTGGGGAAGTAGATACGGGAAGCTAATAGAAGGTAAGGCTTCTATGCAGTTAGTTTTGTTTATGCAGACTCATCGTGGTGATGACTTTTTGTCTCCAGTGATAAGATTTGCTCTCTGACTCCTGGAAAAGGAGGGATGGGGGCAGCTTCACAGAGTGAAATGTATGTCCTTTTAGGTAGACAAGAGGGCAGAAAACACTTCTCACACCTGCTGTTTCTCAATTACTTTCAGCATAATCCTTATGCCAAGTGGCATATTTTGAAGTGGCCTATTCTGATCCCCTTCATAATCTTGGGCAAGTTACTACTGATGAAAAATCAATAACCAGTCTATAGCAAAGAACAAGAAAGAGTTTTATTCAAGCTCAGCTGAAGATTATCGCCAGGAGGAAAGCCTCTCAGATGGCTCTGAAAAACTGTTTCCACTGAAGCATGACTTTCAGCATAGTGTTATACCTTGTGAGAACAAAGAACAACATCAAGTACAGCAGGGGGTACATTATTTCAAAAGTTCAACAGAGAGGTAGAGTTACAGATTAGCACATACACAGCAGGTCAGCATGACCCTGGCGTCTGGGAAGGGGACAAGATTAACGGTATTAAACATTAGCGTCACAAGAAGAGAGGCAATGATCTATATCTTCAATGTAAGCATTCTTTACCCCAGGATAATGCATTCTTTCCTTTAATGAGTTAAAGCGGGTGTACAATGTGTGTTTGTTAGGCCATAAATCAGGCCCTCGGAAACTCACATAGTTCACATAAACTTCAAGCTGCATCATGTAAAACCAAAATGGCTTTCCTATATCTCAGTACGTGAAAATTTGAAATTTTTCTCTATCATTTCCCACTTTTGATAGCAAATCTTTAGATAGAAAGCCTTAATTATCAAATTTTGTCCTTTGATGCCAGAGTGAGTGCTGTCTGCCATGGGTCCATCATGTCCCTTGGTGCTTAGCATCTTTTTTTTTTTTTTTTTTAAATTATTTGGGGGTTTTTTTAGGCCTCTTTTATCTCTGGATTTGCATAGTCATCTATGTTGGGGAGTTATTTATATATGGTGAACAGGCACAAAGCTATATGCTGAAAGGGAAACATCTCATAGATTCTACCTTTTATCAACTACATCAAATTGTCTCACAGGCATTGTACCTGTGCTTTTAATAATAATTTTTAAAGAAATATTAATACATGTTACATTAATGATAATTGTTTATATAGAGTTGTATATGTGATCAAGTTATGTGGTCATCATTAATTTTGTCTGAGGCTTGGTTACACATTGGGTAATGCAAGAAACAACAATCCTATAAAAAAGACAGTATGTAAGTAATATAGTTAATAACATTAATAAGCTCATAAGTAGAAATTTAAGCCATGAACTTCCAGAGCCAAACCAGTTTTTTAAAGGTCACCAAGACTGGGAAGTGGTTCACCTAAGCAGAAATTTTATTTTTCATGTGGGTCATTAAATGTGTTATAACAGAGGATTCATCTGGTATAAAACAGTATAAAATATAGCATTCAGTTTGATTTATGGGGCAGGTGACTTCTTGAGACACTGTAGAAATGTCAAGTGCCAGGTGGTTTCATAATACTGCTTTTCTCATCATGGAGCTCTCAGAATTCAGTAGGACTATAGCCTGATTACTATCATTCAAGGCCTGTTGGGTGAATTTTGTGAGGGCCTTGGTACGGGTGATTATGTCTTCCAATCCTACTGAAGGCACTGAAATAGCTGCCAAATGGTCATACCAATGGAATATCTATTTTTTGGGCCATTGGGCTTACATTAAGGGTAAATGTTGCCGGAGTTACATCTAAATTGGTATGCATATTATCTTAAGACCAAGGGAATCCTAGAACGCATCTTCCTATCAATCCTGGCAGAAGCCAGGGCCATAGGTTGGTACCACAGACCCACTGAGTTCCATTAGGTAAAACCCAGTGTATTCCTAGTTGTATAACCCAATCTGCCTCATACCAATTACTAACTTTAAGGGAAATGATATGTTGACATTTTTTATAAGGCACCCAGCTTAATTTTCTAGTATCACTAGGCTGATTGCCCTTAGTATGATTTAATTGTTCCCAACATAGGGGAGCTCTTAAAATTAAACAACCATAGCCTGGTGTTAGCCATATAAATCCATCCCATAGCTGAGGGAGGGTCCTATATAATTGGGAAGTTAAATTATTTGACTGAATTTTAGCTCATTGTTTAGACTGAGCTTGGGTACCATTAAGAGAGAATTCATATTTATGGCCAGAGTCAGAGCAAGTATCACTGATTGACCAGGTGAGAGGGTCCCATCTAGTAATATCAGTAGTGGCCTAAACAGAACTATAACTTCTTTCTTCTGAAATAAATTTTCTAAGGGACATCCACTCAGAGCTTGGAGAGGAGAAATCCACCAAGGTAAGCCAGAAATGCTGAACATAAGTAATTAAACACAAACTCAACAATTGGGTTGATTCTTAAAATCTGCATAAGATTGTGCCCACAATAGGAAAAACATTTAAATCATATGCAAAAGTACAAAAAATCAAGAAAGTATTATAAATAATCATATGGGTCAGGTCTGGCATCTTGGCTTAGCGGTCTGCCTCTGCTGTTGTCTTCTCATTCTGGTTTGTTGATATCTGTCTTGGTCCGTTGAATCCAGGTATCAAAAACAAGGGTCAGTGTCCCATCAGGTGGAGGAGGCTTATTTTAAATGAAAGATGTGAATCCATGAATTTATGTCTTTCAGTTAGGCTCAGCATGGATTAGTTAATTATACCTGATAAGATCCTTTCCATTGTGGCTGCAAAGAATCTTTTATTAATCCATGATCCTTAAGGTAGCTGCCTCTGGAGAACTTGCTGAAAAAGGAGTTAGCTACCAATTTTTTTATATCTTTTAAGTGCCTTAATAAGACCCTGAAAATAATGTAATATATCTCCCTTGAACCACTAATGGGTGAAAGTTTCCAAAAACATTGTTTTCCCACAAAACCATTTTTTCAGGTGCCAAATGAGTTAAAGAATGGCAATTGTTATCCAACAGACACTATAGGTTTTTTTTTTTAATCAGGTCCAAACTATATTTGTGTGATGGGGTCAAGAATTTCCCCTTTTTGTTGCCACATGTGTTTCTCTTCTTCAGTGGTGATCTCTTCTCTTCTTGCGCCTGTAGAAGGAAATCTTTTACTGACTTAGCAGGGTGAACAGAGAACAGTGGACATTCTCGAGGCTGGACAGGCTGAGTATTTAAAGCTGCCTGTTTGGCTGCAGCATCAGTAGGCTTATTTTCATTAGCTTCCATAGTGTCAGAATGCTGGTGTTTTAATAATTGCTAACTGTTTTGTCAGGTGTATAGCAATTAATAACTCTGAAACCTGTTTTCCATTCTTTTATAGGTTGTCTTGAAGAGGTTAAAAACCTCATTGTTTCCATAGCATTCCAAAGTCATGTGCCACTCCAAAGGGATAGGGACCGCCAGTATAAATGTTTGCTATCTGGTCTTTAGCTAGGTGACAAGCTTGGGTTAAGATAATTAATTCAGCTTGTTGTGCTGACTTTGTTTTTGGTAAATAAGAGCTTTCAATTATGTCCACATATCCAGCTCAGTAATGTCCCTGCTCATCCTTTAAGGAGGACCCATCTGTAAATCAAATTAGATCCCCATTATCAATAGGAATTTCTTGTAAGTCATTCCTAGGAGCAAGAAGATAATCTGTTAATAAAATGCAGTCCTGGTTGTTTTCTTACTGTGGTGCTGGAAGCAAACTGAGTAGAGGACATAAATAGTTAAAGGAGACCCCGCTACTATCTTTTCAGTAGCCTTGCATTAAGAGAGCAATTGCTGAAATAGCCCTCATACATGGTGGAAGTCCTTTTGCTACCTAGTCTAACTTCGTTTTGGAGCATAAAAGCAAGTCATCTATAAGCAGTTTTGTAAAAGCATCAGAGTAAGACAGTGACTACCTATAAATTATAAAAGACTTAAAAAGCATGGTTAAAGACCTGATTACATTGCAATTGTTGAGGAAATTCAGCTATTTCTGTGACATACATTTTAAGATAATAGCTAAAATTATGACTGACGACATACCAGGACATTTCAAATTTTAGAAACTTCATATAATTTCTAGAACATATATATTAATAACATTCACTCATACAATAAAACCTAAGAAGGTTTATCACTACTCATTTGACAATGATTCCCATGTAATTTAACCTACCAAATAAGCCTAATTAGTTTAATATCTCCCTTTGAGCTGTTTTAGGGCTCTCTGAAGCATCCAAAAGTTAGCTAGAGGTCAAAAGAACTTCATTTAGAATTTGACTTCAGGAATTTTGTCAAAGATATCAAAAGGTTTTAAACGCTTGGTGAAGTAGGATCATAAGTCACTGTGAAACACTACTTATTCACTTAATCAAGGTGACAATAAAATATTCTAAGACAAATACAGAAAGTTACAAGAGACTACTTAAGAGGTAAAGAAGCTTTACAGTCAGTTGTCAAAAACAACAGATCAATATTTCAAGAAAACTTTGTCCTCTTAGCAGAGAAAAACACAAATTCCAGTTTTCCACCATTTTACCTATAATATTAAAATTCATTCACTCAAATTCAACTTAATTACACACAAAACTCTTTTCTCAGGGTTCCATTTCCACAAACCTTCCACAAATTTTTATATTCATATGTTTGTCCCTTCTTTCGTTTTCCATTTAGAAATAACCAGCTTCTGGACAAAATCACTTTCTTTTTCCTTAACAAAATATCTCAATTTTTTATACTTTCTCTTACCAACAACATATATCCTACTTTACATATACAGTCCTTTTTAAAAATTAATTTCTAGGAACATATGACACTTTATTGTATAATATTGCAATAAAGCACAAAATATATTTACTCATAGTCTCAAATATATTTAGTATCATTGTAATAAGAGGTCAAAAATAGGTAAACATAGACTTCTTTAACAATTAATGTTTCAGTATTTTATCTTATTTAAAAATGATCTAGAATTCAATGAATTTCCATCATTTAACTTAATTCAGTGAAACATTAAAGTTTCAAGTTACCAAAAATTGGGAGAAGCTTAGGTAGGCATATCATAACATAAGTATTCTTTTTTTTTTTTAACATCTTTATTGGGGTATAATTGCTTTACAGTGGTGTGTTAGTTTCTGCTTTATAACAAAGTGAATCAGTTATACCTATACATATGGTCCCATATCTCTTCCCTCTTGCATCTCCCTCCCTCCCACCCTCCCTATCCCACCCCTCCAGGCGGTCACAAAGCACCGAGCTGATCTCCCTGTGCTATGCGGCTGCTTCCCACTAGCTATCTACCTTACGTTTGGTAGTGTATATATGTCCATGACTTTCTCTCGCTTTGTCATAGCTCACCCTTCCCCCTCCCCATATCCTCAAGTCCGTTCTCTAGTAGGTCTGTGTCTTTATTCCTGTCTTACCCCTAGGTTCTTCATGACATTTTTTTTCTTAAATTCCATATATATGTGTTAGCATACGGTATTTGTCTTTCTCTTTCTGACTTACTTCACTCTGTATGACAGACTCTAGGTCTATCCACCTCATTACAAATAGCTCAATTTCGTTTCTTTTTATGGCTGAGTAATATTCCATTGTATATATGTGCCACATCTTCTTTATCCATTCATCCGATGATGGGCACTTAGGTTGTTTCCATCTCCAGGCTATTGTAAATAGAGCTGCAATGAATATTTTGGTACATGACTCTTTTTGAATTACATAAGCATTCTTAAAGAGTTCACCCAAAAAACTTTTTTTTTCCATTTATCTCTATTTCATTATTTATGAAAATATTAATTTTCTTGTTGACAAATTTTGTAACAGAGATAACATGAGCTTATTGACTTTCAGTAAACCTAAGTACAATAAAAGTATTATACTTAATATTGATGACTCTAAATATGTCTAAAGACATATCTGTATTAATTAAACTAGCAACTTAAACTTGTTTTTATTCATTAAAGATTAATCCTAGATCATGTGGTCCTTTAAATTTTGGGACTAGCTTTCAAATCAATTAAATAGAGCTCTTTTACAAATTTATTTTGATAATACCATTCAGAGATAGAGATATCATATTTATAATGTACACGCAGGCATATATACATCCAGATAGACACAGACAGAAATCTCATAGTTTTCCTGCTTGAATTTTAAAAAATCTCTTTTCCTTTTTTTTTTTCTTAGTTTTGGGTTCTACTAACTGAGCCAAGGCCTTAGTCTCAAGTGATGCTGGCTATGTTTACATTTCAAGGACATGATAAGAGTTATAACTTCAAGCTTTCTCCTAGGAATACTTTTATTCTCTTAGGGTCAGACTTTTGAAAAGATGTTTTATCAAGTTAGTTTCTCTAACTGAGTATATATAAAAAAAAAAAACAGTTTTGGAATGTCAAAAGCACCCCATCCTAGTGATTTGGGGGCAAGATGAGTATTGACTTTGTACCCATTGTATGTGAAGCCAACTGGAGTTCCAGTCTGTGGCTGTGCATCCAGGAGCTGGTAGGCTTTAGAAGCACAATCTCCAACCCCCTTTTTTGTTTCATTTTACTATAAAGTACAAATCTTTCCAGTTTTTAAGCCACATGTTTTAAAAAGCTGAGCCAACACGGTTGACTCAAATGGTCCTTCTGCTTTCTCTGCCTAAGGACTTTCCTATAGTACCCTTCCACTTAAGAAATGTATTGGTGCCTCCGTAAAATTCCAAGTCTTAACATTTTAACAGCTTGGGCAAAACTCAGGACTGTCACTTTTTAAAATCTATGAGGGCTGGATATCAGGAGAACTCACCAAAGCACTAGGAGAATGCTGGGAAGCCAGAGGGGCTCAAGGGGCCTGTGCTGATCCTGAGTGCCTGTCCAAAGGAGAACACACGGAACCTCGGGTGAGCTTCTCTGATACCCTGTCGACTATGCCAAGCAATGCAGATGGAAAGTCAATAACCAATCTGTGACTGAGATTAAGAAAGAGTTTTATTCCAGCTAAGCTGAAGGCTATAGGCCATGAGACAGTCTCTCAGCTCTGAGAAATGCTCCATTGAAGCATGGTTTTTAGCATAGTCTTATACCTTGCTAGAAAAACAAACATCAAGCCTGGCAGGGGGTTATTCTTTCAAAAGTTCATCAGAGAAGTATAGTTACAGATCAGCACATACATAGTGGGGCAGCATGATCCTGGTGTCTGGGAAGGAGACAATGAGTATGAATATCAGCATCACAGGAAGAAAGGCAATGATCTATATCTTACAAGTGAGCAGCAATCTTTACCTCAGGATAATGAAATCTTTAATGAGTAAAGCAGAAGCAGATGTACAATGTATGTTTGATAGGTCATCAGTCAGGCCCTCTGCACTCACATAGTTCACATAAATTTCAAGTTGGACCACACAAAGCCCAAATCACTTCCCCTATGTTGCAGTATAAGAAAATTTAAGTTTTTGCATTTCAGTGTCCTCAACTATCGAATGGAGTTAATGTTACTTATCCTACCTGGACGTTGTAAGGATTCAGTGAGATAGTTTATGTAATGCACACTGTATACTGTTTGTCACATAGCAGGGGCTCAAAATTATTTGGATCCTAATTTTAAGATAATAAAGAAAGGATAATCATATTATTATCCTTGACCATCATTGCCCTAAAGCCAGTCCATTGTAGTGATAAGTGGCCGACACCTTTTATAGAAAGAGAACATGAAAAGGGTTTTGACATGAGTGACAAAGTTGTATGTCCTATTAAATTGGTGAACCCAGGAACCCACTCAGGTTAGGCCAGAAAGACCAGGAAAAGGAAACTAAAGCAGGAAAAAAAAAAAAATCATAAATCACAGGGGAAGATTAGATTCTTATAAAAGTTTTCTTGTTGCATTTCCAAGTAGTCTGACAATTGTTTATATGAAGATTACATACTCCACATACTTTGATCATAAGGTACATGAGGGGCTTCCCTGGTGGCGCAGTGGTTGAGAGTCCGCCTGCCAACGTAGAGGACACGGGTTCATGCCCGGGTCCAGGAAGATCCCACATGCTGCGGAGCGGCTGGGCCCGTGAGCCATGGCCGCTGAGCCTGCGCGTCCGGAGCCTGTGCTCCGCAGCGGGAGAGGCCACAACAGTGAGAGGCCCGCGTACCGCAAAAAAAAAAAAAATAATAAGGTATATGAGAACTCTTTTCAAAATACATTAGTGCAATATTGCTGGATTTCTTAAAGTGGAAGGTATTCTCCTACAAACAACTTACGGATTCAATGGGGTACTCAAACCAGGAGGCTGGTTGTTTAATGGGCAACCATATACATATTTTAAAGAAATGCATGCCAGGCGCATTTACTAACCTTTCAGAATAAGCCCTGCGACTAAGTAAAATAGCTTGAGTCCTGTCATGTTTGAGTGAAAGTTTGTCTGGAGAACATTTAGGGATCTTTGCAAGTAATTGAGAAACCCCAAGATAGAGATATGTGATATACTAAGGGTAGAAGTAAGGGTTTGGGGTAGATTAGATGGCATTAGAAAGTGAATAGCTTTCATCATTTTGGTGAGAAAATCTTAAAATTAGAAGAGACACTAAGGGTCATACAACAACCTTGTCCTCATTACTTGCCTCTTCCAACAACTTTCCAGGACCATTTTTCTCTCCTGCTTAGGAGGCCTCAATCCAGCCACACCACCATCGTGAATGCTGCCCTAGCGTGTGTGCATTTCTGCTTCTGGGAAAGTCATTCCTCCTCTCCTCACTTATTTTTAAAGACCCAGATTAGTTTTTCTCTTCAATGGAACCTTCTCAGTGATGCCAACCACATTGATGTCTTGCTTCTCTTAACTCCTATTGACTGAGAGTAGAAGATTTTTCCTTTAGAACTTAATTTCTTTTTAACTTCTCAGTGTATCATCCTGGTTTCTCCTGTCATTAATAGCTCAGGAATCATGACATTCAAGACAATTTTGTCCATTTACCAAGTCCTTTGACCTTGAATAAGTCATTTCTGCTCTCTGCACCTCATTTTTAAGCCCCTGTAAGATAAAAAGATTGGATGATTTGATCTCTAAATGATCTCTAAAAGTTGACACAAGTATAAATTAATAAGATTAAATTTAAATTTGACTTCACTAGTTCCTGTATGTATTGTCATTCTACCTATATTTTGGAGAGGAAATAGGCAGGTAGGTAAATCTATCCAACTTTAATATTTTTTCTCAACTTGGTGAAATTTCAAACTGAAGCTACAAAAAGAAGAGGAAGTGATCAATTTCCAGTTTCAGACAAATTAGCTCACTTGAGATTACTTAAAGGATCACAGTGGATTGCTGCAAGAAAATTGAAAGTCTACTCACTGATCCTCTCTTCCTCAGACCAGTTAATTGGCTTGGCCATGCCTCCTTGAGTACATTTTAAAGTTCATTTTCCCAAGAGTTCCTGGCGATTCTTCAGGGTCCCTTAGCAGAGCCCCAGTTAAAGAACCCTTCATCATGGTGTGGAGAGGCACCATGGTGCATAGAATCTGGCACCCAAGATGCCTAAATTCAAATCTCAACTCTGCCAAGTACTCTTTACAAGACCTCAGGCAAATCACTTCACCTTTCCCCCCCGCCACCCCCGCAGGCTCAGCGGCCGTGGCTCATGGGCCCAGCTGCTCTGCGGCATGTGGGATCTTCCCGGACCGGGACACGAACCCGCGTCCCCTGCATCAGTAGGCGGACTCCCAACCACTGTGCCACCAGGGAAGCCCCACTTCACCTTTTAAAGCCTGAACTTTCTCCTTGAAACCCAAGTAATAATATAAGTCTCAGGGAATTATGAAAGTATTAAATTAGTTAATATGCTTAAAGATTTTAGAATAGTGCCTAACATTTATAAGTTCTCCATAAATGCTAGTGGCTATTAGTTTTAGAGTTAATCAGACATAAATCCTGAGTGCGCCCTTTATTGAATGTGACTTTGTGGAAATAATGTAATCTCAATAACGTTGGTTTTTATTTTTCTTTGAAATAGGAATAACAATACCTAACTCTGGTTTGTGGTAAGATTAAATTAATTTATACGTGTAAAGTATACGGTGCCTGGCTTAGAGTAAGTGAGCATGAAATGTTAGTTTATTCCTTTGGTATTCCTTTCCTATGGTGGGTATTCCTTACAATGTAAAGAAAGCGGTGAGCTTGGGAATGGGGAGAGAAAGCCAGAGCATATTTTAATATAATAACCTGACTTGGGGCTAACAAATTATTGCAACAAAATGATAGAGCCTAAGCTGGAGTTGTTGTTTTTTTTTAAATAATATGCAGCCAACTATTCTTTCCCAAAATGCCCCTAGAGAGACACTCTTCTCCAGGTGTTTCCCGTTTCCCTAGATTTCCAGATGAAGAATGAAACTCTTCAATGGTGTTATTACCTTACAAAATCCTAGGGGGCTGCATGTGAAAGAGCCCATTGTATTCTTTGAGAGCTAGAAGATCGATAGCTGGAGCCAACAGAAAGTGTTCTGAAAACCCAGTACAAACGTAGCTAACGTAGATAGGAAAGGGATGGGCCTCCAAGACTCTCAGCAGGTGGATCCTACACTAGGAATGCCATTGTCCTGAAGGGAAATACTGCCTGGAATTAATAAAATCCTACCCATGGGGCTTTATGTGAATTTCAAGCAGGGCTGGGATTTCTTTCCTGGAAATGGGATGTGGCAACTTTAAAATACTTTGCCTAACTCTATAATTCAAAGATCAATTGACAATATTGCTGAAATCTGCTGAATGCATAAAGGGAGAATAATAAATTTGGGTATCAAAGGGATATTTTAATTCTGGCTCTATTACTTTCTAGCTGTGTGACATTGACTAAATCACTTAACCTCTACCTTAAGTTTTTTAACTATAATATGGTATTGGGTAGGATTTTAAAATACAGTTATAGTTTGACCTAATTAATTTCTATAACTTCTTTTAACTTTTGACCTTCCCTATAGCTATATGTTGGCAGGAATTTCAGAGAATGGTTACTTAAAAACATTTATTTTCCCATCAAACTGCTGAGACTGTTTCCCCTTCACTGGCTGGGATGCAACTGAAAACAACATGTTTAGATGGTTGGGCCGATTGATATAAAGATATCTCCCATAGCATATTATCCAAAATGAAAAGAGCCAACTTGATGACCTAAAGTTGTATGTACCAGTTATTTTCCTGGTACCCAGAGGAGAAAAATAGCCCTGTGGGCTGGGGTGTTCAAAAGTCTTTATGGAGAAAGACTGCAACTAGACTTAGGGGCAGGGAGGAGTAGCAGGACCAGAGAAGAGCAAAGTCATTTCATCCATCTAGACCCAGCAGAGCCTCTAAAGAGTTGGCACTTCGATCATAATCCCACACTACCCTGTGCTGAGGCAAGGAATACCAGGGGGGCTGGGCTCAGCTCTCCGCGGTCTGTTTACTCTCATGTCAACCATGACAAGAAGCAGCTGCATTCCTATCTCGGATTTAGAAAACTGAGACTCAGAGATGGAGAGGTTTCCCCCAGTTCACATGACAGAATCAGGATTTAACCCAAGCCTGCCTACCCTGAAGCTTGTGTATGATACAATATTTCCCATAATGATGAAAGCTACCATCACTGACGGTTACTTCCTCCGTGAAGTCTCCTTCCTGTTACCACCACCCACCCTTCCCCAGGTGGAGCTGACGTTCCCCTTCTTGTGCTCCCACTGTACTGTCAAAGATATCTATCAAGTGCTTAGAACATTTATGGGTCACATTCAATTTCATGCCTGCCTCCGCCATTAGCCTGTAAGTCCCCAAAGGATAGGTTTGGAAGCTGTTTCCCAATTTTATCATTCATGTATCATCTATAGCTCATAGTAGCAGCTAAATAAATGTTAAAGAATAACTGAATGAAAGAATGAACGCTCCTTGCCTACCAAGTGCTGTGCCCACAGCTTTGGCAAGTTAACCTCTTTATGTTTCCGTTTCCTCACCAATAAAATGAAGATGACCATAATCCCTGTCACATAGAGCAATGGGGATGAGTTAATGAGCTAATATTGATGAGCACATAGTAAATGCTCAGTAAATGTTAACTATTATTATGACCACTCTAAGTTGCCAGAGTTCCTTTAAATGGAGAACTTTTTTTTTTTTGCGGTATGTGGGCCTCTCACTGTCGTGGCCTCTCCCGTTGCGGAGCACAAGCTCCGGACGCACAGGCTCAACGGCCATGGCTCACGGGCCCAGCCGCTCTGCGGCATGTGGGATCTTCCCGGACCAGGGCACGAACCCGTGTCACCTGCATCGGCAGGCGGACTCCCAACCACTGCGCCACCAGGGAAGCCCTAAATGGAGAACTTTAAATAAAGCATTGAAGGATCATAATCACAACTTCACAGAATAAGAACTGTTTTCAGAGTGGTAAGTGTCTTGCAAAATAATCACAAAGCAAGAAAGTAGCAGAACCAGGAGATATCCCCTGGGGTCTAAGACATTACTCATAAGCCCTTATGTTTCATAGTGAGTTCCAGGGGCTAAAAATCCCTTCACATACAGAATCCCAGTTGATTGTTTTCACCACCACTCTTGGGCTGGGGTTCTATGTCAAAACCACACTAAGCCAGTGTGGTTCTGACATAGCCCAGAATCCAGTGACCATTCCCACAAAGCTGCCTAGGCTGCTTGGTGTGGTTTGGAATAGACTACTCCTTGGGATCTTTCAGGACAGCAGGACTCATGCTTCTCTGATGGTAAGAATCACCTAGCTTCTAGTTTAAGAACACAAACTCCAGAATCCTCTGAATCAGACTCTCCACAAAAGATTGTTTTTAACAAGCCGAGTAATTTTTATCATTAGGGAAGTCTGTGAAACTTTGCTTTGAGACAGGCTAAAGCAAGAATTTAAGGACGATCGTAGCACTCACCTTCCAGGGGGCAGTTACTGAGCAGCAGTGTTCTTGCAAGGCACTGCTCTGCCCACCCCTCTACCCATGTTTGTAAATATAATGACTAAATCAATCTCCCTAATAATGCTCTCAGTCATGTGTCAACGGGGACCAGAACAGGCCCAGTGTAGTGGCAAGTGGGCTGCGGTTTGGATGCCCCCGCTTGAAAAAAGCCATTGAATCATGGATATTTTGCCCCTGCACTTTTCTCCCGAGAAAAGCTGCCCATGGGCTTCCGCAGGGGCTTTTTTTAAGGGGCTGTAGGCACCAGCCACCAAAATCGAATTTTTCCTAGCAGCCTGAGAGCGAGCGGGTTGAACTTGCTCCGCGAAGAGAGAGCAGTTGCTATGGCAAAAAGAGCACATTCGCAAGCTTACCAGGCTGCAAACTAGCGCGCAGACAGCTCCTCTCAGCACGGTGCTGCGTCGTCAGCGCGCGGAGCGCCGCTGTGCTCTCCAGGGCAAGTTTCCTGGGAGTGTCTCTTCTCGGCAGGGACACAGCAAACTCCCCGGTTCTCCAACAGATGTTTCCCTAGCAGCTCTGAAGTCCAAGTACTCGCTGGCTGCAGCGCAGAGTCCCAAGGCCGGCGCGCTGTGATTGAGGGACCCTACCAGGCAAATGCCAGCATCAGTATGAGAGCCTGGACTTCAGCCCAGGTCGGTCCTCACCCCGGGGGGCCGCTGCTTTGCCAGGTGCATCTTTGAGGAGCTGCTCACTTTCCCCCCTCGTGAGTCTTCGTTCCAAGCCAGATATTGCTCGGATTCTCTAATTAACTCCCTCCACTCCGAAGGGGTTCGGAGGCTGGGATGCTCTACCAGCTTGAAGGATGTTGACTCTCGAGTGGGAGTCGGAAGGACTGCAAACAGTGGGTATTGTTGTGATTATATGTGCATCTCTGAAGCTGCTTCATTTGCTGGGACTGATTGATTTTTCGGAAGGTAAAGTGGTCGCTCCCATCTGTGCCGTTGGTCAGGTCTGGTTCAGAAGTGGATACAGACGCTGCAGAAGTTGAGCAGGCTTAATACGCAAAGTAAAAGTTTTAAAATATGCATGCTTGACATGGAGCCGCCTAGCACCGGGCAGTTCATTTCTGTTTACCCAGATATTTGACATTGGAAAGGAAGGGGTATTGTGCCATTATCTTTCTATTTGAAACCTATTTGAGTTTAGGGTGATATTATGGGTTAAATATAGTTTCAAGGTGGGAAGTTAGGACTCTCTATTATGGGGTGATAATACAGGTTGCTGTTTTGGTTGTCAAGTTTCGTGTTGGCTACCACGCCGTAATGTCATTAGTAATTCCATCCTCTGGAGGAGTATCCAGATTTGTGAGGGAAATATGTGACTGCCTCATTAGTTAGGAGGTATGGGGGTGGAGCTGGGTTATTGATTATGATATAAAATGGGTACGCTTTTTTTTTTTTTCTGTCTGGGTAAGCTTTTGATTTAAAATTGAGTTAATGAATGCTTAGCAAAAATGTGCTATGAACTCTTAATTTGCAAAAGTGTTCCATTTACATTTTCCAACGAAGCCACTTTGCTCGTTTGTCTCTTGAGTGGGAACCCATATAAGCAAAAGACGGCATTGGTGCTACCAATAAATATTTTATCCATCTAATATAAGTTTTACTACCCAAATCAATTCTACTATACAACGATTGGGGAGTAAAAAAAGTTGATTAACTTCCATTTAATAGTTATATATATATATATATATATAGTTATATATATAGTTTTATATATACATATACAATCTTTCTACTGAAATAACATGCTTTGAATTATTTAAACCCTAATTATTTGATGTCAGTTCTACATCCAAGCTCTTCTTTCTTCTCAAGAAAGAATGGAGTTCCTAAGGATATGATCTTTTACTGCCGAGTTATTTATGAATATTCACTTCTCACGTTGTGTGCAATGAGGGAAGGTGAGGAACATATTTAAGCCTGCCCGTGCTTCTAATCTTTCTGACCAAGTTAAGGAGCTAAGACCCGATAGCTAAGATGACATCATCCCAAACTATATCCATCCGGTACACAGGTTGTTTCTGTTAATATGTTAATAATGGTCAATGTATGTTATCTTCAGAAAGTCCTTTTTTCTACAAGTGGGTTCATTAGGTTCTACTGTTTAGACCTTATAAGAACAGAAAAAGTTCCATGCAATTTTCGTATCTTCTTTTAAGTATTCTCAATCCGTGACAAATTCTGCTCAGGCACACATAAGAATAATATTGTAATGGGATTAAATAAAACCTCAGAAAATAATTTCTGCTTTTTCTCATATTACACAGTAATTTTATTTAACCGTGGGAGTAATTTTATTTAACCTTACATTTTTTACTGGAAGGAAAACAATACAGAAACAAACTTTTCCAAGTGCTACACAACAATCTTGCATTATTTTGAGATTTCTGCCTCAGTGCACTCACTAGTGGTGACTTAACAAAATACAGATAAGATCATTTCAATTTCTATGATTGGAATAATTTGCTTCTGTTTCATTCCTTCTCCATATTAGTTTTTGTTCTCTGGATTTAGTTGAGCCATAGCCCACAATTTTAGTGCACTATACTCAAGATGGCTTGGTTTCAGAACTAGATGAAGCAGGCTCTAAGGAAAACCATCATGGAGATATTCGAGGAAGTCAACTTTCACAGCCCTATAAGATAGCGCACAGTTCTTTTATTGCCAGTGTTGGTAACGTAGACATTTAAAGTCAAAAGTCCCAAGTTTGCAAATAACTCAGCTTTTATTCTTTAAGTGCTGTTTTACGTCACTTAAAGATTTTCTCACAGAACCTTCAAATTTGGGTTCCAACAATACAAAAAGTAGAATTGTAAACCTAACTCCTGCAAATAGAATCACAGAATTTTGAGCTAGTCTGAAACATCTTTCTTGGGATAGGTATTCATATACATACCCAAGTAATAATATCCATGTCCATATATGAATCTTTATTTCTAAACACACACATATATAGAGATGATGTGCCTACACATTTAAGATATTGTGTAAAATGTCCAATAAGCCGGGCAAACTTTGGATTCAATATGCAAGGCTTGGTTGTGATAAAATAACAAAGATGCAGGTTATCACCATACATGAGGTATATTTCCTGGACAAGTAGAAAAAAATGGGAAGAAAACCTTTTTTGTTCTGAAGTATATGTTAAAAAGTACTGGTCTAGTCCATCTGTCTCAGTTTACATAGAAGACCACTGCAACCCAGAGATGTTGACTGATTTATCAGAAGGCAACACTTAACTGGGAGCAGAGACAGAACCGAATCCAAGGACTGCTGAATCCTATACAGTGCTTTTCCTACTACAACACACTTTTCACTTATTTCTCTTTCCTAATACTGGGAAAGAGAATTAACGAAAACATTGGTGGGAAATTTCCTGAATTCCTGAATCTTGTACTGAACTGTCCAGTAACACCCTATGAGATATCTGAGGGAAATGCATTCATAGGAAATAAGATTACACAATTTCCCAGCCCAAGTATAGGACCCAAGCATGGCATGGAAGTGAGCTAAACCAGACTACTGACTTTAGAGGCAGGATTAGAATAGAAGCAAGCCATATGGTTTCCTGAGCCCCTTTCCCTCGAAGACCTGCCCTGAATTTTGACCATCTGTGACATATTCAATGTCCATGAATGGCTAGCCCAAGTAGAATCCAACAATGAGACCCACTGAAATCGTTAGAGTTCTAGCCTAGGCCTCCTGTCTCTGTTTTCTCAGATTGGGGCACTCTCCAAGCAGAAACAGAACTTTTTGATCACCAGTCAAGTGGAGATAGAAGAAAAAAAGCCTTTACAGAGCAAGCCACAAAATATTAGATTATCAAGTCCTTCATCCTTTCTACCTGCAAATGATAAAAAGGCCAAAAAGGGCTTTCCCAATGTAGATTGCCAAACATTTAACTGCGATTGTACCACTTAGAAAATATAGCCCAGAAAATGGCCAGAGAATTAGCCACTCTTTTTGGTGGAGAAGTAAAGATGAGGCCCAGAGCAGAACTATGAGCTTCTTTTAGGAAACATCAAACTTTCAACTGTCCTCAGGGGGCAATGATTCTTCACTGGTACCATTGTGGAGTATTTTCTCTAGTGTGACTCTGTGGATTGATTAACTTAGAAAGTCGTTCTGAGCCTGTATGAATGAGAGCTTCTGTATTAGTGTCAAGATAAAGCAGTGTTACTTTATTATTATCTACAATGGCTAGTGAGAATTAGCCATGAATAGGAAAAGGTAAAGAGAAACATTTCTGCTCCCACCTAAATTAGATTCTGATTTCAATAAAGCCCTACTTTAAAAAATAATTCTCTTCCAGTTAAAATTCAAGGTTTAGGGAGCAAAAGCAATTTGTAAAGAGGATTAAAGTGACTAATGGGATTTTAATATAATGAATTGAGGTTTTACATATATCCACTCATTAATAAAGGGAAGGAGGAGGAACACTCACAAGATTAATCTCATCATTTCACAGTGTGGCATGTAATATATAGCTTATTGGATTCTAAATGTGGGCAGGGCCTCTCTTAGGCATTGACTGAGTTGGTGGGAAGGGACAAGATGAACACTGAAGGAATGAACTCTCAGTAACCTTACATTCTAGAAAGGGAGACTAATTACCTAAAAAGACAGGAGAAATAAGCTCTGGGCACAAACCCAAGAAATGGCCGGTAGAGGCACAAATGGAGTAGAACATTCTGGAAAGGGCTCAAGGGAAGGTTTCACGGAGGAAAAAACCAGTTGTATAGGACTTAGAGTGTGAGAAGGAGTTCCCACATGGGAGAATGGGGAAATAACATTCCAGGCTGAACAAAGAGCTTGAATTGTGACCCTGAGCACTGACCGAGGGTAGCTTTCATGGAGAAGAGCAGCAGCTTGTAGCACGCGGGCATCAGAATGTTGAAATGAGATGTGTCTGAAGGCGTCCATTGGGGTGAATGCTGAGAGGACACATTCTCTCACTGGTGAAGAGCCATTTGCTCAAAGTCTTCAGCTTTGGGGAAATAATGAGCGATGTGGCAGACCAGTGTTTCAGGTGCGTCAGCCTGGGAGTAGGTGAAGGTGAGTTCAGAGGTAAGAGAGTGGAAGCAGAGGTACCAGTTATGCTTCTGGAACAATTTAGGTGGGAGACAACATGGGCAAAATTCCACAGATTGCCCTCCTCAACAAGATATTTAATGTGAAAGGTCAGTTTCCAGTTTTTCCAGAAACTCATGTTTAATACTCTTGACCTGCACCTGTTCTCAAATGGCGTAATTGTTTTTTATTTCAGGGCAATGTTGTTTGGCCTCAAATGTATTTCTTATGAGAAAAAAAAAAAAGAAATCTGGGGCACACAGAGGTTGTAGTTACCAATATAGTAGCTTCATTTACGGTGGGAATTTAAAAATTTTGAAAGATACGTCTGACACCTTGCAAGGTCTTCAATTACTTTGAACATTTATTTTGGAAAATTTTACACACAAAACGTGTAGAGAATAGTATAATGGACTTTGACGTACCCATCATACAACTTCAATAATTACCAATACTTTGTTATTTGTGTTTCCGCAGTGGCTTACATTTATTGTTTCTCATCTGTCTACAATATGCCAGGCACTCTGCTAGGTCCAGTATACAAAGATGAATTAAAAGTAGTTGCTACCCTCAAGGAAACTCTCAGTTGTATAAGGGTATGTAGAGTATAAACAAAGAAAATGCAATACATTATGGTAGCTAAATCAGTACGAGTCCGAGGTATAAAGAATGGAAAGTAATTAAGCCCAAGTGGAAGAGATAGAAGTGATCAGAGATGACTCCCCAGAGGACATGATTTCTAAGCTGGGTTTTTAATGGATAAAGAGAAGTTTATCAAATTCATATGCCAGAAAGTTGCTTGCACAAGTTCTACATGCGGGGTACTGGGTGAGGTAATACCAAGATAGGAACATGGTATAAAATGTGGAATTCCTGGCACAAAAACAGAAAAAAATGTAAAGGGAAATAAACATAGTTTTCGTCCCTCTCCTTGATTATATAATTAACCTTGCTGTCCAGCACAATGCTTGATATGTAGAACATACTAAAAAAATGATGGCCTGAGTGTAATTTACTCCCATGCAGTAATAGTACCAGTGCACTCCTACTTGTGCTCCATACTTGAGAGCCTCTAGTGCCTCCTTCAAGTTTCCAAAGTAACTTGGAAACTGTTGATTGGTTGATTACGATTGTTTTACTTTCTTTTTTTCTCTGCTAGAAAGATTTAACATCAATATTACCCTGCAAAGCAGAGATAAACCACACACCAAAAGCATCTGAGGTAGCTGTTCGTTAGAACCTTATGGCCCTGGGAGATAATTTCAAATCAGACGTCCAGCAGAGAGCTGAAAAAGCCCAGCTTAGATGGACTTTGATTGGGCTGGGAAAGTAGCCCTTTCAATTCCATAACTGGGAAAAAACAACAACTACAACTTGGATTTCTAAGTGAAATTGAACAAATATCTACTAAGCCCCTACTGTGTGAAGGGGAATAAAGGACATGGGGCATTTTACCGTTCTTAGGAAGTTTCCAAATTAAAGACCAAACAGCTCCTGAATAACTAATCCAAGATGAAGAAGTGTCTGGTCGGGGGAGCAAGGCCTTTAGAAAACACAAAGAGAAGAGCATCTCATCCAGTTGGAAAATTTCAGGGAAGGCTACACAAAGATGGTGGTATTTGAAATCTGATGAGTTGAGGGATCAAAAGACTTTGATAAGTAAAGACTGGAAGCTAAAAATAGGAATTTAAACTGTAATTTAAAGGAAAAAAAAGGCAGCTTCTTGAAGTCATTATTGTAATCAGGTTGGTTCTAAAAAGCCCATTAATCCACTTGAGATATAATTAATCCATGTAAATGTCTGCTCTGAACCTGGCAATGTGCTTGGTACTGATTGGTTTGGGGACTATTATTGTTTTAGTTTTGCTTACTTTGGGAACCCATTTCCCACCCCAGCCTGGAGCAGAGAGGTGGAATCTTAGTGAGGAGGGATGAGGGTGGAGGAGTTGTACATTTCAATGACTTCCAGCCAAAAAAAACCAGGAACACACCTGTGGTCAAACAATTTGGCTTCCTTACTTTTTGCGGAAAAGGAGAACCACGACACCGTGGAGAACTGTGGGGCATCTCGGTAACAGAGTGTTAGAAAGGACTTCTGGGATTCGAGCTTGTGTTAGAGGATTATGATTTAGGAAGCAGGGCTTTGTTCAGGTGGAAGTCAGGTAATCCAGGGTAATTGGCTTAATAAATCTTACGTACCAGGTAGCAAAAAATAGACAAAAAGGCTAAAACTGTAATTGGCAAAAAGCAAGCTACGTTAGCTAGAATGGTGGATACTTGGTTATTTTTGTGGTTTAAAACGAAGTTCATGTTTGTCCTCTTCTCAGCCTTGATTACGAGTGGTCTTTGTTTTTTTCTTGATCCATAGGTACACAGTGGTCTTGTCTGATGTTAGTACTCTGTGAAATTGTTTATATTCAACAAGAGAATGCCAAAGCCTACCTGATAAACCTGGGCAGCTCTCCTCACGGTCTAAGGAGCATGCTTTCTCTCATACATGATAAGGGAGAGGGCAGAGTAAAGTGAGGGCAAGTGAAACTCTGAGTTTAAATCCTAATTCAGTAACTCTCAACCAATTACTTAACCTTCCTGAGTTCGAGTTCCTTCTGTAAAATGAGGCTAATAAGCCCAGCCTTTCAGGATTGTTGTAGGGCATACAAACATATAAGTGAAATATCTAGCTCAGTGCTTGGGATACAAATAGAAGCCAATAAATGCCTTTCTTGTAATTATGAAAAGATAACACGTTCCTTGAGTTATGTCAGCAGTTCTCAAACTTTACGTGTATCAAAATCACCTAGATGGTGTGTTGGAATACAGATTGCTCTTCCTCACCCTAAGAGTTTCAGATTCAGTAGATCTAGGTTAGCGTCTGAGAAGCTGCATTTCTAATGATTTCTCACTTTAGACTGCTGTTCCAGGGCACACACTTTGAGAACCACTGAGTTAGGCAATAAATCTGAAAGGCCAAACCCATGATGTTTGCAATGATTTCTTCACTGAGTTCTTTGGCACCTGCTGAGCTTTATTCTAGAACAGTTGTCAGTCATCTTGTTATATGTTAAGTATTTTAAACTTGGTGGGTCATGAAGTCCGTTATAACTGCTCAGCTTTGTTGTTGTAGCACGAAAGATATAAAACTGAATGTGTGTGCCTGTCTTCCAATAACACTCAAATCTGAATTTCATACAATGTTCATGTGTCACAGAATTTTATTTTTTAACCATTGTAAACGTAAAACAATACCACTGAAAGATCAAAAACAGGTAGCAGGCTGGAACTTGACCTTTCACTGTAATTTGCCAGCCCCTACACTAGAGTTGGCAATAAAGGAACCCATTGAGAAGGGGTCTCAGGTTGGTAAGATGTCGCCTTTTGGAAACTTATCTAGGTTTTTCTGAGTCCTTAGTCTCATTGAGTGGATGGGGGTCTAGTCTTTCCTTTTGGGTTGATGGAATTATCTGCCAAATTAGCAAGTGATTTGAATTAGGGTGTATGTGTTTGTGCAGTGTTTTCCCTTCCCCTAATTTTACAATTTCTAGGCCAATTTAGAGGGTTGTTATATAAATTAAGCCATCAACATGATTGTGTTACACAATGAGTCAATGCTGGGGCTAGACAATTAGGGTCCCCCCTTCTTACTGATTTTTGTTTAGGTTTCATTGCCTCTTGGACAAGGAAGACATTATGCTTTTTTCATTGAGTTTATAAACGCTTATCTTGTGGGTTTGTTAAAGACACATTTCAACTCTTCAAAGTAAACTGGTCGTCCGACTCTTGTCTTACATTGAGTCTTATGCGTCGAGGACAAATACATTGAATCAACAAAGGTTTTAAAAAGTAAAATCACCTTAAGTCTGAATTCTCTTGAAAATGAAAAATCTATAAATAGTGGTGAATTTCATGTTTTTTGAAGTGAGACTGACTTGAAGTCAGTTCACAGCTCTGCTTTTGACTGTCCACATGGTCTTGGACAAAGTTTATAACCACCCTGAACGTCGGTTCTCTCAAAAATGGGGAGAATAATAGTAGCTACCTCATAGGATTATTGTGAGAAGTAAATTAAATGATATTTCTTAAAATTAAGTTTAGCACAGTGACTGGAACACAGAGCTCACCAAATACTTTGTATTACTGACAGAGTTAGTATCATTGCTGTCTTTGTTCTTAACTTCCATCATACCTATTATTAAACATGATTGTTTATTCAATCATCCATGAAATGAAGGTTCTTAAAAGTGATCTGTGTACCAGGCACTGTACTGGGAACTTAACGGTGCTAGTAATTGGGAACTTAAAGGCATAGTTTTAGCTAAGAGGGGTTTACACACAGACAAATTGGTTTAGTAAATTTTCCTGGTCTCACATCTTTGCAAGGCGTAGGGGGACATAAGAAGAGACTGACCAGTACTATTTAGAAGGTGGGGAACATTAGAAAGGACTCATAGAGGTGACCTTTGAGCTGAATCTGAGTGACACTTTTAAGCACTCAGCATCACACATCCTTGGGAACTACAGACAGTTGATATAACCTAGTTTCACATTTTCAAGGACACTTTGTGTTGATCCCAGTTTCTAAGTCTTCCCTCCCATTCTTCCCTTTTCTCCCACAATGCCTTCTCTTACCCAAATGCCACCCATATTTACCCATTTCAGCCCAGATCAAAACCTACCCTCTCTCTAATACCACAGTTCCTCCTTAATCTGAATTCAGTCAGTCCTGATGTATGTCATACAAGTTATACTTGATAATAACAGACCTTCATGCACTGTTCCCCAAGTCGTTTACTTGGTGTTCATTTATGTTCTCCTCAGCCAGAGAAGAAAACACTCTACCTCAGCACAGAGTGAATTTTCCCAGTATTTCCATAGGGTCCAGAGCAGTACAAAGTATATCATGGAAGCACAACAAATATGTATCAGTGGGTTTCTCACTGCATCTTTGATAGCTTGTCCCTTTAAATCAATACACGTATCTCATCTTAACACCATCCCCATCCCACTTTCTTCCAACCTGACTTCATATTCTTAAAAGGGAAATCTTTCCAGACATGCGACTGAGCTGATACTCAAGATTCTTCTGTTTCACTTATAAAATAAAATCTCCGTGTCTTTGCATATAATACAAAGGTCACTGTCAGACCAGTGCCTATCTGACTGATCTCATCTCTAGTCATTTCTCCTTTTTTTTTCCCTCTTTCTTCCCAACTTTATGTTTCAGCAACACTAAACTTAAGTTCCCTGAGCATTTTGTGTGGTCTCCAGCTACCATACTTCTGCATATACTGTTCTCTCTCCCAGAATGCCCTTCCCTCCTCATATTCCTGGAGACATCTTTTCAACCTTCAAATCATAGTTCATATTCTTCCTTCTCTGGGAAGCATTTCTTGACTTCCTGAAGCAGAAAACGATGCTCTGGCCCTGAGGCCTCTGTGCCCCTTCCCCACCCTCACCTGGGCCCATTTTATGTTCCAAGGCTATCAAACTCATTATTTCCCAAGCACCCCATGCTATTTCATGTGTCATGCCTTTCCCTGAATTATGACTGTCCCTCCTTCTAGAATAAAATTCTCATTGCCCCTCACCTGATTAACTACTACTTATCCTTTAAGCTCAGCTCAGGAACCACCTAACTGGATGAAGTACCCATATCTGTTATCCCAAAGCACTCTGCCTTAGCACTTCAAATTACATTAAACTTGATTTCTATGCCTTTCTCTTCTACTAAACTTCAAGCACCACATAGGCAGAGCACTTGTCTCTGTACCCTCAGTGTCTGTGGGATTGAGTAGATGGATGGAGTGATGATAGATAGGCAAGTGTATTCAGAGGTTCTGGTAATAAACCCAGAGTTCCCATTACAGTCTTGAATGAATGTAATGTTTAAACATGTTGTTTAAGGCAGGCTTTCTCAACTTCAGCACTATTGACATTTTTGACTGGGTGACTTTTTGTTGAGCGTGCTGTCCTCTGCATGCTAGAGCTATTGGCAGCATCCCTGGCCTCTACCTACAAAATGCCAGCAGCACCTTTCCGCAAACTTTGACGACCAGAAGTGTCTCCGGGCACTGCTGAATCCCGCAAGGGGAAGAAGGGCAGGCAAAAGTACCTCTCACCGGGTTGAGAACCACTGTGTTGAGGTATGATCAAACATAATTTGTGTTTTTATATACACATATAAAGTCTTTTTATATACATATATTTTTAATTCACTAAACTGCATTTAAGTGTGAAAAGATTATAGCATTGGAAATCAAACCTGAATGGTGAGAAAGGGAATGATTTTCCATTACAAAAGTAATAAACAATCATTGTAAGAAGTTTATAAATATACAGAAAGAAAGAAATATGAATAAAATGCCCATAATCCCACCATTCAAAGAATAACCATTGGTAATATTTTGTTCCTTTAAACTTAATAATACTGTATGTAAAAAAGTTTGTGTAGTTTAAATTCAACAGTGGAGCAGAAATCTTTTTATATTAGATTATAGGTCCTTCATAAATATTTTAATGCCTACATTATATTCTATAAATGTGTACAATATAATTTACTTACCCTGATTTTAGGACATGTAAGTTATTTGCATTTTATACAGTATTTGAAAAATTCTTTAATAGAATCTTTGTGTGTGAAGTTGCTTACATATTTAGAATTATGTTCTTAGGATAGAGTCTTAGAAGAAAAATTAATGGAACAAGAGAACGGGCTGTTTCATGTATCCTAGCACATATTTAAGATCAAATTGCTTTTCAAAGTGGTGGCACAAATTTACTTGCCCGTCTGTAATGTAGGAGTGCCCAGGCTTTTGTGCTCACTGCACTGTCACCATCTGCTGTTGATCAGGGGACATTCTGAAGGTGGGCACTGAGGACCATGTTGGCAAACTCAATGTTAAGAAACTGTGTCTTAGGGCTGAATTGCTAATGCTTTTTAATCTAACATTAAGAATCATAATTATGTGCAGATATGAACTTCACATTGTAGCCTGAAGATGCTCTTCTTGTTCTGCTTTCTTGTCAGTCAAGATGCACTTCCTTTATGAAATGATCTCCACTTCTTAACAATGATCATGCCCATCACAACCATCAAGAGTGGCATTTAGTAGGCATCAGATTATTTATTGAAAAAAAAAATGGCTTTTTTTTTTTTTTTCTAGATGAAGTAATACCTGGGCCTGTATGGATTTAGGAGGAAAATTGGAATACATAAAATTATTGCTATTATTAATAAATGTTTCCTGAGCCTTACTAATATATGCATTTTACTGAGATACATTTAAATAGCAGGGAGCGAGAGTAATGTCTCTTTTTAGAGGTATGCTTGTGTTCATCTCAAGTAAGAATGTGTGATATCTTGTTTATGTGACAAAGTCTGGAACTAAGAATCATAGATCTTTTGAGTAAGAAGATATGAAAGCCCATGCAGTCAAACTCCCTCCTATTACATGTCATGATAAAGTAATGAGCTACACAGAGTTCCTTTGTGAATTAATGGTAGAACTTGGCTGTAGAGGCAGGGCAGCATTCACGTTAGGAGACACTGAGCCTTGAAAATAGACAGACACTGGTCAAATCCCACCCCTGAAACATGCTGGCTGTTGGTCCTATGTAAATCACCAAACTTCTTGAACTTCAGTTTCCTCATCCATAAAATAGAGGTCATCAAAATGTCAGCTTCATAGATCTTCAAAACCATAGAGTGATTTTGAATCATAGAATAATTTTGAGACAAGGCACACACCCTATTGTAACTCAAATTTTCTAATTATTGCTTCAGTCTCCCCTCTTCTTACAAAACCAGTTTAGGTAGAAAGGCTCCTAAACATTGTGAACAGAGCTGTCAAAAACGTAATTTTCTTTATGCTGATTCTGAGTACTTTGTGTTGCAACTTATACTATGCTGGGTTCTGCCACGTATCAGATAGTTCACAGGTATTTTCAATAACCACTTTTATAGGTGAGGAAATTTGTTCAAAGGAGCTAAGAAACTTGTCTCATTTCTGAGAAACCAAACAGCAGAGTTGGAATCAACCACAGACTTCAGAAGCTAGAACTCATGTTTTTTCCACTCTAACCTTCTTCGTAAGTGCTAACTTTTTTGTTTCGTTTGTTTGCTTGTTTGTTTGTTTCTAAATCTCTACAAGTAAAGAAATACTCTAAGGTTCCTAGATTAGTAAGATCAAGGTAGTATACTGGGGGCAAGTGCTTTCCCAGACATCCATTTGAATAGAATTAAGTACATGAGTGACTTTATATCTCAGTAAACTCATGGTTATTAATGACTTGGTCACAGAAACTCTCTCATGAATAAACAGGAGAATACTGAAGACCCGGCAGCAATGAGATATATTGATGATGTGATACCAAATTTAAACAAATTACAGGGAAAAATGGATAATGATAAAATAATTAGAAGCCAGAAGCACCTGAACAAACACCCAAATCCTACGTCTGTCTTCACTATATTCAGCAATTCCTAAATATCACTGGTGCCTTGAAGAAGAAATTAGCAGAAGCTTTTAAACATCACCTGAGTGAAAAGCAGAATTAACTCCTTCCTGTTATTGCAAATGTTCGAGGAGCCACAGAGGGAATTAGCCAAATGCCTTCTTTCATGACAATAGAGGTTGCATAGCTAAAATTCTTTTTAGAAAATATACCTCTGTTACAAATTTGCACATAAGCTGTAGGTCCCTAACAAGATTTTAGACTAAAAATGTAATGCTCAAAATAGTAAGCTGGCTTCAGTATTCTTATATATCTCTTCTAGAATACAACAACAATAAAACTAAGATATAGCGTAGCATTTTGTAGGTGTTTTCAAGGGAAATGCAAAATCAGCAAAGAAACCGTGTAGTTGCAAAATCTTTGTAAACTTCAGAGTTGACCTGCCTTGCTAATATATTTCAAATACACACATTTTACAACAGTAAGAACTATTTTTGCCAGTGGCTCTCTAAGGTGAGTCTAGAAATATTTCCATGAAGCACATCTCCTCACCCTACCACATTCCAGAAGGACCTGAAATGTCTGTTCTTTAGGGAACAATTTAAATCCTAGAACAATTATTTAAGGAAAGTCTGTCAACTCCTTTAAATACATTTTCTCAGGCTGGGAAGGGAGGGAAGTTTTTCAGGTGGACAAGGATTGCTTGAGATCTTATGCCATGACGTCTACACCATGTCACCTCCTCTTAGAGAACTTCCAATCATTTCATTATAAATGGTGTCATTCCATTCGTGGTGTTTCCTTGCAGTGCTATGTTCTTCACTCTGGGATGTGGCTTATGTTTTACACAGTAAAGACACAGAAAGTCTGCTGATGCATCAAGTACATTATGGATTCTGAGGTACCAAGATTATTGGTCTGAGGCCAATACCAGGTATAGGCAGGGATATAGGATAGGAATTGACTAACTGGCCATCCTTTCCTTGCTTTGCTTCTTTGTGTACCTTCTCCTAAATATGGATGAGTGCTGACTACATTCGTAACTATGCTGGGAAAGAGTAGAGGCAAATCCCAAGTAGAGAGGTAAAACTTACTTAATGACATTCTTATTTCCTTCTCTTTGATTATATAGGATTACTTGAAGTTGAAACAAAGTAAACAAATGAGAGATTTCTCTCTTCCCTGGAATCCATACGCTGCTAGAGAATATTTATGTAAAGTGCCTCCTAATTAAAATAATCTTCCCCAAACACTTTCTAACATAATGATAAACGTCTTACTCTGTAGATGAGAATTAGGAGTCTCATAATTGAGCTTTACCCTGTCTTATCACCTATTGCTCCATGTTAGCTCCGTTTTTTCCTTCACATGCTAGAAAATTTGGTTAAAGAGAGTCCAAAGACACTTTTTTACAGAGACCTTTAAAAGCCATCTTTTTGCCATATTCTTACCAAAAACCATAACTGAGTAGTTGGCATGCATCCTTGTTCACCTTGAAGAAACAGGACAATGCTTAGTGAGCTGCTTACCAAAGGGCAGGAGATCATCTAGCCCGACTACTCCAGCATTCACGGCATGTTTGCTCCTGTCTGATTCTGCCCACGTGTCTGTCTTCCCTGAAATTACCTACCTGCTCCCTTCCATCCACGTGAGTCGAGGATATCATTAAGGTCGAGCCCATTCTCCTTTCATTTCTTTAATCTCTGCTTTCCTTATGATTGTTACTGCACAAAATCTACTCTGCTATTCTAGTTTTTGCTTCCACTGTACTTCTTGCATCTCTTCTTTTAAGTAAAACTTCTTGAGCACAGGAAGCATGCACTAATGTGTATTATCCATAGCATATATAGCACCTGTCCCACCGAATGTAGGATTTCCTCAGTACATCGTTGTTTAATATGAAGAAATACATATGGCAGAGTTACATGATTCCCTGAGAAAAATCGAATAACTGAGTAATAGGAATACTAATTTATAAAAAAAAATAATTCGTAATGATATTTTATTACTTATAAATCACTATGATAGGTACTCCCATTTTATTTTTGCCACAAATATATGAAGAGAAAAATGTTTATAACTTTCATTTACAGATGAAGACACTGAAGGTTAGAGAAATTAAATGACTTCCCAATGTTGTTCTGTCAGCATATTCTAACTAAATGTTTAGGCTTTATTTTAAATCCAAATCAGATGGATAATAGATGAGTTGAATGACACTTGAGAGATTGGAGTAAACACCCTAGCTTAGATTGAGACTTAGTCGTAAATCATGTTATTGCTACCTATAAATTTTTAAGCATTTTTCAAGATTTCAACATGTGATTTGGATGGTATGAATTTTTTACTTTTAGTTTCTTTTTGTTTACTACTGAATGAATAAAATGAAAAGAAATACAACCTTTTAGACTTGTTTTAAATAAAATGGTACAAACATGGCTTGTTGGTTTCAGTGTTTGGATCAATGACCAATACTGCTACTCCAATGTTTACATGTATATCTGACAATAGCCCTTATTCTGACTCTGAGGATTTTGAAAGGAGCCAGATAAACAGCACCCCCTTTTACTCCCACCTTATTCTGAAGGAGTAAGAACTAAGATAAAGGAGTGGAAGATGGAGGATGTGGTGTGTTAACGTGGTCTGTTAATGATAGAAACCAGGTGAGAGGCTGTAGCCCAGTGTGAGAGCCACATGGTAACTGCTGACTGGTCCAGAATTAGGGAGTCTCTCAGTCAGAGGTGATGCTGCCCTGGATGGACCCCAGCACATAGCATGGGGAGGGTGGTGCTGCCTGGGGAGATTTAGGCTTGGAAGAACACAGGAGAATCCTGATCCCTGTGGGCAGTTTGCTTCCAGAATGACAGCAGAGAGAAATTAAGCAGAGCAGGGAAGATATCCTTTTCAAATTTACCAATCAGTTAAGTCACTTCTCCCCAAGGAGGGAGGAAGTGAGGGTCAAGTGATGCCAAGATGGTTTAGTGAAGACAGAAATCAAAAGGTGGGAAAGGGGGACTTTTGCCTAACACTGGCCTCTTGGTAATCTCCAAATAGAAAGTGTTAGTTTTAAGAAGTAAAACACACATGGATTGTTAATTTTAAAGCCACTTCTAATCAAAGTGTGTGAAAATGTTCATGGATTGAGTGTACAGTGTGTTAATATTTCCTTAATAGAAGTAGACTTTTTGTTTCTTTGTTTTCATTGCATTTCAGGGACCGCTGTTTTCTGTCTGGGGACCCCTGGGACCTGAATATCCAGGGTACTTAATTCTCATGCAGATTCCGTGGTTCTATTTTCACATTCACATCTTGGGACTGGGCCTAGAACTTTGCATTTTTAACAAGCACCCAAGTGATTGCAGGGCAGTTTAAGTTTATGGAACACTAATGTAAATCTGAGTTATCAAAATCAATTTCCATTTTTTAAAAAAGCTCTGTGTATGTTCATTTTCAGTAATAGTTTGAATTGTTGCCTCTGATGAGTTTTGGGACTCTTTAATTTTTCACGGGAGATAAATGTTATTTATTTCTCAAAACCACAAGTGTCTTCCAAAGTCTCAGAAGTTGTGCCTTTATGCACAAAGAGGATTTTGCATAATCTGTGGTAGAACATGGGGGCAGAGGCTTGATGGAGTTGAATACCTTTTTAGTACACAAAGTTTTTTTTTTTTTTAATTTGAGCTATCACAGATTTTTTTAAACATTTATTTATTAAATGATACCAAACATAAAACCAATTTGTTATTTTGAATTTTGTGATTTGCCTTGGGAATTATCATTGAAAAGCTAATAAACATAAACTTAATATTTACTGAACTTCTAAAGTTCTATTTCTTCTTGAGGCTTTTCTTTGCCTGAGAAATACGTTGTTATTTATAAAGTGGAAAAGCAATGAAAAAATATTCCTCAGTAGTCAAAATTTATTAAGTAAGCAAATGTTTAAAATCATTCCTTTTCCATGAAATAAATTACACCAAAAAAGAGTAGACTCTATTTTCAAAAATATAAAACGTCTCCCATATGCATGCTTCATAAATGTTGTCTTAGTCCGTTTGGCTGCTACAACAAATTACCATAGACTGGGTGGCTTAAACAACAAGCACTTATTTCTCACAGTTCTCGAGGCTGAAGTCTGAGGTTAGGGTGCCAGCATGGTCAGGTTCTGGTAAGAACCCTCCTCCAGGTTGCAGACTGCCGACTTCTGTCTCCTCACATGGTGGGAAAAAAGCCAGCTAGCTCTCTGCCCACTTCTTGTAAGTGCACCAATCCCATTCACGAGCGTTCCACCCTCATGACCTAATTATTCCCAAAGGCCCACAACCAAATACCATCACATTGGGATTACAGTTTCGACATATAAACGTGGGGGACTCACTAACATTCAGTCCATTGCACGCATGATCAGAAATCTCTGAAGTCTCCATGGGGCCTTTCCTGATCCTCCCATTTAAAACTGCATGCCTCCTACCCTTTCTTCCAAGATTATCTGATCGCCTTTTCTATTTCATTTGTCCCCATAGTGCATCATTACTTTGTAATAGACTTTATTTTGTTTATGGTCTGTTTAGTTGTTTATACTCTTGGGTAGTTCACTACTGGATTCCTAGCCCCTAAAATAGTGCCAGGACTTTGTATTGTATTTGTATTTTTGGTCAGAGTTTCAGTGGATTGTAGCCCCTGCTAGATGGAGTTCTTCTCGGGGTGAAGATACTGCTTTACATGAATCCCCATTCCCTTCACACATACCTGGGGTCCCACTCCCTGTGCATATGGCAAAACTTTTTCTGAGTGAAAAATTCACTGCCAGACAGGTGCACATAGGAGACAAAAGAGGAACTAGCAGCCAGTGTCTCCATGACCAGGTCACAGGAGAGCTAGCTAATGGAGTTTTCAGTGAATGAGAAGAGCAGATTCTTTATTGCTTCCCAGGCTGTACCTAGTTATGTCAAAATGTTTCGGAAGATAGTCATTTAATACAAACCTAGCCAACCATAGCCACTGTTCCTTACCTGAAGTCTGTTTTAGAACTCTGTAGGGTATAAATATGTTTCCAGATACTCTTAATTCCTTATAAAATATTTTAGGAAAATATGTGGAAGTTTATTGAAGAAACTCTGATTTAGGATTAAGGGGGCCTTCAAGCTCAGTCCCGGAACACATACTTTCATCATATGTGCTCCTGTTTCATCATAATTATTGAAGAACTGTTAAAGAACCATGCAAAAGTTAACACTTTAGAAGTACTTATTTATTATGGAATTTCTTCATCTTTTTTATACATAATCACAGTGCATCTACTCTATGCTTGACATTAAGCAAGACATGGTGATATTAAAAAAGAAATAATGCAAATATTTAACAGAGCCTGGTACTATTCAAAGCATTTTGTATGTTACTATCTAATTTAATCCTTGCAATAACACAATAAAGCAGATATTCCCATCTTCCTCATTTTACAGATGATATTGAGGATTATACCCATGGTTGCACAGCTGTAGAACCAGGGTTTGAGCATAGTCTGTCCGGTTGGAGAGCCCATTTTTAATAACCATATAATGATTCCATTAATGGTATGGTTTCCTTCCTAAAGAGTTCAAGACGGGAAGAGATACATAAACAGAAACATCATAAAATGTGATGAAAGGGATGTGATAAAGACAAAGCAACAAACTCTGTTCACTGGAGCTGGGGAAAACTTCAAAGAGAGATAGCATCATAGGCTTTGAGGGATGGCTAGAAGTTTTCCAAGTGAAGGAACAAGATAGACTGAAGATAGAAGGAAGAGGAATTTTAAGAATCAATCTCCTTTTTGAATTAGTTTATACTGGTTTTCAGCAGTTCCCATCCATACTCTTTCTTGCAGATACAGCTTGAGCATTGTGGAACCAATGCTCAAACTTAACTTGTGTTCATTTGTAAAGAAACCTAAGAGTCACTGTCTGAAACCATAACAAGTTAAATGCTAAGTGTATCCTTATAGGATAGCCATTGTAATAATAGAAGACAGTGAATACACAGTGCTAAATATAATTACTTAAAAGTACAAAAGTGGGCTTCCCTGGTGGCGCGTGGTTGAGAGTCCGCCTGCCGATGCAGGGGACACGGGTTCGTGCCCCGGTCCGGAAAGATCCCACATGCTGCGGAGCGGCTGGGCGCGTGAGCCATGGCTGCTGGGCCTGCACGTCCGGAGCCTGTGCTCCGCAACGGGAGAGGCCACAACAGTGAGAGGCCCACGTACCGCAAAAAAAAAAAAAAAAAAAAAAAAAAAGTACAAAAGTTACTTTGGCTGCCGATTGTCAGAAGCCTAGAGTTGCACCATGTCATCCATTTGGCCTTGTGACTATCCTCTTTTATGCTATTCTTGAAATAATGGCCTTAGTGCATGTGAAAAATACCTTATTTTAAACCTTTCTTTCCTCTTCAGTGTTGTCAACTAAACTCTCTACAGCAGGTAGTAAATGGAACCTTCCCCCTCTGGTCAAAGTAACCATCTAGAGATTTCTATAGACCTACTGATTTCAACATGTTCCATCGTGGTTGGATTTCAGTTTTGTTTGGTATCCCACAGCTGTGAAGGATTAATCGCCAGGACTGTGCCCGGCAATGTTAATCTTTTCATAGGCTGTGCTTGTCCATCACTTACCTCCTCTAATAAGGTGTCTGCAACTGCTGATATTCATGCTGGTGAAAATCAACACAGCTCTTCCAGGAGCTGTTTGATGTCAAAGACACAGAGCAGGACTGAGTACTCTTATTCTTCCTGTCAGCTGCACATATCGGCTAATTTAGCTTAGATTATTTTAGAGGTTTGCCTGTCTCCCAGATAGCTCTATTGAAGGGGTCCTATAATAAACACCTAAGAAAGATACTGCTGCTTACTTCTGCAAATAAATGGCATTTAAGGAATGACTGGTCCAAAGTCTTACTTTCTCTCTCAATTTAGTTGATAAATCCACTGAGATCCACTTAAAGGGAAACCACACTTCCTGTGTCCTCTTTATCAGTTTTTATTATAGAGTAAGATGAAAAAAGTCTGTACTTATTCCTGCCTCCAGAGGAATTTGTAACTTTCCTGGCTTACTCAATAGTGTGATGTTGTTAGAAAGGACAGTGGGTTTCTTTTGCCCTTTGAATTTAGTAGAAGTCTTTCTTTTCCATGCATTTCTCCGTTCAGCACCATATTTTCCACAGGAGTGAGCACGGTGGTAAGTTTTGTAGATGTTACATTTGATTTGTGTTCTTCTGAGGAAGAAGTTCACTGGCCATTGGGAACCCCGCGTACCACATCCTCTGGGCCATAAAAGTGGGTCTCCTCAGTCTGGTAAATGTCACGTGGATCCTTCCTATAACACTTCCATTAGGACGTTTTAAACGCATACTGAGAAAGGTTACTAAGGCAACCGGAGGCCCAGGTAGTAGCAGTTTGTGACAGGTTGATGAAATGTACAACTGTAATCTTTGACTGGCTCAAGGATTAGACTCCTAATTTCCTCAGAAGATAAAACTGAGCCACATTTTGCAAGTATTCTTTTATTTTTTAATTTTTAAAATTTTTTTAATTTTTATTTTTTTAACATCTTTATTGGAGTATAATTGCTTTACAATGGTGTATTAGTTTCTGCTTTATAACAAAGTGAATCAGCTATACATATACATATATCCCCATATCTACCCCCTCTTGCGTCTCCCTCCCACCCTCCCTATCCCACCCCTCTAGGTGGTCACAAAGCACCGAGCTGATCTCCCTGTGCTCTGCGGCTGCTTCCCACTAGCTATCTGTTTTACATTTGGTAGTATATATATGTCCATGCCACTCTCTCCCTTTGTCCCAGCTTACCCTTCCCCCTCCCCGTGTCCTCAAGTCCATTCTCTACGTCTGTGTCTTTATTCCTGTCCTGCCCCTAGGTTCTTCAGAAGCATTTTTTTTTTTTGTAGATTCCATAGATATGTGTTAGCATACGGTATTCCTTTTTCTCTTTCTGACTTACTTTGCTCTGTACGACAGACTCTAGGTCCATCCGCCTCACTATAAATAAGTCAATGTCGTTTCTCTTTATGGCTGAGAAGATGTGGCACATCTATGCAAGTATTCTTTTAAGAGAGTCATTGGGCAAACTCCTGCCTCCCTCCCTTCCTTCCTTCCCTGCAGGCTACACCTCTGAAAGGATCTGAGGCTAGAAATCAGAGACTATCATGAGAATCTGAGAATAACCAGAAACATCTCCTATACCATGTGCAAATCAAACCATTGCTTTTAGATAATTTTATATTCTGTTTGGTGATTTAATTATAGTTATTAATATTATTGATAGTACAATTAGTGGATTTTCCATACCTATAATAGTACCCCAGAGGCTTCCACATGCATCTCATTATTTGCCTCCATGACCCTTTATGGCAGGAAAGGCACGGATCAATTATTCCATATCTGAAGATCATGGGCGATGAAGGTCTTGGGGAAGAGTGTAAACCTGCTCCAGGTTATGTGGTTGATTAGTGAGGAGGTGACTGGCCCAGCAGCAAAACATGGGCTTTGAATCCAGACAAGCCTGATTCATTCTCTCTCTCTCTCTCTCTCTCTCTCTCTCTCTCTCTCTTTCTCTCCCACTTCCCTTTCTTCCTTGCTTGCTTGCTTGCTTTCTCTTTCTTCCATTTAAAAATTGGGACACTGCTAATAAACATAAACATACACCAGAATTATTGTGTGCTAGGGTGAACTTTAATGTATATAAAATGTTTTTATATGATAGATGCTATGCAAATGTTAGTAATTATTTCTGTTACTCTGACTTCTGTTAGGTACTCCTTTCACCATATTGTTCGTTCTACTCAGTTCAAGGAAAAACTGTCTTCTCAAGCACTTTATAAACTTATATGTAGTAGTCACTGTTTTTTTGCAGGTGTTATGGTTTACTTCTTGCTTTTGCTGCTAGGAAGCTCAATGTCAGATTTAAAACCCACGTTGAATAATTGCATACTGCCTAAAAGCATTATAATTCATTTCTTTATATTTTTGACTCATCTCTCACTTTTAATCTATTATTTTATTCTGCTACAGTGAATATACATTTTTGAATATCACCTCAAATGAGGTGGGAAAACATAACAAAACAATAAATACATAATAATAATGATGAAGTCAGAGCAAACTTTTAAAGGAAAGTAGTCTGAATTTTTATCTATTTGACTCCTTATGGAGGTAAAAGTTTATTTGCTTTTAAGTATAACTTAAAGTAAATAATAACTAATGTTTATTGAATTCCTATGTGATACAAGGCACATCAAGGTTCACTGAGAATGTTAAAAGCAGATCCTTATCAAAAAGTTTGCAATCAAATTTAGACATGTACAAACATGTATAGACATGTATAGACATGACGTGTTAGATGTCTGAAGTTGAACAATCATCAGAAATACACAAAGACACATGGCACAGAAACTGGTCGTATACTAAATGAGCTTTGCTGAGAAATAAAAATGTAAACCCTTAGTTTACACCCGTCATTCCATTCAAAGAATAAGCACCCAATTTTGCATTATATTCTTCCCTTTTTCTCTCTGGTACAATTGGAATAATGAAAGGAGGATGTTACTGTATTTAGCATAAGAAGCTAGTACCATCCCATAGATGTCTGAATTTAGGTAATTTCTCCTTAATGGTCCTAAGTTTCTATATTTGTAAAATGGAATTAGGAGCCCTAAAATTTCCTTAAGCTATAAGGTGCTTATCTCAGAAGTAGCTTCACGTCACCTCTCTCTCAAGTGATCAATTATATTTATTCAAAAAAAAAAAAAAGATTTCACCTTATGCAAGAAAATTGCAGAGTAGATGATAAGTAGATTTTTAAAATTTCTTGCATAGAGACAGATAGAAAATCATTTTATCAAGTGTAAAGATTGCTAGAGATGGAAGTGGCCTGGAATTTCTCTCATTTTACAGACGAGGAACCTGAGCCTCAGAGGGATTGAGGGAATTTTACAAAGTCATCTCTTAGCTGCAGATCTGGTGGCTGACGTCTTTCAATACTTAGCATGATATCAGCATCTGTTTACGGAAATCTATTTTCCAGATAAGGGGGGAAGTAGGAACTATTCTGCTTAGTTTGGGGGCAGACTTCATATTAAGATCTATTTTAAGGGACAAAAGCTATATAGATTAGGGTTCAATTACAGACAAAAGGAATATTTTATCAGAGTTAAGAGAAAAGGATTTTAGTACCAGGTATTATGTGGCTTACAAACTAGTTGGAAGGGCTTGAAGAACAAGCTCTAGGAAGGGCTTCTAGGAACAACTCTCAGCTCCCAGCTTCATCCCACATCTGCCATGGTCAGCATAGCTGACCCCTGCAATGTGGGACCCCATATTCAGAAGCTGTGATCTCAGAACCACGCTGTCTCTGCCCCAGCCTCTCCCCTTTGTTCCACATTCAAGTGAAACCAAAATATAGATCTCTAGCTGCAAGGGAGTCTGGATTAGGTATGGCAAACTTTCCTGTTTCTATAACAGAGAGTGACATGCCAGGAGGAGCTTGAAGTAGATGTTAAATGAGACAATCCAGACCATCTTCTGGAATCCAATAGAGTGATAAATAATAGGATTAGGGGACCCGAACCATATCATGTGAGGAATAATATGACAGGGGTGAAAATAGATTTCATCTTGCTGGCCAGCCCTAGCTAATTGGCTGCCAAGAACACAGAATTGAGAAAGATTTGAGGGATACATCTTGGCCCAGCAGGATAAAGCCTGGTGGCTGATTAGTGATGTCTGCCAAAAGTATGGGTGTGAAGTGACCAGGATTCTCTGAATGCCACCTACACCCCATAAATTAGTTGCTGCCTGACCAGCTTGGTTCACAGATTATTCCATAAAGCCTGTGGCACTCTTGCTGTTTTTGTTGCCTCTATTTAATTATATCTTGATTGATTTCTTTGCTTTATCATGGTCATCATGCTTTATTGAATAAAAGCAAGCTATAAATTATTTGAGGATTTAATCATCTCTATACCCTGCACAGTACTTGATATACATTAAATTCATATCTATTGATTTGATTTTAAAATCTCAATCATTCCATCAAAAGACATTAATTCAGTGTTCAGTTTGCACAAAATATCATATGTCATGGTCTTAGGCTTAGTGAAACCCATGTTTTTAAGGGATCTCCCCACTCCCCTGCCAAGCCTCCTTTAGAAAAAGAGCGTGTTTTGTCCGCATGTACAGAATCCTAAGAAGTCAATTTGGAGCAACTTAGAAGGTATACTTGTTTATGGACTGTGGACTCAGTGTATTACTTGGAGCCCTTCAGAATTTTATGTTCTTTATATCTCTTTTTATCTTGAGCTCCTGTGTTCACTTGAGCTGATATTTGTTCATAAAGACAGCTTTGCTCTCAGAGTATGCAGACATATATCATGTAGAATGGATGTGCATAGACCTTTGAAATGGGGATGTTGATTTATGATTTCTGCACAATGTTTTCCTCAAATCCTGCACAGAAAGGCTGTCTGTTTCTTGAGAAAAACACAGGAAGTGTTCCATGTGTCTCCACGTGCTAACCTGTATGACCTACTCTAAGAAAAGCAAAGCCTGAATCACATTTCTAGGAGAAGGAGAATCTGGGCTGATCCATTTTTGGTGATTGATAACAGCTCTCTTTTGATGACTCTTCATGAAGAAGACCAAATTGGGGGGAACATTGATAAAATTAGAGTAAGCATACATGGCTTTGGAATACAGGGATGGATCTCATTAACACCATTCATTCATTCGGTAAATTACATTGTAATTATTATATACTGTACTTATTATTTATTATGCACTTTGCTAGGTCCCTGTGATATGGAAGTCTCAAGTTGCAGCTGGTCATTAATGGTCAAACAGATAGATGCTATGAAAAGGAGGAAGTGCAATAAATTCTGCACAAGGCATTATGAGGCTCTCTGTGGAGAGACATTGAAGCCCTGGGAGTGGATGACAGAGGGGGAAGGTAACTCATGCTTTGCTGGCGGAAAGAAAGACTGTTGAGTCAAACAGACAAAGGTTCAAATCCACCCTTCACCATTTAACAGCTTTGTAACCTTGGCAAGTTACACAAGGTCAGGGTCCTCATCCCTTAAGACTGCTGTGGTATTAAATCAATAATTAATTTTTTGATCTAATATAAAATTATTATGACAGATTAGTAACTCAAAAGTGGTATGAAGTCAGGTAAGGGCAAAAATTATGCTTTCTGTTGTAAATCAATTCTAAATGGGAAAATAATCTCTTAATATATCTGAACTTTATATGATTTCTTATAGCTTTTGAACATAGAGTTTTTGATTTACCGAAATGTACTTCTTGTCAAGATTTCTATTACTAGGTGGTAAAATTCTAT
Source organism: Phocoena sinus (assembly GCF_008692025.1). Classification (NCBI taxonomy): domain Eukaryota; kingdom Metazoa; phylum Chordata; class Mammalia; order Artiodactyla; family Phocoenidae; genus Phocoena; species Phocoena sinus. Next base: position 48,618,664 of record NC_045767.1, on the reverse strand, counting down.
ATTTTTGAGGGTCGTGGCCAGGGAAGAATAAAGGTAGTAATAACTTTAGTACTTTATATTGTGATAATTGAATTCTTAAGTAATAACATCACTGTCACTGTATAAAGGAGTTTTGAGATGATAATGAAGGAGTAATTCTAAATTTGAATAATAAAATTAAATGCCCTTTGCTCCTTGAATACGTGAATCCATGAAAATGGTTAGCTATAATCTCTTTTTTTTTTTTGTGAATCACTGTCATTTTGAGAAAAAACATTTTGCAATAGATTATAGCTAAAACATACTTAATTTTATAATCTCAATCTCTTCTATTGTTAGGTTTATCATAGATAAATAATAAAAACGTAAATTATGTTTTCTTTCTTTTTTCTTATTAAGAAATGAGTTTGTAGTACAGCCAGACTTTTCATTAATAATTGATCAGTTGTACCTATTTATAAAGTGCCCACACTGTGACAGGCACCCAGTCACCTACAGGAATGTAACAATAAGCAAAGTATATGTTTATTATTGTTGCTGTAGGAGAGTCGAGTTTGCTTCTTAACAAATTTACTATATATTTTCATAAAGGAAGGGAGGAAAGAAACCTGGGTCCCTCTGAGTAAACACTTTTTGACTGCTCAGTTTCCAAATCCATTGTGCTATCTTCAACTACTTAAATAATCCCAGACTTTTCTCCTCCCATTTTCTTCCTTCTTCCATCAGAAAACTAAATTCATTAACTCAGTAAAACACAGTAATGCAGGCCCAACACTCAAATGAATAGAATGTATTGTTAATCTGGTTTCAATTACATTGAAACTTGATTACCTTTAGACAGTAGTAGATGATGCCTATTCAAAAAGGTGTATGAGTGTGTTTGTGGGGGGAGGGAGAGGAGAGGGTTAGTATTTACTCTTCAGTTTGGAAGGAAACTGCTTGATCAGAAGCTGCTAGTTATTTGAGGCTTAAAAAAAAGATCATATGCTTAATCATTTCTAAAGGATCAGAAGTTTTCTCCTCAGTATTAATTTAATATTAATTCTAATCACATTTGCAAGGATTTTGAAATAATTCATCTAACACTTTACCCAATTGATTCAAATATTTAGAATTTCCCAGATCAATTGTGTATTAGTCAGCTCAGGCTACTATGACAAAATACCACACATTGGGTTGTTTAAACAACAGGCATTTATTTTCTCACAGTTCTGGAGGCCAGAGGTCCAACATCAAAGTTCCAGCATGATCAGCTTCTGCTGAGGGCTCTTTTCATGGTGCGTAGATAGCTGCCTTCTCCCTGCATCCTTTATGTATGCAAGGAGAGAGAGAGAGAGAGAGAGAAAGAAAGAAAGAAAGCTCTCTGGTGTCTCTTCTTAAAAGGACACTAATCTTATCAGATCAGGGCCCCATCCTTATGACCACATTGAAACTTAAGTACTTCCTTCTGAGACCCCCATCTCCAAATATACACTGGGAGTTACAGGGCTTCAACATGTGAGTTTTAGGAGACACAAATATTTCAATCCATAACAAATAGAGCCCCATATCACTTTAGAAATGTAGTCCATAAAGGAGTGTGAGTATTTTGAAATGAAGAACAGAAAAGAAGTAGAGCAAAAACAAAAGAGAATGCAGCAAAGTTATGCCCCTTGCATTTAATGTTAGTTTTCTTCTTGAGCATTCTGGCATCAAATTCATCCGGGGAAGTCAGTTGGTTTTGTAAGAGTCCTGGAGCAAAAAGCTATGATTGCATTAATAACTGCAGTATTTGATTCAGGGGCTGTAATTTCATTGGCATCCACATCACATGCTTCTCCACTGCTTAGAAAAGCTAAATCTGTGAACCTACAAAGGGGAGAAAGTTTCTAATGGCAACACACTCGCTTGCACGGAGTATTGATTGCATCAACTTGGAGTTAAATTACCACCAAAAATATAGTTAGATCTCTCCTCAATGGATTGGGGATTTTGATTGCAGGATGGCTATGAGCGGAATGTCTTCCAATATCAGAAAACAACAATGTAGATTTAAAGGAACAAAGACTTATTCATTCTAGCCAGGAAATATGGACAGAATAAAGTATCCACAGCAAAGGAACCAAATGAAACTTTGGGCAACTTTCTCACTTTCTACTCAACATCATAGCTTGAAATCAAGAGAAAAGGCAAAAGGTAAGAAGGCAAGGAGCTGAGATAATAGGGAGGCACACTAGCTAATGGCTATGGATCTTCCAGGTAAAGGAAACATTTCCCTAGAAATCTCCTTCCCTGATGGAAAAAGAATCAGTATTTCAATTGGTGGCAGATGAAATCTGCTTCACCCAATTAGTGAAGCACATGGGCAGAAAGCCCAAAGGAAAGACCCCATAGCCACAAAAAGTCTGTTAGAGTAATGTGTAGGGGACTTGGTACTATTTTTTTAACCAGTGTAAACATAATACTTTCCACTCGGGACTTTTGGGCGCTACAAAAGAAATTGTGACGGGATGTTTCAGGATTCATAAAGGATTTTTTCAAAGTGGCCCAAATTCATCCTCACTCTCTCTTCCAAGAAATCAGAATATTATACTCTCCTTTATTTGAGACAGCTATGAGGAATAACAGAAAACAGGCCACATTTATATGTGCTCAAAACACACTGCCACCTGCCACCTGTGTGACCTGTGGGGAGTTACTGTCCCCCTCTGACCTTCAGTTCTTACCATACAGAGGCCTGGTAGGGAGTCAAAGAGATGATGCAGTTAAAGGGCCTTACACACAGCCTGGAGTATGTGTTCTATAAAGCCCAGAACTTCCTTCTGTCAGAAAAGAGATCTTAATAGACAAACCGACACTAAGGTATTGATACTTTATAGATTACCATTCTCAGGAATATTATCATTATTTAAAAAAAACCAAAAACTCAGGAGGAAACAAAGTGGGTCAACTCCAATAATGGTGCTGATGTTATTGAGAAGAAGACAAAAGGGTTTTCCTGTTTCCACTCAAATAATAGGCCCCCACTTCTCCTTGGAGGACCCCCAGCCCTAACTCCCAGAGAGCCACATCCTGAACTGTAAGTTTAGGCAAAGCTGCACCAGGCAGAAAAACTGTTTCCCAGGGACTGTAATTCTTTTCCTTGGTGGCTGCCATGCTGTGGAAGCATAGTGAAGATTCTCCCTCCAGCCAGGTGGGGTGGGTGACATCTTCCACTCCAGGATAGAAGAGCCCACTCAGAGCTAGCGTGGAGAAGAGAAGCAGAGGTGAGAGCTGAGAACCAGGCCCTGCCAAGTCCAGCCTGTTATTTGAGTAGGAGAAACGCTGGTTTAATTAATTGAAAAATAAAGGTCATTGTCAAAGCAAGCTAGAAATGAAGGACCTTGGTCAATACTTATTGAATTTTGCTTACCTGGGCTTTTCAGCCTTCCAATATTATATTGAATCAAACTCTCTTTTACTTATGACCTGCTTCTGAGATAAGTCCAGAAATAACCAGTAACATGGCAATATTGCAAATAAATAAGATCCAATTCTGGAGCAGGAAAGTGAACCATCAGTTGCTTTTGGAATTCTGGCATTGCCCCAAAATCAAAAATTATTTTTCTTCTTCTTCACTTTTATGTCTAGCTTTCTTTAATATGTTTACATAGCACTTACTATGTTGCCTCATTTGATCCTCAGAACAACCTTGGAAAAGAGAAGAGTCAAGGGTTTATCGTCCCATTTTTCCAAATGTGTAAACTGAGGCTCAGAGAGCTTGAAAAGGACCACTCTATTACTCTAGTAATCCAAGTTTACTGGAAGCATTTCCCACCAGGCTGGGCCTTTTAGGATCAAATCCAGATTCATGTGGGTAGAGACTAGATAGAGAATAAATTAGATTATGAGATGGTGCATGCAGTTGGCACAGTATCTGGCATACAATGTGTCCAGTACAGACTAACCCTTATCAGTGTCATTGGGTCAGTGTTATCTCTGTGATTATTTCTTCCCATCCTAAAATAAAGTTGAGACATCCTTGCCCCTTGAGACTTCTCTGTATTGAGGTTATTTTTATCAGCAGCAATAGCTATTTCTTAACTTTCTATTGAGCAGGAGGCAGGATTCTGGGAGGATGAAATGATAAAGGATCAGCTCAAGTCCTGAAGGCGCTATACTTCAGCTGGGGGTGGGGGTACAGGGCAATGAAGACTTAAGGTCCAGGAATAGCACTCGGAGTAGTGTGAGTTAGAGATGCTCATGGAGACTTGATATCAGAGGAGAGGGGCTTTGATCTGATCCCTAAAGACTAAGGGCAGCTGCGGAAGCAGAGATGAGTTGTTGGTACCCCAGAGAGAGGCCCAGACAAGAGGCTTGTGTGGTTTGCAGCATCACTTGTCATCCATGGGAGGCCCAGCTCTCAAGATTCTTATCCAGTACAGCTGGATGGAATCCTCCTATTACATGTAACAAGTTCTGCAGTACAACAAAACAGAGTTGCTCTTGGCAATGGGGGACCATTGATCAAGTATCTGGTACTAATTCACAGAGATGAATCAAACTTAATAAGAAAGCCAAACGCTCATCCTCACAGAGACACAGTAGCTGACATGTAGTAAGTGTTTAATAAACATCTGAAAGGAAGAAGGGATAGAAGGTAGAAATAAAGTGAAGAAAGACACTACTGTTCCCCTGCTTTGAGTCTATTAACCTGTGCTGCTGTGTTGGGATTCTGAGATTGTAATTTCTACTCTTAGGTAAATCACCAGTTGGATGGGCAGTGATAGCCTACAGCACTCAGACTGATGCCCACACCCCTGACCATGACCCAAAAGGTGCCTGTGAACTAACTTAGATCAGCCTGTCTGACCTCATCTCCTACCTCCTTTGCTCTCACCAGTCTGTTCCTTGGAGCACCAGCGTCGCCTGGGAAGCCCTTTCCCCTTGTCTGTGCACAGCTTCTTGTCCTTAAAGTTGAATTTTCATCTCAGACAAGCCCCCTTGCCCATCCATTCATAAGCAGAACTCCACCCCCCATCTCTATGTTCCTCAAAGCACTTTTTTTTAACATGTAATACATTTTTTTTTCTTTTTTTTTTTTTTTGGCATGCCTTGCGTTATTCAGGATCTTAGTTCCCCGACTAGGGATCAAACCTGGGCCACCTGCAGTGGAAGTGTGGAGCCTTAACCGCTGGACCACCAGGGAAGTCCCCCTCAAAGCACTTTTTGTGACCCCAAGGTATCCTGGTCATTTGTTTGCTTTTCCATGTACCTCCCTCTCCACTACCACCACTGGACCATCTAAGGGTGGGATCCTTATGAGATGGTGCGTGGACTTGATCCACTGGACTTGATCATAGCTGTGTCCAAAATACCTAGAACAGTGTCTGCCATATAGAAATGGATCAATAAATATATGTTTCGTGAATGGCTGGATACTGTCAACAGAACCCTCCTCCCCACCTTTGTCTTCTTCCTCTTCTCCCAATCTTTTTATTTTCCTGTCTCTTTCTCTTTCCCCTCTAAACCACACTTGATTTTAGTGGCTCTTGGGAATCAGAAAAATAAAAAAGCTGCCCACCTCTCCCCTGTAGTCTGTCCACCTGAGCTCACGCCCTGAGATCTAATACCACTGATATAAAGCCCCGTGCTCTCAGGCTGCTTTGACTCTGGGGCAGTGGAAACACATTGGTGAGGCCCAGAGGGCCCATCCATTTTAAGAGCCCTTTTGAGATTTAAAGGAGAAAGGATTCTTTTTTTGGCAACTTGTCTGAGAATTAGGTTACATTGTCAATTAAGTAGGGCAAAATTTGTCATATGTGGCCCAGTTCTGCTCCTAGAACTCATGAGCACGTGACTGCATGCACGCGCACGCACACACACACAGTCTTCGAGGATTCAAGGTTAGTTTGATTTGATATAATGGCGCACACATTTGTTTGCATAAGTCTTTGGCATTAATCAGGTGCTTTCACAGATCATCACATTTTATACCAAGAAAGAGACAGGCAGTTGTGAGTACCCTCATTTTACTGATATGGAAACAAAGGCCCACAGAGGTTCATGATAGTGCCAAAAGTTATACTGCTGAATCAGAATCCTGGAATCCAAACTGGATTCTGCTGTGGGATGTACTGGAAAGTCATTTGGTTGAAGTTCAGTTTCCCTTCCTGGAAAATGAGGGGGGTTGAATGACCTCCAAGGCAGGACTTTCAAACTTCATTGTGTCAATGGATCACCTTGGGACTCTTATTGAATTGCAGTCCTGAATCAGCAGGTCTGGATAGGGCTTGCTACCCTGCATTTTTAACAGATATTAACTGCTCCCAAGTGATGCCCAAGCTGCTGGTTCATGGACTCCACTCCAAAAAATGAGGCATTAGAGAGAATCAGATTTTTGGTGGATGAAGGTCCCCTGAGATTTGCAGGCACATGGCGGTAGAATTGGAGGAGCACAATCTAATGAACTTCAGTTCTGAGGATAAGATTCTCCTCAGGTGCATCCCTGTTTGAGCTGAGATCTTTGGAAAAGTCACTTAGCCTGATTGAGCTGGTTCATGGAGATCTAACTGTATCTGAAAGAGGCAATATATAATTTAAGTTTAGCAAGGAAGGGGGGTATTTGGCAAACAAAGGCTTTGAAAACAAAATTTTGAATTCCCCAGAAGTAGGAGGCATTTGTACATATGAATAAGTGACTGGATATAGTCCCCATACTTTCCTGGCTCATCTTTGTCTTGGTTTATCTTGGGAGGAAGGCAGAGGAAGGGTTACCTGGCAGTAGATGAGTAGCCTGAGGCTTAGACAGGCTCCTTCTCTCTGCCATCTATAGTCTTCCTAACACTCCCAAGAATATATCCTTATACATTTGATCCTAGACTGGGCTACTAATTAAAAACACCAAGAATTTGACCAACTGAGGCTCTAGTGCCTTGGGGAGCTTGTACAGGATCTGCCTGCCTAGCCCTCATTACAGAGCTGATACTGTTTCTTACATGGTCACATTACCTTCCCTCTTTAGTCCCACAGTGTCACATAGGGAAGGAAACACAGGCTGTTAAATCAGACACCTGGGGTTCAAATGAGAGCTTTGCAGCTTATTAATTGCATGACCATTAACAAGTTTTTTTTCCTCTCTGAGCTCAGTTTTCTCCTCCATATAATGGGATTAATAATCCTTGGGACCATTAAGGGGACTAAATGTAAAGTGCCTGGAATAGTCCCTGACCCATAATGAGCATTCAGCAACATAATGAGCAGTGAACAGATCAGCTGCAGGAAGCTGCAAATCAGTTGTAGTAAATTGCAGAGCGGAGATTGGAACCTCAGCTCTTAATCACTGAAATATTGCCTCTGCCACAAATGGTAGCTTAGGCTATAAATAGATGCTCAATATCCATAAGGAGAGACTAAAGCATTACAGGGTGTGCACTGGTTGGCATGCACACAGCTATTTTCTAAGAGCATTTGTAGCTGAGGCTCCACAATCCAGTGTCTAGGCAGCCTCTGGTCTTCTGACGAACTGAGACCAGTATAACACCACTGCATTTCTCACAGAATATATTCAGTTGGTTCTGTTTGAAAGGAAATGTTATCATAAATGTCAGCATAAAATGATTGAAAAAAATTATAAGTTAAACCAAAATATAAATGCAAGGCCTGTATTTATACATTCTACGTCTGTACTTTGGGATTTTATTATTCTCATAAATGCATTTCTTAAGCATATTGATTCTGATTCATGGTTGAAGTCAGTAACCTCAGGCAACATATATAAGCTCCTCAGAGAAAATGAAATAGCAGATATTAGCTTTTATTGTGGACCCATCATCACTTGGAACAAGTTACTTAACCCTCTCTAGTCTCAGTTTCCTTACTGAGCACTGTGGATAATAACAGCCCTACCGCATAGGGGTATGGTGGCGACGAAAGGAGATAGTATAAAGAAAACCTCTGGTACTGAGTATGCTCTCAATAAAGGGTAAGCGTTAGAGTTGCTTCTGCAACTGTGCTAGCTTTAGGAATCTTCGGGGATGCAATATTGCATAGACTGTGGGTTGGAGACCGAATTATTAAGTTTACTAGCTGAAGTTTACTAGCTGAGAGCCCCACGTGAGTTCCTTCAGTTTCATAAATCCCAGTTGCTTTATCTGGAGGATAGAGGTAGCTCATCCTGTCTTATAGGTTGTTTAGGATGGGGAAATGTGATGGCTTTTATCAGATAGTTTGCTCAGTGCCCAGAGCATAATTCTTAATTCTCTCTCCACTCACCCACCACAGCAGCAGTGGCCAAAGATTGTAATGATGGGAGGCAAGCCAGGGAGCCACAACCAAGTATTCTCAACTGTGCATGCAAGACTCCTGCCTGAGGTAGCCACATGTTTGCTCCCTCTCTTCAGTGAGGTCTCTTCTTAAATATCATCTCTTCAGAGAAATGTTAACCACCCATTATTACTATAGTGGGTAGCCAGGGAAAAGCAATGTCCAAACCCTCCTTTCTTTCTTCATAACACCTGTTACTATAGGACATCACATTATGTGATGATTTCCCTACTGTAAGTCTTCCCCCACTAGAAGGTAAACTCCATATGGGGCCAGGAACTTTAGCTGTTTTGTTCATTCTCTTTCTTCAATGTCTAGAGCAGTACTTGGCATATAATAGGCCCTCCACACATACATTTTATTGTTGTTTGCAAATCTGCCTGGGGTGAGATCTGCATAAATCAAAATAATTCGGGTTCTAAGTCACTGTAGAAATGGTCAAATGTTGGTGTTTCAAATGAAGGATGAAAGCTCACTATATTTTTTCTCATATTTTTATATACTGGACAAATAAAATATTTCTACCTCATTCTCTGGATCATGTAGTCTTTCCTGTTTTGTCAACAAGCCCTGTTTCAAAACTAGTAACAATGGCATTTTAAATACAAGAATATATAACATTCTTTAAAACAGTTAACCTTTCCATCTGACATTTCATTGGATGTCTAATTAGCAGTAACATTGTGTTGTTTGCCATCTTAAACATAACAGGTCCATAAGCCTCAAAAAACTAACCTTGCTTAAATAATCAGTCTTCATAATGAGAGAATTTCTAGCTTTAACGTTCCTCTCCTTTTGTCCTTCTTTCTCCATCCCTTTGACCCTGGAATGTTCCATTTGCAGCTTTCTGTCTGTGCTAAGCTTTCTGTTAAGAATATCTGTCTTTAATAACTTTTGCTTTGAGGTAGGGTTCGTTTTTTTTTTTTTTTTTTGGCCAATTAAGAAAAGTTCATCCAATTTCTAATTTCATATAGTCAAGGACAAAGCTTTGGCAACCAGTCAAGCAAAGCAGAATTAAGTTCATTATCCACGCAGGAAAAAAAAAATTCATACTCGCTTTTATTTTATTTTACTGACAACCTTACTTTTGAGAAGCCCTATTTTCACTATTCATGTTAATATGAATTAGAGAGCATGCAAATACTTAGAATATTCAAGCATTTATTTAGTTCTTTTAGGCTTTTCTATCTAGTCCTTGCATACCACCTTTAGATAGTGAAAAGGAAAATCAAATTATTGTGCCGGGTATCTTAAAGGCATCAGCTCATGTAATCTCACAAAATTCCAGTAGAGCAGCATTGTTATTCCTCTCGTAAAAGGAGATGAAATGAGGACCAAGTGGTTGAGAAACTTGCTCAGTGTCACCAAGTCGTTAAATGCTTGGTGTTAGGATCCAACGAGACCACCTCTAAGCCCATGTTCTTTCCAGAATCTTGCCCTGCCGTCCTACAACAGGCAGGCAGTCCATGTCCGTGTTTACTTCTAAAGTTTAGTCTTTGGTGGAAGCAGAACAACACGAGCAAAGGTAGGTCAAAGAAGAATGAAAGAAAGAATGATAAGAACACTCCCCTAAATGAACAGAAATCTGAATATACTTCATAGGAAATGACTGCCTAAGAAATTTATTCCCTAAGCTTTATATCCTGAATGCTTAAAAATAAGGATCTGAAGAAAGTACTCTTCCCATTTATTCATCAACCTCTGAACATGAGAATCACATCTTATCCCTGTTTTTCATGGGAAAAATAAAAGTTAAAAATTTAGGACTCACCTCCTCAATGGTCCATTTAATTTTTTTTAATGTCTATTTTGTGCCTGGCACCTTGCAGGATGCTGGGAGCCTCCAAGATGAATGAGATACAGACGATTCCCTCAAAGGGCTTCCAGGCTGTCACAGTTATAAGAATTACAGAACAGTTAAATGACAGCTATACTAATTGGTCATTATAGAAGTACTGAGAGATGGCATATAATTCAACCTAGGATGGACAAGGAGGCTTCCTAGGAGACATGAAAACTGAGCTGTGTTTTAATGGACAAATGAAAAATAGCTGATTGAAAGTAGACATAGAGGAGCATTTCAGGTTGAGGAGAACATTGTAAAACCAGAGGCACATCATTCTGAAATAATTGATGAATACAGGGATCTACATCAAGGGCAAGTCATGCAATTGTAAGAAATAAGTTTAGAAGTGAAATGCCATAGTTATTTTTTGCATCTTCATGGAGCATTGCTTGGGGTCTACGTATGAAAAGACTAAAGTTAGAGGTAGGGAGGTGAGTTAGGGTGCTGTAGCACAAGTTCAGATGTTGATAAAAGCTGGAGCCAGAGCAATAGTCATTGAATGGTGTGTAAAGAACAGATGGAAAGAGGAACCAACAGATTCTATAAATATTCCAGAGCTCAAATTAACAGCAGCTTGTGATTAGTTGAAAGTGAGGTTGAGGATGGTCAAAGATGACTCCAGATTTGCCTTACGGGTGATTGGGTGAGACAGTAGTGCATTCAGTTCAGATTAGAAGAAAAGATGTGTATGCTGTTTAGTGGAGAAGATCAGAGGTTCAAATTTTGACATCTAGCATGGAGGGAGACAATGAGAAATCTAAGAGGGTCTGCCTTGCAGGCTGTTAGATGAACGAGTCTTAGCATGGAGATGGCAAATGAGGGCACAGAGTTTAGAAGTGATCACTCAAAAAAATGTGTCGAGTGAGGTCAAAGATGATGTAATGCATTACAGAAATATTTAAGGATGAGGAAGAGTAAGAAGGACTGGTGAGAGATTTAGGGTGAGATAGCAGGAAACCTTAAAGATTCCAGAATGTTCAGTATCAAATGTAATAGTTCAGTAAGTGATCTTAAAATAATTCATTGAATTTGCAGATTAGGGGATAGTAGATGAGGTTGTTGAAAACAGTTTTGCTAAAGGGGTGAGGGATGGAATCATTTCTGGTTGGTCGAATAGTAAATGGGCAATGAGAAATTGGAGAAATAAGCATAAAATAATATTTCAACAAATTTCCACGTGAAGATCAGGAGAAGGAGGTGGAAATTCAGCTCTAAGGATCAGAGTCATCAGAGGCACGTGTGCCTTTTGTTTGTTTGGGGCTGGACTAAGCCAAGGCTCAGTAAAGAAAAGCAATAGAAAGAATGTTGTACAAAATTGGAGAATATGGAAGGGAAATTTTGTTTCTTTGTTTTGTTTTGTTCTTATGTTGAGATGTATGTCCCAGAAGTCTTAATGGAAAGGGTTTGGTGGGGAGGCAAGTTGGAGGAATTGATGAACCTGTGAAGGGTTCAGTCTGGGCAGGAATTTAGACATGCTTGTATGAGAAGAGAGTGGAAGGGGCTAGTTCTGTGTGCAGTGACCAAAGACAATAGGGAGGAGAGCCATAGTCAGAAAGATCTACTCTTAAATATTATAACTCAAAGTCTAGTCATTCTGGTGCCTCAGTGATTGAGGACACTAGCCATCACAGAACAGTGGCAAAGCCTGATAAAACGTAAAAAGGATCAGTGGCGACCTTGGTTACATGGTGGTGACAAGCACAGTGGTAGGAATACAGGCCACATTCAATTTGGCTTCATGAAATATGACTAATCTCTGAGCCCATCAGTACAAAAATAAACACACAAGCTTTCTTGGGCTCCTCCTTATCTTGCTTCTCCTGATTCAATGTCAACCTTTAATTGAGCAGTGAACTTATACTGAAGTATTAAAAATTGAAAAGTCTTTGGTAATTTCCCCTTGCATACTGAAAATAAATTCTGAATGATCAGCTAAAGGCAAGAAAGTCAACCTGCATTCTGATTTTCCTATGATGGTTTCATAAATGCTTTTTTTCCCAATTTCAAATGTCAGATTCTTTCAAAAAACTCTTTGAGATCACCTTTTGCTAGTGCCCCAAGCGTGTGCTTATGAGAAAATCCAGCACCAAGTAAAGAAATTCCCTACAAGTCATGCAAGTGTCCCCCCACTCTAGGTGGGTGTTGGATGTTTCAGCACCAAGCCAGCCCTTACCCTCAAGAAGGCTTTTACCCCTCTTCTTTCAAAGCAGCAAAGCTGTGCAACGGAGTAGAGCAGACCCCAAGAAGAGGACAACTTTTTCCTTCAGCCAAGAGATTAATCCACTGAACTGCCTGCCTGAGCCAGTGCTCACATCCCAGAGTATCCACAGGGAAGGGGTAGCTATTATTCATGTTTGTGATCTGCACTCTGTTTTAATAACCGTGGTTTTATTACTAGCCATTTTTCAGATACCAGCCTTGGGCTAAATTTTAACTATTTTGCTTTACACTGGGTAGGAAGTGGTGAGGGATTAAAATATAAACGAGACACACGTTTTTCTTCAATTGCTTATGAGCTAGTTCATGATAGAGACATATGCAAATAATAGGGGAGAATAAAGAGATGAGTGGATATAGGTGGGATACGGGCAATATTGTATGCAGTCTGAATACTGACCTTTTTTGGTGGAGAATGTGGGCATCGAAAGTACTGACTTTTTTTATTGGGGTATAGTTGCTTTACAAGGTTGTGTTCGTTTCTGCTATGCAGTGAAGTGAATCATCTATGTGTATACCTATATCCCCTCCCTCTTGGACCTCCTTCCCACCCCCCACCCATCCCACCCTTCTAGGTCATCACAGAGCACGGAGCTGAGCTCCCTGTTCTATATAGCAGGTTCCCACTAGCTATCTATTTTACACATGGTAGTGTATATATGTCAATCCTAATCTCCCAATTCATCCCACCCTCTCCTTCCCACCCTGTGTCCACATGTCCAGTACTGACATTTTAAACCCCTACCCTGTAGATTGGAACATTGGGATATTTTTCATACCTATTAGAGCACAGAGGATAGAGTAAGTATTTAATAAATATTTATTGAAGAGTGAAAATTACTGTAGATTCATATATATATATATTGGTATATACATATATTCATGTCTTTTTGAATGATAAAAACTTTAGGACAGGATTTAAAAAAAATAAATAAATCTAGGTAATCTCAGAAGCTGGCATAGAAGAGATCCTGAAAGAATGTTTGTTAAATGACTGAGTGATTAGAACAATCTACTCTAAAGCTATTCCTATCCTGTGGTTGTATCGGGTAATCCTACCTAAGTCTAAGGGGTAGGTATCTGTCCGCATGGAAAGAGAATTCTTTGCTGCTATTATAGGCTCAGGACTGACTTTTTCTTGGGCAGCACCTTTCCCTTGAGCACCTCCTTGTCTTCTGCCAGAAGATTGATTATAAGGCATGGTGAACTTTGTCATCGTTATCATCATTGCTTGAAGACTTGCTAGGGTGCCAGTGTCTGTACTAAATATCTTTTTAAGTTAACCCTTAGAATGACAATTCTATGAGGTGAAAATTATTAACCCTAGTTTATATGTAACAAAACTTCATCCTGTGTATGATCTAGGACCTGCGGGTGAGAAACTTAAGCTCTTGTGTTCCGGCTTTCTAGTTTATGATATGGGAATTATAACACCTACCTCATCGGGGTTCTTATGTAAATTAAAAATTTTACATACAAAGTAGGCATGTACAAGAAAACACTGTCACATACGTTGTTGCTGCTCACTAAGTGGTGGGAGTGATGATGGTGATAGCCGTGGCTGACTAGCAGGTAGCTACTAGTTGAGTATGACTGGTTTACAGAATGTTTGAATAGATTGTGGTGGGGAAGAATGGGGAATATTGGTTGATACAGGAGGAAAAAGGTCTTTAGAAACCCCAGAAAGAGTTTTTGAGTCATGGAAGCTTCTTTAGGAGTGTCTGTGGAATATCTTGCACTTGTAAGAGAGACCATAGTTTATCTCAAATATTGGAGAGCTGTTCAAAAAGGTTATGCAGAAGGGTGGCCTAATAAGGTTGTTCTTGTTGAAATTCCCTCTAAGGCAGTGTAGAGAATGTGAATGGGGCTTTGAAATCCCATTTTTGAAATCAAAGCCTATATTTTGCCATATTACTCAAAAGTATAATGACTTGGCAATTTTTTTCTAATTTGTTTATTTACATTAATGTATGCCATAGCAAAATTTTAAAAATTAATTTAAAGTCTTTAAAAACTTAAAATTCAGTCTGTACTTAAGCACATTTTGACAAGTCAGTTGTGAAAGAAAAGAATAAATGTGATAAAACTGGAACTACCTTAGAAATTCTGCATTTTCTAAGCATAAGGTAATATAATCTATAGCTTTTACGTAGTTTTAAAAGTGATATCAAAATGCCATATATTAGAGTGTACCCTGAAAAATGCATTTTTTGAACATATTTTATTTTATTATTCTTCTCTGTGCTCAATTACACACACACACATACACAAAAGCACACAAAGTTAGTTTTTGTTCTAATATTTCTTTCTATTGTTCCTCTTAGAATTGAATAAGTTAGTCCCCTGGAAATAAATCATGTCTTCAATTTTTAAGAAGCCCTAGAAACAGTAGACATTTTCATATAACACCGCTTAAACAAATAATAGTTTAAAAATATATGCCATTGTATTGTTTTCTAGCTTTAAAATACCCTTTTAAAAATATAGATAAATGTGGCATTTTCCATGGCACTGAAACTGCTCCGCTGTATACAACTGAAATGGTATTAGGACATTATGACTAAATCCCACACACTTTAATTTAAACCGTAATAAATACTGAAAACAAACAGCTAGGATTCAGTCCCAAATCCTCCTCCAAAGGTCAAAATGCTAGCAAGAAGGAAATATTTTTATCTTCCACTTTTTTCTTTCTTTAGTAAAGCTATTCCATGAAGGCATTAATATTGCATCAAGGAAAAGGCTTTTTCTTTTTTTTTTTTTTAACTTTTAATCAACTGTTATCACATTTCAAAGAACTGCAATTGAAAACATTATGGTACTCAAAATATTGTTAAGATAGGGGTAAATACCCTTGAATTCTACATATTGTAGTCCCACCAGTTACAGACACTATTACAGCTGCAAAGAAAACAGCAATTTAAATATTTTATTCCAACACACTTCTTTCTCCTTTTCAGCTCACTAGAATAATCACTCACTTTCTTGGAAGGACGCCATCTAACCACAGTCCCAAATAAAACCAGCAAGAATATCTTCTTAAGAAAAATACAAAAAGATTTTATTTTGAAACTAATTGTTGATTTTATAATTTCTTGCTTTGTTTAGAGAGGTATAAGGATTTATTTTTGGATGTACAATTATTTCCAGTGGCCAAAACCTAAATTATTTGAGCAGGAGAAACTAACTTGAAAGCACAAATCCCATACCATAGCAAGAAGTCTAGGAGAAGCTTTTCTAAGTTCAGTAATTTCCAGGAAGGTCAGTATGTTGGAGTGATTCATGTAGAAACTCAGCTACAAAAAAAAGAGTCCCAGAACTCTGCCTTTATTTTACAAAATCTGAAAAGACTAAACTCTGAATTTACAGGATGAATGACTTAAGAAGTGAACTTTATAAATAAATTTCTCACTTTGCCAAAGGGTTCTGCAGAGGTTGACTTTAAATTGTAAGTTCCAGTACATGCAAAACACAGGAACACAATATATGAGTACTTTTCAGGAAGCAGCTAAAGATGTCTTGCAATTACAATGTATTGAAAATCACCTCTGTTTCCTCTATTATGAGCAGTAAAGTAAAAAAGGAAGACAGGAAGATGTTATAATTAATCCAGACACCATCCAAGCTTTTATCTCCTTCTGCCCAGAAGAGGGAAGGGGATACAGGACCCACTGTAATCTTGCTTTACTCTCTGTACCCCTCACCTCTCAAGCTTCCCTTTAGTCAATCATCGCTAAGACTCCAAAAGGCCAGGCATCTTTCTCAACCAAATGCCCTTAGTCATTGTGCAGAAAAGTTAACACAGGACTGAGACTGATTTCCATAGAAAGGCCTGCCTGCAAGGTTGACCCTTGTCTGGCATCTGGGCACTTGGATTTCGGGAAGGTTCCCAGTATACCCTAACTGGTAAGAGTGGCTCACTCTTCATAAACTGTTTGCTCAAAAAATATGGTTTATAGTGATCATCTAATTTCCTTCTGAGAGTCTGAAACTGTGGTACATCCTAGGTGGAGAATGTCTATGTGGCCTGACCCCAGTAGAAACCTTGGGTACTGGGTGTTTAATAAACTTTCATAGTGGACAACAATTCAACCTGTTGTCACAACTCTTGCTGGGGATATTGTGTGCCCCATAAGACTCCACAGGGAGAGGAATCTTGGGTGCTTGCATCTGTTTTCCTCTGAACTTTGCCTGGCATGCCTGTCCCCTTTTTGATTTTGTTTTGTATGCTTTCATTGTAATAAGCCATAGCCATGAGTGGGACTATGTGCTGAGTCCTGTGTGTCCTCCAAGTGAATCATCAAACCTGGGGGTGGTCTTTGGGACTTCCAACACAAGCACTTGTGATGTAAAATGTGACTATACAGTATATAATAAATTAGACTCTCTCCTGTGCGTCTAGCATGGTACTAGCTCTGTTCTTTTCTAGGAAGAACTGAAAAAAAATCATTTTTTTGTGTTCCATGGTTCTGATGAGGAACGCTGGCAGAGAAAGACTCGGCATGCAATAGATTCCCAAATTGTCCCTAGATCTTCTCCATAGATAAAACTTCAAGAATATGCACAGTTTTCCTCTAAAGAAAAATGACAAGAGAGAGAAAATACTTGCTGAATGAATGCTCCCGTTCAACAGAGTTCTGGGCAATGAACGTTTTAAAATGTGGTGGGTGTGGATACCTATGGACTGAATCTGTATGATAATTCTGTACAATAATAAAATCTGGGAAGCAGACATTGCTAACCCACCTGAAATGTAAAGAAACAAACTTAAAGCATTTATCATACACTATTCTCTGTCTCTCACACTAGACTATGAATTACTAGAAAAATAACTTCTTTTTTCCCACTCATATGTTTCTGAGGTCTAGAGCAGCCTTTGTTAGGTAGTTGAATGAATGAATGAATGCATTAATTAAAAAGTTAATTTTGAAGTTTCTACAAGATGATAAGTAGAGCTGGGACTCAAACCTATGCCTCTTTAATGTAAAACCAATACTTCCCTTACACTGATACTTTTCCTTATTACTAAGCACTTTCACATGTATTTTTACTTATGAGGAAACTATATCACAGAGGCTTGAAAACTGGCTCAAAGTCATTCATTCATTCAAAATATATTTTGACCCACTATGTGCCAGGATTGTGCTAGGCCAAGGGATATAGATTGAAAAAAAAAGGCAAAGAGAAAACAAAGTATTTTTTTGATACGGTGAAATAAACCTTAATTTAAAAATGTATGAAGGAGCAATGGAACTGGAGGATTCTCTAGCTAAATAATCACATAATTAATATTTAGAAAAAAGTATAGGCATCCCAAAGTTTGACACAAACTTTGTCTTCAGACCCTTGGTACAACCATTCAGAGGAGTTCCTCTCAACCTTAGCAATCCAAGGTGCTTTGGTTGTGAAAAAAATATATAGGTTTTCCACACTGAAGTAATGGCCTGGAAGTGTGGAAACATAACATGTTTCTAGGTTCAGCTTTTAATTCCACTCCTGGGTATATAGCCCCCCAAAAAACAAAAACTAATTAAAAAAGATACATGTATCCCAATGTTCATAGCAGCATTATTTATAATTGCCAAGATATGGAAGCAACCTAAGTGTCCATCAACAGATGAATGGATAAAGAAGATGTAGTATATATATGCAATAGAATATTGCTCAACTATAAAAAAACCAAAATGTTGCCACTTGGAGCAGCATGGACTTTGAGGACATATGCTGAGTTAAATAAGTCAGAGAGAAAGACAAATACTGTATGATATCCACATATAAGTTACGTGTGTAATCTAAAAAGTGCAACAAATTAGTGAATAAAACAAAATATAAGCAGACTCACAGATACAAAGAACAAACTAGTGGTTACCAGTGGGGAGAGGGAAAGCGGGGAGGAACAGTATTGGGGTAGGAGAGAAGAAAAGGGTTGTTATAGGATTATAGGAAATCATGTGTGTAAAACTTTTGAAAACTGTAAAGCACTGTAGAATTTAAAGAATCTTTCATTCAATTCAAAAATAAAACATAACATGGACTATCATATGCTCTCAATCAAATCAAGGTAATCAGACTCAAAGTACAGAAGCTTCAAGACTGCTTACCTAGTGGTCAGCCCTTAATACCAAAACAATTTAAGGCATTACATACTCAAAACTCCTTAGGAATGTGTTAGTCATTTTACTATATCCCAGAGCTGGAATGACACAAGCCTAATACAAGAAAAGAGTAAATCATGGGTAAGTGCCCACTATGTTCTAGTAGCTACACAATGAAGAATAAGATACAACATTTGATCTTGAAAAGGAACATGCAATTGAGTACATGACAAGATACCACAAAACTACAAATATACTGAATACGTTGGAGTTTAACTAGAGTGAATTTTGTGAACCTTTGAAAGAAATTTTTAAAAATGCATTGTTTAAGGAACCTCCATACTGTTCTCCATAGTGGCTGTATCAATTTACATTCCCACCAACAGTGCAAGAGGGTTCCCTTTTCTCCACACCCTCTCATTTATTGTTTGTAGACTTTTTGATGATGGCTATTCTGACCTGTGTGAGGTGATACCTCATTGGAATTTCTATTTGCATTTCTCTAATGATTAGTGATGTTGAGCATCCTTTCATGTGTTTGTTGGCATTCTGTATATCTTCTCTGGAGAAATGTCTATTTAGGTCTTCTGCGTGTTTTTGGATTAGGTTGTTAGTTTTTTTGATATTGAGCTGTATGAGTTGCTTGTATATTTTGGAGATTAATCCTTTGTCAGTTGCTTCATTTGCAAATATTTTCTCCCATTCTGAGGGTTGTCTTTCATCTTGTTTATGGTTTCATTTGCTGTGCAAAAGCTTTGAAGTTTCATTAGGTCCCATTTGTTTATTTTTGTTTTTATTTCCATTTCTTTAGGAGGTGGGTCAAAAATGATCTTGCTGTGATTTATGTCATAGAGTGTTCTGTCTATGTTTTCCTCTAAGAGTTTTATAGTTCTGGCCTTACATTTATGTCTTTAATCCATTTTGAGTTAATTTTTGTGTAAGGTGTTAGGAAGTGTTCTAATTTCATTCTTTTACATGTAGCTGTCCAGTTTTTCCAGCACCACTTACTGAAGAGGCTGTCTTTCCTCCATTGTATATTCTTCCCTCCTTTATCAAAGATAAGGTGACCATATGTGCATGAGTTTATATCTGCAGCTCTATTTACAATAGCCAGGACATGGAAGCAACCTAAGTGTCCATCGACAGATGAGTGGATAAAGAAGATGTGGCACATATACACAATGGAATATTACTCGGCCTTAAAAAGAAACAAAATTGAGTTATTTGTAGTGAGGTGGATGGACCTAGAGTCTCCTATAGAGTGAAGTAAGTCCGAAAGAGAAAATCAAATACCATATGCTAACACATATGTATGGATTTTTTTTTTTTTTTTTTTTTTTTTTTTGCGGTACGTGGGCCTCTCACTGTTGTGGCCTCTCCCGTTGCGGAGCGCAGGCTCAGCAGCCATGGCTCACAGGCCCAGCTGCTCCACGGAATGTGGGATCTTCCCGGACCGGGGCACGAACCCGTGTCCCCTGCATCGGCAGGTGGACTCTCAACCACTGCACCACCAGGGAAGCCCTGTATGGAATTTTTAAAAAATGGTCTGATGAACCTAGGGGCAGGACAGGAATAAAGATGCAGACACAGAGAATGGACTTGAGGACATGGGGAGGGGGAAGGGTAAGCTGGGACGAACTGAGAGAGTAGCATTGACGTGTATACACTACCAAATGTAAAATAGATAGCTAGTGGGAAGCAGCCACATAGCACAGGGAGATCAGCTCGGGGCTTTGTGACCACCTAGAGGGGTGGGATCGGGAGGGTGGGAGGGAGATGCAAGAGGGAGGGGATATGGGGATGTATGTATACATATAGCTGATTCACTTTGTTATATAGCAGAAACTAACACACAACTGTAAAGCAGTTATACTCCAGTAAAGTTGTTAAAAAAAAAAGTGGAGGGAAACTCAGACTGTTACTTACCTTTACACAGCTGCAATTATAAAATAAGATAGCAAAACAAATAAAAATCATTGTTAAAGCTGAGTGAGTTAGACAGGCCTAGAAGCTGCTTTTATCCATTCTCTTTTCTTCCTCACTTACAGAACACCAAGTTTAATTGGGGCAGCAGTGAGCTGAGATGAAATACACAGTCATCCAGGCTTTCTTGCCATTTGAAATAGTCATATAATGCATTTGGAAACAATGAGCTACAAGTGGAAGTGTACTGGTCTCGTGGGTAGAATTTCCAGACCAACTATTGTCTTCCCAATTAAAACAAAGAGGGGGAGGAGGGGGAACAAACTCAGCTGGCACTTGCCTTCTGCCCTTCAACCTTCCCCTTCTTTCTAATTGGAATGTAGATGCAATGTCTGGAGGTATCCATGGTAGCCATCTTTGAGCGTGAGAATGTCCCGTCACTGAAGCCATTTTAGAGTCACCCTGACAAATTGTGAATTAAATATTTGTGAGTGTTTTTCTGATACTTCTGTACAATGAAGAATCCAGACACCATGCCGTCAAGAAGATACAAATGATTCGATGTCCACCGCAGAAATACCATTTCCAAAGCAGTAGAAAATAACAAGAAAACAATAGGAGTGATGTGGAAATTCACAAACCCACACAATAGTTGAGTTTCCTGAGTGAATTTGAAATTTGTTTCCAATATCACCAGGTAGCTGCTCAGCTCATGGTGTTAGTTTCATGCCAAGTGTGACTTGAGGTGTTTTTTTGTACAAGTAAATGGGAAAATAAAAATACAACTTGTAAAACTGTAAGGGAATGATAAATTTTAGCAAACACTCCAGATTTATACATGCAGATAATTGCTAGCCTTTAATTAAATGACCTTAAAAAACTGTTCTCTGATGCTGATGATACTGATAGAATCTTTTGATAAATTATCCTTTTGAAAAGAGCCAGTTTACAATCTAAGGAGGAAAATCCATCTCCTTACTTTGCAGTCACACTAAAATAACCAAAAATCTCACAAGTTCAACTATGGACCATTAAAAATTAAGCTTTCAGAGATAACTTAGGCCACATTTTGTACACCAGGGGAACAAATTTGTAAAATAAATTTTATAAACAATATTTTCAAAGAACATTTAACACATTTGAAAGAATTCCACATCTTGGGCTGTAGGAATCTTGCAAGAAACACGTGCAGGTACTTTTCTTGGTTGATTTTTCCATATTTCTATACTTATAGAGTACTTTAGGGCTTTTAAGAACTTTTCCATATATTTTTATTTAAATTTCATAACTAATCTCATTTTACAGGTAAAAAAAATTGAAGTTCAAAGACATTAAGTAAATTTCCTAAGGTTCTAAAATTAATAAGAGTCACTGAACCAGGACTGATATTTGGATCTTCTGCATCCAAGTCTACTGTTCGTTCAACAATCTTCCGTTTTTTGTTGGCTCATATTTCCTAAAATAATTTTGAGCAACTATTTACACTGTTGCACATTTTTCATTGAAATTAGAATTTCATCAGAAGTTTAACTACTGAGTTCTGAATGTTATAATTCCCAGCGTACTGTAAATATAGATATTTTAAAATAAATTGTTTCATCTATCTTTTTAAATGTATTAAGTTGCATCTAACTGCTATAGCAAATTGATGCCCATCATACATTCATTATTTTTCTTAAGAGGCAGAAATATCCATCTTTTATTTTATTCTTTCCAGATAAATTTATCTAAATACAATATACATGATTTTTATGGTTGAAAACCTTTTTTTCATCATGTTATCATATTTCTCTGTAAGAAAATATGTGTATGAATTGTAATTTAGTTTTTTAAAAAATTATGCTGTAGGAATTCAATTAAAATTTTTTTTTCAGTTTACATGAATGATAATCATTAATAGTATACTATTGATCAAAAGAATTTATTTCAAATTTTGAAAATAATTTAAACGAAAGAACAAAATTTCATTGGAATGTTGTCCCTCGGTTCGGATTTCCATGGAAGACTCACATTAACCACCAGAATAAGAATGGGCTCACCGTCAATTATATTTCTCCTTTACATTCTTATGGATGTAAGTGCCGAAAATTTTGTTCACTTAAATGGTAATGACAGCTAAACTCACATAATGTTTGTTGGATGTTAGGCAAAGGTCCAAATGCTTGCTATTTTATTCAACTCATTTGATCCTCACCATGTAGCCCTGTGAAGTAAGTAGTATTCTTATAGTTCTCTTCATAAAATTTTTAGATTTTGTAATTTAAAAATATTTACCATGTTTATCTTCCTGAGCTTCAATTTCTTATATAAAATGGGATAATAACATTACCTACCCCTCAGAGTTATTGTGAGGATTACATGAATTAATATATCCAAAGTACCTAGATCTAAGTACCTAGTTTTAGAGTTTAAAACTTAGGCATAGAAAAGTTGATAATAATGCCTGTAGTCACACAGGTAAGTAAGCAGCTGAGTCTGAATTCGACCAGAGTCTGGCTCTATAGGGACCCTCTGAAGAGCAGCAAGTAGATTGGAAAGGAGTGAGTTTTGTAAAATAGTGTTATAGTTCTTTGAACTCCTTCCAACTTAATTGCCAAAAATCATCTAGTAAATAAAAAATAATTTTTGATGATCTATCAGCTGACAAGTTATATCCCCTATCAATTTTGTTGAAAGTGAAGAAGTAGAAATTGACTTTGAAAATGATTTTTACTCTAGAATTAGCATCCAACTGGTGAACCATGTATGATATTATCTGTATTTGACACACAGGAGGACTTTAAACCCCAGGGCATAGTAAGCTTCTGGAATGGGCAAGAGATTAGCTTTTTTGTTTTCCAATGTGAAAATGGTTTATGAAAGGGAAAGTACGCAAAGAAAATCTAGAAAATCGATTCTGTTAACACTACCTATGCTCCCTAGAACATATTTGCACCTATCTCCTTGCTCTACACACCATACAGTTTTCTGTGTATGGAAATCAGTGAGATAGAATATAACATAAAATGGTTGTCTGCACCTTATTTATTCCAAGTTGTGCCTCTCATTGGAAAAAGGTAGCTAAATAACTAATAGTGCATTTCCAGAGGCCATCTGTCCTTGCACAGACAGAAGTACTCTTGAATTAAATGTGACATCCTAGGTTGGTCTATGTTATACATAGATGATTAAACAATTTGAGAAGTCCTGAAGGGGAGTTGGCTGTTTTCCTAGTATATTCCTAACAGGATGTATTGATTTTAAAAAAAAGAAGAAACTCTCATTCCTCTCTAGATTAAAAATAATCAAAATTATCATTAAGTAGTAGAGCAAAAGAGTCTCCTGGTACTAAAACCAGATTTTTTCTAAAAAAAAGTACAATTGTATAAAGACAGAATGCATAGGATGACGGTTACCATTTGTTTCTAAAAGGAGTATCTACTTTAACCCCTTAAAATGACCACGTGGAATCAAGACATCTGATGAATGCATGACAGTGTTTGAAAGACAGTGTTTTGCAAATAATCCATAATACAGACAATTAACATGGTTTACTGAGAATTCTAGTGGGTTAACTCATAAGGGTCTCTTCAATTCTAATAAATTGATTGCCTTACTACTGCACTCTTGTAAACTTAGACATGCATTTCAAATAAATCCTGAGAATGCAGAAGGAGTAATTTTGGATACTATAAGAGTATTTTCCAGATACACAGTACAACATTCCAGGAAAATTAATTATGTATCAAAACAAAGTTAGAGCCAAAGATACTTCATTTTGATTAAATCATCTGGTTTGGGTTTCACCATAAAATTCTAATTTAATAATTAGGCCATTAACAGACCATTATTCCAGTAGTTGACAGTTAAGGAAATAGACTAATATGTGTTTTTCAATAATTCTTCTTCTAGTAGATACATGTTGAATATATAGTTTGTATATAAATATGTCAATAGAAAGACAAACTTATTAGCAGAACTACTCACTGATGACTCAAGAGACATAGTAGTAATTGTCTTTGGAATTCTGGTGTCCATTTATTGATACCATAATTCTTGGCCCAAAAAGATATCAAAAGTCCCATGATCGAATATGGTAGAGATAGCCATTCATTAATATTCAACTCTTAACATCAACCACACTGACATCAATAGTTGTTTCTAGCAATTCAGTAAAACGTATTCATTATTTTTTTAACATCTTTATTGGGGTATAATTGCTTTACAATGGTGTGTTAGTTTCTGCTTTACAACAAAATGAGTCAGTTATATATATGCATATGTTCCCATATCTCTTCCCTCTTGCGTCTCCCTCCCTCCCACCCTCCCTATCCCACCCCTCCAGGCGGTCACAGAGCACCAAGCTGATCTCCCTGTGCTATGCGGCAGCTTCCCACTAGCTATCTACTGTACGTTTGGTAGTGTATATATGTCCATGCCTCTCTCTCGCTTTGTCACCGCTCACCCTTACCCCTCCCCATATCCTCAAGTCCATTCTCTAGTAGGTCTGTGTCTTTATTCCTGTTTTACCCCTAGGTTCTTCATGACATTTTTTTCCCTTAAATTCCATATATATGTGTTAGCATACGGTATTTGTCTCTCTCCTTCTGACTTACTTCACTCTGTATGACAGACTCTAGGTCTATCCATCTCATTACAAATAGCTCAATTTCATTTCTTTTTATGGCTGAGTAATATTCCATTGTATATATGTGCCACATCTTCTTTATCCATTCATTTGATGATGGACACTTAGGTTGTTTCCATCTCTGGGCTATTGTAAATAGAGCTGCAATGAACATTTTGATACATGACTCTTTTTGAATTATGGTTTTCTCAGGGTATATGCCCAGTAGTGGGATTGCTGGGTCATATGGTAGTTCTATTTGTGGTTTTTTAAGGAACCTCCATACTGTTCTCCACAGTGGCTGTATCAATTTACATTCCCACCAACAGCGCAAGAGGGATCCCTTTTCTCCACACCCTCTGCAGCATTTATTGTTTGTAGATTTTTTGATGATGGCCATTCTGACTAGTGTGAGATGATATCTCATTGTAGTTTTGATTTGCATTTCTCTAATGATTAGTGATGTTGAGCATTCTTTCATGTGTTTGCTGGCAGTCTGTATATCTTCTTTGGAGAAATGTCTATTTAGTTCTTCTGCCCATTTTTGGATTGGGTTGTTTGTTTTTTTGTTTTTAAGCTGAACGAGCTGCTTATAAATTTTGGAGATTAATCCTTTGTCAGTTGCTTCATTTGCAAATATTTTCTCCCATTCTGAGGGTTGTCTTTTGGTCTTGTTTATGGTTTCCTTTGCTGGGCAAACTCTTTGAAGTTTCATTAGGTTCATTTGTTTATTTTTGTTTTTATTTCCTTTTCTCTAAGGAGGTGGGACAAAAAGGATCTTGCTGTGATTTATGTCATTGAGTGTTCTGCCTATGTTTTCCTCTAAGAGTTGGATCATTTCTGGCCTTACATTTAGGTCTTTAATCCATTTTGAGTTTATTTTTGTGTATGGTGTTAGGGAGTGATCTAATCTCATACTTTTACATGTACCTGTCCAGTTTTCCCAGCACCATTTATTGAAGAGGCTGTCCTTTCTCCACTGTACATTCCTGCCTCCTTTATCAAAGATAAGGTGACCATATGTGCGGGGGTTTATCTCTGGGCTTTCTATCCTGTTCCATTGATCTATCTTTCTGTTTTTGTGCCAGTACCATACTGTCTTGATTACTGTTGCTTTGTAGTATAGTCTGAAGTCAGGGAGCCTGATTCCTCCAGCTCCGTTTTTCGTTCTCGAGATTGCTTTGGCTATTCGGGGTCTTTTGTGTTTCCATACAAATTGTGAAATTTTTTGTTCTAGTTCTGTGAAAAATGCCAGTGGTAGTTTGATAGGGATTGCATTGAATCTGTGGATTGCTTTGGGTAGTATAGTCATTTTCACAATGTTGATTCTTCCAATCCAAGAACATGGTATATCTCTCCATCTGTTTGTATCATCTTTAATTTCTTTCATCAGTGTCTTATAATTTTCTGCATACAGGTCTGTTGTCTCCTTAGGTAGGTTTATTCCTAGGTATTTTATTCTTTTTGTTGCAATGGGAAATGGGAGTGTTTTCTTGATTCCACTTTCAGATTTTTCATCATTAGTGTATAGGAATGCCAGAGATTTCTGTGCATTAATTTTGTATCCTGCTACTTTACCAAATGCATTGACTACCTCTAGTAGTTTTCTGGTAGCATCTTTAGGATTCTCTACGTATAGTATCATGTCATCTGAAAACAGTGACAGTTTTACTTCTTCTTTTCTGATTTGGATTCCTTTTATTTCTTTTTCTTCTCTGATTGCTGTGGAAAACTTATTCATTATTGCTTTTATTTCCAAAGGATAACATGTTCCGCATAAGACCATACACACCAAAAAGAATATTGTGCAGTTGGCCACTGAACTTATTTTGTAATCACATTTTTTCATAATTTTAATTCTACAATTCCATTTTTTTAAATAAATAGCAGATATCAAGCATCCAAATATGTTATAAATTTTATAATGCCAAATAGTTCTATTTCTACATGTAACTTTCTGTATTTCATTGGCTGTGTTTAATAAAAAATAACATGACATGGTAAACAAATGAGTCTTTCACTTATTATCAGGTGACCTTACCAACTAAATCCACTTCTCTGAGCCTTTGTTTCCTTATCTATGTAGCTACCTATTTCACAGAATTATTGTATGGCTCTAATAAAACAATGTGTTTGAAAATACTATACACAATTTAAAGCACTATAGATATCTAGACATTTTACTAGTGGTCATTGTAAATCCATGGTGTGTCTCTTTCGGTTCAAAAATTGCAAATGGTAGCCAAAGCAACCATACTCTGCATGTTCTCAGCTGCACTCTCATCAGCCATGTCTTATAGCATGTCTTATCTTAGATTCCTCTCCCTCCAATCCTGTCAGTTTTGCCTCAGGAACATCTCTTGAATCTGGTATCTTTGTATTTTTCCAATGCTAATTAATACCTGTTTCAGCTTTTCATCTACTCTTGCTTGTACTATAGAAACAATATTTTATATAATATTTCTGTTTCTATGGGGTTTTTTTTCTATTCAAATCCATCCTCTACCCTGCTGCGAGTGTTATCTTTTCAAAAATACAAGTAGATCATTGTCATTCTCAGTAACTCCCAATTTTCTAAAATAACTAAGGCCTGCGTCCTCCATGTATTATGCAACTCCCATCAAAATCTGCTGGACCTAATTCCAGGCTGAACCCTGCCTCTCCCACTGTACATCCTTTGCTTCAGCCACTTTGAATTTCACACTTTTCCACAAATATGATTCTTCATGATTTTAAGCCTATGCTGAGCTATCCTTTCCATATAAAATATTCTCAATGTGACAGGATTGTGTAAAGATAGAAATAAAAGTATTTAAAGTTGAGAAGTACTACACTATAAAATTATTGTTAATGTTATTGTACAAATCTTAATAATATAAAAAACTCTTAGCCTAGGCATACAATGACAATTGATTTTTTTTTTTAATCTCCGTCTATAAGACTGTCAAGGAACAGTCTAGTATGCCATTTAGCACACCAGAATTAAAAGATCTGACAAAATGAATGGTTTTAAAACTGAATGACTTTGGTAAAATTCAAATAGCCTCTTCTCATAGCTCTTGGACATTGCATATAATTGTATATCATTTGATGTAAATTTTGATGCATGAAAATTCCATTCTGAATTAATTTGTTTAGTTAAGAATGGCATAATGACACTGTAATCTTCATTTTTTATAATTCTTTTATTCAAAATGCCTAAAGCCCTTTAATAAACATTTCTGTGATAGGAAGAAGTAGAGAATAGTTCCTCTTCAGACATTAAGGCAAGGTCCTTGAAAGTGAAGAGGATCTTTTACTACGTGTATAGAGTGATGTGCAAGCCTGAAACTGGGTTTCTGAGGCCAGTTTCACTACAATTTGGTGATAGAGGAAGGGAATCAGAGATAATAATAATCCTTTAAAAAAACATTTACTGAGCACCTTCCATGTACTAGGTGCTTCCTCATTTGGCCTTCAAAACAATACTAAGACATATATATTTATGAGAGTGAGAAAAGAGCAGGGACTCTTCCCTGGACATTTAAGTCTGAGGCAGCAGATCAAAAAGTCATCCTTTCATTCACAGCCATCCATTGAACGCCTTCCATGCTCCAATTCAGTGCCTGGTATCCGGAATGTAAGTGATGATTACACCAGAGACCCTGCTCAGCAAGAGCTCATGTTTATTGGGTTGACACTCAGGACCATCTTGTAATACACTGAATAAGGCATGTCAAATTTAAAACACAATAGACCTGTTATTGTTATTTTCTTTACTAGTATGCTCTTTTTCTCTCACATCTGCCCTACTGTTAATCCTGATGACCTTACATTTCTTGATCATTTTCTGTAATGAAGAACAAAGTGGTTGGAAAGAAGGACCTCCTATCATTGGGCCTTTACATGTGGATGCCTTGTGTGAACCCCTTTGCATGTTAGCACCTGGGCAGAAGAGAGCTTTAGCCCTGAAATACCTGTGCTCCACATCATATCTTACTTATACTGGGCCTCCTTGCCATTGACCCTTTTTCTCACAGATTTGGTTTTCCCAGCTGTTTAGACTTCCCTTGTGGATTTTTGGACTGAGTCTAGACTTAATCCTAGAGTTTGATGTAGAGTGCATTCTTGGGTATACTTTGTGCAAGATTGTTTGAATTCAGGGAGGTGATCTGTTGAACAAAATGAGCCCAAACTTCTTTACTGGACATTATGAGTTTTCTTGTGCCTAATAGAAGGCAAAGAGGGGTAAGAGACTACCTCCCCCAATTTTAAACCATGAAACCCCAAGAAGGAAGATTTAAGTGAGTGGAAGGGAACATAGAAGAAAGACAAGGAGGCAGGGTGAGACTACTCTGGCTAGGCTGCAGGCTCCCAAGGCTAAGGGAACATGTCAGTCATGTTTACCGCTGAATTTCCAACACCTAGCATAGCATCTGGAATCTAGTAGGAATTCACTAAATATGTGTCAAAAAACGAAGGCAGGGCAGGAAGAGCCATGGTGGGTTCAGGATTACAGAGTGTTTTTCCAGCCCTCCAAAAAAATATTAGAAGAATAAAAGGATAGACTTGGTTCAACATCAATCCATGCCACGTACAGCTTGATCTACTGCTATATCTAGTACCTATGAATCCTTCTACTATCAGAGAAACCAGTTATTACCAAGTATGTGTAGGGTTCTTTGTCTGTACTTACAGAAGAATATAGACTTACAGTGCAAAAAAGAAGTAAGATGTAGAACTGTGTTCCAGTAGAGAGGTTGTGAAACCCTGGAGTATTTGACAGAGGAAGCCTCTGTCAGATTAGCACCCCCTCTGTATGATGGTTGAGCAGAGGAGGAGGCAACAGCAGAGATGAGCTTGTGCAACATCCCTTTAACTCTGTGACTTAGTGACTTTGAAAAATTCCTCCAAAAATAAATAATTCACAGAGAAGAAAACTTGCACCAAACGTGTTTCAGTACTTTTGCCTTTAATAAAGACTGAGAACTTTCTTGGAAAGGAGGAAAACTGAAACTAAAATGTCTTACCTGAAGAAAATTAGATCTATGTCATGTGAAAATCATCCCCAATCCAGAAGACAGGCTATGTTAGCTATATTAAGACAAAAGGGCTCTAACATGGTAGTCTTTTCCACATACCTACAATTTATTAAATTTTACTCAGATGAGTTGACTGGCTAAAACAGATATCCATGGAAGAATCACACTTTATCTCTAATCATTTTCTTGAGGGACTTATAATGCTTATAATCTGTGCAAGATTGTTTGAATTCTGGGATGTGATCTGTTGAACAGAGCACTCCCAAATTTCTTCACCAAACATTGCAAATTTTCTTGTGCCTAATAGAAGACAAAGATGGACTTCTACATTAATTCATTTTTTATAGAGCCATCAAATATTTCTAAGAACTTAGAACTACAGGTACTATGCTCGGTAGTCAGGGAAAAAGAGACCACGGTTTCTGCCCTCCAGGAACAACTAGTCTAGGGAAGGAGATACTCAAAAAAATATCAGCTCATTCTGTGACAAATCTCTGGTTCATGGAAAAGAATGATTATAAGCCTCATTCCTAGAGGCTGTAGAAAAAACAATGTTTAGAATTAATATTTTGAAATACTTTTGGTGATTTCAAATGAAAGCCAGAGTTCCTGCATGCTGACAAACTTCCCAACTAGGAATGTTCTTTGCATCACTCAAGTGGTTGGGAGATTGGTATCCAATGTTGGCTTATCATCTCTAGACTTTCCAGTACCTTCTCATAAGTCTCAAATAATAATTTTTAAAAATACTACTGTCATCACCATCAACAGCAGCAACAATATTTGCATAACATCTCCTATATGCTAAGCATCGTGCTTGATATTTAAATACTGTCTCAAATTGTCACAACAAACCTACAAAATGGGCATTATTCCTAGTTGACAAACCAGGACTCAGAGAGACTACATATCTTCTCTAAAGTGATATAGCTTAAATGTATCAGTGCCAGGATTCAAATTCTGACTTAGAACATATATGCTCTCCACTGGACCATTCTTTCTTTCCAGAATCTACAATTTTTTCCCTTCCTAGACTACTTAGACCCTCACTAACCCTCAACAGTGCTCTATGTTTGCTATGGCTGCGTAACAAAGTATTACAGACTGGGTGGCCTAAACAGCAGGAATTAATTGTCACAGTTCTAGAGGCTAGAAGTCCAAGATCAAGGTGTCAACAGGCTTAGTTCATTCTGAGGACTGTGAGGGAAGGTTCTAGGCCTCTTTCCTTAAATTATTGATGGGGTCTTCTCCCTACCTGTTCATATCATCTTCCCTCTGTGTATATCTCTGTGTCCAAATTTTTCCTTTTTAAAAGGACACCAGTCATATTGGATTAGGGCCCACCCTAATAACCTCACTTTAACTTGATTACCTCTGTAAAAACCCTATCTTCAAATAAGGTCACTGTCTCAACTAGTGAGGCTTAGGACTTTAACACTTGAATTTAGGGGGACATGAGTATTAGGTGCAATTCAAGCCATAGCATGTGCATTTTGAAATCTAGCAACTAACATCTCTTTCTGGATCTCATCTATCTTGGCACTGCTATTGGAGTGAGCATTCTAAACCACATATCTAATCACAGCTTGGCTCTCTTTAAAATCTTCAAGAAGTCCTCGTTGCTAGCAGTTAAGTTCTAAATTATAGGCATGACAAATAAAGGTTTTCACAATGAGGTCAGTAAGTAATTTTCCACCTTCATCTCCCATCACTCTGCTGTCAAAGAATATGCAAATACCTGCTGGAAGAATAGATTGTTCAATTTTCCAAATGCTTTCTTATTTCGTCATGTTACCGGAAAATTAATTTTATAATGTAATGTTACTCATTTTTTTAGAGACGAAACTACTAAGATACAGAGAGGTAATGAGTTGCCTGGGATTATTCTCCTTCCTTGAGATCATATGGTCAATTATAGCAAAGATTCACTAGGGCTTAGCATTTCTCTCTATTAAAAAACTTGGAAACATCTGTCAGTTTTTCTTTCTCACCAAACTGTGATTTCCTGCCAAACCTTCTCACCAGTGCTTGATACAGTGCCTAGAATACAAGAGATAGTCAATAAAAGTTTGTTGAATTGAAATAAATCAAATATTCTAACAGCCAAATCACAAGATATTGTGTACTAACACAGATTCCAATGCTGTCATTTAAATGTCTAGGTATAATCGGAAAGACAGATCTTTTTTGATTGATTGATTCATTCATTCATTCATTGCCAGACACTGTTCCACGTGTTAAAATTGAGTGATAAGTAAGACCCCACAAATTACCCTCTCCCAGAGCTCATATTCCAGTTGGAGAAGGGAGTTAAACAAGTAAGCCAAAGAAAAGCATAATTTTAGATAAAAACAAGTGCCATGAAGTAAACAAGCCAGGGCAATGTGATAAAGAATGGTTTGGAGGCATTCTTTGGGAGAAGTATGGCTCTAAAAAGGTGCCCAGGAAGGACTCCTTAGGAAACAGAGACATAAATAGAAAAAAGGAACCAGAGAAGTAAGAGCAAGTGCAGTGCCCTGTGTCAGGAGGGTGGATAAAGCATCCAGTATTTAAAAAGAGTAGTAGAGATACCGGTATGTAAAAGAATGAGGTATTGCTACAAGAGAACTTTTCACAATAAAAAGAGCTTGTCATTATTATCTCAAGAGCAATGGGAAGCCACTGAAAGGTTAGATTGAATTCGGGGTAAGGGTGGAATTTAATCAGATTTGTGTTACAAATGTAATCTACTCATCCCTGAGATGTCATCTCCGGCTGTCCTTAGGGTCTTTCCCAACATCCCAGTCTTGGTTCATTCCATTCTTATTCTTCCTCAGGAACTCACTTTCCTATCTTTCAAGACATTGTCTCATTTGTGGCTATATAAACATTAATGTGAATAAGTCACCCACTCCTACTAGACTGTAAGCTTCATGAGGTCAAGACCGGGTCTGGTCTTTGCTCAACATTGCATTCTAGGGCGAGGCAGAGTTTGGTACAGAAGGTGCTTGATGGACATTTCTTAAGACAAAGAGGAGCAATTTAAATAATTACATGTATGCCCCCTCTAGAGAAAAGAGTTGAGGCACGAGTCCTTCAACAGTTATGTGATAAACATAAAATTGTTAATGGTAGAAGAACCAAAAAAAATTAAAAAGGGTGGGAAGGAAGAGAAGGGAAGGGAAAATAAGGTTGACTGGGGTTATGCAAAAACAGTTTAGCTTAGGACATTAGAGCAGCTAATCATATCAGATTATTAGGAAAATGTTCGTCCGTTATGGTTTTGGCTTAACCATTGCTGCAGGACAGTTAAGATTCAAAACAAATCACTTGAAAGCTGATCAGCCGTACTTTCTGTGCACAAGATTTGCTCCAGGGTTTGGGCGAGCAGGGAGAAATTTTAAACTAGATTTCAATTTATCTAACAAACTGCATCCAGAACATGCTGTGATCATAAGAAATATTCTTTCTGATTTTTTGAGTGGATGCTAAGGGCTACCAATTAAAATGAACTTCTAGAATCCCTTGAACTCATCTGTTCATGGAAAATTCATTTTCCCTTCCCCACTGTTTCTCTCTTCTATTTTGTAATACTCCTATTTTTCTACTGGGTTGCCCATGGAGACCACATATATATTTTCTGTTAGTGGGTAAATCTACAGAAAATTTCATGAGAGAAATAGGCAATATCACTACTGGTTTTAACAGGATAAACCAAGTGTACCATGACAACCACAAAAAGGTAAGCACTTCTAAAAAGCCACCCTGTGGTCAGGTAGACAGGAAATGTTAGTGCATGTCAGGGAAGAGAGCTCTTTGGGGCAGAAATAGTCAAAAGAGACTTTAGGGAGTGAAGAGGACATTTTATAAGAGAGGTGATTCTGAACTGAGGTGGACAGAGCTGATTGTGGTAGGACCACGAAGCAAGCTGTTGGATGATAGGACTGAGCAGCACTGAAAACTGGACTCATTCATTTTTTCCCCTAAACTGTCTCCCTCAGAAATGAACGCAGGAATATATATATTGGGGCATAACAATTTTTTCCCCATTATCCAGCTATATGATCAAAGAATCCAAAATGGGAAATTTAAAAATTCAGTTTGAAAAGGATTTTCAATTCCAATGTGCCCATAAAAAATTTTTTCTC
Organism: Phocoena sinus; assembly: GCF_008692025.1. NCBI lineage: Eukaryota > Metazoa > Chordata > Mammalia > Artiodactyla > Phocoenidae > Phocoena > Phocoena sinus. The sequence goes on along the minus strand of NC_045767.1, from coordinate 48,584,567 downwards.
TGGCATTAAAGAGACATTCAATTTTGTTCATTCCTTGCAATGTTAAACTGAGGGACAACACTTTACCACACTTCTGTTTAAAGACAAGAGTAGAGTGAAGTTGGCAATGACAAGCCTGTGCTAAATATCGTATCTAAATTCATAAAATATTTACTTCTTTACTGACTAGTAGATTAAATACTATTCTGTTTCAAACCTGTTATATGTTTACTTATATACATATAAATGTATGTATCTATTTTCTTCCTTGTTCTACATTAGACAACATCAGATCCTTTACTGAACAAAACAGAAAACTGATTATGTCCCAGAGTGGCTTGAAGCTAATTTTAATGGAATGCTATTTTAGAAAAAAACCCTACTGACTATATAGGTATTTTCTTAATTTTGCAGAAAGAGAATCAATTTATGTTAGTTGATGTATATTAATATGCTGCCTGTATATAATAAAATGCATAAATAAAATTTTCTCTTGCTCTTTTTGCCCAATCTGAAAATATGTACCACAAGGCAAATATCTTCATGGTTTTAACTTTCTTTCTGGAACTCATCCTTCCTAAAAATAAGTAATGAACCATTTTCTCATCTTGCTTTGCACTCCTGCTGAATAGATCTGAGGATGAACTTCAAAAAACATTGCTTACGGCTCAGTTGCAAGGGCTGGTGTAGAGGACAAGAAACTTATTTGAGTATAATACTTTCTTTCCTGGGGTATATAAGAGAAATATTCATATAGAGAATAAACAAAATTTTGGGCACTTAAAAAAATAGATATCATGCTGGAAGGTTATAAACTGAGGAGTAAAGTAGTCATTTGGAGAGAGAAGACTACTAGATAGGGGATACAGACTACTATAGAGCTTATTTCCTACCTAGACTTTTCTTCTCTAGGATGTGTGAGCTGTCTCTCAGGGGCCCCAAAGGTCCAGGACTTCTCAGGGAATGATTATCTCTCAGAGCTCTCTCTTAATTCCCAAAGACTCTACTAAAGAAGCAGATCTTTCTGTGGTCGCATAGGCAAATACATTTTTTAGAAGAAGCAGATTACAGTATGCTTGGTATGTCATCCAACTAACTAGGCTGGTCGCCATCTTGACGATTTTTACACAGTTTGGCTAAAGATACCATTACCAGACTGCATTTGAGCTGTTGACTCTGAAGAGGCATGGTGTGACTCCAAATAAACTCTGGGACCAGTTACTGGGAAACAACAAATCTCAAAGTGCCTACATTGATAGAGAGCTGGGTAAAGTGCTGAAGAGACATAGCTACTACTATTAATGACAGTAATAACAATAGATATAACCATTGCTTTGATAATAGTAGTAAATTTATTAAGCGCTTATTGAATGCCTGGTACAGCTCCAAGTGTTTTGCAATATTAATTCAGATGATCCTCACGACAACTCTGTGAGCTAGGTATATTATTATCAGTATTTTACAGGTGAGGAAACTGAGGTCCAGTGAGATTAAGTAACTTGCCCACATTCATACAGAGAGGAATTTTAAGAAAGGCACTATCTCTACTGTCCATCTGTGTAACCACTACACTTCATTGCCTATAATTGCAAACTGCCCGGGTGTATTTGGGGAAGGAGTGATGGAATTGGCCTTAGGGATTAGGAAGGTTTGCATAGAGAAGTTAGCAGCTGAGTTCCTTTTTAATTGAGATATAATTTCCGTATCATAAATTTCACCATTTAAAAATGTACAATTCAGTGGGTGTTAGTATATAAACAAGGTTGCGCAATCATTGCCACTAGCTAACTCCAGAACATTTTCATCACCCCAAAATGAAACCCGACACCCATTGATATTCACGCATCATTCTCCCTTCCCCTCAGCTCCTGTTAGCTAATAATCTACTTCCTGTCTTTATGGATTTATCTATTCTGGACATTTCATATAAATGGAATCATATAATATGTGGCATTTTGTGTCTGGCTTCTTTCACATGGTATGATGTTTTCAAGATCTATTCATGTTGTACCATGTATTATTCTTTTATTCTCTCTTACAGCTGAATAATATTCCATTGAATGAATATACCACATTTTGTTTACCCGTTTATCAGTTGATATTTAGGTTGTTTGCACTTTTTGGCAATCATGAATAGGGCTTCTTTGAACATTTGTGTGCAAGTTTTTTGTGTGAGCATGTTTTCAATTATTTGGGGTATATGCCTAGGATTGGAATTGCTGGCCCTTATGGTAACTCTATATTTAAATTTTTGAGGAATTTTTAAATTGTTTTCCAAAGTGGCCACACCATTTTACATTCCCACCAGCAGGAATAAGTGTTCAGATATCTCCACATCTTCTCCAACAATCATTATTGTTCACCTTTTTGATTATACTCATCCTAATAGCCATAAAATGATATCTCATTAAGGTTTTTATTTGCATTTCCCTAATAACTAATGATTTAAGCATCTTCTTCATGTACCTATTGGCCATTTTTGTATCTTTTTTGGACAAATGTCTACTCTACTGAAATCCCTTTCCCATTTTAAAATGGGGTTATTTAAAAATTTTTGTTGTTGAGATGTAAGAGTTCTTTATACATTCTGGATACTAGATCCTTACCAGATACATGATTTGCAAAAAATATTCTTTCATTCTATGGGTTGTTTTTGCCACTTTCTTGATGGTATCCTTTGAAACACAAAAAGGTTTTAGCTTTGATGGTGTTCAATTTATCTATTTTTTCTTTGGTTGCCTGTGCTGTAGGTGTTATACGTAAGAAACCTAATTCAAGGTCAGGAAGATTTACAACTGTATTTTCTTATAAGAATTTCATCATTTATTTTAGCTCTGACATGTAGATTTTTGACCCATTTTGAGTTAATTTTTGCATATGATATAAGTTATGGCCCCAAATTCATTCTTTTATATATGGAGAAAAAGAACCATTTGTTGTGCCAGGACCATTTGTTGAAAAGATTATTTCATTTCCCATTTAATTATCTTGGCACCCTTGTAAAAAAAAAGTTGAACAGAGAGGGTGTGGAGAAAAGGGAACCCTCTTGCACTGTTAGTGGGAATGTAAATTGATACAGCCACTATGGAGAACAGTATGGAGGTTCCTTAAAAAACTAAAAATAGAACTACCATATGACCCTGCAATACCACTACTGGGCATATACCCTGAGAAAACCATAATTCCAAAAGTCATGTACCACAATGTTCATTGCAGCACTATTTACAATAGCCAGGACATGGAAGCCACCTAAGTGTCCATTGACAGATGAATGATAAAGAAGATGTGGTACATATATGCAGTGGAATATTACTCAGCCAAAAAAAGGAACAAAATTGAGTTATTGGTAGTGAGGTGGATGGACCTAGAGTCTGTCATACAGAGTGAAGTAAGTCAGAAAGAGAAAATCAAACACCATATGCTAACACATATATATGGAATCTAGTTCATAACTTGAACTAGAAAAACTTGAAAAAAATGGTTCTGATGAACATAGGAGCAGGACAGGAATAAAGATGCAGACATAGAGAATGGACTTGAGGGCACGGGGAGGGGGAAGGGTAAGCTGGGATGAACTGAGAGAGTAGCATTGACATATATACACTACCAAATGTAAAACAGATAGCTAGTGGGAAGCAGCTGCATAGCACAGAGAGATCAGCTTGGTGCTTTGTGACCACCTAGAGAGGTGGGATAGCAAAGGTGGGAGGGAGACACAAGAGGGAGGGGATATGGGGATATATGTATAAATGTAGCCGATTCACTTTGTTATACAGCAGAAACTAACACAACATTGTAAAGCAATTATATTCCAATAAAGATGTTTTAAAAAAATGTGTAGGTTTATTTCTGGACTCTTCTGTTTCATTTACCTATATGTCTGTCCTCAGGCCGGTACCAGACAGACTTGATTTATATAACACTACAAAATTTTGAATCAAGAAATGTGAGTCTTCCAACTTTGTTCTTATTTTTCAAGATTTCTGTTAGGCATTCTGGATCCCTCATATTTCCATTTGAATTTTATAATTAACCTGTCAATACCTGACAAAAATAGTCAACTGGGATTTTGATAGGGATTGCACTGAAACTAAATCAATTTGGAGTTATTACTATCTTAAAAATACTGGTTTCCAATCCATGAACATAGGTATTATTTCAGTTATTTAGGTATTCTTTAATTTCTTTCAACATTTCATAATTTCCAGTATAAAAGTCTCTCACTTCTTTTGTTAAACTTATTTCTAAGCATTATATTCTTTTTGATTCTGTAAGTGGAATTGTTCTCTTAATTTCATTTTCACTTGTTCACAGCTACTGTAGAGGAATAGAATTGAATTTTGTATGTTGATCTCATATACTGTGACCTTGCTGATCTCACTTATTAACTCTAATTATTTTTTGGTTATTGATATCCATGGTATAATTCTTTATTCTAATATAATTATCTCTTCTGATTCCATCTCTCCAGTAAAACTCCCTTCCTCTTCTATTTGAGAAGTAGTCTGATGACACTGGACTGAAGACACAGTTCTCTTTCTTGAGATCCAGATGTCAAGATCTGAATTCCTTCAGATTTTTTCTGTATGCAAGATCATGTCATCCGAAAATAGATAGGTAGTTGTACTTCTTTCATTCCAATATGGATTAATCTGTGTTTGGAAATATATGTGGGACTTAACCTGGAGGATAGGCAGAGAAGTGCTTCTGATTACAGCCCCCAAGTGTAAACTAATCTGCCTTCTTGTAACCATAGTGCTAGATTATGAAGGCCCTAGTTTGAGCAAGTGTGTGGCAGATGAGACTTAATAAGTAACCAATGGGTGAAATTGGGGAGGCCTTTATTATCAAGCAGATAATTATCAAGCAGAGGAGTATAAGGAGGCATTGATGCATTGTGATCTGGGTTAGAATGTGATCAGATTATTGCTTCAGAAAATTCAATCTGGTGTCTATGTGGACAATTAATTGAAAGCAAAAGCCCTCTATAATGATTTCCAGTTTTCTGGCTTCTGCAACTAGGAGGATAATAGGGTCATTCACAAACCTGTTTGATAGGCTTCTCAACTTTTTAAAAAAAAATACTTGAAATTTTAAAATGCGAGAATTTATTTTCTAAATCAAGGAAGACTGTGAATCCAATATGTGAAGGCCATTTCTACACTGATTTATTTTTAATAGAGAAAAAGAAAAGTCTTAGGAGCAAAGCCTCAGTTAATCACTGCCAGCCCAGGTCATCGAGATGTCAGGAGGATAGGAGAACAATGTGATTCAACCCCAATGCACTCATCTTTCACAGTGAGTCATGGGATCGGAAAGCACTGAAGTTATGAACTAGCCCCAGAAATGTACCCACTCTCCTCTCCTTTGTACATAATCTTTTAAAATGAATTAAACCCACCCCAAAGCAGTAGACATAGGAAAATAAAGTCAGCCTATTTCTGCTCAAACTTTATTAGGGTTCACTGTGTTCTATCAAACTTGTAAGCCAAAAACCCATGGCTCTTGAACGATGAACCACGGAACACCATGAGCAGAAGAGTTAGGGCTGCAAGCAATTCAAATGTACATTACAGTAAAGTACATTACAGTAAACTTATTTTACTGACTTAGTAATAAGTAAGTATTGGACACTTATTTAATAATATTCATTGTGCTATACTGGAACCTTGGTCGTAAAATGAGGTCATTTTCATAAACAAGAATAATTTGAAATTTTCAGAGTCAAACCATTTCTTTGTTTGGTAAGAGGAAAGGGTAACCCTGTGGGAGATCAACAGAAAACTCCTGCTACAACAAATCTAAATTTCTGTTTCACTCTTTCTCCTAATCTGTCTGATGTGGCTTTCTCTTAAGTTAGAAATTTAGTTTGCACTGTAGCTCATTTTTTCTCTTTCTGAGTAAAACTCTTCATTGTGAGATTCCCAGGATATCAAAGGATTCAGACACCTATTATTTAATTCTCTAGGGAAAAAATCAAATTCTCAGGTAAAGTAAGAGGGAAAGCTTCCCTTAGTAAGGAAGTCCAAAGACTGACCCTGGGAGCTGTGTCACACTCAGAAGGGTCTGGGCCAGGCAGAGGCTCAAGAAAGAGAGCAACTGTGTCTTCAGTCCAATGTCATCAGATCACTTCTCAAATAGAAGAGGAGGGAAGCTTTATTGGAGAGATGGAATTAGAAGAGGTCATTATATTGGAATAAAGAGTTATACCATGGATATCAATAACCTGGGATTCTCCGGGTTTTAGTAAATCAGAGGTGTTGCTATTAGATCACTAAACTTTTAGAGGAAAGGAACGGGAAGAGGTTACAATATGGGAGTAGGAAAGAGAAGTAAAAACTTTCTCCTGAAATTTTCTTTAGGTTTGTCCTGCTTCATTTCTTCTTCTTTTTTTTTTTTTTCAATTTATTCTTTGAGACCTAGATGATGGTCACAGTTCTTGTTGGGCTTAGCCCCCTGTCTTTCTTTCTTAACCCTGGTGTGGTGTTGAAGGAGGTGAGGCAGAGGAAGAGGAAGGAGCTAGGCAGAGTGAGGTCGATCTGAAAGGTGATGATGCTGGAAAAGGGCTAGTTTTACTTGGCCATGTGCTTTTGACAAAAAGTGTATGTGATGATCAAAAGCCCCCTCCCCTTAACATACTACACACCCACAACTGCATGTACAGTCACACAATCACACACACATACACACACTCTCTTCTTTGAATGGGAAATAGTCTTTGGAGGGCGGGGGCTAAGTTTACTATTTTAAAGTGAAAGTGAGTCAGTGCAGGAAATCCAAGTACACTAAAAGGAAAGAAAAACGTGATTATAACAAAATAAGTTTTAAAAAAGAAACCCAAACTGGATCTGGATCCCAGTGGGACTAGGTAGGAATGATGTATTGATTAGAGATATACTTTAGGGTTTCAATAATTTAAAAACTGTCTAGTGGATGCTTAAATCTATAGGAGTTTATTTCCTTCACTTTATGAGAAGACTGGAAGTAGAGAGTTTTTGTTGGCATTAATTTCTTGCCTCAGTGATGTCAGGGCTGGCATCTGTGGGAATCGTTTAGCTTTTCATTCATGGCTGTAAAATAACTGCAACGGCTCAACCGTACTTACTCTCAGGCAAGTGGGAGGGAAGCGATGTGCTAGTCGTAACTGTCATCTTTTCCTAAGGCTCAAACTGCCACCCACCCATGGAAACAACAAAATAGATACTGGCAAACATATTATTGCCCAAATTGTACTTCCTCACCAATCCTGAATGGAAAGAAGACAAGGGAAATGGATAATTTTTTTTCAATCCTTACAGTGGAGGCAGGCAAGGGAAAAGAAGGCTGGAATAAGTAAGTGTAAATATGGCCAAATCCATGTACCCCAAATGACAGAATGACCGAGAGGAACATGGGAGAATGTTTCTGGCATTCATGGTCCCCAACCCACCTAGTGGGAGTGCCTATTGGGCTGGTTGTACATAAGAGACTTAGGGGAGAGTTGTGTGCATTATAAAATCTCACATTTCTGGGGTGGTGAGCCAAGGGTGATGTGCAGAACCAGTTCAACCTTGGTGTGAATATCTAATAATGGGAAGTATTATGAATGACAAGGACTACAGATTTCCTGTAAGCAGTTTTCCTTAATACATAAATAGCACTCTATGAAAAGCAGTGAAGAAAGCAGAAAAATACAAAAGGACAATAAAACAAACAACAAATAAAAGTCCCACGATCCAAAGGTAACCACTAGGAATGTTCCAGTGGACGTTTTCCAGTCTATTCTATGACCAAACTATTTGTAGCCTGCTTTTTCACTTAGCAACAGATCTAGAGCACATTCCTATCTTCCTGTTCTTCTGTAACAGAATATTTAATGGCTTCATATCATTGTATGTCATCTTGAGTTACCATAATTAATGTTCCCAGTTCCTGATTGTGAGCACGAGGGTGTTTCCACTCATCAATTGTCATAATTTACTGTGGTTAAAGTTATCCCAATAATAACAGTAACAAATACTGGTGAGCTATTTACGAAGTAGCAGGCCCTGTACTAAGTACTTTACATTAATGGTATAATTTAAGCTCTCAAACAACTAAATGAGTCAAACACTGTTAATATCGCTACCTATGAGGTCTTATCTCTACCTATGAGGAAACTGAGCCTTAGCAATTTAAGTAACTTGCCAAGCAGCATGGCTCTCCGTGCCCTGCACATGTGTGTTAAGAGTTTCTCAAATGGCAGCTGTCAGTTCTGCAGGAAAATAGGGGTGTGAGGGAAAACTTCACTGAGGAGATGTTCCTAGAACTTGGTCACAAATACAGAATTATCCCGATCTGTTCTCTGTTGAAAATGGCAGAGTATAGGTGGCTCAATATGAATCTTCATCCATCCATTTGAGGGGAATTCTCACCAGGTTTACAATAAATAAATTATAGGGGGTGGTTTCAAACCATGTGAGGAAACAAACCTAAATCAATTTCAGCACAATTAGTAGGCTGGGAAAACCATAATGACAATAAGTAGCATTCAAACTACTAGACTGTCAGAAAAAAATGACAAGAGGATGTCCAATAGATACAAAGAAACAGTTACATATAATTTGGTTAATTAAGTTAATACCCTGTAGTAGTTGCTCAGGAATATTACAAAAATGTATGATATTCTTGATCAGGAATCTCCTTTATCAGAAAAAGTTCTTATGAGTAAATATACATGAGGAACTAGCTTAAAAATGTTGATACTTTGATAAGAGTCACTTATTCAAGGAAATTTGATTTATTTTTAATTCCTTATATTCTAACAACAGCACAAAGAGAAAAGCCAACGTGAATAGTCATATCTCTTAATTATCAAACTACCAATCTCTTTTAAATACTCAATGAATACACTTTTAAATAACTAATGTGTTTCATACTTGAATTTGTCAATAGCAGAGTTTACTCAGCAAAACTATGTTATCATGGTCATCATGGCTGTATATAATATCCAATGAAGTTTTCAGTTTTTAATGTGTTTCAGTATTTATTATTCAACTTGATTTTTCATAATCACTAATCACATGGGATAGGTATATTATCTATCTACATTTTACATAGATTTAAGGAGATCTGTTCAGTAACTTAACCAAAGTTGCAAATCTAGTGGGTCAACAGAGTCGGACTTAGGGCTTCCAGATATTTAGTCAAAATTCTTGACCTCTGTATGTTAATTGACCAAAAAATATATTAAAATTATTTAAATTTACATAAAGACATAATAAATCACCTCAGCTCTAACCTATGTTAGCATTTACAACCCAGTCTTCATTACAGTGAGTCTCAAGAGTAAACTTGTTCCTTTTGTGGTGCTGGGATTTTATTTTATTGGAATAAATGGGTTCTTACTAGGTCTGTGTGATTTCTGATGTAGCATCATTTCCTTTGTTACCACAGTCTACAAACACATACTCATTAAGTCAAATGAGTATTTCTGTGTTGCAAAAACTGTTCTAGGCACTGACAGTTCAGCAATAAACAAATCAGATCAATATGTTTTCATGGAGCTTCTAAAGCTGGGCCCAACACCCCAATATCATAACTCTTTTTTTTTTTTTTATTAACATCTTTATTGGAGTATATTGCTTTACAATGTTGTGTTAGTTTCTGCTGTATAACAAAGTGAATCAGCTATACGTATACGTATATCCCCGTATCCCCTCCCTCTTGCATCTTCTTTCCACCCTCCCTATCTCACCCCTGGAGGTGGTCACAAAGCTGATCTCCCTGTGCTATGTGGCTGCTTCCCATTAGCTATCTATTTTACATTTGGTAGTGTATATATGTCCATGGCACTCTCTCACTTCGTCCCAGCTTACCCTTCCCTCTCCCCGTGTCCTCAAGTCCATTCTCTACACCTGTGTCTTTATTCCTATCCTGTCCCTAGGTTCTTCAGAACCATTTTTTAAATTTTAGATTCCATGTATATGTGTTAGCATACGGTATTTGTTTTTCTCTCTCTGACTTACTTCACTCTGTATGACACACTCTAGGTCCATCCACCTCACTACAGATAATTCAATTTCGTTTCTCTTTATGGCTGAGTAATATTCCATTGTGTATATGTGCCACATCTTCTTTATCCATTCATCTGTCAATGGACGCTTAGTTTGCTTCCATGTCCTGGATATTGTAAATAGAGCTGCAGTGAACATTGTGGTGCATGACTCTTTTGTAATAATGGTTTTCTCAGGGGATATGTGCAATAGTGGGAATGCTGGGTCGTATGGTAGTTCTATTTTCAGTTTTTTAAGGAACCTCCATACTGCTGTCCATAGTGGCTATATCAATTTACATTCCCACCAACAGTGTAAGAGGGTTCCCTTTTCTCCACACCCTCTCCAGCATTTATTTTTTTGTAGATTTTCTGATGATGCCCATTCTAACCAGTGTGAGGTGATACCTCATTGTAGTATTGATTTGCATTTCTCTAATGATTAGTGATGTTGAGCATCCTTTCATGTGTTTGTTGCCATTCTGTATATCTTCTTTGGAGAAATGTCCATATGGGTCTTCTCCCCATTTTTGGATTGGGTTGTTTGTTTTCTTGATACTGAGCTGCATGAGCTGCTTGTATATTTTGGAGATTAATCCATTGTCAGTTGCTTCATTTGTAAATATTTTCTCCCATTCTGAGGGTTGTCTTTTCATCATGTTTATGGTTTCCTTTGCTGTGCAAAAGCTTTTAAGTTTCATTAGGTCCCATTTGTTTGTTTTTTTTTAATTTCCATTTCCCTAGGAGGTGGGTCAAAAAGGATCTTACTGGGGGCTTCCCTGGTGGTACAGTGGTTGAGAGTCCACCTGATGAAGCAGGGAACACGGGTTCATGCCCTGGTCCAGGAAGATCCCACATGCCACGGGGCAGCTAGGCCCGTGAGCCATGGCCGCTGAGCCTGCGCACCCAGAGCCTGTGCTCCGCAATGGGAGAGGCCACAACAGTGAGAGGCCTGTGTACCGCAAAAAAAAAAGGATCTTGCTGTGATTTGTGTCGTAGTGTTCTGCCTGTGTTTTCCTCGAAGAGTTTTATAGTGTCTGGCCTTACACTTAGGTCTTTAATCCATTTTGAGTTTATTTTTGTGTATGGTGTTAAGGAGTGTTCTAATTTCATTCTATTACATGTAGCTGTCCAGTTTTCCCAGCACCACTTATTGAAGAGGATGTCTTTTCTCCATTCTATATTCTTGCCTCCTTTATCAAAGATAAGGTATGTGCATGGGTTTATCTCTGGACCATCTATCCTGTTCCATTGCTCTATATTTCTGTTTTTTTGCCAGTACCATATTGTCTTGAGTACTGTAGCTTTGTAGCATAGTCTGAAGTCAGGGAGCCTGATTCCTCCAACCTTGTTTTTTTTTCTCAAGATTGCTTTGGCTATTTGGGGTCTTTTGTGTTTCCATACAAATTGTGAAATTTCTTGTTCTAGTTCTGTGAAAAATGCCATTGCTAGTTTGATAGGGACTGCATTGAAGCTGTAGATTGCTTTGGGTAGTATAATCATTTTCACAATGTTGATTCTTCCAATCCAAGAACATGGTACATCTCTCCATCTGTTTGTATCATGTTTAATTTCTTTCATCAGTGTCTTATAGTTTTCTACAGGTGTTTTGTCTCCTTAGGTAGGTTTATTCCTAGGTATTTTATTCTTTTTGTTGCAGTGGTAAATGGGAGTGTTTCCTTAATTTCTCTTTCAGATTTTTCATCATTAGTGTATAGGAATGCCAGAGATTTTTATGCATTAATTTTGTATCCTGCTACTTCACCAAATTCATTGATTAGCTCTAGTAGTTTTCTGGTGACATCTTTAGGATTCTCTATGTATAGTATCATGTCATCTGCAAAGAGTGACAGTTTTCCTTCTTCTTTTCCAATTTGGGTTCCTTTTTATTTCTTTTTCTTCTCTGATTTTTGTGGCTAAAACGCCCAAAACTATGTTGAAAAATAGAGGTGAGAGTGGGCAACCTTGTCTTTTTCCTGATCTTAGTGGAAATGGTTTCAGTTTTTCACCATTGAGAATGATGTTGGCTGTGAGTTTGTCATATATGGCTTTTATCATGTTGAGGTAAGTTCCCTCTATGGCTACTTTTGGAGGATTTTTATCATAAATGGTGTTGAATTTTGTCAAAAGCTTTTTCTGCATCTGTTGAGATTATCATAAATTTTTTCTCCTTCAGTTTGTTATTATGGTGTATCACATTGCTTGATTTGTGTAGATAGAAGAATTCTTGCATTCCAGGGATAAACCCCACTTGATCATAGTGTATGATGCTTTTAATGTGCTGTTGTATTCTGTTTGCTAGTATTTCGTTGAGGATTTTTGCATCTATGTTCATCAGTGATATTGGCCTGTAGTTTTGTTTTTTTGTGACATCTTTGTCTGGTTTTGGTATCAGGGTGATGCTGGCCTTGTAGAATGAGTTTCAGAGTGTTCCTCCCTCTGCTATATTTTGGAAGAGTTTGAGAAGGGTAAATGTTAGCTCTTCTCTAAATATTTGACAGAATTTGCCTGTGAAGCCATCTAGTCCTGGGCTTTTGTTTGTTGGAAGATTTTCAATCACAGTTTCAATATCAGTACTTGTAATTGGTCTGTTCGTATTTTCTCTTTCTTCCTGGTTCAGTCTTGGAAACTTGTGCTTTTCTAAGAATTTTTCCATTTCTTCCAGGTTGTCCATAAAATGGACAATAAAATTGGCACATTGTTGCTTGTTGTAATCTCTCATGATCCTTTGTATTTCTGAAGTGTCAGTTGTTACTTCTCCTTTTTCATTTCTAATTCTGTTGATTTGAGTCTTCTCCCTTTTTTTCTTGATGAGTCTGGCTAATGGTTTATCAATTTTGTTTATCTTCTCAAAGAACCAGCTTTTAGTTTTACTGATGTTTGCTATTGTTTCCTTCATTTCTTTTCATTTACTTCTTATCTGAGTTTTATGATTTGTTTCCTTCTGCTAACTTTGGGGGTTTTTTGTTCTTCTTTCTCTAATTGCTTTAGGTGTAAGGTTAGCTTGTTTATTTGAGATGTTTCTTCTTTCTTGAGTTAGGATTGTATTGCTATAAACTTCCCTCGTAGAACTGCCTTTGCTGCATCCCATTGGTTTTGGCTTGTCATGTTTTCATTGTCACTTGTTTCTAGATTTTTTTTATTTCTTCTTTGATTTCTTCAGTGATCTCTTGGTTACTTAGTAGTGTATTGTTTAGCTTCCATGTGTTTTTTTTGGTTTTGTTTTGTTTTTGCGGTACGTAGGCCTCTCACTGTTGTGGCCTCTCCCGTTGTGGAGCACAGGCTCCGGGCGCGCAGGCTCAGTGGCCATGGCTCACGGGCCTAACTGCTCCCCGGCATGTGGGATCTTCCCAGACTGGGTCGCACACCCGCGTCTCCTGCATCGGCAGGCAGACTCTCAACCACTGTGCCACCAGGGAAGCCCTGTGTTTGTATTTTTTACAGATTTTTTTCCTGTAATTGATATCTAGTCTCGTAGCATGGTCAGAAAAGATACTTGATATGATTTCAATTTTCTTAAATTTACCAGGGCTTCTTTTGTGACCCAAAATATGATCTATCCTGGAGAAAGTTCCATGAACACTTGAGAAGAAGGTGTGTACTGTTGTTTTTGGATGGAATGTCCTATAAATATCAGTTAAGTCCGTCTTGTTTAATGTGTCATTTAAAGTTTGTTTTTCTTTATTTAATTTCATTTTGGATGATCTGTCCATTGGTGAAAGTGGGTGTTAATGTCCCCTACTATGATTGTGTTACTGTTGATCTCCCCATTTATGGCTGTTAGAATTTGCCTTATGTATTGAGGTACTCCTGTGTTGGGTGGATAAATATTTACAACTTTTATATCTGCTTCTTGGATTGATCCTGTGATCATTATGTAGTGTTCTTCTTTGTCTCTTGTAATAGTCTTTATTTTAAGGTTTATTTTGTCTGATATGAGACTTGCTCCTCCAGCTTTCTTTTGATTTCTATTTGCATGGAATATCTTTTTTCATCCCCTCACTTTCACTCTGTATGTGTCCCTAGCTGTGAAGTGGGTCTCTTGTAGAGAGCATATATATGAGTCTTGTTTTTATATCCATTCCTCCAGTCTATGTCTTTTGGTTGGAGAATTTAATCCATTTACATTAAGGTAGCTATCAATACGCATGTTCCTATTACCATTTTCTTAATTGTTTTGGGTTTGTTATTGTAGGTCTTTTCCTTCTCTTGTGTTTCCTGCCTAGAGTAGTTCCTTTAACATTTATTGTAGATCTGGTTTGGTGGTGCTGAAATCTCATAGCTTTTTCTTGTCTATAAAGGTTTTAATTTCTCCATCGAAACTGAATAAGATCATTGCTGGGTAGAGTAATCTTGGTTGTAATTTTTTGCCTTTCATCACTTTAAATATGTCCTGCCACTCCCTTCTGGCTTGCAGAGTTTCTGCTGAAAGGTCAGCTGTTAACCTTATGGGTATTCCCTTGTACGTTATTTGTTGCTTTTCCCTTGCTGCTTTTAATATTTTTTCTTTGTATTTAATTTTTGATAATTTGATTAATATTTGTCTTGTCATGTTTCTCCTTGATTTTATCCTGTATGGGACTCTCTGCGCTTCCCAGACTTGATGAACTATTTCCTTTCCCATATTAGCGAAGTTTTCAACTATAATCTCTTCAAACATTTTCTCAGTCCCTTTCTTTTCTCTTCTTCTTCTGAGACCCCTATAATTAGATTGTTGGTATGTTTAATGTTGTCCCAGAGGTCTCTGAGCCTGTCCTCAATTCTTTTCATTCTTTTTTTTTTTTTCTGCTCTGAAGTAGTTATTTCCACTATTTTATCTTCCAGGTCACTTATCCATTCTTCTGCCTCATTTATTCTGCTATTGATTCCTTGTAGAGAATTTTTAATTTCATTTATTGTGTTGTTCATTATTGTTTGCTCTTTAGTTCTTCTAAGTTCTTGTATTTTCTCCATTCTCTTTCCAAGGTTTTGGATCATCCTTACTATCATTACTCTGAATTCCTTTTCAGGTAGACTGCCTATTTCCTCCTCATTTGTTAGGTCTGGTGGGTTTTTACCTTGCTCCTTCATCTGCTGCGTATTTCTCTGTCTTCTCATTTTGCTTACCTTACTGTTTTGGGGTCTCCTTTTTGCAGCCTGCAGTTTCGTAGTTCCCGTTGTTTTTGGTGTCTGCCCCCAGTGGGTAAGGTTGGTTAAGTGGGTTGTATAGGCTTCCTGGTGGAGGGGACTGGTGCCTGTGTTCTGGTGGATGAGTTTGGATCTTGTCTTTCTGGTGGGCCGGACCACGTCTGGTGGTGTGTTTTGGGTTGTCTGTGAACTTACTATGATTTCAGAGAGCCTCTCTGCTAATGGGTGGGGTTGTGTTCCTGTCTTGCTAGTTGTTTGGCATGGGGTGTCCAGCACTGGAGCTTGCTGGTCTTTCAGTGGAGCTGGGTCTTAGTGTTGAGATGGAGATCTCTGCGAGAGTTTTCGCCGTTTGATATTATGTGGAGCCTGGAGGTCTCTGGTGGACCAATGTCCTGAACTCGGCTCTCCCACCTCAGAGGCTCAGGCCTGACACCCAGCTGGAGCACCAAGACCCTGTCAGCCACATGGCTACAGAGATCCAAGCTTTCTGTTCTTACAACCTCCAACCTTTGAGCTCTGTGGGCAGAAGCATTTTTGATGGAGTTCACAGCTCTTGAGGGCACTTTCCCTGTACAAAGCCCCAGTTCTTAAAAGCCTGGCTGGCGTCTCCAAGGAGTCCTGCATTTTCCTTGACATTGGAAGGCACCAGTTTCAGAAACAGGGCACATTTCAAAATGAAACAGAAAGTAACCTGGGGATCCAGACCAGACCCTCGACCTGCACTTGGCTTTGGCTCTCTGCAGCCTCTATGAGTCCTGGGGCTCAGCCCAGATGCCGCTTTTATGATCACTTTCTTGGCCTACTATTGTAAATTAAGAGTTAAAAGTAAATACAAAACTGGGCAACACAAAAGTAGCTTAAAGTTTTTTAAGGTGATGAAAATTGAGTTAAAGCTAGAAACTAGGCACAACTAAATAAAAATGAGAGCAATTTAAGTGGCTAAAAGTCTGGCCTTAACAAGAAGAATAAATATAAGGTGGAAAAAATAAATATCGATGATTATAAGCTATAAAAACTGGAGAAGTAATAAAATAATGATTCAAAACTTTTAAAATAGAATGAAATAATGTTGAAAAATTATGAGAAACCAGACAAAAGAAATAGACCCATATAAAACAACAAAAGGTAAAATAAAATACAATATGAAATGATAAAATATTGGCAATCATCAGTAAAAAATAACCAAAAGGCAAACGCAAAAGAAAAGTCTCAACGAGGTTAAAGAGAGAAATGAATTTTAATAAGTAGATGAAAAATAGAGGCAGATATTTCAAATTTAGCTCTGAAAGAAGCCACACATGAAAAATCATGTGGGTGAAGCTAGGCATCAACTAATTTATAGTAATTGGAAGATGACCCTCAGCTCCTTCGAAATATGGCAACGTGTTTATAGATTGATGTGGTTTTACTTCATATTTTAAAGAAAAATAATTATTTTCCATTTGAAAATTTAAAAAATTTTATATTTGGAGAGTTGGTAAAGTCCGTGGCCTATGATTTTTTTATTTATATCTTTAAGTCTACATTGAAGAAAACATTGTTTCTTTCCTTTGACTAATCAAACTCGGGGTCCTATAACAGGAGGAATAGAGGTGGATTGAATGATCCTGGCAGATGAGGAAGAACAGCTTTAATCCCAGCCATGGCACTCATCTCCTCTGTTAATATTTGTCCAGTGGAAATAAGCGAGGAGGTGGAAGTGTCAAATTAAGTAATGGAGCAAGATAAAGATCAACAGAAAGATATAGGATTGTTCTTCAGTAGGAAAAGCAAGAAGAATGAAGATATGCCATTCATTTCCTTTTGCATTGTTAAATTCATTGTATGCCTCTTACAGTTTGCAGTGTTTTTGGATCCTTGCTTTCAACCTGCCTTTTATGGACTTGCTAGCTCTGTAAAGACCAATGATTCTGCATTCAGGAATAGCGTAGTGGTATTAGTCTCATATACTTTTACCCTAGTGGTTTATGATACCTAAATTTAAATTGTGTACCACACATATTGAAGCTAGAAAATTCTTCCCATATGAGAAACAATAGTACAACATTAATAACAACTCACTTCTTTATTTATTTTTAAAATTTTTATTGAAATATAGTTGATTTACAATGTTGTGTTAGTTTCAGATGTACAGCAAAGTGATTCACTTATACATATATGTAAATATATATATATATATTCTTTTTTTACATTCTCTTCCATTACAGGTTATTACAAGATATTGAGTATATTTCCCTGTGCTATGCAGTAGGTCCTTGATGGTTATATATTTTAATAACTCACTGCTGAATAATCCCTGAGGGAGAAGTCTAGAAAATGTGTCAAAGATTCCTTCTGGGATAGTTTATTGAAACTCACAATGACCTTGTGCCACTGGGTGGAATTCCAAAGGTCAGAGTTAATATGAAGTGATGAGTCTCTGTGATAGAGTTCAAAGGGTTAACTTGATGAAGAACCAAGAGAACCACTTTAAAAGTTTTTTTTGGTAATATGGGCAGCTAGAGTGAATCGTGCTTAAAATAATGAGCATTGCTGTGTGCTCACCATGCGCCAGCCCTGAGTACTCATCTCCTTTGCCCTTCACAACAACCTCATGAGGTTGGTATGCTTATTATCCTCATTTCCAGATGAGAAACTGAAGCTTCAAGAGTTAGGGAGTGTTCCCAAAGCCACACAGGAAATGGCAAAACAGGACTCACAGTCTATAATCTTAACCTATACTGTACTGACGTCCTTGATGCCATCAGTATTTAAACCTGGTCATGTTTTGAGAAGATTCATAGATTGACAGCTTATTGTTAATGACAGTGCCCTTCCCTTACCTCTCATTTATATCAAGTTGAGATGAGATTTTCAAAGCAGGGGCATTCTAGATGACTAATGTGACATGATGTATACTGTGCTTTTCACAATCGAATGTGCATACAAATCACCTGAAGATCTTATTAAAATGCAAATTATGATTCAGTAGCTCAGGGGTGGTTCCAAAGAGTCTGTATTTCTAACAAGCTCCCAGATGAGGCTGATGGTTTGAGTACCATTTTAAGTAGCAACAACAGAAAGGAAAAGAATAACCAGTGTGAGAGCCCTTGGAATAGAGTCTCAGCTAGACAGCAACTGAGCTGTACGTTTCCTAAGCTTCTTAATTTTCTCATTTGCAAAATGTGGACTGTAATACCAAACATGCATATCTCAGGACTGGTTTTTTGTTTGTTTTACTTTTGTTTGTTTTAAGCTTTTTTCAAAAAATTGAGGTATAGTTGATGTACAATATTATATGTTTCAGGTGGGCAACATAGTGATTCACACTTTTTAAAGTTTATACTCCATTTACACTTATTACAAAGCACTGTCTGTATTCCCTGTGCTGCAATACATCCTTGTAGCTTATTTTATGAGGACTGTTTTGATGATCATATTGGATAGTGCTTTGTAAAGTGCTCAAAAAAAAGGCATGTGTTACTATCATCATTAACATGAAGTTCAGACTTGTTCAGTTCAATGTCCCCAGAAGCCTAAATGAGCCTCAGATCTATCTTGGTTATAAAAATATTTATCAGACCAATTGTCCTGCTTGGCTCTATGTGCATGTGATCCTAAGGTCAGGTTGAATTCAGTGGATTTACTCATCCAGAGAATAAGATAGGATCCATAATTTTCCTTACCCAGAAAGCCATTTGCACAAGCTTCCTATGAAATTTTAGCCTGAGAGCACAATATTGCTTCCTCTCTGTAAGGATATCTTATCTCAATTTCATAACTCTAATCTCTTCCTTTTTATGATCTGAGTGTATTTTAACAGCACCGTTATCTCAGACTATTAGAGTTTGTTGACAATGCTGGGTTCCCTACTACTACCACCTCCCCTTCCCCCCCAGCTCCCAGTAACCAGCAGCCTAACATTGAAGGCCACCGAGTAAGGGCTGGCTCTGCAAGTTTTCAAGGCTCGATTTGCTGAATGCCCTTGTCTCCAACTGACAGATAGGTTTGCCAGGATCTGGCATTTCAGATTGTCCCAATAAAATGCTGATTGTTTTTGGAAACCTTGAAGAAGTCATGATTTATTCATTAACAAGGAGCCTTCCTTTCTCCTTTGGAATTCAACCAACATTGATTCATTCATTTAACAAATATGCATTGAACAGCCAATACTAGGCATCGTGCATGATGCTGGGGATACAGAGATGAATGAAACATAAATAGTGTATATGCAGCCTTGGTATTCAGACAGACCAGGTTCTTAGGACACATTCCATTATTTTTAGACTTCTGGTCTTGGACAAGCTAAAATATTACTGAGTTCAGTTTGTTCCTTAATAAATGATTCTTACGAAGTTTATATGAGACAGTACTTATAATGTGCCTTTTATAATATTTAGTCATAGCAGATTTCTGAAATATGATGGTTTGGGGTTTCCTAAACAGCCCTCTATTTCATTTCATGGAGACCTGGAAGAGCCAGAGAATGTGATTGCTTCAATACAGTCTAAGGAGTTCTGAATGATAGAGGAAGACACAGAATTAGCCTATGGAGTGAAGTGACTTTTTTCTAAATCATTTCACTTTTATCTCTTAAAAGTTAACCCTCTCTCCAATAAAACTCTAAGATCCCTGGAAAGAGAAGGCAGCAAGGAGCATTTAATGAGACTTAAGCATCAACAGACATTTGTGGATTTGAAATGAGTGATGCTAGGATTTTCAGAATTAAAATTTCAGTCCACTGTATTTGGGGTGAAGCCTGGTTAGTGTGAATTATAGAGGGATTATGTTTTATCCCTCTATAATTTAAAATCCCTTATGTTTTATTTATTTACCCCTCTATAATCTAAAATCCCTTGTGTTTTATTTATTCCTCAAGGAATTTAAGGTTGTAATTGGATGATTCCATAAGGCTGAAGAGGATGGCCAGAGTTTCTGTTACAAGCTTTAAGGGATATTGCCTTAAAGCAATATCCTACATAGCTCACCATTCATTCAATCTCCCAGCTTTGAAGTTATGAAATTCTTGACAAATGTAACACAAATTTGAGTATTGCATTACTTTCAAATTGGCACATAGTGTGAGACTTTATTACGTATATGGTACTATTTTGAATTTACATTTAAAATGTGACCTCACTTTATGCAACTCAGAGAATTCTCTTAGGCAATATTTTGATGTGGTCAAGTTAGTTACTTATGGAAGGTATCAGACAACATCTACCAAATTGGCGTGAAATTAATTTTCTTCAGCAGGACATAGCCCCTTAGCTGCTGTGATAAATTTTAACATCAGATTTTCCTGACTCAATTTCTAATAAATAAAAGTGTCTAGAGGCAGACAGAGCTGTCTGTCTTCAAGGACAGTATTTCACAATGTGTGTCAGCATAAAGCATTAGTTACTAAAAATCAAATTAGCAGGAAGAGCTACTCATATCTGTCTTAGGGACATTGACTTGTTGTCCTTGATTTTTCTGCAGTGTTGATAGAGAATTTAGGATCGAAGTTAGGGGTCTTTCCAACTATACTGTTTAATTGAATATAACTTATTCTGGATCCATATTGATATGTTTTGTGGGTATCACTTGTACCTCAACATGTACGATATTGTGCCTAGCAAGTATCGATCATTTCAGTAGATTTACAGCCTGAGCAATAAAGGATGGGCTCTGGGTGGCCGCTTCTTAAAAAAAAAAAGAAAAGAAATCTGCATTTATGCTTTTTCCTAACCTCTGAGAATGTGCAAACATCTTTTTTGCATTAAGAGATGCAAACTGGAGTTTAAATCCTTAGCTACTTGTTGAGGGATATAGAAGTGGCTTAAAATCTCTGAGATATTTAGGTTATTGAGTATAAAATAGGGATCATACCCAGCTTGCAAAGTTGTTGTAAGGGTGAGTGATGACATATGTAAGATGCCTAGTACCCTGCCTTGCATGTAGCAGGTGCAAAATAATTGGTAGTCGTATTGAGATAGCTGTCTTTTATAGAAAGATAAGTGAACATCAACCACTCGGTACATTTTACATTTATTATTCAACATACATTTCATTGAGAAGCTACTATGTGCCAGACACTAAGGCTCTGGGAATAAAGCAATAAAAATACAGAAATTTCCTGCTCTCAAGGAATTTGCTATCCGGTGAAGACAGGCATGTAATAACTGCAAAATAAAGAACATGGCATTGCCACACGGTTAGAAATCCACTCAGTTGTAGTGTGAAGTGGATTAATTTACCTAGAATGAATATGCTTAGTAGCAATTTGCAAAACTTAACAGTACTATTAAGAAGATATCATAAGTATAGCACCATGTCTTATATATATATATACATATATACATATATATATACTTTTTTTTAGTTTTATTTATTTATTTATTTTTTTGCGGTACGCGGGCCTCTCACTGTTGTGGCCTCTCCTGATGCGGAGCACAGGCTCCGGACGCGCAGGCTCAGCAGCCATGGCTCATGGGCCCAGCCGCTCCGCGGCATGTGGGATCCTCCCGGACCGGGGCATGAACCCATGTCCCCCACATTGGCAGGCGGACTCTCAACCACTGCGCCACCAGGGAGGCCCAATACATTTTGAGGGACTCCATATATAAAGTCGAGAATGAATATGTGGCTATGGCATAAATTGATTTTTTCTGGCCTTCTTAAAAATCTGTTAATTGATGCCTGTATTAGCTTCCTAGAGCATCTGTGATAAATTACTGCAAAGTAGATAGCTTAAAACAACAAGAATTTACTCTCTCACAGTTTGGGAGATCAGAATTCTGAAATTAAGGCGCCAGCATAAGTGGTTTCTTCTGGAGATTCTATTTCATGCCTGTTTCTTAGTTTCTGGTGGTTGACAGCAATCACTGGCCTTCCTTGGCTTATAGCAGCCTCACTCCAGTCTCTGCCTCCCTCCAGTCTCTGCCTCCATCTTTACATGGCCTTCTTCCCTGTGTGTGGGGGGTAGGGGTGGGGGGAGAGGTGTCCTTTCTCTTATAAGGACACAAGTCATTCAATTTAGGGCCCACCCTAATTCAGTATGACCTCATTAACTAATTACATCTGAGAAACTCTCTCCAAATGAGGTCACATTGTGAGGTTCAGTGTGAAAATGAATTTCTGAGAGACCATTCTCAACCCAGGACAATGTCCATGTAGAAGCAACTAGTTTGCAATATCAGAGCTGTACAACTACAGTTCTTTGGAAAATCTGTCTGGTATGGGGTCAGCCCAGAACAGAACAATGGTTCTCAAATTTGCCTTCACATTTGAGTTACCTGATTCAGTTAGTCTGGAGTGATTAGGCAGGGCTGATTTTTCTAAGCCACCCTCTTGATTCTTATGAGCAGTAAAGACCAGGTCATTGGCATTCACAAAATTGTAAACATTAGCTTCATTCCATATTTTATTTGATTTTTATTTGATTTTTATCCCAAGCACCTAGCACAGGGTCTGCCTTATAATATACTCAGTAAATATTATTCATTAGATTAATGAACAAATAGTTTTATAGAATAAACACATTGTTGAAAGATCAGGATTGAATACAGTGACCCAAAAGGATAGGAAAGTAGTGTTTCACATTGGAAGTTATAATGGATTATATGTTATTTCTTCTACATTCATGAGATTTTACAGAAACAATTACCTCATTCATCTCCTAACTTCCTTGAGATTAGTAAGTGTCAAGTATTATTACCCCTATTTTTCAGATGAAGAAATTGGATCTCCTAGTGCAACCTTCTCTTCAACTGCCATATTATTTTTTAATACCACCAGGAATTTGATGGATGTCCTGCAGAAAATGCAATTAGAGGCAGCATTTCTGGTGAAGGAACGCAGGTCACCAAGTTTTCAGTTCTATATTCAAGACGGGATGAGTTTTAAGAAGGCTAACTGAGGGGGCAGGGAAGGAAATAAAAATCGCTCTGCAAAGTGAAACAAATGTCCTGTAACTGAAGGTTACACAGTTAGACACACGCAGTAAGTGAAGTAGTCTAGTTATTTACTGGAGCCGTTACGAGTGCAGTAGGGAAGTCAGAATGTCAGACCCAGGAGGTAGACAGATGGACATGTGCTTACATCCTGGTCCTGCCACTTATAAGCTACATGCATCTTCCTATGCTTAATGGCCTCACCTGTGATTTGTCTATCATAATATTATCTGACACATGGAGTTCTTGTAAAGATTAAATGATACAATCCTTACATAATACTTGGCACATAGAAAGTTCTTATTACTGTTGTTAGAGACCTCAGTTGTAGGCTTTATTTATCTCCACCTTTCCTTAGGGCAAGATCATGTTCAAGTGAGGTCTAAAGGACTTTTCTGTTTTAATTGTTTAATTCTTCATATTTACGTTCCTCATTGGATTGTAAGTTTTATGAGAGCAGAAACTAGGTTTGTTATTGACACTGCTTAGTAGGTGAACACTGAATATTTCTAGAATGAAACTTAAGTTAGATTACCTCACTAAAGACTTGGCTCAAAATCTTTCCCTTCTGCCTATTTCACGCTAAGTAAAAGCCAAAGTTCTTATAACACACTATGAGACTCTAGGACTTTATACTAAAAGGAGCTGAGTAGAGTGAAGAAAAGGAAGCAGTTTTTTAATTTTTTTGAAAAAATCCTCTCAAGCATGTTGTTAAAGGGCTTGTAGTCTGGTAACGGACCAATCATAAAATGAACAGGGCAGCCTAGGCTTTACTAAAATTAATGCGACTGGGGTAGTGGAGGGGCAGAAAGATTCATTATATAATAAAGACTCTGTTTGACGAGAAAATAAACTTTATAATCTCAAATCTTATTATAACTCAATTTAAAAATTGCATTTGTGGTTTCTTGTCATCAGAAGACTCAACTTCACTCAATTATAACTAACTTTCTAATTTAAAGTACATGATTGACTAATCCCAAAGGAAAATTTGAAGTTATACAATGCTTAATCATTCAAACACTTAAAAATATATTAAAAAATTTTTTTAACATCTTTATTGGAGTATAATTGTTTTACAATGGTGTGTTAGCTTCTGCTGTATAACAAAGTGAATCAGCTATACATATACATATATCCCCATATCCCCTCCCTCTTGCGTCTCCCTCCCACCCTCCCTATCCCACCCCGCTAGGTGGTCACCAAGCAACGAGCTGATCTCCCTGTGCTATGCGGCTGCTTTCCACTAGCTATCTATTTTAAATGGGTTATTTGTGTTAGCTTGAAGAAAAGAAATAGCACAGTTGGATTTAGGTTTAATTCATATTTATGATACAATTATTATTAAAGGGGCAACACTCAAGATAGAGATTTGGAGGATGCTTTAATTGCTGTTATATCAAAAAAAGGTACTGCTATCATTTTTGAAATATTCCTTCTTGAGTTGGGTGCTGAGCATTAAACACATTTCAGGAGGAGAACATTATCAAGCCAGGAGCTGTGTATATGTAACCTCATTTCAACCTCCTAACACCCTGGGACATAGCAAAGGCTGACATTACTATCGTTCCCGTGATACAGGTGAGATCAAAGAGGCTCGTGAGTTTAAGTTACTTACCCAAAGTCTGGCAGAATTTATTCAAACCACTTCTTTCTGACTCCAAAGCTGCAAGTCTTTCCGCTACAAATGTTGCCCAAATTACTTACATTTCTTACGTTACATTTTTTTATGTTGGTACATTTTTTATGTTGTTTTATCACACAAGATGAGACCTAGCCCCTTGAATTTTTAAGTGCACCGCAGAGCGCTATGTTGTACAGCAGATCCCCAGACCTACTTCAACTTGGGTTAAGTGGAAGTTCATACCAGTTGAACATCATCTCCCCATCCCCTTCCCCCAGCCCCTAGCAACCAACAGTCTACTCTCTGCTTCTATGAGCTTGACTATTCTTGATGCCTCCTCTCAGTGGAATCATGTCCTTCTGTGAGTGGCTTATTTCACTTTGCCTAATGCCCTCAAGGTTCATCCATGTTGTCACACATGGCAAGATTCCCTTCTTTTTTTTAAGCTGAATAACATTCTATTGTACGCAAATATTTATATTTTAGCTCCCTGTCTCATCTCTCCTACTAATTACAGCTATTTTTAAATACCAGTTTTTTTTAAAAATTGGCACAATTTACATCAATGACAGTGGAATGACCTCAATGACTGCACATTGCTCTGTGGGAACGGACCTTACCAGTTGCTAATCCAGCATGACCAGATCACTTGTCATCTAAACCAGAACATTTCTGAACACAAAAAGGGGCTGCTAACGAATGGGATGTTAGGACAACGCATAAACTGTCACTGTCCTGGGCAAACCAGGAGGTCTTATCACCCTACTTATAGGGAACTCCAAATAACTTCCCAACTCCCACACGAAAGATCTCACCACATAAGCAGTTTTGGCAATCTATGCAGAGGAACAAAGGACAATTGGGCTTCAGTGATGAATCTTAAAGGATCCCAAAGAAAGTGGATGCCTTTACCATGTTGTTGTTTTCTGCTAACATCCTCTGGCTAGTATTGCCAATAGAGCAGGGCAGAAACGTGAACAAACACAAGCACTCAGTACTGGTTTGGAAAGCGTTAGAGCTTTTGACAATCTAGGTGTTTACTGAAATTCGCCTAGGAATAACTTACAATGATTATCCTATACTCGGCTGACTAAAACTCTCTCTAAATGTTTCATGATGCACTCAACACAGAGGTAAAGAAGATCAAATGGGACCCTGTCTTGTTTGAGAGAGAGACTGAGTCAGAGGCAGAGAGACAGACAGAGATAGAGCAGAGATACAGAAAGGAGAAATACAAAGAGACACCTAGAAGAACAAAGACAGACATGGAGCCAGAGAAACACAGAGACAGAGATGGAGATGGAGACAGAGATAAGGAAGCAAGAAACACTGAAGAAAGGGAGAGATAAAGCTAAAGGAGACAGGCAGGGAGAAACAGGAGAGAGATGAAGAGGTTGACAGAGCAGCACTCGTTTTATGAGAAACAGGTGTCTTCAAATGGCAGCTCTGAGTCAAATTTACTCTATTTACATTTAGATTCTATAGATTATTGCCAGCAAATTCAAGCACTTTCTGGCTCCCTCTTCTGGATTAACTGATAGAGAAGGTAACTTGTTTCTCAACCAGGCAAAACAAAGCAGGTGGGTTAGGAAGGTCAGTGTGATACCTCCATATTCATAGTTACAAAATTAAATGTAGATATTCTCCCCTGATTTTCAGTCACTAACCCTGCTGCTACCCTTCATACATGATGTCTTTCACTGCAAAGTAAAGGAGCCGTTACAGTGGAGGATTCCTGGATTGAATGTCAATATTATGACACAGTATGAGTGTGTTTCGTGTTTGGTAATTGCAATCATTGTTGCTTTTGTTATGGTTATCCATTTACAATGCTTGGTGTCAGTTGATTTATCTCTTATAAAAATAAAATACGGTCTGTGTGTGTGAAAAAAAAAAAAAAGTGAATGATTACAATTGCGGGCTGACTGCAGCATCCGACAACAATTGGTGCAGTTTGACAGCAATTTTCAGCAAGAATCATCACCAGAGTACAAATTATCTGGGGCCCTGCTTCTTCAGGAATAAATTTGAAAAGGCGAAATGAACTCTCTGTGTGTATATGTGTGGTGTGTGTGTGTTTATGAGCCCCAAACCCATTTAACAAATAGACTTGTGAGTGGTACGTTCCCATTTGCGACCAGTGAAGAATGTGCTTCCTAGCCCAGCACTAAGTCACTGCTCATGAATCAGCTTGTCACCGATTCAAAGGAGATACAGGCAGGATCGCCGTGCCACTGCAATGCCCGGTGATTTTGTCATAGTTATTGATTCATGGAAGACACCATGTCTGTGGAAACATTATTAGCCATTTTCCTCCACCAGACATCCACAGGCTTAGGATCCAGAAAGAAAAACATCGTCCATAATTCAAAAGCACAAGATGGAAGCTTGAACAGGGCTGTGAATTCTGGGGCAGGAGCCTTTATTCCTATGCAAAACCACAGGAAATACTCGTTTTTGCTATCAGCTATCCTAGAAAAAGGAGGAAGATTTAAGCGTAATTCTCATTATGGTGAAATTACCATTTCTATTACCATCATAGTTACTTATTAAATTCATAATTCATGGCCCATCACTCATCCCTGAAGCCGGACATTTACACGTAATGGCATTTCTTTGTGTAACAGGAAAAGCAGTCTGTGAAGAATGACCACTTGCATATACACCTTTGAGATGTGGAAGGGTCAGAAATACAGAGCAACCAGAGTGATGATGGGCTGATTGGTTCTCCGTAAAGTCAGGCTTTGTAAGATGAAACCTTTCCCATTGGTAAAAATGAATGCGCTTTCATTCAGTTATATCATGATTTAAAGTGGCCTACTTACTTGCACAATTACTTTTTATTTTTTGGTTTGTATTCCTTTCTTTCATGATTTCTGAAGCACTAGGACGCTAGTAGACTGGAGTGACTTCTGGTTGCAGGGATAAGGGAGTTGACTTAATTTTGATTTGTAAAGCAATAAATTTGTTATAGATTATTGGATTCAGCAGTTTATATAGCCAATTAATCTTCGGTATTCATCTGTCCATTATAGGTGTCAATAAATACTAATTGAATAAATTAATAAATGAGTAAGATTAATCACTCAATAAATATATATATATTAGTGCCTAATATATGTAATACACTGTGGTAGTTGCTAATAATCAAAATAGGGTAAGAAACTTTCCCATCTCATTAGGTATTTTTGCTAAAATATCACTCCAATGAAACCTCCCTGGCCACCACATTTAAAATTACAAGTCTTGGGCTTCCCTGGTGGCGCAGTGGTTGAGAGTCCGCCTGCCGATGCGGGGGACACGGGTTCGTGCCCCGGTCCAGGACGATCCCACATGCCGCGGAGCGGCTGGGCCCGTGCGTGAGCCACGGCTGCTGAGCCTGCGCGTCCGGAGCCTGTGCTTCGCAACGGGAGAGGCCGCGGCAGTGAGAGGCCCACGTACCGCAAAAAAAAATAATAATAATAATTACAAGTCTTCGTCATCCCATCTCCCAACCTGTTCCCCAGTAGGCCTCAGCCCTGCTTTCAATCTGACAAACTTTATATTTTGCTATTTATTTTTGTTTATTACTTCTTCTTCCCTGACTCTAATGTAAGATCGATTAAAGCCAGAATTTTTGTCTGGTTTATTCACTGAAGTATTCCCATCACCTGGGATAGTACAAAGCACAGTGAAGGCATTCAATAAATGTTTTTTGAAAAAGTGAAATAAGGAACGAATAGAATTCGTCCCTCAGAGAATGCAAGTTTAATAAAAGAAACTAATAAATCAGTCATGTAATATAATAGGTGTTACCATCAGTGTAGATGGTTAGACCTCAGAGAACAGGGACGTTTTCTTATATGACCACTGTGTATACACAATTCTACAACAAACACTATTTACAATATATGCATTATAATAAGTGCTTTTTAAATAAAAGAATAAATAAATATTTATGTGATGCAATTAATCTATCAAAGAGTATTTGGTTTCTATGGGGGTAAATTGCCCTCCAGGCTAAGGCATTTTGCTGCTGGAGCTACCTTCACCATCAGTCTTCTTTCAGTGTTAATGGCTGGGGAATGCAGTCCATAGCATCCTTAGTAGAGTGCCTTCACACACAGCTGTCCAGTTGGAGTGTGGGAAGGACATTGCTTCACATGCTGCGAGGATGTATACCCCCATGCAGATTCCAAATGCATCTGCCAATTACAGACATGCAGCCAATCTGCACATTTTGAGACCGTGTCGTAAGACATAGAGTCTGATTTCATGCTTTCATTAGATATTGATTGAACGCTCTTTATATTTTAGGAACTGTGGAAAGTAATGGGGATACAGTAGTGAATAAAAAAGATTGGGTTTCTGGTTTCATGATATGGTTGAGTGTAAGTCTACTGTCTTATATATTCTCCTTGCTTCTCTGTTCTTCTGTCCCTGACTTCTTTGGGGTGAACCAAATATTTTTGATATTACATTTTAATTCCTCGGTTGGAATTTTGACTGCCCTTCCTTTTATTATTTTCATTTGTTTTCCTAGCATCTAGCAATTGTAATCTGTCTTCTTCTCTTATTCAGACTACTTGCAGTTAATATTGTCCCACTTTGTGTAAAATGTACAACAGTAAAATTTCATTTACTTTCCCCCATACTTTATGCTATTATTGTCAGAACTGTAATATCTACAAATGAAATAAACCCCACAATATTTTTTGGTTGTTTTAAACAAAGGAAATAAGAGGAAAATGAGATAATATTTTATATTTATTCATGTATTTTCAATTTCCAGTGCTCTTTATTTCTACCTGTACATCTAACTTTTCATATCATGTAATTTCCTTTCAGCCTGAAGAAATTCTTTTATAATTGCTGGTAATTGAGGTCTAGTAGCTATGATTTCTCTCAGCTTTAGTTTATCTGAAAATATCTTTATTTCATCTTTATTCTCAAAAAACTATTTTCACTGAATATAGAATTCTGGGTTGAAAGTCTTTTTATTCCCCCCAGAACTTATTCCACTGTTTTCTGTCATCTATTGTTTCTGATAGAAAATCATTCTTATATTATTTAACCTCTATAACACATCTTTTTAGTCTGTTTTTTTTTTGAGAGTTTTCTAATTGTTTTCAATAACTTGACTATGACATGTCTATGTGATTCATCTTGTATTTATCTTGATTGAGGTTCAAGTTTCTTGGATATGTACATTGATGTTTACAAACAAATTTGGAATGTTTTGGCCATTTATTTTTCTAATTTTTGTCTTCTATCTCATTTGGTTCTCTAATTACATTCATGTTAGACTATTTGATATTGTCTCACAAATCACTAAGGATCTGTTTATTTTTTAATCTCTTTTCCTCTCTGTTATTCAGATTGGATGATTTGTCTCTTTCCATCTCCATTCAAGCTCTTTTTTTTTTATTTTATTTATTTATTTTTTTAACATCTTTATTGGGGTATAATTGCTTTACAATGGTGTGTTAGTTTCTGCTTTATAACAAAGTGAATCAGTTATACATATACATATGTTCCCATATGTCTTCCCTCTTGTGTCTCCCTCCCTCCCACTCTCCCCCTCCCACCCCTTCAGGCTGTCCCAAAGCCCCGAGCTAATATCCCTGTGCCTTGCGGCTGCTTCCCCCTAGCTATCTACCTTACTACGTTTGTTAGTGTGTATATGTCCATGACTCTCTCTCGCCCTGTCAAAGCTCACCTTTCCCCCTCCCCATATCCTCAAGTCCGTTCTCTAGTAGGTCTGCGTCTTTATTCCTGTCTTAGGTTCTTCATGACATTTTTTTCCCTTAAATTCCATATATATGTGTTAGCATACGGTATTTGTCTTTTTCTTTCTGACTTGCTTCACTCTGTATGACAGACTCTAGGTCTGTCCATCTCATTACAAATAGCTCAATTTCGTTTCTTTTTATGGCTGAGTAATATTCCATTGTATATATGTGCCACATCTTCTTTATCCATTCATCCGATGATGGGCGCTTAGGTTGTTTCCATCTCCGGGCTATTGTAAATAGAGCTGCAACAAACATTTTGGTACATGACTCTTTTTGAATTTTGGTTTTCTCAGGGTATATGCCCAGTAGTGGGATTGCTGGGTCATATGGTAATTCTATTTGTAGTTTTTTAAGGAACCTCCATACTGTTCTCCATAGTGGCTGAACCAATTCACATTCCCACCAGCAGTGCAAGAGTGTTCCCTTTTCTCCACACCCTCTCCAGCACTTATTGTTTCTAGATTTTTTGATGATGGCCATTCTGACTGGTGTGAGATGATATCTCATTGTAGTTTTGATTTGCATTTCTCTAATGATTAATGATGTTGAGCATTCTTTCATGTGTTTGTTGGCATTCTGTATATCTTCTTTGGAGAAATGTCTATTTAGGTCTTCTGCCCATTTTTGGATTGGGTTGTTTGTTGTTTTGTTATTGAGCTGCATGAGTTGCTTGTAAATTTTGGAGATTAATCCTTTGTCAGTTGCTTCATTTGCAAATATTTTCTCCCATTCTGAGGGTTGTCTTTTGGTCTTGATTATGGTTTCCTTTGCTGTGCAAAAGCTTTGAAGTTTCATTAGGTCCCATTTGTTTATTGTTGTTTTTATTTCCATTACTCTAGGAGGTGGGTCAGAAAGGATCTTGCTGTGATTTATGTCATAGAGTGTTCTGCCTATGTTTTCCTCTAAGAGTTGGATAGTTTCTGGCCTTACATTTAGGTCTTTAATCCATTTTGAGCTTATTTTTGTGTATGGTGTTAGGGAGTGATCTAATCTCATACTTTTACATGTACCTGTCCAGTTTTCCCAGCACCATTTATTGAAGAGGCTGTCCTTTCTCCACTGTACATTCCTGCCACCTTTATCAAAGATAAGGTGTCCATATGTGCGTGGGTTTATCTCTGGGCTTTCTATCCTGTTCCATTGATCCATCTTTCTGTTTTTGTGCCAGTACCATACTGTCTTGATTACTGTAGCTTTGTAGTATAGTCTGAAATCAGGGAGCCTGATTCCTCCAGCTCCTTTTTTCGTTTTCAAGGTTGTTTTGGCTATTCGGGGTCTTTTGTGTTTCCATACAAATTGCGAAATTTTTTATTCTAGTTCTGTGAAAAATGCCAGTGGTAGTTTGATAGGGATTGCATTGAATCTGTAGATTGCTTTGGGTAGTAGAGTCATTTTCACAATGTTGATTCTTCCCATCCAAGAACATGGTATATCTCTCCATCTATTTGTATCATCTTTAATTTCTTTCATCAGTGTCTTATAATTTTCTGCATACAGGTCTTTCATCTCCTTAGGTAGGTTTATTCCTAGATATTTTATTCTTTTTGTTGCAATGGTAAATGGGAGTGTTTTCTTGATTTCACTTTCAGATTTTTCATCATTAGTATATAGGAATGCCAGAGATTTCTGTGCATTAATTTTGTATCCTGCTACTTTACCAAATGCATTGACTACCTCTAGTAGTTTTCTGGTAGCATCTTTAGGATTCTCTATGTATAGTATCATGTCATCTGCAAACAGTGACAGCTTTACTTCTTCTTTTCCGATTTGGATTCCTTTTATTTC
This sequence comes from Phocoena sinus, assembly GCF_008692025.1. Classification (NCBI taxonomy): domain Eukaryota; kingdom Metazoa; phylum Chordata; class Mammalia; order Artiodactyla; family Phocoenidae; genus Phocoena; species Phocoena sinus. The sequence continues at coordinate 48,552,353 of NC_045767.1, read as the reverse complement.
CTTTTCTTCTCTGATTGCTGTGGCTAAAACTTCCAAAACTATGTTGAATAAGAGTGGTGAGAGTGGGCAACCTTGTCTTGTTCCTGATCTTAGTGGAAATGCTTTCAGTTTTTCACCATTGAGGATGATGTTTGCTGTGGGCTTGTCGTATATGGCCTTTATTATGTTGAGGAAAGTTCCCTCTATGCCTACTTTCTGCAGGGTTTTTATCATAAATTGGTGTTGAATTTTGTCAAAAGCTTTCTCTGCATCTATTGAGATGATCATATGGTTTTTCTCCTTCAATTTGTTAATATGGTTTATCATATTGATAGATTTGCGTATATTGAAGAATCCTTGCATTCCTGTGATAAACCCCACTTGATCATGGTGTATGATCCTTTTAATGTGCTGTTGGATTCTGTTTGCTAGTATTTTGTTGAGGATTTTTGCATCTATGTTCATCAGTGATATTGGCCTGTAGTTTTCTTTCTTTGTGACATCCTTGTCTGGTTTTGGTATCAAGGTGATGGTGGCCTCGTAGAAGGAATTTGGGAGTGTTCCTCCCTCTGCTATATTTTGGAAGAGTTTGAGAAGGATAGGTGTTAGCTCTTCTCTAAACGTTTGATAGAATTCACCTGTGAAGCCATCTGGTCCTGGGCTTTTGTTTGTTGGAAGATTTTTCATCACAGTTTCCATTTCAGTGCTTGTGATTGGTCTGTTCATATTTTCTATTTCTTCCTGATTCAGTCTTGGCAGGTTGTGCATATCTAAGAATTTGTCCATTTCTTCCAGATTGTCCATTTTATTGGCATAGAGTTGCTTGTAGTAATCTCTCATGTTTTTTTTATTTCTGCAGTGTCAGTTGTTACTTCTCCTTTTTCATTTCTAATTCTATTGATTTGAGTCTTCTCCCTTTATTTCTTGATGAGTCTGGCTAGTGGTTTATCTATTTTGTTTATCTTCTCAAAGAACCAGCTTTTAGTTTTATTGATCTTTGCTATCATTTCCTTCATTTCTTTTTCATTTATTTCTGATCTGATTTTTGTGATTTCTTTCCTTCTGCTAGCTTTGGGGTTTTTTTGTTCGTCTTTCTCTAATTGCTTGAGGTGCAAGGTTAGGTTGTTTATTCGAGATGTTTCCTGCTTCTCAAGGTGAGCTTGTATTGCTATAAACTTCCCCCTTAGAACTGCTTTTGCTGCATCCCATAGGTTTTGGGTCGTTGTGTCTCCATTGTCATTTGTTTCTAGGTATTTTTTTATTTCCTCTTTGATTTCTTCAGTGATCACTTCATTATTAAGTAGTGTATTGTTTAGCCTCCATGTGTTTGTATATTTTACAGATCTTTTCCTGTAATTGATATCTAGTCTCATGGCATTGTGGTCAGAAAAGATACTTGATACAATTTCAATTTTCTTAAATTTACCAAGGCTTGATTTGTGACCCAAGATATGATCTATCCTGGAGAATGTTCCATGAGCACTTGAGCAAAATGTGTATTCTGTTGTTTTTGGATGGAGTGTCCTATAAATACCAATTAAGTCCATCTTGTTTAATGTATCATTTAAAGCTTGTGTTCCCTTATTTATTTTCATTTTGGATGATCTGTCCATGGGTGAAAGTGGGGTGTTAAAGTCCCCGACTATGAATGTGTTACTGTCGATCTCCCCTTTTATGGCTGTTAGTATTTGCCTTATGTATTGAGGTGCTCCTATGTTGGGTGCATAAATATTTACAATTGTTATATCTTCTTCTTGGATTGATCCCTTGATCATTATGTAGTGTCCTTCTTTGTCTCTTTTAATAGTCCTTATTTTAAAGTCTATTTTGTCTGATATGAGAATTGCTACTCCAGCTTTCTTTTGGTTTCCATTTGCATGGAATATCTTTTTCCATCCCCTTACTTTCAGTCTGTATGTGTCTCTAGGTCTGACGTGGGTCTCTTGTAGACAGCATATATAAGGGTCTTGTTTTTGTATCCATTCAGCCAATCTGTGTCTTTTGGTGGGAGCATTTAGTCCATTTACTTTTAAGGTAATTATCGATATGTGTGTTCCTATTCCCATTTTCTATATTGTTTTGGGTTCATTATTATAGGTCTTTTCCTTCTCTTGTGTTTCTTGTCTAGAGAAGTTCCTTTTGCATTTGTTGTAAAGCTGGTTTGGTGGTGCTGAACTCTCTCAGCTTTTGCTTGTCTGTAAAGGTTTTAATTTCTCCATCAAATCTGAATGAGATCCTTGCTGGGTAGAGTAGTCTTGGTTGCAGGTTTTTCTCCTTCATCACTTTCAGTATGTCCTGCCAGTCCCTTCTGGCTTGTAGGGTTTCTGCTGAGAGATCAGCTGTTAACCTTATGGGGATTCCCTTGTGTGTTATTTGTTGTTTTTCCCTTGCTGCTTTTAATATGCTTTCTTTGTATTTAATTTTTGACAGTTTGATTAATATGTGTCTTGGCGTATTTCTCCTTGTATTTATCCTGTATGGGACTCTCTGTGCTTCCTGGACTTGATTAACTATTTCCTTTCCCATATTAGGGACGTTCTCAACTATAATCTCTTCAAATATTTTCTCAGTCCCTTTCTTTTTCTCTTCTTCTGGAACCCCTATAATTCGAATGTTGGTGTGTTTAATGTTGTCCCAGAGGTCTCTGAGACTGTCCTCAGTTCTTTTCATTCTTTTTTCTTTATTCTGCTCTGCAGTAGTTATTTCCACTACTTTATCTTCCAGGTCACTTATCCGTTCTTCTGCCTCAGTTATTCTGCTATTGATCCCATCTAGAGTACTTTTAATTTCATTTATTGCATTGTTCATCGTTGCTTGTTTCATCTTTATTTCTTCTAGGTCCTTGTTAACTGTTTCTTGCATTTTGTCCATTCTACTTCCAAGATTTCGGATCATCCTTACTATCATTATTCTGAATTCTTTTTCAGGTAGACTGCCTATTTCCTCTTCATTTGTTAGGTCTGGTGCATTTTTATCTTGCTCCTTCATCTGCTGTGTGCTTTTCTGTCTTCTCATTTTGCTTATCTTACTGTGTTTGGGGTCTCCTTTTTGCAGGCTGCACTTTCGTAGTTCCCGTTGTTTTTGATGTCTGTCTCCAGTGGCTAAGGTTGTTTCAGTGGGTTGTGTAGGCTTCCTGGTGGAGGGGACTAGTGCCTGTGTTCTGGTGGATGAGGCTGGATCTTGTCTCTCTAGTGGGCAGGTTCACGCCTGGTGGTGTGTTTTGGGGTGTCTGTGGCCTTATTCTGATTTTAGGCAGCCTCTCTGCTAATGGGTGGGGTTGTGTTCCTGTTTTGCTAGCTGTTTGGCATAGGTTGTCCAGCACTGTGGCTTGCTGGTCGTTGAGTGAAGCTGGGTGCTGGTGTTAAGATGGAGGTCTCTGGGGGATTTCTGCCGTTTTAATATTATGTGGAGCTGGGAGGTCTCTTGTTGACCAGTGTCCTGAAATTGGCTCTCCTACCTCAGAGGCAGAGCCCTGACTCCTGGCTGGAGCACCAAGAGCCTTTCATCCACATGGCTCAGAATAAAAGGGAGAAAAAGTAGAGAGAATTAGTAGAAGTATGAGGAAAGAAAGAAGGAAAGGAGGAAAGGAAGGAAGGAAGAAAGAAGCAAAGAAGGAAAGAAAGGAGGGAGGGAGGGAGGGAGGAAGGAAGGAAGGAGGAAAGAAGGAAAAAAGACAGAAAGAAAGAAGATACAGTACAAATAAAATAAAGTGTAATATAGTTATTGAATTAAAAAATATTTAGAAAACAAAAAAGGGACAGATAGAACCTTAGGACAAATGTTGGAAGCTAAGCTATGCAGAGAAAATCTTACACAGAAGCATACACATACACCTTCACAAAAAGAGGTAAAGGGGGAAAAATCATAAATCTTGCTCTCAGAGACCACCTCCTCAATTTGGGGTGATTCATTGTCTAAAGGAGGGAAGGAAGGAAGGAAAGAAAGAAAGAACAAAGGTAAAGTATAATAAAGTTATTACAATTAAAATTAATTATTAAGAAAAAAAATTAAAATAAACCATGGACGGATAGAGCCCTAGGACAAATGGTGGAAGCAAGAGTATACAGACAAGATCTCACACAGAAGCATACACGCACACACTCAGAAAAAGAGGAAAAGGGAAAAAAATCATAGATCTCGCTCCTAAATTCCACCTCTTCAATTTGGGATCATTCCTTGTCTATTCGGGTATTCCACAGATGCAGGGTATATCAAGTTGATTGTGGAGCTTTAATCCGCTGCTTCTGTGGCTGCTGGGAGAGATTTCCCTTTCTCTTCTTTGTTCTCACAGCTCACAGGAGCTCAGCTTTGGATTTGGCCCCGCCTCTGCGTGTAGGTCGCTGGAGGGCGTCTGTTTTTTGCTCAGACAGGACGGGGTTAAAGGAGCCGCTGATTCGGGGGCTCCGGCTCACTCAGGCCGGGGGTTGGGGGATGGGGGAAGGAGGGGCACTGCGTGCGGGGCGGGCCTGCGGCGGCCGAGGCGGCGTGACGTTGCGGCAGAGGCCGGCGTGACGTTGCACCATCCTGAAGCCCGCCGTGCATTCTCCCGGGGAAGTTGTCCCTGGATCCCGGGAACCTGGCAGTGGCGGGCTGCACAGGCTCCGCGGAATAGGGGTGTTCCCTATTCCCTATCCCTGTGTTCGCACACAGGCCCCTTGGTGGCGGCAGCAGCAGCCTTAGCGTCTCCCACCCGTCTCTGGGGTTCGCGCTTTTAGCCGCGGCTCGCGCCCGTCTCTGGAGTTCCTTTAAGCAGCGCTCTTAAACCCCTCTCCTCGCGCACCAGGAAACAAAGAGGGAAGAAAAAGTCTCTTGCCTCTTCGGCAGGTGCAGGCTTTTCCCCGAACTCCCTCCCGGCTAGTCGTGGTGCACTAACCCCTTCAGGCTATGTTCAACCCCCATTCAAGCTCTTAACTCTTTTCTCAGTCGTCCCCAATCTGCTGTTAAGCCCAACTCAAAAAGCTCTTTCGTTGTAGATATCTTACTTTTCACATACAAAATTTCCATGTGGTTCCTTTTGTAATTTTATTTTCACTGCTAAAATGTTTACTTATTATGACTAATTTTTTCTTTCAAGTCCAACATCTGTGTCATCCTAGGGTCTGTTTCTATTGACTGCTTTTTAAAAACTCTTGAGTATGGGTCCCATTTTTGTACTCCTTCACATGTCTACCAATGCTTGGTAGCATGACGGACATTGTTATAGTACGCTGTAAGGAGTTTAGATTGTGTTATCTTCTTTTAAAGTGTGTCGAGTATACCTCTGGAAGGCTTTCCACAGTTGCTCGCACTTTTGGTGTTGCCAAGTTCAGTCCTGTTATATGTTAGGATAGGTCAATTTCGATTTGATACTTAGTTATAGGGTGTGGCTCTTACTCTGGGAAATGATACTTTCTCCGAAAGCATAGTCTTTCTGAGCTCTCCAGTGCATGCCAGAGGTGCTCCATGCACTGTGCAATTTCTTTCTTTCCTTCTTTCTCTCTTTTTTTTTCATTTTTTTTTTTGTGGGGAGCCTGGGCAAGAACTCCCACATCTTGTAGCACTGTACGGTTTCTGATATCTCCATTCAGTTCTCAGTCCTAGAGCGGCTTCTGCTTGCTGAGTGTTATGAAGTCTGTCCCTGGGTGCGCATCACCCAGCCCTTGGTCAACGACTGTATTAGTCAGTGTTTTCCGGAGAAACAGGACCAAGGGGATATATACAGATAAACAGAAAGACACTTATTTTGAAAGATTGGCTCATTCAATTACAAAGGCTGAGAAGTCCCACAGTCTACCATCTGCAAGCTAGAGGCCCGGGAAAGCTGATGGTATAATTCCAGTCCAAACTCAAAGGCCTGAGAACCAGGGGAGCCAATGTCTGAAGGCAGGAGAAAATAGACGTCTGAACTCAGGCAGAGAACAAATCCGCCTTCCTCTACTTTTTTGTTCTGTTCAAGCCCTCAACCTATTGGATGATGCCCACCAGCACTGATGAATGTGACCTTTTTTATTCAGTCTACCAATTAAATTGCTAATCTATTCTAGAAACATCCTCACAGACATACCCAGAGATAATGTTTTGCCAGCTGTCTGGACAACCTTTAGCCCAGTTATGTTGACACATACAATTAACTATCACAGTGGCCCACATTCATTTAATTTTCACACAGCTCCTCCCCTCTGACACACATAACAATTCTCTCTTCTTCGGCACCTTGCCCTGCAAACTCCAGTCTCTGCCACCTCAGCACAGTGAGCAGGCACTCCACCTCTCTGAACTCTTGAAAGAAGATGCGCCCAGGCAGAGGGAGCTGGGCATTGTGGAGCTCACCTTTTGGGTTTTTCTCTCCAGTACCACTATTCTACATTGCTCGTTGTTCAGTGCTTAAAAACCGTTGCCTCAAATACAGGCGTACCTCATTTTATTGCACTTCACAGATATTGCCTTTTTTTTTTTTTTTTTTTACAAATTGAAGGTTTGTGGCAACACTGGGTTGTCAGATGATGGTACTGGGAAACAAAAAATGTGTGTGACTCATTTTATTGTGGCATTCACTTTATTGCAGTGGCCTGAAACAGAATCTGCAATGTCTCTGAGGTACGCATGTAACTTGCCAGTTATATGGTTGCTTATGGTGAGATAATACTTCCAATAATATTTATTTATTCTCTGAAGGCTGGAGGTAGAAATCTTCAATCTTACATTGCAGTAGGGAAGACATGTCAAATACATAATTGTATCATCGATTGTTTTAATTATATTTGTGATAAGGCTGTAAAGGAGAAACACAGGAAACTATAGGAGCATAGAGTAAAGCTGTTCATAACCTAGTTTGGTCTGCCACGTAAAGTTTTCCTCAGAAAGTGCTTATTGAACTGAAATCTCAAGTATGACAGAGCAGAAGTTAACTAGGCCACAATGAAGTAAAACAAAATCTCAGAGAGAGATAATAGCATGTGGAAAGGACCTGAGGGGTACACTGAAGGACTGAAAAAAATTAATATCTAACATTCACTGAGTGTATGTTAGGAACAGTCACTGTGCTAAATGCTTTATATATTATCTCATTAGATTCTAACAACATTATGAGGTAGATACTATTACTAATCCATTTTTTTGATGAGGAAACTGAGATTCAGAGAGATTAAATACTTACCCCAAATCATATAGCACTGGGATCTACCTAGGCTGTTTTATTACCATGCTGCAATACTCAGACACTATAAGGGGAAAAGAGCAGAATGGTCTGATAGCAGAGAAGGAAAGATGGGGAGGGAGAGGAAGGGAGAGCTAAAGCTCTCTTTAGCTTTTTAGAAAGCTCTCATTGAGAAGAAAACACAATAAAAACCACCATATACAGTTTACATTTAAATATATTCCTAAGAGAAGGAAATGTGAGGTCATTAGTGAAAAACCAGGTTGAAGTTAAGGTGAAGAGGCATGAGGAAATGGTCAACTGTTACAGTATTACGAAGATCATCAAGAAGCATATCCATGAATGTGGTTTGTATTGCAATCTGCTGAAAAAGAGACAAATATCCTGGCCTGGCCTTCATGGAGATTATATTTTATTGATTCTGATAATAGATTATTGTTGAAAAGGGCCTCCTATAAATTATAACCATGCAAAGGCAGCAAGATAATTTTTTTTTTTTCTTTATGTATGTGTTTCTCATTCCTACTCACTTCTCTCTTAGGGGAAGAGAAGATCACAAAAAACAAAAATGTCAAATCTCAGCTATTCATTTGCAAAAGAAAATATATATATATATATTCCTAAAAGGGATTTTAAAAATATGTTTTGACAACCAAGATCTTTAGTATAAAGGCTTCGTTTGTTTTATAAAGAAAAGACAGACACCCTGAGAAGTTTAATAATCTGCCCAAGGTCACTACTAAAATCTAAGACTTTTAACTACTGACTGAAAACAGCAACCTGTAAAATTTGTAGCCCCAAGTACAGTTCAGAAGATGCTCCAGGGAAGATCATCATTAATTACCAAATTGGAGATGGGGACACGGAATGTAACGTTAATACTTAAGTACCTGGGAAGCAGAAAGGCCTGAGGGTCCAGGAAGCTGTCACAGAGAGAGTGAGCTTGGCAGATTTCAGAATTTAAGGGAAAAGGAGGAAATCAAGCAACCAGCAAATATTTCTTGAGCGTCTGCCACATGCCAGTTTCAGGCATGTTTGTAGAGTTGGACTAGACAACAAGAAATCAAATCTGAAGCAAAGAAGCTGGGTAGGAGGTAACACTAGTCTCTCTCCTACTGCAGATGGCTGGTAGAACCTTCTCTCTCTAACTCCTTGTCAGGATAGGGTCTCAATCAGCAAGAGGGGACGATACCCAGAGCAATGGGGTGTGATACAGGGGCAATAGAGAAGATAGAGCAGAGGAGGGAGGTGGGTCCTTCTTCTCTTGGGAAGGCTGCAAACACGACAGGGAAAGTTTATCAAGGCAAGTGTGTTTGAATGGAGTTTTGAAGGCTGCACGAGCAGGTAGACGTTGATAAGTGGTGAAGGACCCACCAGACTGCGCATACAGTGGCACAGAGGTTTGAAAGAACATGAATGGAAGAAGCAGAATGTCCTGCTTGAGAAACTAAAGCAAAATCATCATGCTCCAGACGCATTTACAAAGGAGAGGACACTTAGACGGACGTGTCTCCTTAGAAATATACAAAGAAGCCAACTAGACTCTGTTTTATGTAAATCAGACTTATTTCACAAGTTTAAAAGCTCCCTTAGTACTAATCTAGGAAATGAAATCAGGTCTTCTTTTGGTATTGAAAGTGAATCTATTCACTCATTTGTCAGACATTTATTGATCTCTTCTTATGTGCCAGACTCTCAGCCAGCACTTGGCATATCAAGTAAGCAAGATATTTCACACCATATGTGTCAAGGGGAGAGGAGGGACCTGTTGTGTGAGTTTCAACAAAGGCGAGAAGGGTGGCGTGGCCGGTGGCTGATGGTCTAAGACAGGGAGGGTGGTGGACAATGCTGTAAGAGTGAGACAGGGCCAGATCATGCAGGGATTGGGGTCCGTGCTAGAAAGTGTGGATTTTTTTCATGAAGGTTTTAGGGGGCTTTCAAGTATGTAAATGATCTGATGTGATTTTCGTAGCTACTAGTTTGCCGTCAGCCCAACACAAGAGATCTATCAGGTTTTTTAGCCAGTGGACACCAATGGTAGGATGAACAGCTCCAAAGGGAAATAGATCAGTAGCCTTGCAGTCAGGACTCTTTATAATTCCAAGATGGGAATTATAAAGTAGAAAAGCAACAAGAGATACATTTGCCATGTTCATATTATAAAGATGGTCTAACCTTGATTTAAATTGGCCCTTTTGCTGTTGCTTTATAGTTAGGGAAGCAATATATATAGCAACATGCAATTCAGGCTTCTGGTCACTCAGAGTGGGCAAGTTGAGGCTGAGCTGAACAAGTGTGACTCCTGACAGCAACAGTTTTTCAAGCGCTTGCTAGCTTGCCCACTGGGTCACTACTGATTTTTCTTGAGTCGTCTCCAGCTATCTGAAGTCACAGATACTGCTCCATCTACTCCTGGGTTAACGTTTTGTGAACACACCTTGTTTCTTTTGGAATCACTCTGTTTGAATGAGCCCCATCCATTAATGTCCACATGTGAATATGTGAAGGATGTCCCATCTTGGGGCACGTCAGCTTATGCTAATGAAGCTGTGTATGAAGGACATCTATTTTCTCACTTTCAGGGAAGGCAAAAGTACTAACAGATGATTGCGATGTGAATGATTTATGCAGAGCACCCACTCCTCTGGAATCAAAGATGGGGAGCAATGCATGCACAAAATTGTCACGTGGGCCCTTAATACTGGTTTCAATATTGAAATTTCAATCCAGTTAACTCTTTTAGTGATATTTGTTGTATTCCCAATTTAAGACCAAAAGAAGCCAGCAAATTTTATTTTTGCCACTCAGAAGATATATTTGCATGATTCTTTTTTCATGGGGTAATCGTGATCTAATGCAACATAAAGGAAACCTAAAAAGTGAGAAAAGCAAAGGGAAAACAAGGATTTAATTTTTTCCTTCTGGGATCCCAACCCTCTGCCTGAGCGGATGGCTGCTCCCACATCCTGCCTGCCCGGCGTCTGCTGACACACCCTGCAGCATGCCTGAGTTTCTCTCTGCAGACAGCATTAACAGAACCCATCCCGTATCTTCTAGGTTTCCTCTACACTCAGAACAGCACCAAGCGCAGCATTAAAGAGCGGCTCATGAAGCTCTTGCCCTGCTCAGCTGCCAAAACGTCGTCTCCTGCTGTTCAAAGCAAGTTTGTTTGTTTGTTTTTCTCCCCCAAACTTCGCTTGTTTTATTTGTTTAGGTCTGCATGCATTGTAGTTCTCTGCTTCTAAAAAGAATCCATATATTATATTCCACAAAACTAACTCTATTAATGTACTCGTGTTTACCTAAATACCCAGGGGAACCTCTGTGCAGTTGTGAGGCACTTCCCATCTGGCAGACTGACAGCACAGTACTAGAGACAGGAGTCTGGGCTTCAAAACATTTGGAAATTTTGGGGGTTTTTTGTTTTGTTTTGTTTTGTTTTTTATTTTAGAGGGTAGGTATTATCATTTTAATTTTACAGATCAAAAATTTAATACCAGAGAGATTAAGCAAATAGCCCAAGATCACCTAATTTGTTCGATATGTAGCTAATATTTGATTCCTGGCAGCTGTGTTCTATTGTCTGTACACTTACCCACCATGTGATTTTTTTTTTTTTTTAACATCTTTATTGGAGTATGATCTGAGGTGTAGGGACGCGGCTCAGATAACTCTAGGAATTCCCATTGCCTGAATTGTTAGTAGAGCCGCTGTGCACTTTAAACTGCAACGCCTCGTAAATTTCCTGATTCACATACACGTATTTGTTGTGTAATTTAGGTACTGCCAAACATCAGAAATGTTACTAGGTTTGAAAAACTACTATAAAGTGGAAAACATTTACCAAATATGACTTTTCTTCTCTGCCCACTCTTTCCCTGTATCATCTCTAGGAAAACAAAACCAATACATATATACATGCAGGTCTTTCTTAGCTTACGTCCTGATAAACCCATCGTAAGTTGAAAATATTTTAAGTCTGAAATGCATTTAATATACCTGACCTACTGAACATTGTAGCTTAGACTAGCTTACCTCAAATGTGCTCAGAACACTTCCATTAGCCTACGGTTGGGCAAAAATCATCTAACACAAAGCTTATTTTATAATAAAGTGTTGAATATCTCTTGTAATTTATTAAGTACAGTACTGAAAGTGAAAAGCAGAATGGTTGTCTGGGTACACAATAGACGTAAGCATATCGGTTGTTTACCCTCGTGAGCAATGGCTAACTGGGAGCTCTGGGTTGCTGCCGCTGCCCAGCATCGTAAGAGAGGATCTACCAGGTTGCATATCACCAGCCCAGGGAAAAGATCAAAATTCGAAGTACAGCTTCCACTGAATGCGTTTCACTTTTGCACCGTTTGTAAAGTTAAAAAATCGTAAGTCAAACCATCCAAAGTCCGGGACCATCTGTATACATATACATACACATACACAGGCAAACATATGTATATAAAGGGATTTATTTTAAGGAATTGGCTCACATGACTGTGGGAGCTGCCATGTCCAAAATTCATAGGCCTAACAGGCTGGAAACTCAGGCACAATTTGATACTGCAGTCTTGGGTCAGAATTCTCTTTTCAAGAAAACTCACTTTTTGCTTAAAGCCTTTCAACTGATTGGATGAAGCCCACTCACATTATCCAGGGTAGTCTCTTAAAGTCATCTGATTACAGATGGTAACCAGGTCTACAGAATACCTTCAGAGCAACAGTTAGATTAGTATTTGATTAAAGAACTAGGTACTATAGCCTAGCCAAATTGATACATCAGACTAATCATCACCTCTTCATCCTCTTTTTCTCCAATTTTGTGGCATTCTTAAGCAGTAGAATATAGAGGATATGTAAAGGGACACCCTCTATTTTGTAAAGATATCTTATGCAATTTATAGTGAACATTTACAAGCATCCTATTCTTACATTCTTTCGTGCACAATTTTTTTCTAGCATCAAACGTGTTAAAATCAGATAGAAAAGGTAGTGTTCTTTGCCAGTGAGGTAACAAACATTAAGAAGCTAGGTGAGCTATTCCAGGTGTAGGGCTACAACCCATATCTTCACCTACTCTCTTTCTTTTCTGCTACATCATTTTGTAGGAACTGATGAACTCAATGAGTGACTAAAATATGTGAACGCTCTAAAATTCCACTAGTCTCGACAACACAGATAGAGAAAATATGGAACGTACCTCAGAGAACCCAGTATGTCCTGTCAGAAGTCCCAGAGTAGCATAGTAATTTATTTCAGTGGCACTGACCAAAGTTAATATATCATAATAATATTTTATTAATTCACTTATTCATTCAACATATATTTATTATATATAAGTTCCTGTTCCTGTGCTGGGAGATAGGGAAGTAAATACAACAGCCTTTAAAAAGCTTTGTCCTACTAGAACCTTCTGTGGGGAAAGTGGGCAGGACAAAATTATTTTTATCAGTAATAATCCTATGGACAAAAAAATACATAGTTAAGATACATTGCTTTGATTTTTTTCCTTCATTGCATATACACACACACTATCTCACAAACAAAACATAACAGGCTATCAGCCTGGAAGGCCACAATTCAGAAAGATGCCAGAACCTTAATTCTACACGGTATTGAAGCTGTAGACATTTTTATTGCTACTGTTTGTCAGTGAATGTTGCTTATTAGAGCCATTGCTTTTCCCCTTTCAAGTTGAAATTAAAATTGCCAATTTATCAGATATTTACCAAAACCAGAGTCATCTGTACAAAGTAGACAAGTAAAATGTAACTTTGAGATCTCTCTGCTCACTTAGGAAAGAACAAAATCGTTGTGCCTTGCTAGCACTCTTCCTGAATCAGTACTGTGGAAAGCCACACCTCTAAATAAGTGTTCACAGAGGATGCAATGCAATTTTCAACTAAGTGTGAGGAAAAAGTCAGGACATTTCTTGAAAATAACATAAGATACAAAAAAATTAGGAGACTGACCTAAAAGCTAATATTTTTATAAAAATGGGATTTCACAAAACGGGCTGCTCTTGAACCCACACTAGATGTGGCCTAAGATTTGTGGACCCCCCCCAAAGGTCCACAGATATAAAACTCCCTCCGCCACTAGCCACCACTTTCCCTCTTATCCACCTGTCGCAAGAAAACCCCAGCACGTCGAAGTAGATTACTTGAAAAGGAGACCACATTAATTCCATTGCTATATTAGAAATGGTTTTTTTTTTTTTTTAATTAGATCCCTAACCATGTTCCGGGCCCTAAGCAGTTGGGCACAGGACTGAAAAGCTGATGTGAAAACATGAAGCAGGAGGCAGGTGGTTGGAGACAGGACCCTAGGCCCCCAGGAGAAAAAGCATGGGGACCAAACATCTCCATGTGGGACCACAGAGAGCCCTCCAGTGAGGTTTGGCTTGACTGGGTGAGTTCTAGGCTTGAATCACCTGCACAGGGGCTGCAGAAATATTCTCCACGAGATCCTATGCAGCTTCAAAGCTAGAGAGCTGAAATTTAGTTTAATAAGAGGCCAATACTCATTCTAAATTCCATTTTCTTTTTTCAGGAAGGCAGAAATGACAGGGTTTTTTATTCCTCTTGGCAGGAATGTGAGATTTATCAATATTATGCAAATAAAAAAAGAAAAAAAAATCTTTTCTGTAGAGAAAAAGCAAACTTCTGCTGAGTTATAGAGCACTTGGATTCCCTAAACCAGAGAACCCAAGAGTTTGAAGGGAGCCTTCCCTCACGTCTGGTTCCCCAAAAGACTTCCTCTCTCATTACTAGGGAGCAGGCCTGCTTCTTTAAGAAAATAACCATTTGGTGATTGCCAGCTTTACAGAGCAATCTTCCTCATGCTGAGCCCAAAGCAGCCTTCCTTTAACTTCCAACGATAGTGGTCCTTGTCCTGCCCTTGGGAGAATCGGCCGGTCTGCTTCTTTTTCCCAGGGACAGGCTTCTGCCTCCATCTCTGGAGTTGAGAGGGTGAATCGTTTTTTTATAAAAGTCACTCATGGCATTATTTCATTCTTTTTAATAGCTGAGTAATATTCCATTGTATATATGTACCACATCTTCTGTCGATGGACATTTAGGTTACTTCCATATCTTATATACAAAATAGAAACAGACTCACAGACTTAGAGAACGAACTTTTGGTTACCGGGGGGAAGGGTGGAGGGAGGGATATATTGGGAGTTTGGGACTGACAGGTACACATGGCTATATTTAAAATAGATAACCAACAAGCACCTACTGTATAGCCCAGGGAATTCTGCTCAATATTCTGTAATAACCTAAATGGGAAAAGAACCTGAAAAAGAATAGATACATGTATATGTATGACTGAATCACTTTGCTGTATGCCTGAAACTAACACAACAGTGTTAATCAACTCTACTCCAATATAAAATAAAAAGTAAAAAAATATATATTTTTTAATAAATAAAGTCACTCATGTTCATGGCAGTAATTTGGAAAGTACAACACACAGCACATAACACACTCACACCACACAACACACAATCCTACTATGCTCCTGTACTTTGAAGTAACTACAAATAATAAGTAACATCTTTTTTCACCCGTGTGTGCATTAATGATCCCATCCATACGAAATATTTATCCTTTTCTTACATTGCATACCTTCATAAGTATTAACCTTGTTATTAAAATGTAAATATCATTTTAATGGCAAACATAATATTCCATTGTATAGTTACAATATGTTGTATTTGACCGCATTCCCTGGCTTTTGAATATTTAAATTTTTTCCCTTTTTCTATTTTTCCCCCATAATATAAATAGCACTGAGATAAATATCTCTGTGTATATAACTATGTATGTCTTTTAGATTATTTTCTCCCAGATTTGAAATTATTGGATGAAAGAATTAATTTAAGTGAATGCAAGCTTCCCCATATATATTAGAAAATTGTTTTTTGAGTTGGTATTTCAAATATTTAAACACATCGCACATTATTACTTCTTGAGTGTTTTTAATATCCTCAGTATTTGGAATCTGTATGCATTTTTTAGCCATTTATTAAATGCAGACTTGAAATATTAGCTCTGCTTCTTGTGCCTCAAATGAAAGCTTTGAAAGAAGCAGCACGTGACAAAGATTTTCTGCATGAAAAACAATAAACATTATTACATTTTTTTGAAAATCAAGTGTATTGCTCACTTTTAACAAAAGGTAAAAATAATAAACCCTGACCTTCTCATGTTAGAGCACACATCTTGACTTTGATGTTTGAGGAGACTGTCAGACAAACACGAAAGTCCAACTGCCTTGGAAAGACATTGGGGAACAACAAACAAGGCTTTAGGAAGGAGGTGACAGATGCACGCCATGGCCTGCCTTGGGGCAGCCTGGCTAGTTGTTGATCAGAAGTGATAGATGTGATCTAGTGAGAGTTCATTTAGAACTTAGAATGTCTTCTCCCTGACTCAAATAACTCCCAACCAAGAGTGAGAAATGAATAAGAACTGAGGCTGGTGACACCTGGACCACGAGTTAAGGATTAGCTGTTTAAGATTTTTGCCCCTGTCCCCTGAGCTGGCCAGTTGCCCACTGCTCTTTGAACACCCAAGCCAGGACACAGACAAGACCATCCACCAGATGTGATGGCCTGATCACCATCATTTATTCATTGGCATCACTAGCTGCCCAGTTGCTGAAGTTAGTTAGATTCATCCATAGTTCCTCTGCTTTCTGCCTGCCCCCCACCATCTTAAGGGTCACTAAACTCTGGTCAGTTTCTCCCTGAAATATCTTTTAAATTAACTTCTTTCTATCTCTTGTCCTAGGACTGTCAAGTAAATCCTCATTACCTCTTCCAAGAACTACTGAAAAAGGCAAATTGGTGGCAGCCTGGGTTTAGTGTCATTCATACATTTGAATTCCAATTGTGCCTCCTACTAAACAAAATGCCTGCAATTATTTACTTAAATCCTCTGCACCCTAGCTCCCTTATTGACTCATTCATCCCACAATATTTTTGAGGGACTATATGTGGCAGGCACGATTCTAGGCACTGGATTTATAGTGGGAAATAGGATGTATCAGTTCACTGCCTTCATGGAGCTTATATGGGAAGAGAGATGATAAACATGAAAACCAAGATAATCTCAGGAATTGATGAGTATTATGAAGGCAGTAAACCTATGGTAATATAATGGAAACTGAATGCAGCTAGAGGAGATACTTTGCTTCATTGATGAGGTGACATTTGAGACCCTAAAACCAGAGGAGGCTGGTCATGAGAGGGTCTGGAGAGGTCCAAGGAAGAGGTAACAGCAACTGCAAAGGTTCTAAGGAGAAAAGTCTCATAGGTTATTCACAGTACAGAAAAAGACCATTGTGATCAGAAAAATGGGTTTCTGTGGGGATTAAAAAGTTGATTCATGCAAAGTATTTAGTAAATGAAATGTCATGAGTATGCATATATGACAAGTATTAACTCCGTTGACACTCCCAACCACCTTCTGAGGCAGATGTACTATTTTCCCCATACAATGGCTGAGAAAACTGAGGCACAGAGAAGTGAAACAACTTTCTGTATTGACAGAACTGGGACTCCAACTCCAGAGCCTGCTGTCTTCATCACTTTATCAGACTGAGCTCTGATATTGATTGAGGAAGCCCCTTTAGGCATATAATTGTAGCTCTTTTTCGTTATATAAATCGCAACTCTTAAAATTGTTAAGAAACAGGGGAAAGCATTAGGTCTGGCCCTCTGCCTCCAGAAAGCTAGGCCTTACGTCCCCATTTCACAGCTGAGACAGCGTGGTGTGAAAAGATTGTAATGATTTGTGCAGAATCACACAGCTGAGAAGTTGGAATAAAACCCAAAAGCCCCTTAGTCCAGTGGTACAGATATACTTATTGAATAAGTGCATGAGACAGTCACATCAGTGGACGAAGCCTTAATGGAAAAATTCAAGGAGGGAGTGAAGGGCAGTTTCATGGGATTGGCACATGGGAGGGTCCATTGGACCAGATACTGTCTAAGGATATGTTCATCATACTTTAAACATTGTGAGTAACATAGCCTATTTTTATAATAATAATAGCCTATTAGTATGATAATATAGCTTATTTTATATGTGAGGAAACTGAGATCTAGATAAGGGAACCAATTTGCTTAAAGTCACTGAGCTATTAAAAAAATCGGGAAGAGGGGCTTCCCTGGTGGCGCAGTGGTTGAGAGTCCGCCTGCCGATGCAGGGGACACGGGTTTGTGCCCCGGTCCGGGAAGATCCCACATGCTGCAGAGCGGCTGGGCCCGTGAGCCATGGCCGCTGAGCCTGCACATCCGGAGCCTGTGCTCCGCAACGGGAGAGGCCGCAGCGGTGAGAGGCCCGTGGACCGCAAAAAAAAAAAGAAAGAAAGAAAAAAAAAAAATCAGGAAGAGAAGCTTGGCTCCTAGTCCAGTACTTTCCAACACTGAAATTCTATGGTTTGGTATCAGTCAGGGTCCAGGCAGAAAACACAAAGCCCACTTAAATGGGGCAATGGAGGGGAGTTTAATAAAGGGACTATTTGCAGAGATGTGGGCAGGGTTTCTGGACCCAGCGAGACTGCTGAAGCACCCAGTGCTAGCAAGAGTGAGCATTATCATTTTTAGACCAATGGTTACTGGAAGACGAAAAAAGCCATAGCTATCGCTCTCACTATCAGAGAGGCTTTGCAAGAGGACTCTGGCCTTTGGAAGAGGAATGCAGCTAATATCAATCCAATCCCCAGCAAAGAGGGATCCCAGTGGGAAGCCAGAGGACAGGGAGTTCAGATAATGTTATTCATAGAGGCAGCCTCCCAGACCCACAGCAGAATGTAGAAGGACTGAAGGTGGCTCAACAGGCCACAGGAAGGTGTTTTCCAGATATTCCACATCTTGAAAGCTAGGGTTGGGGACCTACAAAATCAGTGGCAATTCTCAGAGTGAGTCACACTGCTCTTCTGGTAAGATTTGTTCCCAATTTCATGACATCTTGGAGGCTGACAACTGGCTTATAGGTGTATGTTGATATTGAGTAGATAATTGTAGAATTAATGAATCTAACTAGCTATTTCATGAATGGCTTGAAAAACTAAAAATACAACTACCATATGATCCACCAATTCCACTCCTGGGTGTATATCCAAAGTAAATTAAAACTCTTAATTCGAAAAGATATATGCACCCCAGTGTTCATAGCAGCACCATTTACAATAACCAAGACATGGAAGCAACCTCAGTGCCCATCAGCAGAGGAATGGATAAAGAAAATGTAATATATATGTGTGTAATATATAATATATATGTAATGTTATATAGATACATATATGTATATAAAGGAATATTATTCAGCCGTTAAAAAAAAGAATGAAATTTTGCCATCTGCAACACAAGGATGGACTTGGAGGATATTATGCTTAGTGAAATAAGTCAGACAGAGAAAGAAAAATACTGTATGTTTTCACTTATATGTGGAATCTAAACATTAAAACAAATGAACAAATACAACAAAACAAAAGCAGACACAGATGTAGAGAACAAACTAGTAGTTACCAATGGGGAGAGGGGTAGGGCACGATAGGGGAAGGGGAGTAAAAGATACAAACTCTAGGTTTAAAATAAATAATATACAAAGATGCAATGTACAACACAGGGAATATAGCCAATATTTTATAATAACCTATATGGAATGTAATCTATAAAAATATCAAGTCACTCTATAGTAAACTAAAATGATGTTGTAGCTCAACTGTACTTAAGTTTAAAAAAAAAAGAAAAGAAACCTGTAGCTACTGTACTCTACATGAGCACAGATACTTTTTCTTTGAAAAATAAATGATGTCAAGTCTGTAGTTGTATCTCCTCATTGGATAATTCCAACTCATTCACTTTATCTCTCTGTGCCCCAGTTACTTTTTTCTAAAGTAATCATTTCCCTGTTTATTCAAAGGACATTATGGTGATAAAAAGGTTACTAGGTAACAGTCAGGAACTAATGCAAAAGATAAAATATTGAACGCTTGACTATATGTGTATTTATATGCACGTTTTCATTTAAATTTACTTCATAATAACTTCTACCCAATACAATCTCAGTGCCCACATTCAATCAAAAGAATTGATTCACTAAATTAAAACTTCATCCAGGGGTTTTTGTTGTTGGTTTGAGCAGACATAAGAGGGCAAATGTGACAAAGTTATTGTGAGGCCAGACTACTCGTAACTGATAAGCCACCATCAGCTTTTGCCTTGTGTAATTGCAAAACATAATTTCCTAACTTGACTTCAGATCTTTGGTAACAAATACAGCATAACATTTCAGCGTGTTTTGTTTTTCCTGGTAGCGTATTGATCGTGGAAAGTTTTAGATGCCTTTTTTGGCAGAGAAACCATCAGCATTTGACTGTTGGAGAATTTGTTTTCAAAAAGTGACGAACTGGGCTTCCCTGGTGGCGCAGTGGTTGAGAGTCCGCCTGCCGATGCAGACACGGGTTCGTGCCCCGATCCGGGTAGATCCCACATGCCGCGGAGCGGCTGGGCCTGTGAGCCATGGCCGCTGAGCCTGCGCGTCCGGAGCCCGTGCTCCGCAACGGGAGAGGCCCGCGTATCGCAAAAAAAAAAAAAAAAAAAAGTGACGAACTGACAACATCCTGCCAATTAAAAATACAACAGTAACCTCCAGGAAAAGAAGTTTAACCTTCTGAAAATTAATTAATCTCATGCTAACTCCTTGGTGACTTTGCTAAAAACTCTGACCTGGGCATGTAGTGAGGAAAATCTTTGGAGGAACAGAAGCATAAACTGTGAAGGTTTATAAACATAATTTGCAAGTAGAAAGCATGGTCCCTCAATTTCATCATATGTATGAGTTCCAAAAATGCTATTTTCAAATTCTCAGATGTTTTTATTTAGTTAACAAGCATCTAGCACTTACTCTGTGGTTGGTACAGTTCTAAGAGTTTCGCACAGTTTAACTCATTATATCCTCAAATTACTCCTTTAAGATGGACACTTCACTATTTCAATTTTACAGACTAGGAAACTGAGGGATGAGAGGTTAATTAACTCACTTGAATCACATCATCAGTAAAGGGTGTGGTGGAAGAGAGAGGGGTTGACTCCAGAAATGGAGCTCCAGTGGTAAAGATCTGTACTTTACCAGATCTCTAGTTATGTTCATTGTTTCGATCAGTTTTAGGGGGAAAAAAAAAAAACCCAAGACAGTCTTTTTTTCCAATTATCTACTTTACATAGGACACCCTCATGCAGCCCATATTGTCCAAAAAGATGTGGTAACCCCTTGAATGAGTTGTTTCCCCTCTCTGGACCTCAGTCTCACCATCTACAAATGAGAAGCGCAGATTGTGTTTCAAGTCTCCTTCCATATCTTGCACTGCGGGAGCCAGTGAGATGACATTTCTTACTTCTGCCTGTGACAAATGGTGGATGTCTCAAAGCTAGCACGAAATTTCCTCCTTTCGTGGCACTTCATTACCCATGAGAAGCAGGAAGTGGGAAAAGTTAAAAACTCCATTTAACCCAGATTTAATATTAATTGGCACCATCATTTACTTATAGTAATTAGAATGTTTGTCCCTTCCTTTTGCGTGGTCTTTTACAAGTCTTAGAATTCTTCCTCTCGAGTGTCTCATTTCATCCTCACGTTTCATTCACATTCTCCTGGGAGAATGAAAGATCCTAGGGGTTAAAGTCTCCATTTAACAAACTAAAAACTGGAGAGATTAAGTGGCTTGTCCAAAGTTACATAGGTATTTAGTGACAAATAGAAAGGTATGCATTCTTTTTTCTTTCATTTTTATTTTTATTATATTATTTATTTATTTTTGGCTGCATTGGGTCTTCGATGCTGTGCACGGGATTTCTCTAGTTGCGGCGAGTGGGGGCTACTCTCTGTTGCAGTGTGCGGGCTTCTCACTGCTGTGGCTTCTCTTGTTACAGAGCACAGGCTCTAGGCACACGGGCTTCAGTAGTTGTGACACGTAGGCTCAGTAGTTATGACTCGTGGGCTCTAGAGCACAGGCTCAGTAGTTGTGGCGCAGGGGCTTAGTTGCTCTGCAGATGTGGGATCTTCCCAGACTAGGGATCGAACCCGTGTACCCTGCATTGGCAGGCGGATTCTTAACCACTGCGCCACCAGGGAAGTCCCTGCATTCTTTTTTCTGGTCCATCATTTATCAACTGGGAGTTTTCATTAAATCATGAATGAGTCTTAGTACAGGAAAGCTGGAGGCGGGAGTCCCAGGGCTGCTGTTTCCTGTTGTCAGGTTTAGTAAATTTCATTTCGATGTGACAGACATTTATGGAGCACTAACTATTTGAAAAGTAATAGTGCCAGGAACAGGGGAACACTAAATCCCTGTCTGAAGGCTGACATTATACAGAAATAAACAAACATGTATAAAAATCATTCAGATGCAATGAATACAATTAAAATGCTGTGAGAGGCAATACTAGGGAGGTATTAGAGTCAAGAAGTTAAGAGTGATAACACTGGGACCAGCTTATTTGGTTAAAATCTTGGTTCCATGACTGACTCGCTATAGAAATCTTAAGTAAGTTGCTTACCCTTTCTGAGTTTCATGTTCCCATCTTCAAGGTGGAGGTAATAACAGTGAATATTACACATTTGATCAAAAGATTAAATGAGCACGTGAAGTGTTTACAACAGTGACTGGCTAGTTAAGTGGTCAAAATAAATGCTGGCTGTTAATACTGTTATGCTGCCACTAGTTGTGATGATCCTGACGGCTACACACACAGAGATGGGACTGAATCTCCCCCAGGTGCATTTCACAAAGAGGTGGTATTTCGGCAGGGCTCTTTGGAGAAGAACTATTTCACTGGAGGGAGAAAAAGCAAGAGGAAAATTCTAGTACTGAAAAGATTAAGGCTAAGATAGTCAGAGGAATGAGAAGTAGGGAAGAGAGGCAGCCAGAAAAGGTGAGCTGGGACCAGAGTTTGAAGTTCCTTACAGCCAACCCAAGGCTGGTCTTCACTCTGAAGTAAAGGGAGGAAATGTTGAGTCAGCCAAGTTATTTATTTATTTATTTTTAATTTCAGCTTGATTGAGTTATAATTGAACATCTAAAACTGCAAGATATTTAAAGTGTACATTGTAGTGATTTGATATTCACATATGTTGTGAGAGGGTTCCCCCCATTTAATTAATCAGCACATCCATCACTTTACACATTTATCTTCTTTTTGGTGAGAATAAGTTTTACTTTCTCAGAAAATTTCAATTATACAATACAGTGTTATCAACCACAATCAACATGTTTTACATTAGATCCTCAGACCTTATTCAGCTTATAGCTGAAAGTTTGTACCTTTTTACCAACCTCTCCCTATTTCCCCCACCCCCAGACCCTGGCAGCCATCTTTTTTCTGTTTCTATGAGTTTGACTTTTTCAAATATTCCATATATTAGTGGTACTACGCAGTGTTTGTCTCTGCCTGGCTCACTTCACTCGGCATAAAGCCCTCAGAGTCTATCCATATTGTCACAAATGGCAGGATTTCCTTTTTTCTCATGGCTGAAGAATATTTCATTGAGTATATATACCACATCTTCTTTATCCATTCATCCATTGATGGACCCTTAAGCTGTTTCCATGTGTTGGCTATTGTGAATAGCGCTGCATTGAACATGGGAGTGCTAGTATCTCTTTGAGATCCTGTTTTCATTTCCTTTGGATATACACCCAGAAGTGGGATTGCTAGATCATGATGGGGCATGATTCTTTGCCTGGAAAAGGTTGTAAGATGGCTAAAGCCAGCCAATAGTCAGAGGAGCTGGACACAAATCCAACTTTAGAAGGGTTGCTGGTGAACTTGAAATCAGAGAAAAGAGTAGCAAAGGATAAGCATCATTTGAAGACAAGACAGAGACAAGTTCTCAGAACTGTCACCAAGAGCTAGCTGGGTATTAGTTTCCGAATCAAGGAGTCAACCAAACCTTGGAGTGAGAAAATGACACAAAAATAAATCAGAAAACAGGTAAATTGTTGAGGGAAGAGAAAAAAGAAAACAGGAAGATCAGTTGGAAAACTGCTTAAAAATCGTATGCAAGAAATAATATAAACAGCTAACTCTTACTGGGCACAGCACTATTCTAAGCCTGAACAAGTATTGTAAGTATGTCCTACAAACGTATGAGGAAAGCACAATTATAATCCCCACTTAGATGAGAGAACTAAACAAAGAAATTAAATCACTAACCCAAGATCTCACAATTACCAAGTGTCAAAGCAAGGATTTGACCTTGGACAGAGTGATGCCAGAGCTTAAGGTCTTCACCACTAGACCTACAGGAGAGGAAAAAGTCCTACATATAAAGTAACAGTGGTAGGAGGGAAAGGATGGATTTGAAACACATGGTGAAAGTGTAACTGCAAACACTGGGAAACAGTTGGTGGTATGAAGTGAAAAATAGCAAAAAGACAACACAGTTCTGCCAAAAGAATAATGGTGACAGTGAGCAAGATAAGAAACAGAGAAGATCATGAAAGTGGGTTAAGAAAAGATGATGATAGGTTTATTTTAGACACATTGGCTTAAAGTGTCTGAAGAACACAAGCCATGCTTGAATAAAACTTTATTGTTGATTGATGTATTTTTGTCAAGTTACCTATATGATGAAATCTTTTGCTTCCCACTTGATTTTTCCACTATTTTCCTTACTGTTAATTTGGAACAGAAGAGGTAGAGTGATGACTACTTATAAGAAGCTATGTAAAAGTTTAGATAAACAAAAATCTTCTCCTTTTGTCTTTTTTAATGAATGATTTCATGATCGGTCCCTCATGCAGTTTCTAATAGGAGTCATAAATACCTATTTTCCATTTGCATTGACCCAGAAGTAATATTTGGGCTAAACATGAGTCCAGGCAATGTTGGCTTCTGCTGGTTTCTTTAAGACACTAAAATGGGAGCCTAACACTTTAAGCGGACTCAATTTTACACTCCACCAGGTCTATAAAATATAGACCATGGCTATGTTATCTGCTTAGATTGCAAGGTTAAAGCTTAACTTTCTTAGTTTCAAATTGCCTTCTTGCCAGGGGATATAGAGCAGCAAGTGTGATGGGCAAAGTTTGTTTTACAGAAACACTGACCTCTCTTTGCTTGCAAGCTTTCAGAAAAAAAAAAAAAAAAAAAAACAAAAACCAGAAAAACAAGTTCTGGAGATGTACTGACAGGGGAAACCTTATTCACCTCTTTGCAAAACACTCTCATTTGAGACTTTGGGTAGAACAACAGTTCCAACTATTACCTTGTAGTGTTCTCTGAATATGCTTGGAGGTAGATATATTCTCCAGTGAGTGCTCCTGAAGGTAATATAAATCACATTTAATTCATCTCAATGACACTGTAAAATTAGTTAATGCTTTAGATGAGCAGATGTTAGAGGGGTCAATGGCAAAATCATCATCATAATAGCAGAAAGCATGCATGTGGATTTTTATCATATACCATACACTTTACAAAATCCATACATTATTCCACTTAATCTTCAGTGTTTTTGTTAGTGCTATTATTATCTGCATTTTACAGGTGAGGAGACTGAGGATTTGAGATTTTAAGTGACTCACCCCAAATTCCATAGCTACGAAGCAGCAGAGCTGAGACTCAAGCCCATGTCTCTCAATATTCAAGCAGGTCAATGATGTACAACTCAATCAAAGCGGACAACAGACAGTATACATGCTGCATAGAAGTTTCAGGAGGCCTCTCCACTGTGAAACCCATTGAGATGAGCCTTAAAGAGAAAAGAGAGAGGTTGATGAGGAAGAAAAGCAGATCCATGTGGAGGAGATAGTATAAGCAGAAGGATTTAAGTTGACAATGCAGGCTTTGTTCAAAGAATAGAGAATTGTCCCAGATATTAGATCATAAGGTGTGTGGGAGGAAATGACAGGCAATAAAGCTACGCTATTGCCTCGAATTTTATTCCAAAAAAATGGTCCTTATTCTCGTGTCAACACCAAACAGAAGAGTATAAAAGGTTCCAGAGGGAGCTGTGGTTTCAGTGGATCCCATGAACAATAATTGGTCAGCATTGAGTCTCTGCACAAAGAGACAACTGAGTGCAATTTTTAGGGCAAGGGCTTTGACAACTGATGGAATTACCCCTTTTCAACTGCCTTGTACCTCGATTTAGCCATCTAAAATGGGCAAAATAATACTCACCCTGAAGGACTTTTAAATAACTAAATGATAATAATATTTTAAACACTACGTGCCAGGCTCTATTTTTACACCCTTTTAACACATTATTTCATTTCAACCTCTTGACAGTTCTTTGTCGAGTCCTATTTTTATGCCCCTTTCATGGATGAAGAAACTGAGGCATAGACTGACTAAGCACCGTGCCCAAGGTCATACAGTTAACAAGAGTCAGAAAAGGGATTCACACTCAAGAAGTGTAGTAACAGGACCTTCACTCCCGAAGGTTCTAGAACAAAGCCTCACTAGGAAGTATGCAATAACTATTTGTAATCATAATTGTGGTCCTTTACTGATCAATACTGTATCAATATATTGATCAGTTGATAGATTGATACAATATATCAATATTATATGTCAGTAAGTAATTGAAGCAATCTCTCAAAACAATTTTATGAGATTGAAACAAATTTTATCCTTAGTTAGAAATTTTTAAATGGAAGCTTGGAGAGGTCAAACGCATTTTCCAGTGTCAGAATCGAGAAACAGACCCAGCAAAAAACAAAAATCTAGAGCTACTGAATAATTTCCTAGAATGAGGAGTTCCAGGCACCATTCTGCTTTATCATGTGAAGGGTGACACCAGATGTTACTGTAATTAATACTAATACAAATAATAACAATAACACTGTGATTGAGCATTTACTATGTGCCAGGTACATGTATCTTCTTATTTAATCACTCTATGCTACAATACTGGGTACAATTTTATGCTCATTTCTATGGCATTGAACATATGGGAGCACTCAGGCATGGAATGTTTTACTAACTTATCCTAGTCACACAATAAATGTCCAGCTGACATTTGGACTACACAGTCTAACTTTCTCTGAACTAAGAAACTAGCTTAAACCTAGGAGAAACATAACAAAACCTAGATCACTGCTCAGCTTTCCTAGTACTCTGTTTTAAACATGGCCATGATGGATAAATGTTTTGTGGCAGAATATTACTGCCATCACTGATACTAGCTTGAAAACATTTCCCTAATATATCACCAAAAATTTATCTCTAAACTTAGGCAAATTGTTTTTAACTCCCAGGATAACGAATCCCATTTATATACCCTCTACCAAAGCAACGTACAACACAGTAACATCTTATGAATCGGGCATTATATTTTGCATAAATAAAATTTCCAAATGTTTATTCCTTTACAGCAGATGTTATAAATGTAACATGTTTAATTAAGAATCTTTTAGAAACGTATCACCTGCATGCTACCTTCTGAAATGGCATAAAATGAAGACAGCGTTTTTCCTAACTATTAAAGATCAGAATTTGCTCCCTGATTCTTTTATTGTTATTATTATTTGCTGTAATATGCTCAAGCTCCTTTTCAACTTTATGTCCCTTCTGTTGTTCTCAGGTAATCAGCTGTCACTTCTAGACTTTACAGTTAGTAAACTTGGGTTTAAGTCCTGACTCTATAGCTGAGTTATAACATTCCTTCCAACAGTGATTTCCTCATCTATAAAAACAGGGTGACGTTACCTGTACACAGAGTAATCATGATGTTTAGCTATAGTAACGAAAGGGAGAATAACTTTGCTTACTACAAAGAGCCAGCCATCAGATGTCAGGTATTATTATGTGACTCAGGGACTGCTTCTAGTTGGTGGCCCTCCTTCAGCATCCCCACCTGCTCCTGAGGTGGGGTCAGAAGCTTATTAAAATGTGAATGAAGTGAGGATGGGTCTGCTTATTGATTTTGACGGGACATTGCAACAGGCATTTGGCAAAGTGCTGCACTAGGAATCAAGGCCCAGTTCTGCCACTGATGTGTCCAATAGCTTTTGATTTACAACCACTAAATTTAAGACTCTGTATTTAAATGTGCATTTATAAAGTTAAGGAGCTGGATTAGAGGCCACTTTCAATTCTAACTCTATCTTCTGCTTAAAGCTCTTTTGCTACTAATTTTCTGATTCTTGGTTGGGCGTGTCAGTTGTAGATAAGTAGGGCATCATCCTGCCTCATTTTCTATGGGAGATAGAACAGCAGAATAGTTAATTATGCAAACCCTGGAACCAGTCTTGCCAGAGTTCCTACCCTGGCTTTTCTTCTTTGTGACCATGGGCAAGTTATTTAATCTCTCTGTGCCAGTGTCTTCATCTATAGAACAGAATATAGCATCCAGAGTATGCTGATGGGGAGTATATGAGTTAATGTATGTAAATGTATTTGTTCTTGCATAGAACAAATGCTGTAAAAAGTGGTTTGCTATTATTATTAGATTTTTAGGACAAACAGGAGAAAGTCTATCAAGTTTCAAGAGAAACTCTTGTTAGGGCATTTTTAATTTAGTGAACTATTATGGGCTTTCTTCGTCTCTCTCCATGTTTCACTATGTTTAAAATTTTCTCTTTGATCAGAGTCCGTATCAGTTGTTGACTTTCCTGACTAAAATATCCATCTTTTTGGTCTGCCTTTAAGTGAAAGTTCAATCACATTTCTTGTTCCTTCTCCCCCAACCTCAGCATTTCTATTGTAGATTTTCTCTCTGTGTATAATGACTGGCAACATAATTTTTATTTCCCCCATTTACCAAAAAGCCAGTTAGACCCTACCACCTATGAAACAATAGCTCCTATCATAAGGGGCTATTCATGACTGGTTGCAGTAATAATATGGTTCATGCTAATAGCAAGTATTCCAATAAGGCGATTATATTTTAAAACCTAAGCTTATGTGAAGAGTTACTTATGTTTATAAATAAGGTAGAGACAGTCCATTCATAAGTGTTGTGAGAAATAGCTCCATCAATTTCCCTTTGAGCAGTTACATTTTATAAGTGATTGAATTCAATCACGAAATTGCAAAGCAGTTCAAATTCTCCTGGAATGGAAACTGCAATGTCATTGCCAACAACCACCTCTAACAGAAGGCATTCAAAATAGCTGGCCATTTTCAAAGTACTTTTCATTTTCCATTTGATATATGAATAGTAAATAGGATAAAGTACGAATTATAAAGGGCTTTTGGGGCCCTAATGTACTTTCAGGTCCAGAGTTGAGGAAACACATGTCTGACTAACAACAACTTGTGGGTACTCATTGTTCACAGTGGTCTGGGAAGTGCTAAGACTCCCGCAGTGCTTCGGATAGGTGTATGGCTTTCTGTTCATGGGCTGTGTGTGATTAGCTTGGAGTTAATCGCTCGTATACTCTTCTTGTGCACCCGAAAATAGCTCTTGACAGGAAGAGTCAAGAGGGCTCCCAGGCCATCACATTCCTGAGATTAAGCATTTAAAGTTGGCGAAATGTAAAAATTTTCCTCAGGTTCTGGCTCAGGTTTGAACTCTCCACCCAGAGAAGCCAAATGATAAAACAAAAAGACAAGTTGGTGTCAGATCCGAGCTCCCCTGCTATCAACTGTGTAGCTGTGTAAACTTGAGCAAATTCCTTAACTCTTGAAAATCAGTTTCCTCAGCTGATTATAATTCCAACCCCTTTGAGCATTGGGAAGGGTGGAACTAAGGAATGGAGTGCTCAAGGTATATGGCATCTTACCGATGCCTTTACAGGAGAAAGAAAGGAAAGAAAGAATTTACACAGGTGTCATGAACAATAGCTTTGGAAATTTCTCCCAGGCAGTATCTTTGTCTCAGTGTATCAGACTTGAATATTAAACAGGCAATAGCATCTCCTCCTTATTCCGGAAGTTCTTAGGAGTAGTTTCCAAAGCTATAGTCAAGAATCTTCCAGCATCTTTTAGTGGAAAGTCAAAACGTGGAGCAAAATTAGTCAAAGCCTCTTCCAAATCCTGGCACTGGACTAAACTTCTAAATATTTAATAATATGTGTCATTAGATGTAATCATCGTCTCTGTGATGTTATTGCCGTACATGTCAAGTCACTATGAAACCAATCTAATAAAGGGTAAACATTGGGAGTAAAGACTCAGAGGGTATTTTTATAAATGAGATAAAGCAATATAAGTCGAGCCAGCTGAATTTTTGCGCGACAAATCAGTCTCAGCTCAAATAGAATTTTAAAGTTATAGTTTTTATGATTTTTTACAATGAAAATAGATACATTTTTGTTTTGTTTTTTGTTAGTTTGCGGTACGCGGGCCTCTCACCATTGTGGCCTCTCCCGTTGCGGAGCACAGGCTCCGGACGCGCAGGCTCAGCGGCCATGGCTCAAGGGCCCAGCCGCTCCGCGGCATGTGGGATCCTCCCGGACCGGGGCACGAACCCGTGTCCTCTGCCTCGGCAGGCGGACTCTCAACCACTGCGCCACCAGGGAAGCCCATGAATACGTTTTTTGAAGAAGAGTTATGCTGTACTGAGAAATGGACCTCTTGTAGATAGACCCACTATGATTGGGATTCTTCAAGTAGTGATTAATTGATTTCACATTTTTTTAATTGAGCATTTTTAGTCTGCCAAATCAGATGCTGTTGGGCTGGGCTCTCCAGTAGTCTGGCAGGTCCCAGGTAGAAGAATGTGGCAACAGTCTTACAATGTTCCCTGCTACGATAAGGCAAGGGCTCATCTCTGAACCAGCTTCTTGGAAAGAGTGATATTATTCTTCATGAACAGTTTTACTTTAACATTACAATCCTTGTTTACAAATGTGTGTCTTAGGAAGGCAGGCCTCACCCTCATATTTGTTTGTAAAGCAAGATGTTCTGGGGGATATGGTTTGACCTCGGATAGAGTCAAATTTGCATAAGTATGAATTGGGCTGCAATAGGCTTCCACTGTATCTTAAGAGAAGTTGTGAGACGTGAGAAAAAGAGGTCTATTACTAAAACTCATACTGTTGATCCCAGGGGATTTGAATTCCAATTTCTAGCTCAAATGTGTCATGGCCTGAGGGGACTGTTAACTCAGACATAGGACATCCTTGGCCCTGAGAGACTGAAATCTAAGTAACAAAGAACAAAAAGACAGTCAGGAAAGCTCAAGGTTGTCTGGGTTTGGGAATTTGTCATCTGATTAAAAATAAATCTGTTAGAAGATACATGAATACTGCATACTAGTTGTAGGCAGTTTGTCTCAGGATGCAAAAGCAACATTGGAATTAGCAATCCTATTCCAACAGCAAGACGCCTACATAGTTGTACCTTGGCAGAAGCCTGGAGATGATTCAACAGACCAGAGTGCCACCTGGTTCTGACTTTAATCCACTATGGAGAACAGTATGGAGGTTCCCTTGTATATATGTACCACATTTTCTTTATCCATTCCTCTGTCAATAGACATTTAGATTGCTTCCATGTCTTGGCTATTGTAAATAGTGCTGCAGTGAACATTGGGGTGCATGTATCTTTTCGGCTTTCTCTGGATATATGCCCAGTAGTGGGATTGCTGTGTCATATGGTAGTTCTATTTTTAGTTTATTAAGGAACCTCCATACTGTTCTCCATAGTGGCTATACCAATTTACATTCCCACCAACAGTTTAGGACAGTTGCCTTTTCTCCACACCCTCTCCAGCATTTATTGTTTGTGGACTTTTTATAATGGCCATTCTGACTGGTGTGAGGTGACACCTCATTGTAGTTTAGGATTCTAATTTTTAAAAAATGATACAAATGAATTTATTTACAAAACAGAAACAGACTTACAGATGTCTAAAACAAACTTATGGTTACCAAAGGGGAAGCGTGGTGGGGAGGGATAAATCAGAAGCTTAGGATGAACATACACAGACTACTATATATAAGATAGATAACCAACAAGGACATACTGTATAGCACAGGGAACTCTACTCAGTATTCTGTGATAACCTATAAGAGAAAAGAATCTAAAAAAGAATGAATATATGTATATGTATAACTGAATCATTTTGCTGTACACCTGAAACTAACACAACATTATAAATCAACTATACTCCAGTAAAATTTAAAGTTTTAAAAATTAAAATAAAATAAAAAGTTGGACTTTAGGGTGCTAGAGACAGCTGTCTGCTTCATTACTAACTAGTCACCCGAACTTGAACAATATGCGTAGACTCTCTCTCCAAGCCTCAGTCTTCTCATCTATAAAATAGGGATGATAGGATGCTATAAAGATTAAATGATATGATTGGCTAGACTACCCAGTGCTCACTGGGCTCACTGTGAATAGCAAGACCTGCTTTTACTGGAGTTGTATGTCTTTTGAATATAGGTGCATATATTAGTCAGCTCGGGCTGCCATGACAAAATGCCACAGACTGGGTGGTTTAAACAACAGAAATTTATTTCTCACAGTTCTGGAGGCTGGAAGTCTAAAATCAAGATGCCAGCTGGGTTGGTTTCTCCTGAGGCCTCCCTCCCTGGTTTGCAGGTGGCTGCCTTCTCGCTGTGTTGTCACATGGCCTTTCCTCTGTGCCTGTGTATCCCTGGCGTCTCTCTCTCTCTTCTTATAAAGACACCATTTGTATTACATTAGGGTCCCACCCTTATGACTTCATTGAACTTTAATTATCTTCTTAAAGGTCACATCTCCAAATCCAGTCATATTGGAGGTTATGCCTTCAACATACAAATTTTAGGGGAGCATAATTCAACCCATAACAAGGCCAGAAGTCAGACTGCAGTAGATTAAAAAGAGAACAGGAGGTAGGAAATGGACCCAGTGGGTACAGTCAACTTTTCTGAGACATTTGACAGTGCAGGAGAGGAGAGAAAAATATTATTTATCATCGTTATTTCTGTCAGTATTGAGAGAGAGTTTGGCAAAGTAGAAAAAGCCTAAGGTTCGGCATCAAAGACTTGGGTATAAATTCTACCTCTGTCTTTTCTCCTGTGTAACACGTGGCCACTCATTTCTTCACCACTGTGAGACTCAGATACCCCATATGTAAAACAATGGATAATTCTACCTCATTGCGGAGTTATTGTGAGGATTAGAATGATATCAACAGAGCACCTAGCCCATCTCTTGGCATATAACGAACTTAATAAATGTTAAGCACTCTATTAAAAACCCCCCAGAGTGCATGCTTTTAAATGGTGGCTGAGTCACACTGTGAAGGTCCCAGTCCTATGAGGGATCACGCTGTGCTCTCCACAGAGCTTGCCTCCCAGATCAGCATCTTGATTGGGTTAGGTGATGTTGCTTTTATAACTTATCATATGCTGGTGATTGGGGATGATTTCAGGTGTGTTTTTAGAGCTTGTCAGCCTTCTAGAAATAGAAACAGCCCTTTGGCAGGTAGGAGTCATTAAGAAGTAAGGTATCAGTCAGCTAGGAAAACAAAGAGTCTGCAGGCAGACTCTTCAAGTGTGGTGCTTTGAATACTGAACGTGTTGCTCATCCTACCACACGTGCTTAACTCCTTTACACTGACCCTTCAGCCCTGGTTCTTTTGTCTCAGTCTCATCATCTGCAAGTCTGAGCTAGCTGGAGGAAGAAACCTTGTTGGTAGTGTGGTTTTGACTGCTCTGTTGTTACAAAGGCTGAGAAGTTAATGTGCTATTTTGTTTCTTTCCAGTGGAAAGGTCATTAGGTTTAGAGGAGGTTATACTATGATGGAAAGATTGCTCAGATAATCTGATTAAAATTTCCTCTACTTTTGCCCATGCTGTGTTTCTCAGAACAATGCATAGAGCATACTGTGATTCCAAAGAAAGCATTCAAGGTCCACCAACTGTCCACAAACCCCAGTTTGAGAAATAGTTTTCTAGAGGGCAGCTAAGGTTCAAGGGGCTCCAAGGGGGTTGAAACTTCAGCGGCAACATCATTTGTTAATTGATTCACTTATTCATCCATCCTCCAAATAATTTTTGAGGAACTCTGGGGTATTAGACTCTATGTTAGGTCCAGAGGATATACAGATCTGTTAAGACATTGCTCCTGTCCTCATGGCACTCACAATGAGGAAGACAGACATGAACAGATCATAAACGTAATTAGTGTTTTACATGCTATATGAGAGGTAGGTAAGATGTGAGAACTCTGACCAGGGACCCATCAGTTCTGCATGGTGGAATAATTGGAAAGCCTTCAGAAAGAAGGCAGTAATATTTAAATGGGATTATAAAAGATATATGTATTTCAATTGGAGGAAAAAGGAAAGAGGAATATTTTTTGTTTTGTTTTTCTTTTTGCGGTACGCGGGCCTCTCACTGTTGTGGCCTCTCCCGTTGCAGAGCACAGGCTCCGGACGTGCAGTCTCAGCGGCCATGGCTTACGGGCCCAGCCGCTCCACGACATGTGGGATCTTCCCGGACCGGGGCACGAACCCGTGTCCCCTGCATCGGCAGGTGGACTCTCAACCACTGCGCCACCAGGGAAGCCCAAGAGGAATATTTTAAGTTGAGGAAATTATACTGTAAATGATTCAAAAGATGCTTTCATCAAGACATTTTCAAGAAAGCAGAGTCTTTCCATCTGTTATTGTCTATTTATATTAGGTCTATTCCGTGGCATGTATTTCTGCATTGACAACTGCAATAACTTCAACACAGTCCAATGCACTGGATCAACAGAAATTTTATGGAGGACCATCTTCCTACATCCTCTCAAGCTCAGGACCCAGAGTAGAATCAACCCATCCAATCCAGAGAACAAAAAAGAAAATTGAAAAAAACCCATTTTAGCTTTTTAAATTTTCCCCATAAAACCCAGCCTGAGGTCAGTTTGTTAATGCCTAGCTGCCTTTTCTCAGCTACTTTTAGCCCTGTGGAAATTCTTTAGGTACACACTGCACTTAGTTCCTCATCGGTTTTATCCTTGTCAGCTCAGAATTTATTCTTGGCCTGCCCATCTTTTCATAGACTTTTATTATTCTTATCCCCCCATCACTATTCTGCAGCTTTTTCATATCATTGTTCCAAAATAAACTATTATAATATGAAAAGTACAAAACAAATATTTGTTTTTAATCTCCTCTTCCTCACTTTGACAAGCACAACCTTTCCAAGTATTTATTTCATTGCCATTCGTGGTCTTTTGTAAACTGCTTGAGGGCAGTAATTAAGACACACCAAGATTAGGGTTCCACTGACTTTCTTTTCCCTGATAAGTGAGAGCTCTGGCCCCTCACTGCCCTCAGAGTGTCAGGGAAGTAAGTAGGCACAGATGTTAATGAGAGGCAGCATCATTAATTATCAAAAATTATGTGACTTTTGTAGTCAAAAATGTCTAAATTTCCAACTAACACATGAGCCATGGAATCAGGAGTGCGTGGCCCTGAGACCAGTTGATGAGAAGATGTTCTGAGCCTCAGCTGTCTGAGATGGGAATCTGTAGCTAAGAGTAAGGGATATAATGGAGAGAAGCCATGGCTCCAGTACTGGCCCTGGATGTGAGGAGTTCCTTAGCTGAGGTGTGGACTGGACCATGGCAGGAAGAATCTCTTAGGTCTCCATTGGGCCTCACTGCAAAGCAGCTGAAATTACTTAAGGCTGCTATACTTTGAGACCTGGGCACCCAGATCCTAATATATCCCAATACCTTCCAACTTGCATTCTACAGGACCCTAGGGCACAGATGAAGATGTTAGCAGAGGTTACTTGTGGGGAAAAAGAGTTCAGTGGACAAATGCCATTTGGGGTCAATGGGTTAAACCAAGTTAAACAGAATTCTTTGTTGCAAATCCTCTCAAAACCTTTATATTCCAGTGTTTTGCTCCCATACTACATTAAACTTAACAGAATTTACCAAATTTACATGGATACAAAAGTCTTTTTTTGTGTAGAGCATCTCTGAGAAATTATAGTGTAAATATAATTCACAAAGCAAGTATAATATTTCAGCATTTATCCGTAGCTATGGATTCCCTTGGCTGCAAAGTAGGGTGTAGCCAGAAATTCCCTGGGCTCCAGTCCATCCAGTGTGCATCTATGAAGACTGGGTTTATGCCAGTCAAACTGGCAGCTGAGTACTTTACTCATTTCAGCACCTGATATCTCTGCTTTATTTGTAGCCCCAGGCAAAATATTTGATTTTAATGGAATCTTCAGAGTGTATTTAGCAGAGTCCTATCTCACAGTTGCATGATACAAGGGTGGTACAGACTGCTATCAAATTAAAATTCCATTTTTATAACTAGTGCTTGATATGTACACACATTTGAAGTGTTAAAATTTTCCATGATTTTTACACTTTTCAAACTGTACTGTAAAAATGTTCATAGTGTGGTGTCTGATGACTAGAAAGTTTGAAAAAATATTATGTAGAATTAGCAGAATACTGTATACTCTGGGAAATGTAAAGACTGTTATTAGCAGCGTGAGAACCCTTCCTCTGGAAAAATCAGACATGCAGTAAAGATTTCCTTCCATTTTCCCATGTTGCTGTGTATACACATTGGTGAGCAGTGACCGTTCTTAAGACTTTGGTTTTCCTCCACAGACAACGTGGAAGATGAACTGGAGATGGCCACCGTCAGGCATCGGCCTGAGGCTCTCGAGCTTCTGGAAGCCCAGAGCAAATTTACCAAGAAGGAGCTCCAGATTCTTTACAGAGGATTTAAGAATGTAAGAACTTTCTTTTTGACTTTACCTTCACACAGTTCTCAGAGGAGCACTGAGAAAAGACAGGGAAAAAGGGAAAATGTGCAGTTCTGTGAGAGCCCCATCCTATGTACACTTCTTATAGATCTTTCCTAGATATGAAAATTGTTGATATCCATTTGGGCTTTGGTTCACTTTGGTACACCGTTGCTTGTCCAATCAAACAAGGATGAGTACAGAAGAAAGGTTTACTTTATTCAATTTCTAGTTGGAATTTTTTTTTTCCTTTTTGGTTATATCGACATCATTTCAATAAGCTCTAATTGTCTATAGGACTAATTGACTATCGATTGGAGCCTATCAAGGAAACTCCACTCCTAGCATTGCAGAAAAGTCATGATAAGTTTGATAATTTCTAAAAGAGCATGTTACCCATGACTCTGAACAACAGGTATCTGTAAGTAGTCCCTCCTTTCGGTTCTCCGTGATCCAGGAGCACCTATCATGCTCCTTCCTGAGTGAATCATCATCAAGAAGAGTGACAGTCCTTGCACACCAGAGGGTGACGGTGAGAGACAAGGAGTGGGCTGGGCAATCTGTCAGGCATACACTCTTAGTGATGCCTTGGGACATGCTCAGGATTAAGCTAGATACTGCAGGGTATTCGAAAGCCAGCTTCTGTCCTCAAGGAGCTAATGGTCTAAATAGGCAGAGAACACTCGCCCTCGTGAATTTATTTGAAAGTAATTCATCCTTAAAAGTATTAAATGGTCGTATATTAAGTGGCATACACAGCCCAAGATGTGTTATGTTCTTACACATATGTAAACCATAGTTACATATGCTACAGGTGTCCCTTGAGATCCTAGTGAATTGCTTCAATTCCTCCTCAAATCCAGCCCCTAACAGCCTCCATTCCATGGTCTGTAGGAATCTATAGAGTCCAAAGATTTCTGCTAATTCCATCCTCTTGAAATCTGTCCACCTCAATGCTATCTCTGTCCAACCTCATGAAGATGAAAAACTGCCTCTTCTACGGTATCCACACAAAAATTTACTTACAGAATTTGTAATGCTAGTTGCTTTTCAGAATATTTTTATAAGGTCCCAACATGCATATTACACACGAACTTCCACCACCTCTCTGACTCCATGGGGTCTCTCTCTACCCCATTTCTGCTCTTCACACTGCTCTCCCTGCCTGGGCTACCTAAATGTTTCCTTCCATTGCTCTTCTGAAGCCTGGTCCTCTTCTGACACCCAGGCATTTGTGGGGGTGGACTGGGTGGGGAGGAAGGTGATATAATGGAGATGGGTGCTTACCCCACCACAGGTAGGACTCATATTACACATCAAGATGTGTAATCTATCAAGATGACACATACAAATAAACAGACCTAAAGAGAAAGGGACTTTGAAAATTAGGCTCAAGAATTCTTAGTCATGGGCTTCCCTGGTGGCTCAGTGGTTGAGAGTCCGCCTGCCGATGCAGGGGACATGGGTTCATGCCCCGGTCTGAGATGCTTGCTGGGTAGAGTAATCTTGGTTGTAGGTTCTTCCCTTTCATCACTTTAAATATTTCATGGCACTTCCTTCTGGCTTGTAAAGTTTCTGCTAAGAAATCAGCTGTTAAACTTATGGGAGTTCCCTTGTACGTTATTTGTTTTTCCCTTGTTGCTTTCAATAATTTTTCTTTGTCTTTAATTTTTGTCAATTTGATTACTATGTGTCTTAGTATGTTTCTCCTTGGGTTTATCCTGCCTGGGATTCTGCACTTCCTGGACATGGGTGACTATTTCCTTTCCCATATTAGGGAAGTTTTCGACTATAATGTCTTCAAATATTTTCTCGGGTCCTTTCTCTCTTTCTTCTCCTTCTGGGACACGTATAATTAGAATGTTGGTGCAATTAATGTTGTCCCAGAGGCCTCTTAGACTGTCTTCATTTCTTTTCATTCTTTTCTCTTTATTCTGTTCCACAGCAGTGAATTCCACCATTCTGTCTTCCAGGTCACTTATCCGTTCTTCTGCCTCAGTTATTCTGCTATTGATTCCTTCTAGTGTATTTTTCATTTCAGTCATTGTATTGTTCATCTCTGTTTGTTTGTTCTTTAATTCTTCTAGGTCTTTGTTAAACATTTCTTGTATCTTCTTGATCTTTGCCTCCATTTTTTTTCTGAGGTCCTGGATCATCTTCGCTATCATTATTCTGAATTCTTTTTCTGGAAGGTTGCCTACTTCCACTTCATTTAGTTGTTTTTCTGGGGTTTTATCTTGTTCTTTCATCTGGTACATAGTCTTCTGCCTTTTCATTTTGTCTCTCTTTATGTGAATGTGGTTTCGTTCCACAGGCTGCAGAATTAGTTATTTTTGCTTCTGCTGTCTGCCCTCTGGTGGATGAAGTGATCTAAGAGGCTTGTGCAAGCTTCCTGATGGGTGGGACCTGTGGTGGGTAGAGCTGGGTGTTACTGTGGTGGGCAGAGCTCAGTAAAACTTGTATTTACTTGTCTGCTGATGGGTGGGGCTGGGTTCCCTCCCTGTTGGTTGTTTGGCCTGAGGCAACCCAGCACTGGAGCCTACCAGCTCTTTGGTGTGGCTAATGGCAGACTCGGGGGGGTGGGGGGGGGGGCTCACACCAAGGAGTACTTCCCAGAACTTCTGCTGCCAGTGTCCTTGTCCCTGCAGTGAGCCACAGCCACCCCCATCTGCAGGAGACCCTCCAACACTAGCAGGTAGGTCTGGTTCAGTCTCCTATGGGGTCACTGCTCCTTCCCCTGTCCCAGTGTGCACACTACTTTGTGTGTGCCCTCCAAGAGTGGAGTCTCTGTTTCCCCCTGCCCCGTCCTGTCGAAGTCCTGCAATCAAATCCCACTAGCCTTCAAAGTCTGATTCTCTGGGAATTCCTCCTCCCATTGCCAGTCCCCCAGGTTGGGAAGCCTGACGTGGGGCTCAGAACCTTCACTCCAGTGGGTGGACTTCTGTGGTATAAGTGTTCTCCAGTCTGTGAGTCACCCACCCAGCAGTTATGGGATTTGATTTTATTGTGATTGTGCCCCTCCTACCGTCTCATTGCAGTTTCTCCTTTGTCTTTGGTTGTGGAGCATCTTTTTTGGTGAGTTCCAGTGTCTTCCTGTCGATGATTGTTCAGCAGTTAGCTGTGATTCTGTGTGCTCTTGCAAGAGGGAGTGACAAACTCCCCATATTTTGATTAAAAGAATAAACCATTCATCAACATCTTAAACCAGTCACACTTACATGAAGTGGTTGAACTCCCCTGCAAGTAAAGATTACCAGAGCTCCCCAATCTTTTTCCAGTGCTATATCTCTGACAGCATTTCTCCAACATATATTGTAAATATAAATGGGAAATTGGAGGAAAGGAAGATAGTGAGAGAAGATTTCTCTGCCCCTCACCCTGTCTTACCCACCGACTCATCCCCACATTTTTATTTCTCTTACCACATACTAAACTGAATCTTCAAAAGTAGGCAACTGATAGAAATGGAGAATATACTACAGTGTATCTCAATCTTTACTGTCCCTCAGAATAACCTGAAGGATTTGTTAAAACAGAATGCTGGGCCCCAGACTGAAACATTATGATTTAGTGTCTGAGACTGGGATGGAGAATTTGCCTTTCTCATATGTTCCCAAGTGCTGCTGACGCTCCTTGTCTGCTGACCACACTAGTACAATGCAAACATCATGAACACTGGTGTCACTCAGACTCAGGTCCATATCTTATTTGTTTAGGGAGATTCCTCTGAATCAGTGGCTTGTGCGTCCTTGTCTCTACAAATTGGGATAATGATATCTACATTACATGGGTTTTGCCTTTGTTTTGCTGGGGTTTTTTTAGTAAATTCTGATAATAAACATTAAGTTCAACAAAAAGGAATTATTATAGCGTGGCCCCAAATAGTCAACGTCAGTTTTATGTTCCATCAGAGTGGGGCAGTCATGGTTGACCTACATACCTCCTCAGCAGTGTTTTAGGTTTTGAGCTACATAATTATGTATTTAAAAGGTTGCAGAAAGATGCAAGTTATTAGGTACACATCAGCAGTCTCATGTTGCAATCATTTAGGGAGCTTTAAAAACTACAGATAGCTGGGTATCATGCTTGCTTGATGATTCTGATGTAATTGCTCCCAGAAGCAGCATGAGCGTCAGGATTTATACCACTTTCCAGGTAATGAAAATGTGTAGCCAAGATTGAGAACCAACATTGAGAACGGTTCTCAATGTATAAGATCATAGCCATAAAGGCGCTTCTATCACAAACAGAATTGACCTACTTGTGATGAGCCCTCTAATGTCAAATATCAATTGTTAAACTGGCTACATTGGAGCCTTATGAAACCCTTGGTGGGTGGGGTGGGATGTGTGTGCAGATGATGACTCTGATGACTCTGATTTAGTTAAATATGGGGTGATGTTTAATAATCTTTTTTTAAAAACTTCTTAGTTAAAAAAAAAATCCCATTTTAATAAACTGCTAATAGAAGGTCACATTTGAAAAAGACTGACCTAGAAGGTCATACAAGTATCTGTATACATGACTCATAAACTTGCTTTGCTGTTCTCTTTCAGAATCAAGCATAACTTCACTCAACACTAGGTGATAATGAACGGTCCGTTGGGCATTAAGTTTTCATAAGGCTATGTCTCTTTGACATTTCCTCTCATTAATAAATAATTTACAGCATATTCTTCCCAATTTTTAAGGCACAGGATGAAATATAGTTGCAGCTAGGTAGACCTAATATGTTTTGGACCTCTGACTGCTTCCTGTCCCAAATCTTTCTCCGCTTCCTTTTCTTTCACTATTTTGAATTGTAATAGGTCAAAATATCCTTTACATTCAAATACATCTTTAAAGTATCACTTTAATAATTGTTAATGTCATTCTTCCCTAAAAATTTTAAGTGTTAATATTCTTTTTACCTCAAAATGCAAGATGTTTGTATTAGTTTTCTATTGTGTGTAACAAATTACTACATATTTAGTGACTTAAAGAAATGCACATTCGTTATCTCACAGTCTTGAAGGTTAGGAGTCCAGAAATGACTTACCTGGTTCCTCTGCTTGGGGTCTCATAAGGTTACCATCCAGGTGTTGGTAAGGCTGCATTTCTCTTTGGGTTTAGGAGTCCTCTTCTAAGCTCATGGGGTTGTTGGCAGAGTTCATTTCCTTGTGGTTGTATTTCTGAGGTCCCCACTCTTGTGTTAGCTGTCAACCTGGGGCCACTCACCTCCTAGAGGCCTCCTGTAGTCCTTTGCCAATGGCGCTCTCACAGACTCTTTCATAGCACGGAAGCTCACTTCTACAAAGCCAGCAAGAGAGATTCTCTCTACTCAGCTAAAGCAGAGCCATATAATGTTACATAATCGTGGAACTAACATCTCCTCCCATCACTCTTATACATCCCAGCACT
Organism: Phocoena sinus; assembly: GCF_008692025.1. Classification (NCBI taxonomy): domain Eukaryota; kingdom Metazoa; phylum Chordata; class Mammalia; order Artiodactyla; family Phocoenidae; genus Phocoena; species Phocoena sinus. The sequence continues at coordinate 48,511,177 of NC_045767.1, read as the reverse complement.
CAAGGCAGGGGATTAAAAGGGGTGTGATTTATGGGGAGTCACATTTCCATGATATCCATCACAGTGGTCTTTGTGAGGAGGCAGCAACCCTTATGGAGTAGAGCTGCTAAATTTGGTCTGAAGTCACATTTCAAGCACAGTTAATACCCCCCCTCAGTTTTTTGCCTGCAATCCAGACTTCTCCTGAGGGATTTTACCAAAAGTGACACCAACCTTCCCCCCTGGTTTCTACAAGAGATTTGATGTTATGGCCAAAGGAACCAGTAAAAGAGGAAAGTTCTTTGATGGGGCTATTCCATCCCACTTGAAGGGTTTGAGAACGTCTGCACTTTAAAAATAGACGAAGGGAACTGACGATGAATTTACAGGGATCTACATTTTTGACAAAGGACATGTACGTAAAAAGCTCTAAATCCCACTTACGTGAAGGTGAGAGGGGGGAGTTAGGCACATGCATGGGAAACAGTGGGATAGGTGGTTAGGATAGAGAAATAAGCTGCTCATTGTATGAGGCAATTTCTCTTTTGTCATGAGCCCTCAGTTATTCTTTTTTCTTTTTAACATCTTTCCTGGAGTATAAATGCTTTACAATGGTGTGTTAGTTTATGCTTCATAATAAAGTGAATCAGCTATACATATACATATATCCCCATACACCCTCTCTCTTGCATCTCCCTCCCACCCTCCCTATCCCACCCTTCTAGGTGGACACAAAGCACCGAGCTGATCTCCCTGTGCTATGAAGCTACTTCCCACTAGCCATCTATTTTACATTTGGTACAGTATATATAAGTCCATGCCACTTTCTCACTTCATCCCAGCTTACCCTTCCCCCTCCCCATGTCCTCAAGTCCATTCTCTACATCTGAGTCTTTATTCCTGTCCTGCCCCTAGGTTCTTCAGAACCATTTATTTTTTAGATTCCATATATATGGGTTAGCTTACAGTATTTGTTTTTCTCTTTCTGACTTACTTCACTCTGTATGACAGACTCTAGGTCCATCCACCTCAATAACTACAAATAACTCAGTTTTGTTTCTTTTTATGGCTGAATAACATTCCATTGTATATATGTGCCACATCTTCTTTATCCATTCATCTGTCGATGGACACTTAGGCTGCTTCCATGTCCTGGCTATTGTAAATAGTGCTGCAATGAACATTGTGGTACATGACTCTTTTTGAATTATGGTTTTCTCACGGTATATGCCCAGTAGTGGGGTTGCTAGGTCATATGGTAGTTCTATTTTTAGCTTTTTAAGGAACCTCCATACTGTTCTCCATAGTGGCTGTATCAATTTACATTTCCACCAACAGTGCAAGAGGGTTCCCTTTCCTCCACACCCTCTCCAGCATTCATTGTTTGTAGATTTTTTGATGATGGCCATTCTGACCATTGTGAGGTGATACCTCATTGTAGTTTTGATTTTCATTTCTCTAATGATTAGTGATGTTGAGCATCTTCTGCCCATTTTTCGATTGGGTTGTTTGTTTTTTTGATATTGAGCTGAATGAGCGCTTGTATATTTTGGAGATTAATCCTTTGTCAGTTGCTTCATTTGCAAATATTTTCTCCCATTCTGAGGGTTGTCTTTTCATCTTGTTTATGGTTTCCTTTGCTATTTAAAAGCTTTTAAGTTTCATTACGTCCCATTTGTTTATTTTTGGTTTTATTTTCATTTCTCTAGGAGGTGGGTCAAAAAGGATCTTGCTGTGATTTATGTCATAGAGTACCCTGCCTGTTTTCCTCTAAGAGTTTTATAGTGTCTGGCCTTACATTTAGGTTTTTAATCCATTTTGAGTTTATTTTTGTGTATGGTGTTAAGAAGTGTTCTAATTTCATTCTTTTACATGTAGCTGTCCAGTTTTTCCAGCACCACTTATTGAAAAGGCTGTCTCTTCTTCATTGGATATTCTTGCCTCCTTTATCAAAAATAAGGTGACCATGTGTGTGGGTTTATCTCTGGGCTTTCTATCCTGTCCCATTGATCTATATTTCTGTTTTTGTGCCAGTACCATACTATCTTTATTACTGTAGCTTTGTAGTATAGTCTGAAGTCAGAGAGACTGATTCCTCTAGCTCCATTTTTCTTTCTCAAGATTGCTTTGGCTATTCGGGGTCTTTTGTGTTTCCATACAAATTGTGAAATCTTTTGTTCTAGTTCTGTGAAAAAGGCCAGTGGGGGCTTCCCTGGTGGCACAGTGGTTGGGAGTCCACCTGCCGATGCAGGGGACACAGGTTCGTGCCCCGGTCCGGGAGGATCCCACATGCCACGGAGCAGCTGGGCCCATGAGCCATGGCCACTGAGCCTGTGTGTTCAGAGCCTGTGCTTCGCAATGGGAGAGGCCACAACAGTGAGAGGCCCACGTACCACAAAAAAAAAAAAAAAAAAAAAAAAAAAAAAAAAAGGCCAGTGGTAGTTTGATAAGGATTGCATTGAATCTGTAGATTGCTTTGGGTAGTATAGTCATTGTCACAATGTTAATTCTTCCAATCCAAGAACATGGTATGTCTCTCCATCTGTTTGTATCATCTTTAATTTCTTTCATCAGTGTCTTATAGTTTTCTGCATCCAGGTCTTTTGTCTCCTTATGTAGGTTTATTCCTAGGTATTTTATTCTTTTTCTTGCAATGGCAAATGGGAGTGTTTCCTTAATTTCTCTTTCAGATTATTGATCATGAGTGTATAGGAATGCAAGAGATTTCTGTGCATTAATGTTGTATTCTGCTACTTTACCAAATTCATTGATTAGCTCTAGTAGTTTTCTGGTAGCATCTTTAGGATTCTCTATGTATACTATCATGTCTTCTGCAAACAGTGACAGTTTTACCTCTTCTTTTCTCATTTGGATTCCTTTTATTTCTTTTTCTTCTCTGATTGCTGTGGCTAAAGCTTCCAAAACTATGTTGAATAATATTGGTGAGAATGGGCAACCTTGTCTTGTTCCTGATCTTAGTGGAAATGTTTTCAGTTTTTCACATTCAGAACAATGTTGGCTGTGGGTTTGTCATATATGGCCTTTATTATGTTGAGGTAAGTTCCTTCTATGCCTACTTTCTGAAGTTTTTGTCATAAATGGGTGTTGAATTTTGTCAAAAGCTTTTTCTGCGTCTATTGAGATTATCATATGGTTTCTCTCCTTCAATTTGTTAATATGGTTTATCACTTTAAGTGATTTTCATATATTGAAGAATCCTTGCATTCCAGTGATAAACCCCACTTGATCATGGTGTATGATCCTTTTAATGTGCTGTTGTAATCTATTTGCTGTATTTTGTATTTTGTTGAGAATTTTTGCATCTATGTTCATCAGTGATATTGGCCTGTCGTTTTCTTTCTTTGTGACATCTTTGTCTGGTTTTGGTATCAAGGTGATGGTGACCTCACAGAATGAGTTTGAGAGTGTTTCTCCCTCTGTTATATTTTGGAAGAGTTTCAGAAGGATAGGTGTTAAATCTCTTCTAAATGTTTGATAGAATTCTCCTGTGAAGCCATCTGGTCCTGGACTTTGTTGGAAGATTTTTAATCAGAGTCTCAATTTCAGTGCTTGTGATTGGTCAGTTTATATTTTCTGTTTCTTCCTAGTTCAGTCTCGTAAAGTTGTGCTTTTCTAAGAATTTTTCCATTTCTTTCAGGTTGTCCATTTTATTGGCATATAGTTACTTGTAGTAATCTCTCATGATCCTTTGGATTTCTGCAGTGTCAGTTGTTATGTCTCCTTTTTCATTTCTAATTCTATTGATTTGAGTCTCTCCCTGTTTTTCTTGATGAGTCTGACTAGTGGTTTATCAATTTTGTTTATCTTCTCAAAGAACCATCTTTCGGTTTTATTGATCTTTGCTATCATTTCCTTCATTTCTTTTTCATTTATTTCTGATATGATCTTTATGATTTCTTTCCTTCTGCTAACTTTGAGGGGTTTTCTGGTTCTTCTTTCTCTAATTGCTTTAGTTATAAGGTTAGGTTATTTATTTGAAATTTTTCTTGTTTCTTGAGGTAGGATTCTATTGCTCTAAACTTCCCTCTTAGAACCACTTTTGCTGCATCCCATAGTTTTTGCATCATCCTGTTTTAATTGTCATTTGTTTCTAGGTATTTTTTATTTCCTCTTTGATTTCTTCAGTGCTCTTGGTTATTTAGTAGTGTATTGTTTAGCCTCCATGTGTTTGTATTTTTTACAGATTTTTTCCTCTAATTGATATCTAGTCTTATAGCACTGTGATTGGAAAAGATACTTGATATGATTTCAATTTTCTTAAATTTACCAAGGCTTGATTTGTGACCCAGGATATGATCTTTCCTGGAGAATGTTCCATGAGCACTTGAGAAGAAAATGTATTCCATTCTTTGTGGATGGAATATCCTATAAATATCGATTAAGTTCATCTTGTTTATTGTAATATTTCAAGCTTGTGTTTCCTTATTTATTTTCATTTTGGATGATCTGTCCCTTGGTGAAAGTAGTGTGTTAAAGTCCCCTACTATGATTGTATTACTGTAGATTTCCCCTTTTATGGCTGTTAGCATTTGCCTTAAGTATTGAGGTGCTCCTATGTTGGGTGCCTAAATATTTACAATTGCTATATCTTCTCCTTGGATTGATCCCTTGAGCATTATGTAGTGTTCTTCTTTGTCTCTTGTAATAGTCTTTCTTTTAAAGTCTATTTTGTCTGATATGAGAATTGCTCCTCCAGCTTTCTTTCGATTTCCATTTGCATGGAATATCTTTTTCCATCCCCTCAGTTTCAGTCTGTATGTGTCCCTAGGTTTGAAATGGATCTCTTGTAGACAGCATACACGCGGGTCTTGTTTTTGTATCCATTGAGCCAGTCTATGTCTTTTGGTTGGAGCATTTAATCCATTTACTTTTAAGGTAGTTATTGATATGTGTGTTCCTCTTCCCTTTTTCTTAATTGTTTTGGGTTTGTTATTGTAGGTCTTTTCCTTCTCTTGTGTTTCCTGCCTAGAGAAGTTCCTTTAGGGTTTGTTGCAAAGCTGGTTTTGTGGTGCTGAATTCTCTTACCTTTTGCTTGTCTGTAAAGGTTTTAATTTCTCCGTCGAATCTGAATGAGGTCCTTGCTGGGTCGAGTAATCTTGGTTGTAGGTTTTTCTCTTTCATCACTTTAAATAGGTCCTGCCACTCCCTTCTGACTTGGAGAGTTTCTGCTGAAAGACCACCTGTTAACTTTATGGGGATTCCCTTGTATGTTATTTGTTGTTTTCCCTTGCTGCTTTTAATATTTTTTCTTTGTACTTGATTTTTGATACTTTGATTAATATGTGCCTTTGCATGTTTCTCCTTGGATTTATCCTATATGGGACTCTCTGTGCTTCATGGACTTGATTATTTCTTTTCCCATATTAGGGAAATTTTCAAGTATAATCTGTTCAAATATTTTCTCAGTCCCTTTTTTTTCTCTTCTTCTTCTGGAACCCCTATAATTCAAATGTTCGTGCATTTAATATTGTCCCAGAGGACTCTGAGACTGTCCTCAATTCTTTTCATTCTTTTTTCTTTGTTTTGCTCTGAAGTAGTTATTTCCACTATTTTATCTTCCAGTTCACTTATTCATTCTCCTGCCTCAGTTAGTCTGCCATTGATTCCTTCTAGAGAATTTTAAATTTTATTTATTGTGTAGTTCTTCATTGTTTGTTTGCTCTTTAGTTCTTCTAGGTCCTTGTTAAACATTTCTTGTATTTTCTCCATTCTATTTCCAAGATTTTGGATCATCTTTACTATCATTAGTCTGAATTCTTTTTCAGGAAGACTGCCTATTTCCTCTTCATTTGTTAGGTCTTGTGGGTTTTTACCTTGCTCCTTCATCTGCTGCGTATTTCTCTGTCTTCTCATTTTGCTTAACTTACTGTGTTTGGGGTCTCCTTTTTGCAGGCTGCAGGTTCGTAGTTCCCGTTGTTTTTGGTGTCTGCCCCCAGTGGGTAAGGTTGGTTCAGTGGGTTGTGTAGGCTTCCTGGTGGAGGGGACTGGTGCCTGTGTTCTGGTGGATGAGGCTGGATCTTGTCTTTCTGGTGGGCAGGAATACATCCAGTGGTGTATTTTGGGGATATCTCTGAACTTATGATTTTAGGCAGCCTCTCTGCTAGTGGGTAGGGTTGTGTTCCTGTCTTGCTAGTTGTTTGGCATAGGATGTCCAGCACTGTAGCTTGCTGGTCATTGAGTGGAGATTGGTCTTAGCATTGAGATGGAGATCTCTGAGACAGCTTTCGTTGTTTGATATTATGTGGGGCCTGGATGTCTCTGGTGGATCAATATCCAGAACATGGGTCTCCCACCTCAGAGGCTCAGGCCTGACACCCAGCTGGAGCACCAAGACTCTGTCAGCCACCCAGCTCAGAAGAAAAGGGAGAAAAAAGAAAGAAAAGAAAAGAAAAGGAGAGAAGAGAAGAGAAAAGAAAAAGTTATTAAAATAAAAAAATTATTAAAAATGGAAAAGTAATTTAAAAAAACAGAAAGACAGAGCAACCAAACCAAAAAACAAATCCAGTTATGATAACAAGTGGTAAAAACTATACTAAAAAAAAAAAAAAAAATTGACAGAATCCTAAGACAAATGGTAAAAACAAAGCTATACAGACAAAATCATACAAAGAAGCATACACATACTCACAAAAGGAGAAAAAGGAAAAACATATATATATATATATATATATATATTTATAAAAAGAAAGGAAGAGAGCCACCAAATCAATAAAGAAATCTGCCAATAATAATAAGCTCTAAATACTAAACTAAGATAAACATAAAACCAGAAACAAATTAGATGCAGAAAGCACACCCGATGTCTTCAACTGATCCCTAAGTCCACCACCTCAATTTTGGGATGATTTGTTGTCTATTCAGGTATTCCAGAGGTACAGCGTACATCAGGTTGATTGTGGAGATTTAATCTGCTGCTCCTCAGGCTACTGGTAGAGATTTCCCTTTCTCTTCTTTGTCCGCACAGCTCCTGGGGTTCAGCTTTGGATTTAACCCCGCCTCTGCTTTTAGGTCGCCTGAGGGCATCTGTTTCCCACCCAGACAGGACAGGGTTAAATAGGAGCTGATTACGGCTCTGGCTCACTCAGGCGGGGGGTGGGGAGGGTGGGAGGGAGGGGCACGGTAGGTATACGGGGTGAGCCTGTGGCAGCAAAGGCCAACATGACATTGCAACAGCCTGAGGCGCGCCGTGTGTTCTCCCAGGGAAGTTGTTCCTGGATCACGGGACCCTGGCAGTGGCGGGCTGCACAGGCTCCCGGGAGGGGAGGTGTGGATAGGGACCCGTACTTGCACACAGGCTTCATGATGGCTGCAGCAGCAGCCTTAGCGTCTCATGACTATCTCTGGTGTCCACGCTGATAGCCACAGCTCGCACCCATCTCTGGAGCTCATTTAGGCGGTGCTCTGAATCCCCTCTCCTCTCGCACCCCAAAACAATGGTCTCTTGCCTCTTAGGCAGTTCCAGACTTTGTCCTGGACTCCCTCCTGGCTAGCTGTGGTGCACTAGCCCCCTGCAGGCTGTGTTCACGCCGCCAACCCCAGTCCTCTCCCTGCGATCCGACTGAAGCCCGAGCCTTAGCTCCCAGCCCCGCCCGCCCCGGCGGGTGATCAGACAAGCCTCTCGGGCCGGTGAGTGCTGGTTGGCACCAATCTTCTGTGCAGGAGCCTCTCCACTTTGCCCTCCACACCCCTGTTGCTGTGCTCTCCTCCGCGGCTCCGAAGCTTTCCCCCTCTGCCACCTGCAGTCTCCACCCGCGAAGGGGCTTCCTAGTGTGTGGAAACCTTTCCTCCTCCACAGCTCCCTCCCGCTGATGCAGGTCCCATTCCTATCCTTTTGTCTCTGTTTTTTCTTTTATCTTTTGCCCTACCCAGGTATGTGGGGAGTTTCTTGCCTTTTGGGAAGTCTGAGGTCTTCTGCCAGCGTTCAGTAGGTGTTCTGTAGGAGTTGTTCCACATGTAGATGCATTTTTGATGTATTTGTGGGGAGGAAGATGATCTCCACATCTTACTCCTCTGCCATCTTGAAGCTACCCCCTCGGAGTTATTCTTGAGGCTTTTGTAGACTGACTGTATGACCTTCAGTAAATCACTTCATCCCTGGCAGCTTCTGTTTCCCTGTCAGCAAATTAGGGATTAAGATCTTCCTTTCCACTCATGAAGGGAAGTGGGTAATAAATGGTTTTGTTCTGCTCTTGAAAGAGTCAGGTAAGTCTTCCTTAAGTACAAAGTATTACTTATGTATTCTAGAATCTAGGTAGAAGAACAGAGTTAAAGTGTTCCTATGCCCTAGCAGAGTTTTCTATCAGACTTCCAAGAAGCAGGGCTTTCTGAGGAGAAGGTTGTCTACAGGTCTCAGCAGATAAACATGGCAGCCCTTCTGAATCCCAGGGGCTGGCATGGTGCACATGTTATCCTGGGCTTGAAACTTTCAATTGCCATTTCTTACACTGAGCAAGTAGTTTAGCTTCTCAGGATATCAAATTATCAGGATTTTAATACTGATGTAGATGAGAAGAGGATGAGAAATGTTTTGCATAATCCCTTTCATTTAGAGTGTGAAAAATAGACATTAGAGCCCTTCATTTTTTTCCTCTCATTCTTCTAAGTACAAAAGTAACTAAAATTCATAAGGAAGGTCATGATGTCATCTTGAAGTATACGGCCTTAAGCATGAGTTTACGTTACATATATTCTGTGGCAATTGGATGCTTCTTGGTTTATCTGTTTCTTTTTTATCTTAACCTAATTAAGTGCCATGCAAAACATTTGAAATCATACTAGGGGTGTAAATTGAGATATGTAAGTGTCCTATATACAGTCAACTCCCCACTCCACCTTGCTGGAGGTAACTACTCTTAATATTCTTCTTTATTCTCCTAGATACTTTTTTTTTTTTTTTTTTTTTTTTTGCGCGGTATGCAGGCCTCTCACTGTTGTGGCCTCTCCCGTTGCGGGGCACAGGCTCCGGACGCGCAGGCTCAGCGGCCATGGCTCACGGGGCCCAGCCGCTCCGCGGCATGTGGGATCTTCCCGGACCGGGGCACGAACCCGTGTCCCCTGCATCGGCAGGCGGACTCTCGGCCATTGCGCCACCACGGAAGCCCTACTGAATTTTTCTAGAGAATCCTACAGATTTCTTAAGTTAGTTCAATTCATCCTCCTGAGGCAGATTTTTTTAGTCTGGGAGTAATGTGTCTACTGACCTCAAACTCACATATCCCTTGAGGGATCAGGATTTGTTAAAAATAATAATAATGTCTCTGTCTTCTGAATACTTCAAGCCTTGCTACTTCCCTTAGCATTATATCAGAAATACATACATAGCAAGTTCAAAAGCTGCTTCCTCTAAGGATTTGTGAATACAATTTGTTGTACGGGGAACCAAGTCTTCACAGCACAGAACCCAACACAGGGTGGTGGTAAGATGCTGTGTGAATCAACTTTAACAGCATTACTCCTTCATATTATTTTTGGAAGCACTAACTGGTTCACACAAACACATCACTGGGAGCCCAATAAATAATGTTTCAGATTCAGTACATGCTCCCTAAAGAGCCTTCTGTGCAACTTTAGATATTTTGTGGCTAAAACTAACAATAAATCCGGGGCAACATTCATCACTGCAAGCTCCTGGCGGTGAACCTACCCCATAAAGTCAGATCCTTTTCCATTTTTTACAATTCCACTTCAACGTGTTCATTAATATAAGCCTGACTGACAATTATTCCAGTGACCCTGGCAGGTGTTCAAATCCTCATTAAAATAAAATAAGTTGCCAAAACTTTGTCTTTTCAACGCTACATTTGAGTTGAGTGTGTTAGGCTATAAATCCTCTTAAATCTGTGTTGAATAATTTAACTTCAGGGAAATACAAAGAAATGTGTCAAAAGAAAATGTGATAGAATCAGTAATTTCCTTATCTATGCACATTCTAATGAATTATGCTTAATTTATGACATTCTAACTCCCATAGAATTTTAGGAGATTGAGTCAAAACTTTACATCTCAAGCTCCTCCTGGTTGTGAATACTTTCCACAAACATATGGAACACCAATCCTTTACTGAATACTCACTATATGCCAAGTACTTTGATAATATTGGATATATATTTATGAATAAAAGAAAATTGTCCTCAACTCATAGACACTAGAGTTTGGTGTAGAAAGTGTATAATTAATAAGAAAGGGTAAAATAATTAAGTGCAAACTGTGGTATATTTAATGATGGAAAAGGACAGAATTCTGTGAGTGAGATTCATGTGGACACATGGGACCTAGAAGGTGTGATGGTTAATTTTTACTTGTTGACTGAGTTAGGCCTTGGTTCCTGGTTGTTTAGTCAAACATCAGTCTAGATGTTGCTGTGAAGCTATTTTTGTAGGTGTGATTAACCTTGTAGGTGTAAGTAAAGGAGATGACCCTCGATAATCTGGTTAGCATCACCCAATCGATTGAAGGCCTTAAGAACAAAATCTGAGGTTTCCCAGAGAAGAAGGAATTCTGCCTGAAGACTGTAACAGAGAGTTCCCAGCCTACCAGCCTGCCCTACAGATTTCAGACTTGCCAGTCCCACAATCCCATGAACTAATTCCTTAAAATCCTCTCTCTCTCTCTCACACACGTGAACACAGTTCTGTTCCTCTGAATGGCTCTAACTCAGTGGTCCCCAACCTTTTTGGCACCAGGGACCGGTTTCATGGAAGACAATTTTTCCACAGACCAGGGGTGGGAGGGGGGGATGGTTCAGGTGGTAATGGGAGCGATGGGGAGTGATGGGGAGGGATAGGGATCGATGGGGAGGGATGGGGAGAGGCAGAGGAAGCTTAGCTCGCTCACCCACTGCTCACCTCCTGCTGTGCAGCCCGGTTCCTAACAGGCCGCTGACCAGTACTGGTCCGCAGCCCCGGGGTTGGGGACCCCTACTCTAACTGATACAGAAAGCCTTTCTTAAGTCCAGGTGTTTTTTGTCATACCTAAAGAGAGAACCACTCATGAAACCAGCAAGGATAAAGTGATCCCCAGTTGAAGAAACAGCAAGTATGAACGTCCTAAGACAAGAAAGGGGAGATTAACATGACTGAGGTTGAAGGAGAGAGGGATTTATATGATGAGGCCATCAGGGGGGCATTGAACAAGTCACACAGAGCCTTATAGGCTAGATTGTTCAGAGTGTGGTAAGAAGCCATTGATAGTTTAAGTAGGGGAGTAACATGACCTGTGTTTTGGCAGATAAAGGGTTTGGTCAAGTAGGAAGGATGAAGAAGAGAAAAGCAGTAAGGAAGATATTGCAGGAGTCTAGCCAAAATATAATGGTGACTTGGACTAAAAATTGTGGTGTTTGGGATGTAAATGAGTGAAGGAGTTTGATCTCTATTTTGGAAATAAAAATGACAGAATTTGATGATGGATTGAAGGTGGCCAGTAGAGAAAGAGAAACAGTACAGATGATTCCAAACTTTCTGACTTAAGCAAATGGACAGATATGGAAGCCGTTTGCTAAGACACAGAAAACTGGGAGAAAAAATGCTGAGTGGGAATGGGGTGTTAAGAGTCAGGGATCAAAAGTACAGATTTAGTCTCATAAAGTTTTATAAGTTACTGTGGTTGGATATATGATTACAGAGCTAAGAGGGGAATTTTGGGCTGAAGGTATAAATTTAAGAGTCACCAGCATACAAGGTCATGAGAATGGATGATTAGTAAAAATTATAGTGACTCTAACATGTATTGAGTACATATGGTGAAATAAGCTCTGTCCAATGTACTTTAGAGGTAATTAATTGCCTTCATTCTCTTAGCAGCCCTATAAAGTAAACTTTTTAAATAAAGAAACTGAAGCACAGAATGGTTAAGTGACTTTCCCAGGGTCACACAGCTAGGAATGATCAAGTCTGGAATTTGAACCAACGTACTCTAGCTGCAGAGTCCATGCTTTTAACCATTGGGAATGACTGAAAAGAGAAAAGAGAGGAGGATTCAACCTTGAGGTGTGGGGAACTCTGACATTTAGAAGATCAGTAAAGGAGATGAGGCAGAGACAGCAAAAAAAAATACTGAAGGAGAACAGAGATATGGGAGTAAAGCCAGGAGAATGTGGGATCACATCAGCCTAGAGACCATACTCCTCCAAGAAGTAAGAAATGTGTTGAGTGATGCTAAGCGGGCAAGCAAGAAAGCAAGATAAGGATGGAGACGTGTCTATATCAGTTAGCGCTCTTGGATGGTAAGCAACAGAATCCTAGCCTGCTTAACAGGAGGGGAGAAAAGAAGTCTTTGGAAGGATCTAGGGCAGCTCACAGAACTGAATGAAGACACGAGCACCCAAGCGCTATAAGAAAGAAGCACTGGGGAAGCTCCAGAGAGTCAGGAATAAACTAATGATGGTGGCCACAGTATTCACTGAACTACAACTACATCTCTTTCAAGCACCTCTCATTCTCTGTGTTGGGCTCCTTTCAGTTTCCTAGGCACAAGCGCTTTCCAGAGAAATAATCAAATTCTGACCCCTGCAGGAGGAAATGTGGAGGCAGGGCCTCTGCTTGGCTGGGAGAGTTGGGAGCACAAAACTGTGCCTGCCAACTTTTCCTGCCTTTGCGCTGCCTTCTCCTCTTCTGCGAAAATCTTGTCTACAGGTTACATTTTTTTTTAACATCTTTGGAAGAAAATAACTTGCAGTGAAGAACTTCTGGTTCTTTCTGCTCTTACAGCCTTTTCACATGTTAGTTTCTGGGACACACTTTCCCTATTATTCAGTAGGCATTGTTCTTCCTATGGCTTTCAATAGCATCTTAAATCTTGCCTTCCCTGATCACATGTCTACGTATCACGTGTCTGTGTAGGTCAGATCACTACTCCCAGATACACTCTATCACTGCACCCAGTTTGTTCCTTTCTCAGCATTTATCATCATCGGGAATAATAAATTAACTTGTTTATTTGTTTTCTGAATCCCAGTGAGATGGGATATTGATGAAGGCAGGGCCACTGATGTTTGGGTCACCCACTTATATTCAGTCCCCACTACTTTTCCTGGGACAGAATAGGTTTTTTTTTTGTTTTTTTTTTTTTTTTTTTTTTTTTTTTTGCGGAACGCAGGCCTCTCACCGTTGTGGCCTCTCCCGTTGCGGAGCACAGGCTCCGGACGCGCAGGCTCAGCGACCATGGCTCACGGGCCAGCCGTTCTGCGGCATGTGGGATCTTCCCGGACCAGGGCACGAACTCGTGTCCCCTGCATCGGCAGGCGTACTCTCAACCACTGCTCCACCAGGGAAGCCCAGAATAGGTTTTGATGGGTACTTGTTGCTTGAATAAATGAATATGTTCAAGACATCTCAGATAACTCCCTCCTTAACTATGAACAGGGCTGTGGGCACTCTGTAAAGGGCCCCTGGGGCTAAATCTCAGCCTCAGGGGATTCCTCTTGGCTAATTCTTCCCTTTAGGACCTGCTTACCATGTTATGGTATCTCTGGTCTCCGTTCGTGGTTTCTGGGTTCTTTTCCAACCTTTTAGTTGAACTCTCTGTGGAGATCTAGATTCTGGATCCCCTCACAAGCTATCTTCCAGATATTCTTGGATCCCAGGACCTGTAGCCCTGCACAGGACACACCCTTCCCTTCACCAAACACGTAGTTTAGGGGTGCTTCTCTGGCTCTGTGTGTCTGCAAAAAGGTTTGGAACAAGGAGATTCAAAGATTAAGGAAACAATGCTCTGTCTTCAAATGCTTTACAAGCTAATTACAAAATAAGCATCGAGTCTAAAAATCTATCTGCAAATAAGAAATACTTTTAAAACACCATTTGTGAGCATTACATCATTGTAATTGAGGTTAGCAACTTTGAGAAAAGAATTAATATTTGAGCCAATCTGATCAAGTTAATCACCATAAAAATTAATTTGCATAAATGACAAATTTACATAGTACCAAACCATGTTAGATAAATGGGTAGAAATATATCAGAGTTAATAGGTTATGGAAAACTTCAGGAATGGAAGGGCAAAGCTGGAGAACTAGCAGGGGGCAAATATGACCCATAAAGATTTTGAGAATCATCATTGAAATACCTTAAGGGGAAAAGAGAGAATCATGTCACCAAATAAGGTATGTTGTTAATATGTTAATCAAGCTTGATGTATAGTGTGCACTAAACATTATCTTAAAATGCTTTAACATACATTAGGTTATATCATTTCAAAGCCATATCAAGGGAAATATTAACATTTTGTGAAAGAGGAAATAAGGAGTAGCACATTTATAAGAATAACCCAGAATCACATTAGTGATTAACTTCTCAGAAGCAAACTACTCAGCCTTTTTTTTTTTGAACTGGCTTTGCATAAATGCTCAATGACACTTTCTCTTATTATTATTTTTTTTTCTTTTTAGGACCTCTCAGCATAGTTCCTAGTTATAGCCCTTCAACTTTAGGGCTAGTTAACTTTAGTTATCTAGCTATTTAGTCTAAACATGTAGCTTTCTAAACGTTATGCTCTGTCTTATTCCAAAAAGATATCGTAAAAAGATTTGTTGAAATATCTAGAAAAAAGAAAGAACATAAAATATTCCAAGGAGTAATTTGGTTCCTTATCACCAAGAAAGTAAATAACATAACTTCTGCAGTTAAAATCCATGTTTGGATCATCTTACCAAACATGTGGTCCAATACAGAGCTCTTTATGAAAAAACAAAAACAAAAACACCTAACTAAACATTATTTGACATAAACAAATTCCAGGAAAGGATATGATTAGTCCCTTTGTGGTGTATTGTTACAGCTCGTGGTCTGTAATTATGTTAGGACTCTGAGTACCCATATGTTATCCATGGTGACTGGAAGTGGGGTAGGCAATACTGTTTTTCATGGACCTAATTGTTGATTAAACACATTTTAATACACCATACGCAGCTGAGCAGTTTACTGCTTGTCAGCGCGGAATCACGGCACCATGTAATCTGTGCAATGAAGCAAATGCTAATCATGCCTACTTGGCTTCTTCTGGAACTCCACATAAAACCTCATATTAGTTCCCTAATGGAAGGCAAGCCTATTACTGAACACACTTTGTATTATCATGAATAAGTGCTACTGATTTATTAGATAGATTGCATTTATTGAAAACAGAATGGAGCATGCAGTTAATTACTAGTTTTTCCTAATTAATTAGAGTTTTATGTGACTAGAATATTCTTCAGCTGATAATAGTGCTCTCTGCTAGAGTCAGATGAAGGTGGTATTTGAAGTGAGGCCACTCCCGGGAGCACCCTGCACTGCCCTCCTCCGTGCATCGCTAGGCCTGGAGATTTAGGGAGAACGTGTGCTTCTGTGCATACGTGAGGAATTGAGAGGCACCTAATCTTGAATTCCAATCCCAGCTATGACACTTAGTAGCCTTTTTGCCCTGGGAAATCTCCCTGAACTTCATCTTCCTCATCTGTAAATAGGGGTAATATCTCCTCACAATATTGGTGAGGGCTCTAAAAGAAATCACGTGTAAGTGTAGATGTTTATGCATGGTCGGTCCTGATGCTGAGTTCCCGAGCCCTTCCACCGAATAGATCCAACACAAACAAAAATGTCCCATGGTGACACCCTTTGGGTTTTGTGGGGAAAGTAAATTATGCAGTCAGAGCTCTGTTAATACACCATTGAGAACAACTAATCCCACCTTCTCCAAATTTTGCAGAGACAAATACTGAAGACTTGACCTAGGTGATGATTGTTTGTCCTGAAATCAAATAATTAATGAAATAGCCAATGAAATCATAAATCTCTGCCTTCTTTGCCTTCAGACCTTGTCTTCCACCTCTCAAGTCAGGGTTCTTTCTACTCTACCAAACCGCCTGTGGAGTTTTAATTCACCTTGTCCATACCACATACCAAATCATGAAATCTGCAACCAGCAACTCACACATATTTATTGAGTTTCTGCAGAAAATGGACTGCAATAAGCTCTTGGAAAGTGGATAGTAAGCAAATAGACATGATTCTTGCCCTCAGGCAGTAAAGGGACCATGTAACTTGTTATTTATTTTTCTACATTATTACCATAGAGCCTGGACCAACTATTGCATGTATGGGGGCGGACTGATCATAAAAGAGGTTTAGAAACTTCCCAAGGTCATACAGGTAATTAGTAGCTGAGATAGAATTGTAACAGACACGTTTGAGCTTCCATCTCAAAATCCCAGCCTCCTCTCCAATAAGAACACACAGAATGTCTCTTAAAAAATAGAGTGAAAATAAATTTTTAAAAACATCTTGGCCCTGAACAAAGGGAATTTTCAGCTCCTTTGTATGACAACTAGGTAGAACCAGAATTTATAATTCTAGCAAGACTGCCGCCCTAGGGTGAACAGTTGATATGCAGGTCATGTCACACAGTTTGTCATGCAGGTGCCATATGAAATTCCAAATTACATGTAAAGAAGTTTATAAGATAGAGAAGCAGCCTAATGTAAGTGTAAAGAGCATAGACCCCAGAGTCAGACTACCTGGGTTCACATCCTGACTCTGCTATTTACTTACTCATGAACTTGAAGATGTCATTTAGCCTCTCTGTATCTCTCAATTCCTGTTCAAAGATAACTCTGACCTTTTTGTCTAAGCAACCAGAAGAATGAATTGATGCTTTAAAAGACTGAAGGAGGACCATATTTGGAGAGGAGCCCCATGTTGTTTAAGGATTTAGGGTGCCTGGTAGTCATCCAAGGAGAGTTATGGCGTAGGCAGTAGCATATGTATGTCTAGAGTTCAAGGGGAGAGGTCCAGGCTGGGAAATAAGCATCAGTGACCTCAATATCTAAATCATATTTCTCTCCATGAGGCTAGATGAGATCACCAAGGGAACAAGCACAAAATAGGTCAGATTTATGTTTTAGAAATGCCACTCTGACAGAGCAGAGTAAGAAGAATGAGAATAGAGGCTGTTAGGCCAGCTTGAAATCTACTGCAGTAGTTCAAGCTTGAGATAAGCAACGATGATAAACATCATCAGTAACCATGGTTATAACAGAAATGGATTGTAATGCAATGGAATCATAGTGAAAGATGAATACAATACCAGTTACAGTAAAGATACAGCAAAAAGGCTGCAAGGGCCAGGCCACTCCTCTTATTTCTGTGATCTAAAGGCAAGGAAGGGGCTTCCCTGGTGGCGCAGTGGTTGAGAGTCCACCTGCCGATGCAGGGGACGCGGGTTCGTGCCCCGGTCCGGGAGGATCCCGCATGCTGTGGAGCGGCTGGGCCCCTGAGCCGTGGCCGCTGAGCCTGTGCGTCCAGAGCCTGTGCCCCGCAACGGGAGAGGCCACAACAGTGAGAGGCCCGCATACCTCAAAAAATAAAATAAAATAAAATAAAGGCAAGGAAGGCAGAGATTAATTTGTCTCTTGGAATTTGTGCCACTGCCCCAATGAGGGAAGACTGGACTCTCACCTTTAACTCATAAAAGACAAACTTCACAATCTTTTAAAGATGAGCTCTCCCATATTTTTAGGATATATACTCTAATCCCTTAGATTTTGCCTTCACTCCACCCCTGCCCTCACCAACACAACCACCTAGAGACAATTACAAAGGAGGCAGTCAGGGAAGTTTCTGATATTTACTTTCTTTAGGATACTGTCTCCTTCCCAGAAAGTCTGGACATTAGAAAAGCCCGTCTTTCTCATTTCTCAGCATTCTCTTCTTCCAAGTGCCTAATTATAATTCTTTATTCCTTGTGTCCACCATTCATACCTCACAAATCTCTATGTGTGCAGAAGTGGGAATAGGGCTGGGCGTGTTTCTGTGTATGTGTTAAAATTCAGTGAACAAGGTGCATACGAAAATAAAGAACAAAATAGAAGAAACTGGAGCATATGTTGCTTAGAAAACAAAAGGAGTAAAAGGGGCCTGGTGATTCAGCTTTGGGAATACATTTATTGGAGTTTCAATTAGGATGCAGAGAAATGGTAAACTGGACAATTTCAAGTCTTCTACCTGTTGATGAAGACGATCCTGCTTTTATTTAATATTGGGCCAATGTACGTCACTGAATGTTAATCCCCTACAATAATATGGATCTTCTCAAGGAATTACTTAAACTGGTGTCCTTTGACTTTCCATATACTTTAAAGTTTCAGATTTGTGACCTTTTCAAGGGATGTACAGAATGTTATTAGGCAGGAGGAAATCGCAGTTTACAATTCTCTCCATTCCACAAATTATTTAAGGTAAATCCAAAGAAAAATAAATATCCTCAGTGAGATCTGTTTGTATGTTACATATCACAACTGTATCAGAAGCCAGTGATGTTAGCGGGTTATTTTATTACTCTAATATGAAGTAGCACAGTCTCAGAAGCTAGGTTTGGGTGGGTTTTTTTCTTTTTAATTATTTCACATGTCAAATCTAGTTCTATTAAGATATGTTAATGTGGGGGGTTTGTGTGTGAATTCCAAACAAAAAGGCATGCCTGCAGCATGAAATTGGTACCAGAGTTGGCACAGCTTTACTCTATATGCAGCAATGGCCTCATGGGAAGGCTGATTCTATTTGTGAAAATACAAAGCTCTGAATAATGACTAATAGATCTTCACATTGTCCATCAGTCCTATGACTTCTTAGTCAACTCCTGTTAGCTTCAGTATTTGTTTCAGTTGGCTATTGCTGCGTAACAAACTTCCCTGAAATTTAGTGGTTAAACAACAAGGAAGCATAGAGAGAGTGCTCTAGATTCAGACTTTGGATTCTCATCATTCTTCAAACCAGACAGGGCTCCGGCAGAAAGTTCTTCGGTGTATGCAGTGTCTGGGAAGCTAGAATCTCTTAGAAAGCTTCTTCACTCGCAAATTGACTCCTCAGCGGGGAAGGTTGGAACAACGCGGACTAGTTGAGAATCTCTCTCTCTCCCACGACCTCTGTGCTTGGCTAGTGTTATGTGCTGAATTGTGTCCCCCCCCCCCCCAGAAAAATTCATATGTTGAAATTCCAACCCCCCAGTATCTCAGAATGTGACCATATTCAGAGATAAGGTCCTTATAAAAGAGGTGATTAAGTTAAATAAGGACATTAGGATGGAGCCCTAATCCAGTATGACTGGTGTCCTTATAAGAAGAGGAAGAGACATCAGGGATGCACGTGCACAGAAAAACAACCCCGTGAAGAGGCAGCAAGAGGGCAGCTACCTGCAAGTCAAGGAGAGAAGCTTCAGAGGAAACCACCCTGCCAACACCTTGAACCTGGACTTGTAGCTGCCAGAATTGTAAGAAAATAAATTTCTGTTGCTTCAGTCACCCAGCTGGTATTTTATTATTGCAGACCTAACGAAGTAATACAGCTCGTTTGAGTTTTCTCACAATATGCTGATTTCAGAACAGTTGAGCACAGTAGCTGGTTTCCAAGAGAGAAGAAAGAGAAATCTACCAGTGCTTGTAATCCTTGGCCAGGAATTGGTATAACATCGTATCTGTTGTATCCCGCTGACCAAAGCAAGTAACAAGGTCTGCCCAAATTCACAGGAATGGGAAATAAATTCTACCTCTTGACATGTGGAGTAGCATTTGCTCACAGGGAGAGGAGAAATTGATGGTGGCCATCAATGGAGATCATCTACCACAGGCTCTGTCAAAACTTCCCACTTCTCTTCAGCCCCTCTATTAAACATCTCTCCTGTTCACTTTTAGATTGTGATTCCTACTTCAGTACACTGACACCGTCTAGTGTTAAAACTCACAGTTTTCTACCTCTCTACTAAAATCACACAGTAATATCCATTATTTCTTTTGCTCCTTTCCTCCAGGCTTTAATAGGAAAGCATTTTCTTTCTACTCAAACTTAATTCATGTACCTGGGCCCTAAAGTGTTCTTCATTCCAAGACATTTTCCTGCAGTCATCACTTTCTCTTTTGAGTCTGAAACTGACACCTATCAACTCCTTCCTCATAGGCAAACAGCTTTCCTGGTCCCAATGTATCTCCCACCACGGGGCAGAGTTTTCCAAAGTGTGCTCTACCGTGATATTACTCTTTTCCTCTCCTCATCAGAAGCTTTGGAAGCAGGATTTACTCTCCCTATCTTCACATCATTACCTAGGATTAGTTTCTCAACACTCTACAATGTGGTTTCTATCCCTAATGTCTCCCTGAAACTGCCCTGAATAAATTTTTTTAAATAGCCTGCTATTTTAAAAATACAATGGAAGGGCATCCCTGGTGGCGCAGTGGTTGGGAGTCCGCCTGCCGATGCAGGGGATGCGGGTTCATGCCCCGGTCCGGGAGGATCCCACATGCCGCGGAGCGGCTGGGCCCGTGAGCCATGGCCGCTGAGCCTGCGCATCCGGAGCCTGTGCTCCGCAATGGGAGAAGCCACAGCAGTGAGAGGGCCACGTACCGCAAAAAAATCCCCAAAAAAACAATGGAAGCTTTTCAATATTTACCATATTGGACGTGTCATATCATAGAATAGATATCTCCTCCTTGACAATATTTTCTACTTTCTTGGTTTCTCTTGTTCTTTCTGTCTCTCTAATCCAGAATTCTTTCATCTTCAAGGGTTTCTTTTTCCTACGCACATCTATTAAACATTGCTTTGCCTTGGAATTTTGTTCTTGACCAATTGTTCTTTTTAATTTTCATTCTCCTAAGAGGAGCACATCCATGTTCATGGAACCATCTACCATCTATGCCAATAAATCTCACATCAGCCTCACCAGCCCACGTCTCACTCAAGCTGTCCAATTATCTAATTGTCACATCTGCCTAACTCTGGCATAGGCCCTCTGAATTCAATATGTACAAACTAAGCATGCCATTTTTCATACCCTGAAACTGCATTTTTCTGTTGCATTTTCTGTCTTTTAGGGTCCTTGATTTTCCACCCAATTACTCAGCCTAGAAATCTGGGATCATCCTTGATCCTTTATTTTCCTTAGTGACCCATATCCAATCAGCCATCAAGTTTTGTCAGATTTTGTTTTCTCAGATTTATCCCCTCCCCTTCAGCCCAGTCCTTCATGCCACAGCTCAAGCCTACATCATCTGTCTTATGAAATGGTCTATCTTATGAAAAGATGTTCTAATCAGCCTCCCTGCCTCTATCTTCTACTCAGACTTTCGTCTCCATCCCAACACCAGATCTTTCAAGTAAAACAGAAAACCAACCAGGAAATTCAGACTGAAATTAATTCTTTACTGACTCTATTTTCTGTCAGTGAGACCAAATTTCTCAAGTTCTTGAGCCATGGCATTCTGCCTGCTCCTGAAGTTTACCCTGAGGAATGAGACGAGATAGAAAGTCTGAGTCCAACATAGAGTTAGAAGGAAAATACTCTTTAGTTCATGTTGTTATATTTTGCTTTAAAACAAATTAAAATCTTCAGAGCACATGGAATTCAGAAGTCAGTAATTTCAAATATAGGATCTAACCAAATTAAGGGTAATGCTATATTTAACTGCATATCAGTAATTCTTGAGAACTGGATTGTCTGTGGTTATATATCTTTTAAATGCACATTGAGTAGTAATAAGAAGAAAAACAGTAATTATGAAAGCCAGTAATAACATGACAATTCTACCTATTCTGGAAAAATCTACCTCCAAAGTCATTACACCATGCAACTACAAGACCTCGAAAGGGCCACAAATATTAAACTATTGAAGTATCACCTTTCACTTTCTATACAAATATGCAATTCTAAACCAGGCTGATTTTTGTGCCTTCTCAGTCTGAGTTTCATTTTAAGCAAATTAAATTCGCTTTAGGATGCAATTTTACAACAGGAAAAATAACAAATTTTGTCCATTGCGAAGATTAGGAAAAAGTATATATAGATTGTTTGCAGTTTCCAGATGTCTCTTGAATAACCCTTTCTTTGTGCTAGGCAATATTTCAAGCACTTTACATTAACTGTACAATAATGTTCAACAGTAATGTATCATATTAAATACAAAGCATCGTATATTAATATACACAACAACACTATGAACTACATACCACTATTATCTCAATTTTACAGATGAGGAAACTCAAGCACAGAGATGATAGAGTTACCTAAGAACACACAGTCAGGGAGCAGCAGAGCTAGATTCAAGCTTAAGCAGTCAGCCCATAGTACATGCTCTTAACCACTCTCTATGTTTTCTACGCTCTCAAATTTGTTATCCGCTTTCCGTTTCCACTCCCCCTACTCAATTTCAAGGGTTTGACTATTGCAATGTCTTAATTAACTTCCTTATTTCTAGTCTCACTATCAGCAATCCATCCACCATGCTTTTGTCAAAGTGATTTTTATAAATAACAAATCTACTGATGCTAATTTTGCTTAAATTCTTTAATCACTCTCTTTTCTTTTATGTAGATAAAATTTAAATTCCTTTGCATGACTTTTGAAGTCCTTCAGGATTTGACATTTTCCTGTATTTCCACCCTCATTCCCTGCCACTCTCTGCCTCATATTTTAAGTTCTAGTCCCATGGATCTAGACACCCAACCTTTCCAGAGCATGTGATATGTTCTCTTGCCAAGTTGTAATTCGATTGTTTGAACTCAGGCACTCCATTTATTACTCTGACTCTCAGGTGTCTGTGAAGCCTCCTCTGTCCTCCCCCACCTCCCAGACCATCCTGTGTACCTTGCTTATGGCGTGGTTACATTGTGTAGATGGTTTATGTGCCCATTTCTTTAGGGCAATGCTGTGTCCCTTCATCTTTGAGTCTTCAGTCCTCAGTGAATTTAAAGGAATAAATAGATCAGTGTAGTGTGGTTTGAGTGTTGGCTCTGTCAGTTATTAACAGTGTAACTTTGTTTTCTCAACTGTAAAATGAGATAATAACAGCACCTACATATGTTATAAATTGTTTGTGAAGATTAAATGAGATAATATATACATAATGATTAGCCAGGTACCTGACACATGGTAAATATCCCACAGTATTAGACAGTCTTCCTATGACTATTCTGGGTCATTTAACATCATCGTGTTCATGAAAGTATCATGCATATTTTTCTTTAATTCTGAATCTTAATTTGAAAGGGCAATGATCCCACTTCATACCTATTGTACATTGAATTTAATTTCCTGACCGGCCTCAAGCCTATTGGGTTAATGTTATAATTGACACAAACACAAATAGAGTTCTTCCTGGTGGATGCAGCAACAAGTTCCATCACTGTGGTGCTATAGATGTTCTGCTCAGACTCTGCACTTGGGACATTTGAAAATCAACCCTTAGTACTTGGAGAAGCTATGCTCTCACTAGACAGCTACTTATGTCAAGAGAATTTCAGCCTCCAAGAATTGTGCCTTCACGCTGCAGTGGTTAAGGCTCCGTGCTCCCAATGCAGGGGGCCCGGGTTCGATCCCCGGTCAGGGACTAGATCTCACATGCATGCTGCAACTAAGAAGTTCACATGCCACAACTAAGGAACCAGTGAGCTGCAACTAAGGAGCCCACCTGCCTCAACTAAGGCCCAGTGCAACCAAATAAATAAAATAAATATTTAAAAAAAAAAAAGAATTGTGCCTCCATGGGATGGCACAGTTATGAGAGCTGAGTCAGTCCACTGACAAGCCACACCAAGGGCTAGAGTCAGCTGCTTCTGAAGAGGACTGCATTTCTCCTATTAACTTGGAGCAGAAGTGTCATCATATGTGTGTACTAAAATAGCCTGTGCTACCTTTGTTTCAGAGACTTTCATATCTGATTACATGTACTGGGATTGATACTACCACAATTACCCCACCACCCTGGCCTTCTGTTACTGAATGCCTGTATCCCCTGAAATTCATATGCTGAAATCCTAGCCCCCAGTGTAATGAAATTAGGAGGTGGGGCCTTTGGGAGTTAATTAGGTCATGAGAGTGGAGCAGTCAGGAATGAGACTAGTGCCCTTATAAAAAGAGACATGAGAAAGCTTGCCTCCTCTCTCTGCTTTCTAATATGTGAGGATACAACAAGACAGCCAATAAATAGGAAGCAGGTTCTCACCAGACACTGGATCTGCTGGCACCTTGATCTAGGATTCCCAGCTTCCAAAACTGTAAGAAATAAATTCTGTTGTTTAAGCCACCTGGCCTGTGGTATTTTGTTACAGCAGCCTGAAATGATTAAGATATAGGCAATTTTTGTGAAGGACTCCCCTTTTAGTTTTTTGACATTTGAACACCTCTGAACCTCAGATTCCCCATCTCTCAAACTGGGCAAGAAGTGTCTCATGCAGCATTGTGATCATTAGAAATTACACTCATAAAGTATCTTGTACAGTGGAAGCCACATAACTTCTGCCAAATCTGTGGTGCTCAACAGCGATAGGTAGCACTCATTTTCAGTTAATCCGTGGATATCAACTCAACATGAACGCATGTACATGGATCTAAAGAGTAACTTCTGTCTTGTTGTTTTTGCACAATTCCAGTGATTGATTTTACGACCATTTTAACTCACCTGTTCCTTTAATTCTCCCTATAGCCTGCCACCAACCCTCAAAGGAGCCACTGAATGGAAAAGAATAACTTTTCAAAGCAACATCTGATTATATAGTATATATAATAATTTGGTCTTAGATTTTAAAATACACAGTAATTGCATCATTCAAGTTTATGTTTATTCCAGCATTTTGTGTATATTAGACCCTGGCCAGACAGGTCAAAACACATCCTAAAAGAGCTTGTACTCAAGGGGGAGAGAAAAATGGTAAAATGAGCTACCAAGATAAGCCACAATAAGACAATAGTAAAGGTAGAATGAAGTGGGAATAATTAAGCTTGCCAGGTCAGGTGAGAAGAGTGAAAAGGGGATCTAGGAAAGGTTATATTTGAATCAAGACTTGAAAGACCACAGAGCACTTTCTAGACACGGAAGGGGCATTGCAGCCATTGGAAGGAGAGATAACCAGACATGGCAGGATGGGAGCAGCATGGAGTTGGGTTTACATCAAGTGTGGGACTCTTGGTGAGGAGACATCGATTAGCAGCTAAAGAGGGTATTATAGCCACAATATTATGGGGTTTGGACTCATAATAAGGGCTAGGAATTTTTCCTAAAGGCAGAATTTGAAATCTCCTTAGAAACCTGGCTTGAGGTAAAAGCCTCTTTTTACAAAGGGAAGGCTTGGGCTAATTCCACAGGCTCAACGACGTCTCAGAATTTACTACCAATGCATGTAAACTACACAGTCTCTTATGAACCCTTCTTCCTCTTCTAGTGATTGGTTGAACCTCTGTGACATTATTTTCTCAGCAAAAGGATTTCCTGACATAATGATGTCAGTTCATATTCAGAATGAATAAAATATTGACTTGTTTCCTTCTCCATTAAAACTATGTTGAATGCCTCTAAATTACTACTCTCTATCAAACTGACCTGAACATCAGAGCATGCACTTTTGTTTCTGTATAGAATTACTTAGACAATCCAATGAGTAAGTCCCCCAGGCCAACACCAATTCAATTTCTCAAAGAAACAGAGAAAGGCTAACAGTATCTGAACTGACCCTTTCATAAGAAAATATGCAGTTCATTCTAGAGTCCCCATTGGTAGGTCTGCGCCAACCTTTCAAAAATCCAAATGGTTTATGCAAAGTCCACAGTCCTTTCAGTTTTGCTTAGAACGTTCAAATAGATAAAACTATTTTCAAAATAAAAATCTGCCCTTCCTTGGGGACACAATTACTGAGTTATTTAGTCCTCAAGATAAGAGAACTGCTGAAGGGTCTTCAACTCTTCATCTAAGGACTAGTCTCCTTCAGAAACATTTCCTCAGATCAATACACTAGAAAATAATGATGATGCTGGGTTATGCCTGGCAGCAAAGCATCCTGCCAAGGATGAGGATACTTGATTTATTGTTCCATGGTAACTAGAACCGTCTGGCCCTGGATCTGCTTCTTACAGAGCTTGCTTTGTTGAGAAGTGTCCCTGGTGCCCTCCACTTTTTGCCAGTGACAACTCTGAATAAGAGGCAGTTTCTCCTGAAATCACCTTCCCTCCTTCTAGGAAAGGAGCATGTGAAATTCCAACTGGACAGCATCTTGAGAAAGGCTCTGCCTTCTACTCAGTGATTTCTAAGGGCGTTCCTGAGTGCATTCACTGAGAAGGACTATCTGTATTTGTCACAATAGTATGATTTTAGAAGGTGAGCTGGAAACCTTGGAAAAGTTATTTCACCTCTCAAAGCGTCACGCTTCTTAATACTAAAACATAGAAAATGATGCTTAACAAATGTTGTATTCTGAAAAGCATCTTAGTAAACCTTGCCATCCAAATGTGAGTTATTTTTTATCATTAATGCTGATAATAATAGACATCTTCCACTGGACAATGTCGAATATTTTATACATTCAATGGTCAATCTTTTGATGAAAATAGTTTGAGGTTTTCAAGAAGTCAGTATCTCAGCACAAGGAACTCTACTTCATTTCACTGGGCGTGGAAACTAACACAACGTTGTAGAACAACTATACCCCCAATAAAAAAAAAAAAAAAAGAAGTCGGTATCTCAAGAAGCGATTCAGATTCGTTTCTGGGGTTGGCTGCCAGCTGAGATAAGGTTCTGCAGACTTGAACCTAGGCTGTGTTATCTAAGCACCATGGTAGCAAATGGGACCTACAAGTATTCATTTTATAACTTGCTAGTGTTGTTACCTAGGTCACTGAGTTTACCTTTCTGGCTTCAGTTAGTGCTCCTGTAAAACCTGAGAAATAATTTGGCATATTACAGCCCTGAAGACTGAGACAACCCCATCTCTCCCTGGTACAGTGGTTAACGTATAAAAGTGCTCTTGAAAGGCAGCTACCGTCATGCTCAGTAATGGTTGTCATCATTAGTTTTTTAGTTAATTCTTTGAACATCAATCCATCAGTGATATTCTCCCCCATATTCAGATGATTGGTTTTCTTATAGCTTTGAGAATTAATTATCAGCTACTACATCTGAATGAAACGATCTGGTGTAGGAGGTATTCCAATAATAACCATGATGCTGATAATGTAATAGTAGCGATAGTAATAATAATATGGCCGTTTATTTAAAATTTATTGTTTAGTCTGGACTTTGGGGATTCAAGAAAATTTGTTAGAGTTGGGAGAGAGAGAAAGAGAGGGAGAGCGAGAGAACATGAGAAGGAGAGATTGATTACTGGGTAAATAAAAGGTATTTCAAGGAACTCAAAAAGGAGAAAGTACAAGTGAATTTCAGTAGAGACTGGGATCCAAAATTGAAAAACGATCAGGAATTAAGGTTCATATTTCTACAGCCATACAGTCTTTGCTTTTTCTTCATCTCTGAGCCCACAGCTGAGGAATAATCTCCCCAGATGTTCCTACGACTCCTCTTGGCTCAAACACCGAGACAGACAACTGGTGTCTCTAATTTCCCATCCAGATGTTCCAGGGAGCAAAGCTAACTGGCCAGTCTTCTTTTAGGTGCCCTCCGCAGCTGCCTCCGAGTGTCCTCCCCTGTTTCAGTCAGTGCCAGCCACCAGGAAAGAGTTAACAGTTACAAGCAGGGCTTCAGAGGCTCTTGTTTGTGAATTGGGCTGGGGGAGGCACAATCCCAGACCTGGATTCATTTGTCCCAGGTCAAATAACTAACGTGAGGCAGAGCCTGCGATAAACCCAAACCCACCCAAGATCATACCATTTCCTTGAGTTCTGTTGCTCTCCAATCAAAGTGGTCCAAAGCAGTGCTCGCTGGTGACTCAGGGCTGGCCTCCATGTGGCACAACAGTGAGGGCCTTTGTGAAGCTGGGGCTCACTTGAGCACCCACATGCAACATCGTGAAACGACAGCAAGGACGTGAAAGGGCCTTTGAGGGAAGCTAATTCTTTGCCCATCACATGAGGCGGCTTCAGACAAGTCCTTAAGATCAGTGTCTCTCGGACACTGATGTGTGTGTACAAAAATCATGCGGAGGTCTTATTATTTTTTTTTTTTATTTATTAATCTCTTTTAAAAAAATTTTATTGGAGAATAGTTGATTTACAATGTTGTGTTAGTTTCTGCTGTACAGCAAAGTGACTCAGTTATACATATACATATCTCCACTCTTTTTTAGATTCTTTTCCCATGTAGGTCATTGCAGAGTATTGAGTACAGTTCCCTGTGCTACACAGTAGGTTCTTATTAGTTATCTGTTTTATATATAATAGTGTGTATATGTCAATTCCAATTTATCCCTCCCCCCTTTCCCCCCTGGTAACCATAAGTTTGTTTTCCACATCTGTGACTCTATTTCCGTTTTGTAAAGAGGTTCATTTGTACCATTTTTTTTTAGATTCCACATATAAGCAATATCATATGATATTTGTCTTTCTCTGACTTACTTCACTCATCATGACAGTCTCATTAAAGGACAGATTCCGCTTCTGTTCTCCTGTGATGGAGCCTGAAAGTCTGCATTTTTAGCAAATTCTCAGGTGATGCTAATGTTGTGGATCCCGTCCCGGGAACACACGAGGTGGAGGAGGTTTTAGAGAAAAGAATTAGAGAAATTTAAGCTACAAGAAATCTGCAGTTTCCTAGACTTAACCCCACAGCTACACGGAGAGCTGGTTCCTTGGCAAGCTCGCTCATCTGTGTTTGCCTTTCCACCCAGCCCAGTGGGCAAGATGAGTGACCGCACCTACGGCAGCTCGCTGGCCCAGCTAAATGAAGATCACATGTTGGCTAAAGAAAAATCGTTGGCAAATAATCAGTAGGTGCTACGGCAGCCAGCTTATATGGAGTTTGTCTTGTTAAGATATGCAGGCTGTTTTATGCCAGAAATGTTTTCCTTTTTCCTTAATTCAACTTTGGAGAAACTTACTAACATGCATGGTGAGTGGAATTTTTATACAGCTTGCTGATTAAAAAGTAAGTATAGTGCACTCAGAAGTCATTATCTGACATTATTTCTTATGTATGGGGACTGTTGGTGCTCCCCTTCCTGCTTTGACAGGAGCTTAGAGAGTCTAGTCACAACCGCATATTTACTGGGTACTTAAGATATATTAGATACAATGTAAAATCAGTTACATGTGTTGTCCCATTTTGTCCTCACAAAAACCTGGGACCTAAGGGCTATTTCTGTTTCCATTTTAGTGATGATGAAACTGAAGCCCAAATATGTTATATGAGGTGACCCAGCACTGTCTAAAGCTGATCTGACCCCTTCATGGAACATTTCCACGCTGCCCTTGCTTCCCTATAGACACCCCATCCCTCTGCCTTTGGGCTGATGCGGTGTTCCAGGACCCATCTTGAACTCATCCGCAGTACAGATTTTCTCTCCTTTTGCCGCTTCATGGGGAAGTTGGAAATGCTGCAAAGCCATTCTAGCTACACCCAGTTTCCCTTCATTGTGGCTGTGCTATTTTTGCTACCTTCCTTTGGTTCATTTCATTAGCTGCGTTCTCAGTATCTGCTATGGTAGCTGCAGGTATTTTTCCACATATCCCAAACCCA
Organism: Phocoena sinus; assembly: GCF_008692025.1. Lineage (NCBI taxonomy): Eukaryota > Metazoa > Chordata > Mammalia > Artiodactyla > Phocoenidae > Phocoena > Phocoena sinus. The sequence goes on along the minus strand of NC_045767.1, from coordinate 48,481,761 downwards.
AATCCCAGTTGTGCCTCCATCCCTCTTAGCAGATGATTCCTTTTTCACTTTAGGGAAAGGGGCCACACCCAAGACCAACTTAATCCAAATCATTAGTATTGGCCTAGACTGGGCACGTATATTTTTAACATACATCCAACACAATCCTAAATACATACTGAAGTCTGAAGCCATGGCCTTACGTCATACTTAACAAGCAAAACTGGTTCAATTAAGTGTGAATACCCCCAATTTTCTAAGTATTTGTAATATCCATTTAAATTTTTTTATGGGGATGGGAAAGTCTCCAGAGTGGAAAATTGAACCAAGATCACTAGATCAATAAGCTTATTTAAAATGTTCCCTATTAACAATTTTATTCACCTGAAGGAGAATTCTGTCTCATTGCTTTAACTATCTTCGAACAAAATTCACTAGATCATTTGTTTGTCCATTTGGATCTTTTGGTTTGAGTGCCTAATTCTTGAAAAGAACTTATAGCCTGTGGTTTACTCTTCTTTAACTTAGGGGAAGGTTCTCTCCTCCCGAGCTGTTTGGTGGCATCAGTGGTGACACCAGCCACAATGGCCACTTGGTGTACTCCCCACTTGTGTTAAGTTCATTTCCTTCACTCACTTCCTGTGCATCAACCATCTCTACTGATGCCCCAGTGCCAACATTGCTAATTTCCCACATCCCTGGAAGCACCAAACGCTATGGGGTTTCACAAGCACACAGCTGCACTTAATGAAAGCATGCCAAGGTTCTAGTCAAAATTTGATTTGAAAGTTTTATGAAATTTTACAAAAGGCAAATCCAGAATATTTGTGAAAACAATTTGTTATCTCAAAAACATAACAGTTTGCTATTTCAATGGCAAAAGACAATCTATTGTGTTCATTCTTGCTGCTGGTTATCTCCCCATTCTCCCTTCCCTTGCCATTCATCTTGGTGACCATGTAGATGGGATAAAATATTGAAGGATTGTGACAACTGTAGCCATGTTGAAGATTTAAGTGGATTGTTACATTGTAAACAGCGTCAGGGTTAGTTGGGAAGATGGTCAGCGTTCCAGATCCAACTGTAGTCATTTTTCCCTTTCATACAGATGTAGCTTTAGTCTCAGTTGGTCTCTCTCTCTCTCTCTCTCTCCCCCCAACCCTTCCATTTTTGTTCCCTCTCTCTTCTTCCACTGACTCAGATAAATAAGCCCACCAAAACACATTGCTTTTGATATTGTCTCTGACCTGAGGTCATAGAGAAAAGACGCAAAATGAAAATAGAAATCAGATTAGATCCATAAACGGATGTCAGAGGGGACGATAAAATAAAGGACAAAGAGACTGGTCCAAGAATCTCATTTTCTCCACAAAATGAATTTCAGCTCGAACAATGGTTTGCTTTTGCAGTCTTTGTTCTCCAGGGACGACAACAACGGGGAAAACTGTTTCAAGTGAGGAACCGTCCACGCTGGGAGCTAGAGAGCAGTAGATTTTCCCCGGTTGCCAAAGAGAGGTGAATATTCTTGAGAGCTGCAGTTGGTTGTACACATCAAAGCGTTCACCTCGGTCTGAGTGAGTCATGCCGAGTTCTCAAAGTTCACCTCCAGAGCAGCGCTAGCTGAAAACGTCAGATTTCTCCGACTTTGCTTCTGAGTACCTGCCCTAAACAGCACGCTTGTCAGCACGCCAGCAGGCAGGACCCTCTGGATATCTCATTTTGGAACGAGGGCTGGGTTTCAACCTGCCATGGAGGAGGAAGTGTAGAACAAACAGTGTGTACATGAGCATCTCATCCTGAGATGAGCTGCAGCTGCTTGCCACCTCCAAGGAGCAACCACAAATTCGTAAGGTTTCCTGTTGAAAATGTCAGTTGAAGGAAAATTTCATATGAAATTGCAAGATAGTTAATTAGTTTATTACCCAAACTTTCCTGATAATAGGAAAGTGGATACTGCACCCTGTGACTTCCAGGATTGATAATTGTATTATCATCGTGATAATACAGCTGATGGCCAGGAAAGGTAGAAAATACGTAACCAGGTTGTTGAGAATTTATAAATTCATTTCAGGCGTGAAGAGAGAGACAGACAGAAAGAGAGAGAGAGAGAGGAAGAGGAAGCCCAAGTCCAAGTCTAGGCAGAGAGGTGCCAGAAAGCCAGTTAACCTTGCACTTTATAGTCAGAGTGTGAAAAGATTTAAGTAGTTCAAACAACAACGAAAATATAGGCACCATGTGTTCCCCCATCCCAACCCTAACTCCCTCTAACCTCACAATTCACCAACTGAATGGCAGGAAGTCACATGTATGTTTATCAATTCTTGTTTTCTTCTTATTAACAGAAGTCATTGGCCAAAATCGCTCAGAGTGTTTCCCAAGTCCCAGTGATTTGCAGGGTATAGCCCGTTACTGTCACTGGAGAGGTCAGACAACTAAAGAAGTACATGTGAGTTTGCCACCTCCGAAGGACTCTGATACTAAAGACATAAGTCGTTTTAGCTCAGAGGGTCCCGAGTATAGAAGGTGTGGGGTAAAAATTGCATCTTCACTCCATCACTGGGCTGAGTCCTGGAAATACAAATAACAGTAGCCTCTGATCCTAAAGGTCTCACCAACTTTGCTGGGGGTGAGAGAGGACTGGGCAGTAAACTGTTGATGGAAGATAAATCACTGACAGCTGATTTTAAAATCCAAGTTAAATAGAGTTTCCAGAAAAAAGTGTTGCCCACAGAGGTGGAGACAGGAGTGAGTGGCTCCAAACAGTGATCTGAAATCCTCTCATAACTAGTTCACCCTTATTAACTCTGGATGTGGACCTGTCTGACAGACCCAGAGTACAGCTGACCTTTAATCCAGTGTATATAACTGTATGTATAACAGCATATATATATAACAGCGTATATAACTACTACTCCTTTAACAAAGAGCAAGTTGGGGTTTCACAGGACACTTTCTAAGAGGAGCCCTTGGGCTGTGTGCGCTCTGATTTTATCACATTGACTGAACTGGCATAAAGTGTGATAAGCCAGGCCACTCAACAATTTCTAATAAAATATAAATGTGTTTATAAATAAATGTGAGTAACTATATCCTTTAAAGCATACAATTTAATAAATACAATGATCAGTCTCGCGGGAAAGCTACTCATAGTTGCTTCTCACCAAATCGAGGCAGAGATTTCATCTTGCCTGTTGACGTGAATGTCATTGCTGGGTTGTGACTGCTCATGGGTCCTTTGTCTTTTTCACCATACGTGAAGAGAGGAGCTGTCTCAGGCAGCAGATCTGTTGCTTTCATGGCATCATTGTTTTATTTATGTGTTTAATCCTACCCACAGAAGTTTGCATTGCCATGCTCTCAGTTATATGCCATGTTGTTTCACAGTGAAGACATAAAGTAGGTATGAATTCAGCTGGCAACATAGACAAGCTGACCTTCAGTTGCGTGGCAAGGTGTTTCCTCATGTAGCCAAACAGCTCCTCCAAGTGAAAGGATATGGAGGGAGATTTGCCCCAAGCGCCTCCAGTGTCTCCATTCCCCAGAGGCTGCAATCTAGTCTAACATCTAGCCAGCTCAATAGAAAGCCAAATACCTGACCCACACTCTAAGGTCCCTTGAAAACTGCCTTTACTGAATCACATTTGGTATGACCTCATCAGGCTATCTGTGGATTGTTGTACAAAACTTGCTGTTACATCTGTTGTAGGCACGCTAGGGAGGACGTCGTTACCTCCCACAGTGTCCTCTTTACGACAATCCTGGGAGTAATTTCTGTTTGGTTTTAGTACCAAGAATGGCTGTGCTTCTCCTGGGCAATGGTCTATTTGTGCTTTTATCTCACAAATATTGGACCATGAGTAACAGACCACATTCTCCAGTAGAAAAAAAATGTGTTTTCCTCCTGGCTTTCTGAAAATGTGTTCCCAAGGGTCCTGAAGCTTTCCAAAAGATATTGTCCAGCTTGTGTTTTTACTTCATGATAATCTTTACTTAAAAAAAAAAAAAACCGATATAAGGATATTTGAGGACAGGGATCAGAAAAAGTTTTCTATAAAAAAGCTAAAATAGTGAATAATTCAGGTTTTGTGGCCCACATGCATCTCTGTCATATATATATATTTTTTTCAGCTATTTAAAATTATAAAGACCATTCTTTTTTATTTTTTTATTATTTTTTCTTGGAGTATAGTTGCTTTATAATATTGTGTTAGTTTCAACTGTACAGTAAAGTGAATCACCTATATGTATACATATATCCCCTCTTTTTTGGATTTCCTTCCCATTAGGTCACCACAGAGCACTGAGTAGAGTTTCCTGAGCTATACAGTAGGTTCTCATTAGTTATCTATTTTATATGTAGCATTAATGCTGTATATATGTCAATCCCAATCTCCCAATTCATCCCACCCTCCCTTTTGCCCTTGGTTTGTTCTCTACGTCTGTGTCTCTATTTCTTCTTTGCAAATAAGATCAGCTATACCACTTTTCTAGATTCTACACATATGCATTAATATATTTGTCTTTCTCTTTCTGACTTACTTCACTCCGTATGACAGACTCTAGGTCCATCCACGTGGCTACAAATGACCCAGTTTCATTCCTTTTTATGGCTGAGTAATATTCCATTTTATATATGTACCACATCTTCTCTATCCATTCCTCTGCTGATGGACATTTAGGTTGCTTCCATGTCTTAGCTATTGTAAATAGTGCCTCATTGAACATCGGGGTGTGTGTGTCTTCTTAAATTATAGTTTTCTCTGGGTATATGCCCAGTAGTGGGATTGCTGGGTCACATGGTAGTTCTATTTTTAGTTTTTTAAGGTATCTCCATACTGTTCTCCATAATGGCCGTATCAATTTACATTCCCACCAACAATGCAAGAGGGTTCCCTTTTCTCTACACCCTCTCCAGCATTTATTGTTTGTAGATTTTTGATGATGGCTGTTCTGACTGGTGTGAGGTAATACCTCAGTGTAGTTTTGATTTGCATTTCTCTAATGATTAGTGATACTGAACATCTTTCCGTGTGTTTGTTGGCCATCTGTATGTCTTCTTTGGAGAGATGTCTGTTTAGGTCTTCTGTCCATTTTTGGATTGGGTTGTTTGTTTTTTTGACATTGAGCTGCATGAGCTGTTTGTATATTTTGGAGATTAATCCTTTGTCAGTTGCTTCATTTGCAAATATTTTCTCCCATTCTGAGGGTTGTCTTTTCGTCTTGTTTATGGTTTCCTTTGCTGTGCAAAAGCTTTTAAGTTTCATTAGGTCCCATTTGCTTAGTTTTGTTTTTATCTTCATAACTCTAGGAGATGGGTCAAAAACAGATCTTGCTGCAGTTATGTCAAAGAGTGTTCTTCGTATGTTTTCCTCTAGATAGTGTCTGGCCCTTCATTTAGAAGACCATTCTTTTTTAAAATTTTTATTGAAATATTTTTTCAATAAATAAAATAAATACTGAAATATTTATTTATTTACAATGATGTGTTAGTTTTAGGTGTACAGCAAAGTGACTCAGTTATACATACATATATATATATATATATATATATATATATATATATTCTTTTTTAGATTCTTTTCCATGATAGGTTATTACAAGATACTGAATATAGTTCTCTGTGCTATACAGTGGGTCCCTGCTGGTTATCTGTTTCATATATAGTAGTATGTATATTTTAACTCCAAACTCCTAATTTATCCCTCTCTCCTTTCCCCTTTGGTAACTGTATATAAGCACATATAAGCAGTACTAAGTGAAATGAGTCAGACAGAGAGAGACAAAATCATGTTAAGACCATTCTTAACTCATGGACTGTACAAAAATAGCAACATACCAGATTTGGCCCACAAGCCATAGTCTCCTGACCCCTGTTGCAAGATCACTGGATAACCTCATTTCTGAAAACTGCCATGTGATTGCGAGATCTTCAAATTGTGTTTGCGCTAAGGTTTTTGCTGGTGCCAAGTGGTGCTATTTGCACTGACATGGGGTAATGAGAAAATAAAGAAGCCTGGCATTAACTGTAGTTAACTGCAAATGGCATGTGTGGTGTAAGAAAAGCCAAATGTCAGAAAGGCAATCTACAAATAAAGATCTCGAGTTCTTCAAAAGATGGTGAGAGAACGAGCTGAGCACACAACCTACAGCCATGGCAGAGCCATGCAAACTCACAAGGATGTGATTTGTCCCATATGGAATAGAAACCTGTTCCATAGTCACACTGTGAGGGGCAATTTTGTTTTAGCAAAACAGCAGCACTTATTAAATCAAAGTTGTTAGTTCAAAATCGACTGGCTTTTTAATGTGTTTATGTTTAACTTGTTAGTTTAATTTGGTCTCCGTGGCTGTACAAGAACATTATAGACTCCACAACGAGATTCCTTTGTTCAAAACCCAGTTCTGCCACTTCCTACCTATGTGTAACTTACTTGAGATTAACAACTTATATATATAAAGCTCTTAGAATGGATGATGCTACCATCACCATACACCTTGTTCATTTATACATATTTAAAAAAGGAATAATAAAAATAACATGAAGAAGGGAATCAAGAGAAAATTTTATATTTAAAAGGCTTTAGTGTATTTCTGAAGGTTAAGAAAAACTGGAATATTTATTAGGATATGCATTTTTCTTCCTTCCCCAGTACTTATTCATTTCAAGCATTGCTTTTATTCTTTTTTGCACACTTTCTTACCCTTTAGCATTCCTTCTCCCTGCAACACACATCTATGTACCCTGTGACAAATGTGTTTTCATTTTTAAGCTGATTTTTAGGTTAAAAAAAAAAAAGCCTGGTCATGATAACAAATCAAGAGTGCAGGTGGTAAACCTCCTCCCCATCCTATAACCCAACTTTCCTATCCCCTCCCCAGAGGAAAACTCTATGAATATTTTCTTGTGTTTCCATCCAAAAACCTTGAGTTTTGCTCCATTTGCAAAAATACCACCTTTTTGCATTTCAAAATAACTTTACATCTTTCAAGGACCCAAGTGGGCTAATTAAAAAATGTATATATATATACAGTGAATTTTTGGTGTGACACGGAGGGACAGAAAACCTGAAGAAGAAACCCAAGCCTGATGTAGGATGGCTATGACAGAGGAAGGAGAGATCATTGCATTCTGAAAGGCTCCCAGGGGTTAAGAGAATAAGGCCAGTCAGGAAATATACATCTTTACTCACTGCCAGAGAGCAGGGTGAGCTTGCATTCTGAGAGGTGGGCAAAAGAAGAGATGAGATAAGATATGCTAGAGGGGGACGCAAATCAGATTCCCAGTAGCTTTGAAGTCATGCCATTTTTTATTTTATCCAGAAGACACTGGACAGCCAGTATCAGATTTTAAGCAGGATAATGGTACAATTAGAACTGCAATTCGAAGAAGGTAAACTCCAGAGGCTGAGAGATCAATGTGGAGCCTCTTCCAGTGTCTGAGTGAGGTATGAGAGGATGGGGCCATGGATCACAGCCCCACCTCCATGGTTCCTGACTCATTAAGTCTGGTGTGAAGCCCAAGAATTTGCATCTCTAACAAATTCCAAGACATGTGGATGCTACTTGTCTGGGGACCACACTTTGAAAAAGATTGGATTAGAAAAAATAGACTCACAAGAGAGATTATGGCCTTCCTTTCTCCACTTAAAATAGAGGGAAACAGAATCTAATATATTTATAAAAGCAATTAGCTAATTACTGAAGTGCTACATAGTTCATATAAATAATTTTCAGAGGAAGAAACTGAGGTAAAGGGAAACTAGCTTAAGTGACTGACTGAAGTCATTGCCAGGTCTCCAGAAGAACTTGTTATTTAAAGAAAATTTGTCATCAAACCTTGAAAATTGTAATAGAGAAAAAATGGGACATTGGGAATGTCCAGGAATAGAGAAATAAATATGCAACTTTGAAAATGAATGAACTAGATCTATATGTGGATACATGTATGATCCAAAAATATTTAGAAAAAAATAGCAAGAGTCGGAATATATTCATTATGATAGAGCTTATGCAAAAATCACAAAAACAGAACTATATATTTTATTTGAGATTTTTTTTGCCAAGTTGTTTTCTTCCCCTTGATTATTTTATTATGGAATATGTCATTTTTTGGTCTCTAAATTTATTTATTTTTACTTTTCTTCCTACTTTGAAAAAATTGAGATATAATTGACATATAACATTGCATTAGTTTTAGGTTTACAACATAATGATTTGATATATGTACATATTGTGAAATGATTACCACAATAAGGTTAGTTAACATTCATCACCACACATAGTTACAATTTTTTTCTTATGACGAGAACATTTAAGATTCACTTCCTTAGCAACTTTCAAATATAAAATACAATCTTAGTACCTACAGTCACCAGGCTGTACATTACATCCCCTGTGACTTTATACTATACTCGAAGGTTTGTACCTTTTGACCACCACCACCCATGTTGCCCATCCTCCACTTCTCATAAAATATGTCAGATATTTTATAAAGTGTATACAACATGTGTATAGTTTAATGACTAGTAGTAATACAACAAACACCCTTCTATCCACCACCCAGCTTAGAAAAGAGAGCATCAGCCTTCCTGACCCTTATCCAGTCACATTCCCCTACCTGACACCAGAAGTAAAAACTCTGCTAGACTTTGTGCTTATTATTTCCACATTTTCTTTATAGTTTCACAGCATATGTATATATAGTATTCAATATATGTTTAGTTTTGTATATTTTAAACTTCATGTAAATTGAATCATACCTTTTATATTCTTATGTGATTTGCACTTTTGAGGCCTCATGTTATATTTGTGATATTGATTGATATATATGTATTGTTGTGGATTGAGTTGCGTCCCTCAAAATTCAAAAGTTGAAGTCTTAACCCCAGGTGTCTCAGAATGTGACCTTATTTGGAAACAAGGTAATTGCAGATGTAATTATTTAAGATGAGGTTACATTAGAGTGGGGTGAGACCTAATTCAATATGACTGGTGTCCTTATAAAAAAGGGAAATTTGGACACAGAGACAGACAAACACATAGGAAGCACTCTGTGTGAAGAACAGACAATTATCTCCAGGCCAAAGAATGCCTAAGGCTGCCAGAAACTAGGAGAGACGAAATAAATTTCTGTTACTTGAAGCCACCCAGTTGTGGCACTGTGTTACAGGAGCCCTAGGCAACTAATTCACGTGGGAAACAATTCATTCATTTTCACTGATATATAGTATTCTATTAAATGAATATACCACAATTGTTTCTTCATCTTTCTGTCATGTGCATGACAGGAAGTGTCCAATATTTTTTTGCCCCTGTGTTGTATGCTGCTGTGAAAATTCTTGTACATCTCTCCTGGTGCATGTGAGTAAGGTTACATCTGAAGTATCTGCCCAGGAAAAAACATATGCTGACTTATAAGTTTTGCACATTTTACTCAATGATTTGGAGTGGTTTCCAAAGACATAGTGACAGCATACAATCCAGCAGCAAAATATAAATGATCCTGTTGGTCCACATCCTAGCCAACACTGTTATTGTCTGCAAGACTTTATATTTTCTACAGGAATATATGAATAAAAAGGTATTAAGTGTGGTCTGGAAGGATACATAGCAAACACAAAATGTTGGTTACCGCTAAAGAAGGGAGGAAAGGACCATTACTGGAATTTGGGATAATTAGAAGTGAATAAAGACAGGAGAAAGGAAGAGATAGAGAAAGAGGGAGGGAGGGGGAGAGGGAGAGTTGAAGGGAAGGAAGAAGGAAATGAAAGAAGAACAGAAGGAGGGAGAGAAGGAAGGGAGGAAGGTTGAGAAGGAAGGAGGGAGGAGAGAAAGAATGAAAAAGAGAGAGAGGGAAGCTGAGGGGAAGAAAGAGAAAGGGAGAAAGAAAGAGAAGAGATTCTATGTTTCTCGGAAGAGACAGGGTATGACCTGATTAGCAATGCCTCAGTGCAGGAATCAAGTTGTCCCTCTCTCTTCCATTACCTGCAGATGCCATGAATGTCTGGCCACCAGATTTTTTCTCTTGTTCAGGAAGAAAGCTTTATGTTGAGCGGTGGTGTGTTAATTTGCTCTCTCTTGGTCTAATAAGCAAGACCCAGAGGAGGCCGAGGATTTCATTTCCCCAAAGGCATGAGATTTGCCTATGTGATGGAGTGGACATCGGCAGAGCCGGGAAGAATCATCTGACAGCAAACCCCACTCAGGTTCCTGTTTGCTTCCCCACCTCTGTGAAAAAAAAATAATAATTAAAGTGGCCTGGGACACTGCATTTAGAACTTTTGGCGTGATAGTCATTGGATATCTGAAAAACTAGGAGGAAATTTCAATAAGCCTGTGAGACAGCCAAAATAATGAGGCTGACATGTTGTCATCTACTGCCTTCGTTTTTAAAAATATGGGCAATATCTGCAGCTTTTCACAAGGCCTACCAAGCTTTCTAAATGAGCCACAAAACTACATACATACTGAATTCTTGGTTTCCCAACTTGCAGTGTCCGTATTTTCTGTATATCATCATGTTTGGAGAGAGAAGGTGATATTACATTCCAGTATCCTAATAACATTGTCTTCAGGCTGTGGGTCATGAAATCGCCTTGTAAGTTAAAAACTCCTGAGAAAGCTTGAGAGCCTGGCACACAGTATGCACTTAATTAATGCATTCAGAAATTAATAAATGGATAAATAAATTAATGAATATAAAATAATGAACAACAACTCTTTGGGTAGGATCCAAACCACGTTTATCACTTTTCTATGGCTGCATAACAAATTATCACAAATTTAAGGGTTAAAAATGCCCATTCATTAACCGACAATTGGGTGGGTTTGAAGTCCAGCACGGGATGACTGGGTTCCCTACCAAGGGAATCACAGAACCAAAATCCAGGTGTCAGCCAGGCTGAGTTATTTTCTGGAGACTCTGTAGGAAAATTCACTTCCAAGCTCATTCTTGCTATTGGCATATTTCAGTTCCTTGGGGCTATATTTCAGAGTTTCCTATCTCCTTGCTAATGACAAGCTAGGACTGCTTTCAGCTCCTAGAAGACAGCATCCATTCCTTGCCATCTGATCCTGTCTATCCTTAAGCCAGCAATTGTGATTCAGATTTTCCTGCTTCCCCTTTCCGGTTTATTCCTCTTCAGTCAGCCAGAGAAAGCTCTGTTTTTAAAGGGCTCTGTAATCAGGTCAGACCCACCTGCCTGTTTCAACAGTTTACAGGTTAACTGTGCCATGTAGCATTACCCAATCACAAAATAAAGTCTATCAGATTCACGCAGGGTATGTACATAAGGGGCAGGTAATCTTGGGGGCCACCTTATAATTCTTTACTCCATACCATGGAAGACTGCTTCAGTGGACTGCAGAACTGTACAGGACTGCCACTGTACTTCTCTAAAGGCACAATTTTATATTCCAAGCATGCTTGACTATTATGTTGGAAGACCTCAGGGTTCAAAACCAATAAATCATTTTTGTTTTCCCTTTTGGGGTTTTTAAAATATGTTTTCTAACCTTGCATCTGTATACTTCTGAAATAGCTTCTATAGCAGATAGAAAAATTCTATTACTTCCCTCCGTTAAATGAGTAGAATACAAATGTAGACAAAAACAGAAAATCTCCCCTTAGAAAAATCTGGCAACACTTGAGCCCTTTTCAGTTGTAGCACTAAAATTGGATTTTTACATTCATTGTAAGGGTTGGCAAAGGGAAACATTTGAGCCAGCTAGGGTTAAGAGAAATGAAAAATAGAGAACTGCTGTTTATTTCAGAATTTTGCATTTGCACAAACTGCTGGGTTCTTTGAACATATATGTTATTAAAATAGCTATTTATTGAAATACTTGGTATTTAGGAAATCAACCTATGATGCAGTACAGATTACTTCCATCTATTACTAGTCAATGTACCTGTTTTATGCATATTATATATTCATTTGAAACCATTTTTCTTTGGGGCCCTCAACTTTTGGGGGTTTTCTTTCTTAATTATTTTCATCTTTCCTGCTCACTCTGCATCAAAAACTTTTCTCAAATTTGAGAAATTAGACATGCTGGCTTGAGTCACTGGATCAAGAACATTAAAGCTGCAACTCAGAGAAAGACTCCGCAATATTGAGAATAATAATAGGAAATCGGTAAATTAAAAAAAAAAATTACAGTGGAAACCAGGACATAGTTACTGATAGTAATGAAGCACATCTTGAGAATTGCTACATTATTTGGTGCTAAGGGGTTTAAACATATTTTAACAGGTCTGTAACCTCTTGATTTCATAGTCACACTATGAGTAATTATTAATGTCCATTTCACAGAAGACATACGAATTTTTCTCGTTTTATGATTCTTTTATATTTAGTAATTTTAGTTATTTAATTTTTGTCTCCTTTTTCGGCTTTTTAGTGTACTAGTCAGCGTTCCCCAGAAAAACAGAGCCAACTGGATGTGTGTACATATAGAGAGAAAGAAATGTACTTTCACGGAATTGGCTTATACGATTGTAGAGGCTAGCAGGTCCAAAACCTGCAGGGTAGGCTGGTAGGCTGGAGAGCCAGGGAAGAGTTCAGAGGTGGTTTGCTAGCAGAATTCCCCTTCGCTCAAGGGCAGTCAGCCTTTTTCTTAAGGTCTTCAACTGATTGAATGACATCTTCTCATATTATGAAAGGCAATCTGCTTTACTCAAAGTTTAATGATTTAAATGTTTATCCCATTAAAAAATATCTTCAAAGAAACATCTAGAATAGTGTTTACCAAAAATCTGGGTTCTGAGGCCTAGTTAAGTTGACACATAAAATTAACTATCACATTAGTTATAAAGTTTAATTGTGCTATTAGTGGTTTGTGGTTTCGTGGTCACTTTAGTGTTTATAGCACATATCTTTAACTTATCACAGTCTATCAAGTGATATCATTTTTCTCCACATATAGTAAAAAAAAAAACTCTTACCACAGTATATACTTTCATTTCTCTGCCCCTGGCTTTTGTGCTGTTGTATTCATACATAGAATATGTATTTCATTTTACATAGAATATAACTAAAAAGCATTGTTACTAATTTTGCTTTAAACATTTTATCTTTCTTTAATTTTAAAAACTTTTCATTTTAAACTTACTTTAAACAATATTTTGCAAAAGAGTACAGAGGTCCCATGTATCCCTGACCCAGCCTCCCTCAACAATTGGTTGCCTTTTAAAGATACTTAAATAATAAAAAATGTTTTATTTATCCATGTAGTTACCACAGTCATTGCTCTCCATTCTTTATGTGGAACCAGGTTTCTATTGATACCATTTTTCTTCTGCTTGATTGACTTCCTTCAACAGTTCCTATAGTACAGGTATGCTGTTGCTGAAGTCTTTCTTCTCTTAATGTCTAACAATGTCTTTATTTTGCCTTTTGCATTGAAAGAGACTTTCACTGGATAAAGAATCCTAAGTTGACATTTTTTTTTTCTTCCAGGATTTTAAAGATTTTGCTCTATTGTCTTCTAACTGGCATTGTTTATGATGAGAAATCTCTGCCATCATTACAGTCATTCCTGTGTATATAACATGCCTTTTTTCCTCTGGCCCCCAAAAGTAAGAATTTTTACAAACAGAAGAATTGAGAATGAGGTAGATTTAGTTTCCAACCCAGTAAGTTCTGGCCTCTCCTTTTCCTCCCTAAATTCTGTTTGCAAAATAAACCATCTTTATTTGGGTGATCTCTCTCTTTCCTTCTTCCACCTTAGCCAGCTAAAAAGGAATCTGAATGGCACTTGCAATAGTTTTCCTATAAACCCACTTGCCAAGTTCCATATGTTCCTTAGAGGCATTGTCTCTCCTCCATTGTTACTGCAGGTGACCTTTTTCTTACTTCTGTATCAGCTAAAGCAGCTTGTTGTTGCTTTTTCAGCTTCTGTTAATAGTTTGTTCACCATTTTTCCACAGTCTGCTGTTTCTTCACTGCTTTTCCATCTTCCACCTGCTGCCTAGTCCAAAAGCAAATGTCACATATTTTATGTCTTGTTACAGCAGCACCCCACCTCTAGGTGCCAATTTCTACATGTCAGCTTTTGCTGTGTAACAGACCACCCTAATGTTAGGAGCTAACCACAGCATGTATTTATTTAGCTCATGATTTTGTGAATCACCTGAGCGACGCTGCTCTTGATGGCTCAGCTGACATCTGCATTGCTCATTCATGCGTATATGTCTGCTGGAACCTGGAAGATCTAGGATGGTGTCTCATAAATGTCCAGTGGTTGGCAGGCTTTCAGCCAAGAACACTAGCCTGTACTTCTTCACTTGACAGTAGTAGCAGATGTCCTGAGAGTAGCAGAAGAAGGCAAAGCTCAATGCACTAGCACTTCTCAAGCATGTAGTTACAGCAGCTTTGTGATTGGCCGAAGAAAGTCACATGACAAAGCCAGCATAGTTGTGAAAGGGACTCCTGAAGGTCATGGGTTTAGGAAGAAGAGGAATTTCTGGCCATTTTTTGCAATCTAGTACTTATGGTTAGTGGTACTTTGAAGTCATAAATATGTTTTTCTACATCATCTTTAAAAAGTTTATTTTGCCTTTATCTGTCTTTCTTTAATCTGTGCTGTTCATTCCCTTGTTTCTTTTATATTTGTTATCTAAGACAGATTTTAAATATATGAACTCTGGCTCTGTTAGAGATTTTTTAGATTATAGAAATTGTACAAACCTAACAAAATACTGGCAATATTTACAGACTATTGTGATTCTTGAGCTACTGTAGTAGTGTTTTAGCAAACGAGTTTTATTTTTTATTCATATAATGTTGGTTTATAACATTACATTTTTATGTGTACAACATTATATTTCTAGTTCTGTATACACTACAGTGTGGTCACCACCAAAAATTTAGTTTCTATCCATCACTGTACAGATAATCCCTTTACCTGTTTTACCCTCCGCCGTCCTCTCCTTCCCCTCTGGTAACCACTACTCTATTCTCTGCATCTACATGTTTTTATTTGGTTTAGTTTGCTCATTTTTTGGTTTGATTGTTTGTTTGTTATATTCCACATATAAGTGAAGACATATGGTACTTGTCTTTCTCCATCTGACTTATTTCACATAGCATAATACCCTCAAGGTCCATCTATGTCATCATAAATGGCAAGACTTTTAATATGAGGAAGTAAACCTTAGTAATGCTTTCTTGAAGAGATGGGAGCTACGGAAAGGGAGGCTCCTTTCCTCTTTTTTTCGCCCTGGCAAACAGCTTTGCAGTTGCAATAGACAGAATCTGCCTACCTAGTTTAGGCAAAAAATGATAATAACACATGTAGAAGTTGTGTTTGCTCATTTGTTTAACTTAGGAATTTAATATGAAAACAAATGGATTCTTTGAGAAGGACTAAATGCACACTATGGAAGGAGGCCTTAATGAATGGCTTCTTATTCATTAACTGAAGTCTTTGTAGAAATAAAATATTTTACCCAACGATCAGGGAATTCTCACATCAACTCCCTCTTCCTCCGCACTATGGAACTCTTAGTTTAAACTCTTAGAAATGCTTTATTTTGTGTGGCTGAGAAAATAACATTTTTCTATTTTAGTTTGCTCTAAATTCACCAACTACTTATTGGATTGCATCTAGTAGCTCTTTCTCCTCTTTCTGATAATTACACTGAGGTATCCCTGTGTTTTCATTAGAGCCTTATACAGTTTTCTGAAGATTCATAGTCTTTGCTTATGCACTTATTCAAAGTTCTCTATGAGCATAGACTAAATATAACTACATTACTTTGGGGTCTTTGCTTTCCTTCATCATCCTCTATGAGATGCTGAATTCCAACATGATCTGCTGGGTTGGGATTGCCTTCTGTATCTATTTTTTCAGAGCTGAGTTTCCACCAGAAGACATAGTCAAGTGCATTCTGTGCTCATCTTCCATGGTGTACTACAATGATAGGATGGGTGAAATTGTGCTCCTTTTGGTGGAAAGACTAATTTGTTGGGATCCAAGGTATTCCTCATTGCATAGAAACAACAATCATGGCATTTTTGGATAATACTTTAAAATATTTTGTCTGATATGTTTCAGAGGTTTATTTTTTTTTTTTTTAATTTATTTATTCATTTATTTATTTTTGGCTGTGTTGGGTCTTCGTTTCTGTGCAAGGGCTTTCTCTAGTTGTGGCAAGCGGGAGCCACTCTTCATCGCGGTGCGCGGGCCTCTCACTGTCGCGGCCTCTCTTGCTGCGGAGCACAGGCTCCAGACGCGCAGAGCTCAGTATTTGTAGCTCACGGGCCCAGCTGCTCCGTGGCACGTGGGATCTTCCCAGACCAGGGCTTGAACCCGTGTCCCCTGCATTGGTAGGCAGACTCTCAACCACTGCGCCACCAGGGAAGCCCCAGAGGTTTATTTTTAATGTAACACATCCATTATCATGTGGATTATATCTCCATGCATTTATATGTACATCTCTTCCCTTGTGTCTTGTAGTTCGTGGCACCTTCATTAATTCATTCAAAATACTAATCTGTTACTTATTAGGAACTGTGCTACGTGTAGGAATACAGAGTTAACACGATATACAAAAAAGTCCCTTTCCCTACAGCGCTTACAATCTGATGAGCTATATATATATACAAGTAAATGAGTTATCAAAATACCAAGTGAAAAGTGTTTAAGGGGAAAATAAAATACCATGGAAGGAAGTATATAGTAAAACCCCTATAGTTAAGGGGGAAAAACTATTACAGAATAGCCCATTTTAAGATATAATCATATTTTAAACTTTCTTAAGTAAGAAAGTATAATTGGACACTCAGACAATTATCTCAGAGTCACTTATAAAAGAAAAAACAAAACAACCCAAGTGAGAATTTCCACTAAAAACAAATTATGCTGGAAACAGAAGTAAATGATTTTTAAACAGTTTTGCCATTGTAAACTTAAAGGTGAACTAAGGCAACATTCATCAATCTACTGATGACATAAATGCTCAAAAATCAGTAAAATGTGCTTATTGATTTAACAGCATTAAAATTTGGACAGCAAATTAATCATTGCATAATAGTCTCACACTAAAAGTAAGTGCATTGAAAAATGCCTGTATATGTATATATGTATAGTTATCTACCTTCACTTCATTCTTGAATGCCCTTCCCTTATTTCAAAATCTGGTAAATTCCTAACAAATCTTCAGATGTTTGTTTCCCTACAAATTCTTCCCAGCCTTCCAGCTCCCAGTCCTCTCCTCCCTAGTAAAGTGACCACTCCTTCTATTATGAACCATTAACCCACACCTCACACTGTTTTATGACTTATTTATGCATCTTTCCTCTCACTGGATTTCGAACCCATTGTGAGCAGGGACCGTGCCTTACTCATTTTTATATCCCAGCATAAACACTCTACACATTGAATAACTTTGTGTGGAATAAATGACTGTGTAATAAAAGAATCAAAGAAAGAAGGGAAGAAAGTAGGAAAAATAAAGGAGAGAAGGAAGGGAAAAGAAAAGGAAGGAGGCATTTTTCCTTAATAATTCAAAGTACTTCTAGAGTGAGAGTTCCAATCTTCTAGAATAAGTCATCCTAAATTTGACCACTCAAGTCAATAATAATAATATAACTACAGACTTAAAGAATATTATTTCCCATCACCCTTTGTACAACTGAAGAAGAAGAGAAGAGAATTTTAAACCTGAAAATCTTGTATTTCTTTGCTGATTTTTGTCTTTTATAGACATGCGTGGTGTAGTGGAACAAATCTGGGCTGAGAGTGATATTATGAGCGTTTTATTCCTGCTCTGTCAAAATATGACCTTGAACAGATCACTTAGCATCCCTTGCCTCGGGTTGCTCAGATGAAAAATGAGACACTTGAGTACAATGAGCCTTTCTAACTCCAGCAAACTAATGTTCTGGGAATAATGATCAGTTATTTAGTTATCGAATTGCACAGGAATTAAGGATTCTATTTTGGGGTGACTAAAATAAAAATAATGAAACCATTTAAGAGAGAGAGACCTTTGTACTGTTTTATGACACTAGTGTTTGAATGTAAGTTTTATCACCTATTAAATGTAAAGAGTGAAATGATAATTGCTATGATAATGATGCCTTGGAGTGTCCCCTGATATGTACTACAGGGCAAGGAACAAGAGCTGGACCTGTCTTTCTCACAGTTGTATTCCCCCAGTACCCAGCTCAGTGCCAGATAAATGGTAGGGACTCAAAAACAGTGTTAGTGAGATAGATCCTTTGTGGTTTCCAAATAATAGCACTCAGGCTCTTGTAATTATCAGATAATGTAAGGAATTGAGGTATCTGAATTGCAATTATTACAGAATCTTATTGTCATAAAATCATCAATGTTTACTCATATTGACATACTATATTTCTCTCTGCCTAATTCATGGTAGACCTAGAGCTTCTAGTTCGGTGTTCTACCACACTTTACTTCTCAAAGCAGTTCATCATATAATGTAATTATTAGGCCACAACAAGAAGTCAGTTCAAATTGTTCACCTATTCATTTATATGTGCCTGGCTTACAGTAGGGATTTAATAGAGGTTTGTTGAATAGATTTGATTTGAATAAGAACAGCTGTGATATTGAAATTTCTTAAAATTTCAAATGTTCTTGTAGATTAATTTGTTTTGTTTCACTGTTTTGTTTTCGTTTTTGTTTTCGTTTGCATTGTCTCAGCATCCTGCTGGGTTTCGAAATAATTCTCTGAAGCTAAAACCCTCTGTTAGTGAAAATAACGTTGATAAAATAAACTAATACATCATTTCTTGTGCCTGGGGTTAGAGATTGAAACAATAACTAAGAAAAATATGAACTCTCCCTCACTCATTTGATTGTTATCTTCTGAAGCACCAAAACACACCAACTAGAGAAACAAGGGACTACATTTATCCCTTTGTAACCATCCTACAAAGAATAAAAAGCAGGGAGAAAATACCATTGTGGTATAGATTAGGATATTTTGGAGTATGTGTAATAAAAACTAATTCTAGGTAATTTTTTAAGACCAGATTTTTTAGAGCAGTTTAAGGTTCACAACAAAATTGAAAGGAAGTTACGGAGATTCGCCATATATCCCAACCCCACACACATGCAGAGCCTCCTCCATTATCAGCATCACTCACAAGAATGGTACATTTGTTCCCAAGGATAAACCTAAACTGACACATGGTCATCACTCAAAGTCCATTGTTTATTTTAGGGTTCACTTTGGCATTATACACTGTATGGGTTTGGACTACTGTAGAATAACATATCCATCATTGTAATATCATATAGGGTATTTTCACTGCCCTAAAAATTCTCTGTGCTCTGCCTATTAATCCACCCCCCACCTTCACCTCTAGCAATAGCTGATTGTTTTACTGTCTCCATAGTTTTTGCCTTTTTCAAAATGTCATATAGTTCAAGTCATACAATATATAGCCTTCTCAGTTGGCTTCTTTCACTTAGTAATATGCATTTAAGATTCCTCCATGTCTTTTCATGGCTTGACAGATCATTTATTTTTAACATTGAATGATATTCCATTGTCTGGATGTACCACAGTTTATTTGTCCATTTACCTACTGAAGAGTATCTTTGTGGCTTCCAAGTTTTGGCAATTATGGATAAGGCATCTGTGTGCAGATTTTTGTGTGGATGTAACAATTCAACTCCTTCAGGTAAATACCAAGAAGCACGATTGCTGGATGGTATGGTAAGAGTATGTTTACTTTTGTCTTCCAAAATGGCTGTACCATTTTGCATTCTCACTAGCAGTGAATGAACATTGTTATTGCTCCACCAGCATTTGGTGTTGTCAGTGCTCCAGATTGTGTTCATATTAATAGGTATATAGTGGTATCCCATTGCCATTTTAATTTGCATTTCCCTGGTGACACATAATGTAAGCCCCTTTTCATCTTTTTATTTGCCATCTGTATATCTTCTTTGATGACGTGTCTGTGAGGTCTTTGGCCCATTTTTTAATCAGATTCTTTTTTTACTGTTGAGCTTTAAGGATTTTTTTTTGTATATTTTAGGTAACAGTTCTTTCACAGATGTAACTTTTGCAATTTTTTCTCCCAGTCTTTGGATTGTCTTCTAATTCTTTTGACATTGTCTTTTGCAGAAGTTTTTAATTTTAATGAGGTCCAGCTTACCAAATATTTATTGTATGGATTGTGTCTTTGGCGTTGTATCTAAAAAGACATCACCATACCGAAGATCATCTGTGGGTTTTCATCTATGTTTTTCTGGGAGTTTTACACTTTTGTGTTTCACTTTTGGGACTATGATCCATTTTGAGTTAGTTTTTGTGAGTGTAAGGTCTGTGTCTAGATTCTTTTTTTTTTTTTTTTGCATGTGTATGTCCAGTTTTTACCGTACCATTTTTTAAAGTGACTATATCTGCTCCAGTGTATTGCCTTTGCTCCTGTCAAAGAGCAGTTGATTCTACTTATGTGGGCCTATTTTGGGGCTCACTATTCTGTTCCGTTGGTCTATTTATCTGTTCTTTCACCAATACAGCCCTGTTTTGATTACTGTAGCTCCATACTAAGTCTTGAGGTAGGGTGGCATCAGTCTTCTAACTTTGTTCTTTTCCTTCCTGTTGGCTATTCTGGGTCCTTTTCCTTCCCATATAAACTTTAGAAATCAGTTTGTCAATATTCATAAAATAACTTTGCTGGGATTTTGATTGGGATTGCTTTCAATCTATGGATACAGGTGGCAAGAACTGACATCTTGACAATATTGAATTATCCTTTCCATGAACAAGGAATGTTTCTCCATTTGTTTAGTCATTTTTTGATTTCATTCATCAGAGTTTTATATTTTTCCTCATTTAGAACTTGTACATATTTTGCTAGATTTATACCTAAATATTTCATCTTGGGGGTGCCAATGTAAATGATATCATGTTTTTAATTTCAATTTTCACTTTTTCATCGTTGGTATATAGAAAAGCAATTGACTTTTGTATATTAATCTTGCATCCTGCAACCTTGGAACTAATTGCTTATTAGTTCCAAGAATTTTTTGGTTGATTCTTTCAGTTTTCGTACATAGATGATCATGTCATCTGAGAACAAAGATAGTTTTATGCCTTCTTTTCCACTCTGTGTTTCCTTTTCTTGCCTTATTGAACAATTTCTCATCCTTATGGCACAATTCAAAGTATCTTATTTTAAAATTTTAGAAGTTTTATTGGCTCACGTAACTGGGATAGAGAAATAATTAGAGCATCAGGCACAACTGGCTCAGGGCTCTAATAATATCATTAGGATTATCTTTTCTGTTCTCTCTTCATCAGTCCTGATAGCTCTAGCAAGGAAGGATCTGGCTTTAGTCACAGGACATACCTGAACTAATCACTGTGACCTGGGAAATGGAGAATTATTCTTAGATAAGCTTGCAACAATGAGTTAGCCCGGTGGCCAGGGGATATGGTAGGTACTGAGACTGAGAGCCCCACCAGTATCATGTGTTATGGGGGATTGACACTTCCTAAAGCAAGGAAGAGAGGAGAATAAAACAGAGCCACAGGAAGCTAAAGTCAGTGTATCTCATGCTGTCACTTTCAGAATCACTATATCATACTCATTTAAGACTTTGATCCCTGAATTTAAAATCTTCTTGATTCACTGGCCTGCAAGCAATATCCATGAAGCTGACCTCACAGGTACCCACCTGTCCTAACAGGCACCCACCTCCGGTGTTTTTTGACTTCTTAAATGCCATTATTTTCTTCTCCACTCAACTTTTCACTTTGATGGGCCTAACTTGAACCTTATCTTTACCTGACAATGTGCAACTCCTGAAGTCTTCAATTAGTTTCACCTTTTTGACCACAACTTTCCATCTGTTCAACTGTCTTGGGTCCTACCTCCTACCATATCCTGCTCATTGACTTTACAAACCAGAGCTTTATTACCACCAGCCCTTCCTTTGTCTCCCCAGTTTCATATTCCTCTGGGCTTGTATACCTTGGATCACTCGATACACCTCTTGAGCATCCCTACTCCCTTACTATTGTTGTATGATCATACTTGTATCAATTTCCTAGGGCTGCTGTAACAAAATACCACAAAATGGGTGGCTAACAACAGACATTTTTCTCTCACAGTCTGAGGCCAGCAGTGTGAAATCAGTAACACTGAGCCAAAATCGTGGTATTGGCAGGGCTATGCTCTCTCCAGAGGCTCTGGGAGAAGATTTAATGCTTGCCTCTTCCAGTTGCTGGTGGGTGCCAGCCTACCTTGGCTTGGGACTGCATCACCCGATTTTTAAGACCAGCATCTTCAAAGTTCTCTCAGCTTCATCTTCACATTGCCGCCTCCTCTACATGTGTGTCAAATCTCTCTGCCTCTCTTTTACAAGGACACTTGTAATGGCATTTAGGGCCCACCTGGATAATCCAGGATAATCTCTCTATCTCAAGATCCTTAAATTAACCACACCTGCAAATATAAGGTAATATTCACAGTTTCCAGGGATTAGGGTGTGAATGTCTTGTGGGGGGGCATTTTTTTGCCTATCACAATACCCACGTGGCAAAAATCCAACTCAGCCAAGTCTTCTCTCTTCACTCTTCTACTACTTGCCTAACCGTCACTATTTATTTACAATGTTCACACACAAGCTGACAGTCTCATTACTTTTCCATGATCAAATATCTCTTCCTCTACGCTTCACTTCAGTTAGAACTATACATCCTGCAAAGCTCTCCTGATTCCATCAGTAAATGCATATGCAGAAACATCTTTGCTCCCACAGAGAGTTATGAACAGAGGGATTTTGTCTATCTTCATCAGTTGTCACCACATCCTCAGTTCCCAGATCAAGGTCTAAAGCGTAGTTGGCACTTGATTTAGGTTTATTTACCGATTTATTCTTTCCAGTATAAAACAAAAAGTTGTTCAATTTCCCCTGTGTTCTTAATGCTATTCCCTCTGACATCTTGCTCCCTCTTTACCTATATCTGTAATTTCTCCCCATCCTCTCTCTCCTGGCTGCTTCCCTATATCCTCTAAACCTATTCAAGTCTCTTCCACCCTTAAAAAATGCAAAAGATTTCTGGAATATTTTCAGAAGCTTGTATAGGGACCAAACAATTCAAGCCTCCTCATCTCCCAACAAAAATAACAAAAACAGAGAAAACATGAGGCAAAGCTACCATCATTAACTCCAAACATTAATCTCTTTCTGGGAAGCACTAAGATTAACAGCAGATGAACCAGAGAATGAAAATATCTGTGAAATACTGAGGAAAACATGCATTGCTTTTCCTTCAGTATGTGGCAAGAACATAAAGCCTGTAGCTTTATGCGTCACTAAAGAGAGTACAAATTATCACAAACTTATATAGCATGAATTTTGAAGGGGATCTCTTGCTGATGGGAATAATGCCTTCACCATACTTACAAATAAATGTCTTGAATATCTATGAGCTCTAAAAACGAAAAAGTGCAGATATAAATGAAGAGTAAAAGTAGTAGAGTTTTGTGATTTGATGGTTCTTTTCTATGCCTGGAATATTTTTGAGAAGTCAAGATTTTTATGTGTTAAATAAATAAATAAATATGCACTATATAATATATTAAAACAGGTAAGCAGAGAAGAATACGAGTTAGAGTACTTTGGTTTTAGGGTAAACATATCCACACAGGCATTAGCTACATCTAACAGCTCGCCAGTCTTCTAACCCTCCAGTGCCTCAGATAATATCATGGAGGTCTTATTAGCCCTTTCAACAGTATAGAGATCCAGCCTAATCAACTGCACCATGTACGGGTATGCACTGTAGAAATTAGCATCATCATTATTATTAATCATTAGCTAAAGCAAAGAAAGATGCAGAAGTAACACCTACTTACAAATTATATAATCCTGAGTTATTTACATTGTAATCCACAGTAATGTGAATTTATTCTGTGTGTTTTATTTTTTTCTGTATTGGGAGATGGGAGCAGGAGATTTCATGTCTCAGCTATGCTGAAACTCTTGTTCAGCTGAAATAAATTTACACAACGCAAAGAACCTAATAGCTGATCAGTGGAAAGACTGATCAAGGCAAGGGCAAGACCATGTCTCTTTTGCCCTTTCTGTCTGTTCAGCTTGCAGCAAAGAGCCTGGTACAGAGTAGATGCTAAATAATTATGTGTTGAAAAAATACTATATCAGAGTTAGAAATTCAGCCCTGGTAGGACAAAAGGAAAACGGCCATATTGATTATGTATAATATGATTGGGACTTTTGCTGGGCACTTTAGGTAAATTATGTTAATTCTCTCCAGAGCCCTGTAAAGCACGTATATTATCCCCATCATATGACTGACTGGTAAAGACCTAGATCCTTAACCCATCTAGGAGGCCTTGAACTAACTTTTTCTGAGACTATCACTCTGACACATTTGTCATCACTTTAGTCCTTGAACAAATCCCAGGCTATGTACGGGCCCTTGGCTTCTACCCCGGCTCTTGCTAACTTATACTCATCCTTCAGGTCTCTGAGTGAAAGTCATTTAAGTGGGACTTCCTCAGGTAGGTCTCCTGTACTTCCTTTGTAGCATTTATCACAACCCTAAATGATTATCTGTGCAGCTCTTTGTTTTATGTGTACCTTCTCTGATAAGCCTCTAAGCTCCCCATGGGGGGGCTTCATCTGTCTTGTTGATTATTTTATCCCCAGCACTTATTACACTCTCTGACATATACTATATTTTAAAAAATATGTGATGAATAAATGAATGATGGGAAAACTCAGGATCACAGAAGTTAAGTAATTTATTCAAAGTCCCACAACTAGTAAATGATATGAGTGGATTTTAAGCCAGGGACATCAAATTCCAAAAGCTATATCCTAGAGCAACTAAGATAATGGAAGATTGGTTTGGGATTATAAAAAACCCTTTGAGATGAATAAGCAGATGGCATTTAATAAAGATAAATTTAATATCCTTGATAAAGGTGAAAACAACAACAAAACCTAAAAAGATTCATAGTGAATATCCCCACCATTATACAAATAATCCCTGTCATAGTTAATGCCAAGTATCACACTAAACACTATATATGGGTTATCTTTTTTTAAGCCTTATAATAACCCCAAGATAGGTATTATCATTATTTGTTTTACGGAGGATTTAAAACTTTCCTCAATAAATAACCAAACAAGCAGAGCCCACATGTACTTAAAAGCAAATTTATAAGATTTTCATACTCAAACTTTAGAATTTTTGTGGCTGTCTTGTTTGTTTACTTGTTTCCTTAGGCCTACAACCTACAGATTTTTGGTGACTAAAATTAAGGGCCGCCCAACTGCCTAAAAAGAGATTGCAGTTTTAGGCTGACTTATTCCAACTATAATATCCAGAAAGGAGACAGTCTCTGGGTCCCTTTCCCTGAAATAGTTAATTTTGTTTCTACCTAATTTGGGAACAAGAGCTCTCCTGCCACGTTTCATAAAGAGAAAATATCTTTCTGGAGAGAAATCTACTCCAACTTGCCCCAAGCTTAGGGAATGGAAAGAACTGCCGAAGTGTATGAACTAGAAATGGAATTTCTAGCGATCGTGGAGGACACTGCTGCCCCCTTGTGCCTCAACACTGTAATGAAACACTCGGAGAATGAGGCCGCGCGTCCCGTGGGTCCCCCAAGCTCCAGAGGGCCATGTGATGTGCTCTACGACTGACAGTTAGCAGGCCGAGGTCTCTGGGGCCACTCCACCGCCTTGGGAGCCTGGAAACAGTACAGGTCGAGACACATTGTCCTCTCAGGCAGCTTTTGTGACCCTGGCTAATTGCCCCCCCACTTTTAAAAAATTTTTTATTTTATATTGGAGTATCGTTGATTAACAATGTTGTGTTGGTTTCTGGTGTACAGCAAAGTGCTTCAGTTATACATACACATGTATCTATTCGTTTTCAAATTCTTTTTCCATTTAGGTTATTACAGAATATTGAGCGGAGTTCCCTGTGCTAGGACAAGGACAGTAGGCCCTTGTTGGTATCTATTTTAAAGATAGCAGTATGTATGCGTCAGTCCCAAACTCCCAATCTATCTTTCCCCCCAGGGGGTCACCCCTCCTCACTGGTGACCATGAATTTTTTCTCTAAGTCTGTGAGCCTGTTTCTGTTTCGTAAATAAGTTCATTTATATCATTTTTTTTAGATTCCGCATATAAGCAGTATCATGACATCTGTCTTTCTCTGTCTGACTTACTTCACTTAGTATGGTAATCTCCAGGTCCATCCATGTTGCTGAAAATGGCATTATTTCATTCTTTTTTTATGGCTGAGTAGTATTCCATTATATATATGTACCACGTCTTCTTTATCCATTAATCTGTCAGTGGACATTAACCTTGCTTCCATGTCTGGCTGTTGTTGTCCCCTTTAGAGAAGAACCTCTGAAGAATCACCAGAAGGCAGTGGGTAGAAACTTCTCTAGTATTTGCAACAAAGGGAAGTTAATTAAAGGGAATAAACATTCCTTTGACTTACAGCTAAGCTTCAGAGACTCAGGGCTGCTCCTGAAATTGTAACTTGATGAGAGGCAACTATGTGAGAAAGGGACAGAGCATTCCTTTCTCAGAACGGATAATAAGAAAGTAGAGGTAAATAAATCTGTAATAAAATGTGTTTAGAGCTGGATTGACCATGTCTTCCCCCTCCCTCACGAAAGCCAATGACCAGAGGACTTGAACTGCTACCCTACATCTCCTCACCTGTGACATTTGAATTCGTTTATGAAAAGCAGTTTGATTTTTCACGCTGCTTTGCCCCCATGGGTTTTAATATGATATGTATTTGTGTGAATATTTGAATAATACCCTTCTCCCTGATGGACTGTAAACTCCAAATGGATGGGAACTGGGCTTGGTGGTTTAGGAATATTTGTTGAATCATTGATTAATGATTTTTTGGTGAATTAATAGGGATGAAAAATATTGGGATAATTAGTTCTCTATTCGTTTATTTTTCTTTTCTATAGTTACACTTGCTTTTCAGAGATGGCAGGTTTGTAAGGTATAAAGGCTTTATAGTCAAACTCAGGTTCAGATCTCTCCTACTGCCTAATATCTGTCTGATCTTGGGGAAGTTTCTTAAACTCCTCTGAGCTCATTTGTTATATGCCATGTGAGAAAATATCTACCTCCTCTACTTGTTGTGAGGATTTAATGATTACATGTATCTCCTACACCATCAGGCTCAGTGTCCAGCAGCCCACAGGTGAACATTAAACATTACTTCTGTTAATCCTCCAACCTCTACAGTCCTTCACAGCTTCTTTGGATATACCTTAGAATGGGTTTTTCAAATATCTGGACCTAGGCAATCAAATCAACCCCATACACACACATATCACTGTAATCTCTAGCTTATTCTTCTGGGTCCGGTAGAACTTCCACTAAATTTGTCAGAAACCAATAAAGAGAACCCATTTTCATTTCCCCGTTCTGTAGAGAGATGTAATAAAATGACAAAAGGTTATTGCTTATGTTAAAGTGTCTTTGACTGCAAAGAACTGAAAACCAATAAATAAAAACAGCTTACAGAATGAGGAAAATGTATATTCTCACATAAGAAGTCAAGAGACAACAGACACAGTGAAGTCATCAAAGAGCCAGAATCCAGCCAATTTGGTAGGTGGGGAAAATTAGACTGAAAGGGTATATGGTTATTGCAAAGCTTCAGAAAATAGATTCTCTTACAATTGTGTTTATGTCTGTACATGTACATGAATATCATCTTAGTGTTTTATTCTTTCTGATTGAAAAATTACATGATTTTGTGTTGTTGTTTTTTTTTGCGGTACACGGGCCTCTCACCGCTGTGGCCTCTCCCGTTGCGGAGCACAGGCTCCGGATGCGCAGGCTCAGCTGCCGTGGCTCACGGGCCCAGCCGCTCTGCGGCATGTGGGATCTTCCCGGACCGGCGGGGCACGAGCCTGTGTCCCCTGCATTGGCAGGCGGACTCTCAACCACTTCGCCACCAGGGAAGCCCATGATTTTTTAAGTAGATTTTTTGTTGAGGTTTTTTTTTTTTCAATATCATTAGGCTGATGGCATGCCAATTTGAAAGTGATCTAATCAGTTCATAAAATTTGCATAATGACCTTGGTGATATAGAGCAGAAATAAATAAGGACAGGGCACACCTCAGCATATGGAATACTGTTCATAGCATTCATTAAAAAAATACTCAGTTTTGCAGTCTCAGCTGGTCCTGTACGCGGCTGAGCACAGCCTCGACAGGATATATTCCTTCCAAATCTGGTTAAATTAGGACTGCAAGTAGTATAGTTGCTAGTTGTGGTGAAAATAGTACAGTATTTGTACAAGTCTGAAGAGTCTCTATTGTTTGATATACTGTAAATGTAACTATAGAAAAGACTGTTAGACAGAAACTGCTATGAAAACCAAAGTCAGCCCATACTGAGACAAAGCAGATGTGGTAGGCAGATAGCTAAGATGACCCACCCAAGACTCCTGTCTCCCGGTTATTCAGCTAAACATTAATCCAGGTATTACTGTGGAGAAATTTTGCACATGTAATTGAAGTCCCAAATCAGTTGAACTTAAAATGGAGAGACCCTTATTAGTCTGATCTATTCACATGAGCCCTTTAAATGATAAGGGAAGTAGAGAGAATCAGTGGGTAAGAGGGACTCAATACACCTTTGCTGATTTGAAGATGGAGGAACTCATGTGAAAAGAATGCTGACAGAGGCCACTGGCTAATAGCCTGCAAGGTAACAGGGACCTCAGTCCTACAACCAAAAGGAATTGAATTCTGCCAAAGATCTGAATGAGCTTGGAAGAGGTTTACAAAGTCCAGGTGAGAACCAGAGTCAGCCAACATTTTGTGTGTGAGCCCCTGAGTGGAGAACACAGCCAAGCCATGACAGACTCTTTCCCCACAGAACTGTGAGGTAATAAGCTTGTGTTGTTTTAAGTCACCAAGTTTGTAGTATTGTTGTACAGCAATTGAAAACTGCACACAGACCAGCTCTCTGGGCACTTTTGTCCCTTTTTTTCCTCAAACGATTTTGAGTACCTGTAGAATTTAATCGTGCTGTAAGCAACACAGTGAGTCGACCAATTGAACCCTCTTTTTGCATAAAGTTGGGAAAATCCTTTTTTGAATATTCTTTGAATCAAATAACTCTACATGCATTCCAATAAAGGCTCAGGACTTGGGCCAGATCCTGGGAAGCCTTTTCCTGCAAAATATGGGCAATTTCATTTTGCAGAATCAACATAAGTGACTTGAAAAGAGAATGTTAAAAGAAATCAACATTTGTCTAATTCTTAGAGTAGTACTAGGATCTTTATATACATAATGAGTTACCATTTCTTCACTATAAAATGCTGTTACTTTTCACATTTTATAGACGGAGGCTCAGAATCCTGGGACATTTCACTGACTTCTTTGTTAGTACAGCTGAAACCGGAGCCTGCTTTTTGGTGTTTTGAGTTTTTTGTTTTGGCTGTAAATCTCACATAATACTTCCCTCTTCCACACAGTTAGAGAACAGAGCTGGAGATGAGGAGAAAATGTGCCTTGTACCTTATATTTCTCCTTCGTCCTGGGTGACAGTGGGGCCTCGTGGGGCTGAGGCTGTGCCTACATCTCCACACTTTAGCGGCTGAGTCGAATCTTGATTATCACCCAGCACTCATCTCTTTTCCAATATTAAGTAGGAAAGTCTTTCTCCCCCTTTTTTTTTTCCAATCTGAAATTCATATTTAACCACTTTGGCCTCATTTTGGCCCCAAGGAGTATATTCAGGGAATACAGAAGGTTCTTAATGCAAATTTTGGAAGCAGCAAAATATCTAATGTGTTGGTTGTATCCAGTTTTTTTTTTTTCCTTTTTCATTATCTATTTTAATTTTCATTTGTTTTATTTCCCTGTGATGTCAGTATTTCTTAGAGGTTATTTTACAGATGAGGAAACAGACTAAGAGAGAATAAATGACTTACTAAGAGTTCAAACACCTGGGAATATTGGAACAAAAATTTAAAGCTAGTTTTAGTTCTTAGGGATCAAGTTGTATGCTCTGAAAACTGAAGGGCTAATCTTATCATTCTGAAATGAGTTTTTAACAGCCTAAATGTTGAATACGGTAAGGTTTTTAAAATTTGTGTTGGACTAAGAAGTGTTTTCTCTCTTTTTTTTTTTTAAATTTTATTTATTTATTTATGGCTGTGTTGGGTCTTCGTTTCTGTGCGTGGGCTTTCTCTAGTTGTGGCGAGCGGGGGCCACTCTTCATCGCGGCGCACAGGCCTCTCACTGTCGCGGCCTCTCCTGTTGCGGAGCACAAGCTCCAGACGTGCAGGCTCAGTAGTTGTGGCTCACAGGCCTAGTTGCTCTGCGGCATGTGGGATCTTCCCAGACCAGGGCTCGAACCTGTGTCCCCTGCATTGGCAGGCAGACTCTCAACCACTGCGCCACCAGGGAAGCCCAGAAGTGTTTTCTCTTGACCCTGGTGGTCTCCCCTTAATTTCTGTGATTATACTTACGATAAGCAGTCAGGAGGATTGGGAAGTGGAACCAAGATTTTGACCTCAAAAGTCCAGGGACAGAGATGTATTTAAGACAAAGTGGTGACCTTGAATAATACAGCACAAGGCATCAAAAATTCCCCCTCAGCACAACTGCATAGAAGAGAACAGAAGAATTAGAGAGAAAAAAAATTGTTTTGGAGTGCAAGGAGTTCTAAAACCTTGCACACAAGTTTTAAAGGAAACTGCCAGATCAAGTTTATTTTCTAGTTTCTTAAAAGCTAAGAATTGTTTCTGTATTTATCCATTCAAGATAAACATTTTTAATACTCTGTTGTGAACACTGCTGGGCTCTATAAAAGTCAGTCCCTGCCTTGAAGGTATTTACCAAGTCTAAAGGGAGAAGAGGAGTCCACAAACAGAATCTAGTGATAAGAGTAGTACAGTTCATGGCATTGCACCATGTAAATTTTGAAAATTCTCCTCCAACTGTACAATACCAAGTCATCTTTAAACTGTCATGCTACTAGGAGAGTGACTTTCCAGAGCAGCCCCAGTTTCAGACGAGGGAAGTGGAGAATGGAAATTTAATTTAAAAGAACCTATGCTTTTCCAATTGGATTACATATTAATTAGGGTGGAATAATATGTGAAGACAGTCATGCTTCCCAATGATACGTCTCTGAGAATGAAAGTCTCCATCCATCATCTTTATTGTATCAGTGAATTCACTTCATCTACCTTTCGAAAGTCATCCTTGCTGGAGGTGGTGGCGTGTTTTGTTTTCACAATTTAATCGACTAAGTAATGGGAAATATTTTTTAAAATCTCAAAGGATAAAAAGTTGTCTTGCCTATGAAATAATTATACTATAACTCAGCTTGATGTGTTCACATCTTGAAAACTAAGAAAATAAAAGCCACCTTCTCAGATGTGAAATATATACAAACAATTATGATACATCTGTAGCATAAGACACAGTCAGACAAAAATACCACTTGTTTGAGCGTCCTCCCATAAAGAGACTTTTTATCTGATCTGGGGGCACTCCAGACACCAGAATCTTAACAATAATAATTAGATGGAGTCCATGTGGTAATTTGAAAGTAGTTTTAAGTTATGACTTTGTAAAGTAGTAAGTAATTAATAAACAGTTGGATTCATACTCAAAATAAGAACTTAATAGCTCATGATTATATTCACTTAAGTATAAACAAATATATACATATATTACATAAACAGTTGAGTTCTCAGATGAATTTCAAATATGTCTGCGAGCATGCCACTCTCCCCAACTCTCAATGTGTTCACAAACCCCAAAACTCTCTGAACTTGTCCTTTGGGGGTTTGGGCGGTTTCATGGCATAAACGTGGTTGATTGAATCATTAGCCATTGGTGATTGAATTCAATCTCCAGACCCTTTCCCCTTCCTGGAGGTCAGGGGGTGGGACTGAAAGTTCCAAGCTCTAATCACCTGGTCGGCTCCTCTGGCAACCAGCCCCCATCCTTGGGTGGGGTCCAAAAGTCACCTCATCAGCATAACAATAGATAACTTTGTCTCTCTCATGGTTTTAGGGGCTCTGTGCTAGAAATGGGGACTCAGACCAAACACATGTTTCTTATTATAAATCACAATATTACAGTATCACTTCTACTTCCCATTCATTGGGCAGTTTGACACGTGGTTCCAGCAAACCATTAAGGACCCATGAAACACAATCTTCCCATGGGTTTGGAAGCAGGAAGAATTCGTTGATAAAAAACCCTAAAGACACACACCTGAAATCCTCTTCTTGTCTTGTCCAATTCATCAGGTTCCCTTTCGGTGTATCTCATGGGTTATTGCTGCATGTTCTTCTAAGTGTCCAAGATGCTTTCTGGTCTCTGCTTATGAACTCGTACCCAGCTCGCTTTAAGTGTGGTCTGTAACAATTGTACTGCTTAAGAAGGTAACTTACTCTAAGATGGCCAACTTACCTGCCATCTATTTTTGCCAGAAGAATGGATGCTTTTCTTATTTGGGGAGTGATGTGAGTCTCCCTCGTTTTCTTCTCTGGTCTGAGTGCCCAGTGTCTAGTCTTTGTGTTCCCTTTTTGTTTCGCCCACAGTCTGCTGTGCTACTTATCAAAGATGTGAGTCTACTTCCTTTGTCAGAAAGAATAACTGAAAAAACAGTCTCTGGATGAAACATGGATGTCATTACATTTCTGTGGGTAGAAATCTTAGGTTTTCAACTTAAGCACCTCACAACCATTGTCATGTATGCCTTCCTTGGCAAGAGGAGTAGGTGTGAGAGTTGATGAAAAACATAGATGCTTAAAAGATCTGACATTTTAGATATCATAAAAGGGTTCCCAAGGAGTTATTTATTTCACAAGGACTTTTACTTTTTCCCCATGGTATTTTTGTACCATAATTCCTTTTTTTTTGATTCCTGAAGAGGTATCTCTAAATGTTTAATAACCGTTCTGAACCTGAGGAGATGGTATACACCAGAACAGAATCATTTATGGGAAGAGGAGATTTTAGCCAGTGGAGTAGTGGACAAATATTAGCATGAAAATACATCTGTAACCATTTCTAGAGCATTCCACCAGAGTTCTGACAACTTTCAAGGAAATGCTGAAAGGCTTTCTTAAGAGGTAAAAGTATAGGAGCTCACAATGCACCTCAGAAAATAATTTCTTTAGCAATTTCCTATGCATACGTGGATCTCCCTTCAAAGCACCATTCCCAACACTTTTCATGGACTACTTTATTTCTAATGTACTCATCTAAGCATTAGTAGGGAAAACTTTTCCTTAAATTAATGAATAAAAAGTCTCCTGGGTTTCTACTGACATTTATTTCCAGCATGGTAGCCTTTATTCTTCTCAGCTGTCATTTACAACTGCAGTATTCCCCTGCCTTTGAGGGTAAACTCTGATGATATTAGAGAGAGCAGATTCAATTTATAAAACAGGAGGAGGAGGCATAACTCATATCTGTTTTATAGGCTCATTGCATTATATCAGACCGGTACTCTACTGGGTGCAACTGCTTTGATGAATACCATTTAACCTTGGTATAGCCATGTTGAGGTTACAGCGACTCTCTGTATCATGGAGTTCTGCTTACCAAATTCTAGATTATTAACATTATACTAACAGCTCATATTTAATGAGCAAATACGGTGCACAAAGAAGAGGGCTAAGATAATAACATAACGTGCGTTATCTTACTAATTCTCATAACACACCTCTGGTGTCAATAGTTATCCCCATGTTACAGAGGAGAACAATAGGACTTAGATGAAACAATTTGAAGCCATGCAGCTTTTAAGCAGAGGTTCAGTGCAGTCCTTCTACTTCGCTCCAGAGCCCAGGAGCATAAGCATTTCACTAAATTATTCTAAATGCTTCCTGGCAGAATGATACCAGCTATTGTATGGACATGAGGGTGTTTGCAATGTCCACACATGAGCCTAGACATCAGGAAACACAGACACAAGGTAAGGCTCAGCAGCCCACCGTGTGGTTTATGGCAATTCCTGTAACCTCAACCTCAGTCTCCTTGTTTTTAAAATGAAGCCATTGGACTGGATTACAGGTATTCCCCGCTTTTCAAAAGTTCTCTTTACGAAAGACCTGTATTAGTACCTGTTTTCCCTAATCAAAAGAAGTCTGAAGAGGGTTTTTCACTTTTATATAAAAAGGCGAAAAGTGAAAGTAGTATTCAGCGTTCATTTTGCAGCTAACTGATATAGAGGCTGCACACCTCAAGCATAAAGGAACACCACCAATCTCCTTCCCCAAGAAGAACTACACTTTGCATCTCAGCATCAAGCCTCCGTAGTTGTTTTTTTTTAAATAGATCTTTATTGGAATATAATTGCTTCACAATACTGTGTCATTTTCTGTTGCACAGCAAAGCAAATCAGCCATATGCATACATATATCCCCATATCCCCTCCCTCTTGAGTCTCCCTCTCACTCCCTGTCTCACCCCTCTAGGTCGTTGCAAAGCACGGAGCTGATCTCCCTGTGCTACGCTCCTGCTTCCCACCAGCCAACTATTTTACATTCAGTAGTGTGTATATGTCGATGCTTCCCTCACTTTTCCCCAGCTTCCCCCTCCCACCCCATGTCCTCAAGTCCATTCTCTATGTCTACCTCTTTATTCCTGCCCTGCAACTAGGTTCATCAGTATCTTTTTTTTTTTTGACGATTCCATATATATGTGTTAGCATACAGTATTTGTTTTTCTCTTTCTGACTTACTTGACTCTGTATGACAGACTCTAGGTCCATTTACCTCACTACAAATAACTTAATTTCATTTCTTTTTATGACTGAGTAATATCCCACTGTCTGTCTGTGAGCATCTCTGCTTTATCTCAACTTATTTTCTGCGCACACATTAGCAAGGTATGTCCTAGGGAATTGCTTCTGTGTTTTCTGCCATTTCAGCTTACAGAAGGTTTCATAGGAGCACTCTACTTTTGGAGAGCAGGGGAAACCTGTATCTCTAAAGTTGCTTAAACACTCAAGTTTCCTGACTCTGTGATCAATAGACTAGGCTCTGCCATTTTCTAATTATGAGAACATGGGTAGTTTCTCTCTAACAGTTTGCTCATGTAAAATGGAGGTAATGCTAGCATCTATCCATTCACATGAGAAAATCCATGTAAAGCATTTAACACAATGTATTAACTTATCATCATCATGCTAATTATTATTATAAAAATCTCTTTTATTAACACTGATATTAGTGGCAGCAAAGTAATCATAGAACATTTACAACTGATCTTGACACATTCTCATAACCCTACCTAAGCGAGCTGAGAAGAACACATCTACAAGGCCCCAAAAGGCAAGCATCTCTTCACCACTTGACAAAAGTATGGCAGTTACGTGCTGAGAAAATCTCATTCCACATTCATTGCATCCTGATCACATCATTGCAAAGGGTTTAAGAAGCACTAAAGGAAACTCGCTGGTCATAACAGATACATTTTTTTTTAATTAAAAAAATTTTTTTCTTAATCAATATCCCCAGTTTGGGTTGAAAAGTCTTCCTTTTGCACATGGCTCTCTCCAACACAGCCATGATGGGTGGCTTTGGAGGCAAACAATGTTGTGCACCAGGAGGCCACTTTCTCAGTCCTGATGGAGAAAAAGATGATAATCCAGAAGGCTAACATTGCAATGAATGGAGTCAGGGAGATTGATTCCACTAATCTTTAAATTCCATAAAAGCAAAAATAAAATTTAAAAAAATTCACTTCTGTAATCTTTGTTGCCCAGAACAGTGCTCGATGCACAGAAGGCACTATATAACTATTTGTTCAAAGAAGAAACACATGTATGCCTCTGAAAACAATTGTGATGCCAACAGGTTTCTTCATTTTAATCTCTGCAAGCTTCATTTTCCTCACCTCAGGGTTAGTGAAAATGTTAGAAGAGATGATGTATGTGAGAAGGCATTGAATGTACACTCATTAAACAGCTATGGTGATGTGGTCCAGCAGCCTGCCATCAAAGCATCCTTGTCTGCATGAAAAACTTGCACATCACTTTATCTCTTGGAGGGATCTGGACAAATGCCTTGATGTCCTCTGATAATTTTCAGAATGATGATTAGATTCATGAGGAAAGCAAATTACTGTTGCTTGTTCATGGGATTTGGTGAGTGTCAAATTACCACGTGACTCTGGTCAGCAGCCCCTCTCAATGTGAAACTTTCTCATAAACAAGTGGTGGTAGCACATATGGGTACAGCCTTTCTGGAAATCAGTGTGACTGTGCATTATGAAGAGCCTAACATAGTTTAAGCCCTTTGGTCTTGTGAGTCTCCTTCTGGGATTAGTCGTAAAGAAAGAACCACAGGTGCAATCACAGATCCATGCACTGGAATGTTAATTACATTGTTATTCCTATGTAGTTCAAAAATATGCTGAAATCCCCTAAATATCCAACAATATGACAAGTGCAATGGACACATTATTATGCAGCCATTAATAATGATGACATGGAAAATGCTCAGGATATTTTGTTACAGTAAGAAAAAAGGTGCAATACTATATTCTTACATTATTCTAATTTTATTTGTACAGCATATTAATACATGCTTAGATAGAAGACTAAAATAGTTTTACAGTAGCATAATTAAGGGTAATCTTTATTTATTTTTTTCTATAGACAACATATATTCATGAAATGATCACTTGCTAATAATCAGATGAAATGTCATTAGAAAATATTATATAGAAGCCATAAAGCTTATAGAAGGTTATAGTAACTTCTCAAAGTATATACGAGTGAAGCTTTCCTCACTCTCTCTAAAGCTGGGAATCCTACTGCTTCTTGGGTTCTTCCTCTTAGAGTGAAGAAATCCTAATTAACAAATTCGTTCTTAGATATCTAGGCCTTACTGAACTTGTTTATTTGAAAATGTCATCCTTTAAAAATGACTCCAGGGGAAATGAAAAGAATTTATATGGCTAAGTGATGTGATGACGGTTCTATTAAAGCATCAGTGGGAGAACTATTTCAGAGCACAGACATTTGGAGCA
This sequence comes from Phocoena sinus, assembly GCF_008692025.1. Taxonomy (NCBI): domain Eukaryota; kingdom Metazoa; phylum Chordata; class Mammalia; order Artiodactyla; family Phocoenidae; genus Phocoena; species Phocoena sinus. Next base: position 48,444,741 of record NC_045767.1, on the reverse strand, counting down.
TTTTCAAATAAGCCTCCGAGACAGACACTGCTAACAGTTCACCAAGTTTGTGTTCTTATCTTCTTCCTGGGCACATGAGCCTTCTCTTGTGGTTTGGGGTGGACATATTAAGTGATTTCTCACCAAAAATATAAGAGTGGAAAGGATATGTGCCACCTTAAGACCTGGTCCATAAACACCTTTAATGCTCACTCTTCAATGTCTTTTTCTCCTTCAGATTAAATGATCACATAGACGCCACATGACGATGGCCAAGCTTTCATTAGCCTCTGTCCCTTAAGCACTCTGATCTGTTCCCCACCCTCCAAGACTGTTGGATAAGCAAGAAATATACTGAATTCTTTTAAATTTATATATATTTAAGTTATATTTGGGAGCATGTTTGTTATAGCAGCAAGAGTTAACCTAACACAGCCACATCTTTTATGGTACACACTGAGCTGTACACAGGACCTCGTCAAATTCATTCTTAATGGAGAGGTGGAGATACCTCTTTTGTGCAGAAATGACTTCACAAAACTGGTGAGGGAAGAGTTAGAGAATAGATCATTCACACCATTTTGTAAATCACTAGAGTCTTAAAAAATCTGATTAATTTTTTTGTTTACCTGAAGGTAGTAAAATGAATTGCTTTCCCATAAGAACTCTTTAGAATAAATAAAAGATCACCATTCTATGGATTGTTATTTTTGTGTGTTCTTTTATGTTGCTTCTGACCTTTCTTGTTCTATTTGGATGTAGGTCCGTGACGGCACAACATTTAACTTGTTTATTGCTGCTGCCTTGTTTCCCAGAAAAGTTCTTAGAATAATAAACATACAGTATGCATGGGTTAAAGATGTAAGTTAATGTAATAAATATAAGATGGATAAAGACAAATTCACTTGATGAGACTTACCACCCTAAAACTTGACCAGAAGTTTTTGTCTTTTTAATTTTAAAAAAATTATTTATTTATTTATTTTTAGGGCTGCGTTGGGCCTTAGTTGTGGCATCCAGGATCTTTCATTGAGTGCGCGGGCTCTTTGTTGTGGTGCACAGGTTCCAGAGCACATGGACTCTGTAGTGTAGCATGCAGGCTCTTTAGTTGAGGTGCGAGAGCTCAGTAGTTGTGGCGCGTGGGCTTAGTTGCTCCACAGCATGTGGCATCTTAGTTCTCCAACCAGGGATCAAACCCACGTCCCCTGTATTGGAGGGCAGATTCTTTACCACTGGACCACCAGGGAAGTCCCTGACCAGGAGTTTTTAGTTGGCAGAGAATGGATTTCGTTTGATACAGACATGTGATTAAACATAAAACAAACATATGAGACCATCAATTTCTGAATTTCATTTCACATTATAAGATATATCTATCAAATACATCTAGAGATTAGAGACAGCTGACAAGTTTGCTGGCTGCAGGTGTCCGTTCATTTCCCATATTTGTCTCTGGCTAGAATCATTTGAACTCCAAGGCAAATTTCCAGCTTTGACCTTGCACAAATTCACCACCTGACGGCAGACAGCCATCTATTTGTCCTCGCCTTACTATCCCAAGCAGATGGCTCAGAGATAAATAGCCAATAAATCACAATTTCCATGCACGAGAGGGTCCAACTACAAAGTGCTTATTTGCTTTTAAAATTGGTTCTGTTGCTGCCAACTAGACAGAGTCATTTAGTCAAAACTTTTGAGTGATGAGCTATCTACATGCCATCTTCTTTCCTTTCGGAGTTGTAGCTGTTGATTGTTCATTTGCTTATGTATTAGTTAGGATTTGCCAGAGAAACAAAAGCCAATAGATGTGTATATATACAGAAAGTAATTTATTTTAAGCAATTGGCTCACATGATTGTGAAGACTTAAAATCTGATGGAGGAGAGAGACAGACTGGAGACTCAGGAACTCAGGAAGGAATTGCAGTTCAAGTCCAAAGGCAGTCTGCTGTAGAACCAAGAAGAACCAATGTTGCATATTAGCTCCCAAGGCAATGTGCTGGAGAATTCCCTTTTGCTCTGGAGAGATTAGCATTTTGTTCTATTTAGGTCTTCAACTGATTGGGTGAGGCCCACCCATATTATGGAGGGTAATCTCTTTTACTCAAAATCCACCAACTTAAATGTAAACCTCATTCAAAAACACCCTATAGAGATATTCCATGCAAATGGAAACCAAAAGAAAGCTGGAGTAGCAATTCTCATATCAGACAAAATAGACTTTAAAATAAGGACTATTAAAAGGGATAAAGAAGGACACTACATAATGATCAAGGGATCGATCCAAGAAGGAGATATAACAATTGTAAATATTTATGCACCCAACATAGGAGCACCTCAATACGTAAGGCAAATACTAACAGCCATAAAAGGGGAAATTGACAGTAACACATTCATAGTAGGGGACTTTAACACCCCACTTTCACCCATGGACAGATCATCCAAAATGAAAATAAATAAGGAAACACAAGCATTAAATGATACATTAAACAAGATGGACTTAATTGATATTTATAGGACACTCCATCCAAAAACAACAGAATACACATTTTTCTCAAATGCTCATGGAACATTCTCCAGGATAGATCATATCTTGGGTCACAAATCAAGCCTTGGTAAATTTAAGAAAATTGAAATTGTATCAAGTATCTTTTCTGACCACAACGCCATGAGACTAGATATCAATTACAGGAAAAGATCTGTAAAATATACAAACACATGGAGGCTAAACAATACACTACTTAATAATGAAGTGATCACTGAAGAAATCAAAGAGGAAATAAAAAAATACCTAGAAACAAATGACAATGGAGACACAACGACCCAAAACCTATGGGATGCAGCAAAAGCAGTTCTAAGGGGGAAGTTTATAGCAATACAAGCCCACCTTAAGAAGCAGGAAACATCTCGAATAAACAACCTAACCTTGCACCTCAAGCAATTAGAGAAAGAAGAACAAAAAAGCCCCAAAGCTAGCAGAAGGAAAGAAATCATAAAAATCAGATCAGAAATAAATGAAAAAGAAATGAAGGAAACGATAGCAAAGATCAATAAAACTAAAAGCTGGTTCTTTGAGAAGATAAACAAAATAGATAAACCACTAGCCAGACTCATCAAGAAAAAAAGGGAGAAGACTCAAATCAATAGAATTAGAAATGAGAAAGGAGAAATAACAACTGACACTGCAGAAATAAAAAAAATCATGAGAGATTACTACAAGCAACTCTATGCCAATAAAATGGACAATCTGGAAGAAATGGACAAATTCTTAGAAATGCACAACCTGCCCAGACTGAATCAGGAAGAAATAGAAAATATGAACAGACCAATCACAAGCACTGAAATTGAAACTGTGATTAAAAATCTTCCAACAAACAAAAGCCCAGGACCAGATGGCTTCACAGGTGAATTCTATCAAACGTTTAGAGAAGAGCTAACACCTATCCTCCTCGAACTCTTCCAAAATATAGCAGAGGGAGGAACACTCCCAAATTCCTTCTACGAGGCCACCATCACCTTGATACCAAAACCAGACAAGGATGTCACAAAGAAAGAAAACTACAGGCCAATATCACTGATGAACATAGATGCAAAAATCCTCAACAAAATACTAGCAAACAGAATCCAACAGCACATTAAAAGGATCATACACCATGATCAAGTGGAGTTTATTCCAGGAATGCAAGGATTCTTCAATATACGCAAATCTATCAATGTGATAAACCATATTAACAAATTGAAGGAGAAAAACCATATGATCATCTCAATAGATACAGAGAAAGCTTTCGACAAAATTCAACACCCATTTATGATAAAAACCCTCCAGAAAGTAGGCATAGAGGGAACTTTCCTCAACATAATAAAGGCCATATATGACAAGCCCACAGCAAACATCATCCTCAATGGTGAAAAACTGAAAGCATTTCCACTAAGATCAGGAACAAGACAAGGTTGCCCACTCTCACCACTCTTATTCAACATAGTTTTGGAAGTTTTAGCCACAGCAATCAGAGAAGAAAAGGAAATAAAAGGAATCCACGTCGGAAAAGAAGAAGTAAAGCTGTCACTGTTTGCAGATGACATGATACTATACATAGAGAATCCTAAAGATGCTACCAGAAAACTACTAGAGCTAATCAATGAATTTGGTAAAGTAGCAGGATACAAAATTAATGCACAGAAATCTCTGGCATTCCTATATACTAATGATGAAAAATCTGAAAGTGAAATCAAGAAAACACTCCCATTTACCATTGCAACAAAAAGAATAAAATATCTAGGAATAAACCTACCTAAGGATACGAAAGACCTGTATGCAGAAAATTATAAGACACTGATGAAAGAAATTAAAGATGATACAAATAGATGGAGAGATATACCATGTTCTTGGATGGGAAGAATCAACATTGTGAAAATGACTCTACTACCCAAAGCAATCTACAGATTCAATGCAATCCCTATCAAACTACCACTGGCATTTTTCACAGAACTAGAACAAAAAATTTCGCAATTTGTATGGAAACACAAAAGACCCCGAATAGCCAAAGCAATCTTGAGAACGAAAAAAGGAGCTGGAGGAATCAGGCTCCCTGACTTCAGACTATACTACAAAGCAACAGTAATCAAGACAGTATGGTACTGGCACAAAAACAGAAAGATAGATCAGTGGAACAGGATAGAAAGCCCAGAGATAAACCCACGCACATATGGACACCTTATCTTTGATAAAGGAGGCAGGAATGTACAGTGGAGAAAGGACAGCCTCTTCAATAAATGGTGCTGGGAAAACTGGACAGGTACATGTAAAAGTATGAGATTAGATCACTCCCTAACACCATACACAAAAATAAGCTCAAAATGGATTAAAGACCTAAATGTAAGGCCAGAAACTATCAAACTCTTAGAAGAAAACATAGGAAGAACACTCTGTGACATAAATCACAGCAAGATCCTTTCTGACCCACCTCCTAGAGTAATGGAAATAAAAACAAAAATAAACAAATGGGACCTAATGAAACTTCAAAGCTTTTGCACAGCAAAGGAAACCATAATCAAGACCAAAAGACAACCCTCAGAATGGGAGAAAACATTTGCAAATGAAGCAACTGACAAAGGATTAATCTCCAAAATTTACAAGCAGCTCATGCAGCTCAATAACAAAAAAACAAACAACCCCATCCAAAAATGGGCAGAAGACCTAAACAGACATTTCTCCAAAGAAGATATACAGAATGCCAACAAACACATGAAAGAATGCTCAACATCATTAATCATTAGAGAAATGCAAATCAAAACTACAATGAGATATCATCTCACACCAGTCAGAATGGCCATCATCAAAAAATCTAGAAACAATAAATGCTGGAGAGGGTGTGGAGAAAAGGGGACACTCTTGCACTGCTGGTGGGAATGTGAATTGGTTCAGCCACTATGGAGAACAGTATGGAGGTTCCTCAAAAAACTACAAATAGAATTACCATATGACCCAGCAATCCCACTACTGGGCATATACCCTGAGAAAACCAAAATTCAAAAAGAGTCATGTACCAAAATGTTCATTGCAGCTCTATTTACAATAGCCCGGAGATGGAAAGAACCTGAGCGCCCATCATCGGACGAATGGATAAAGAAGATGTGGCACATATACACAATGGAATATTACTCAGCCTTAAAAAGAAATGAAATTGAGTTATTTGTAATGAGATGGATAGACCTAGAGTCTGTCATACAGAGTGAAGTAGGTCAGAAAGACAAAGACAAGTACCGTATGCTAACACATATATATGGAATTTAAGGGGAAAAAATGTCATGAAGAACCTAGGGATAAGACAGGAATGGAGGCGCAGACCTACTGGAGAACGGACTTGAGGATATGGGGAGGGGGAAGGGTGAGTTTTGACAGGGCGAGAGAGAGTCATGGACATATACACACTAACAAACGTAGTAAGGTAGATAGCTAGGGGGAAGCAGCCGCAAGGCACAGGGATATTAGCTCAGGGCTTTGGGACAGCCTGGAGGGGTGGGAGGGGGAGAGTGGGAGGGAGGGAGACGCAAGAGGGAAGACACCTGGGAGCACATGTATATGTATAGCTGATTCACTTTGTTATAAATCAGAAACTAACACACTATTGTAAAGCAATTATACCCCAATAAAGATGTTAAAAAAAAATAAAATAAAAATAAAATAAAATAAAATAAAACACCCTATAGAAAGATCCAGAATAATGTTTGACCAAATAATTGGGCATATGGCCCAGACAAGTTGACATGTAAAATTAACCATCATAATTTGCTTGCTTGCTTTTTTCCTAATTTGTTGTTGGCTGTCTTTTTTTTGCTCCCATCCTCTTAGGTCCTTGGGGTCATTATTTCCACAGGGCTTATTTCATTCAAAACCTTGTGATGATCTGGAAAGTTCCAAGCTCACATTCCAGCTCTCCCACTGGCTAGCTGAGTAACAAGGCACTTTACCGCATAGCCTAGTTCTTCCTCGGTGAATAGAGATTCCTAAGCCATAGGTTTATTATAATGATCAAATGGGGAAAATCCACATTGACGAGCTCTGTAAACACAAGTTCACATTGAAACTACTGTTCGAAACTGTGTTTATATATCAAAGGTACTACCTTTCAGACCAACAAAGGAAAAAACAGAAAATTCCTCATGTGAAGCACATTATAGTTGTGAATAACTGGCTCATTAGAATAAAGAAAGATCAAATTAATACATCAAGTGTATTCATGAAGGGACAATGATTTTAAGAGTTAAGAAAAGCTTTAAAGACCACAAATGATTTTTGAAGATCCCAGTAACAGTGTCAGATTTAAAGTATACAGAATATTCATGTCTGAAGGCAGGGAAATGGGGTCCTGTGAGAACTGAAGCAAGGGAGCTCAGGTAAGATGCACCTGTTCACAAGAAGCTACTCAGAAGAAATGGATAGAACTTATCACCTCCCTACTTTCAGTGTACGATTAACGTCCCACATGTGGTTTGATGTTGGATTATTTTGTGATTGTCAATCTCCACTGCTCAAGGAGTGTCTCCAGTTCAGAATCCTGACCAGATTGTTCTTGCAACTCCAAAGAGTGAAAGCGTTTTTGTGCTTACCTCAGTCTCAAGTCCACTTACTTAGTCCTGATTTCGGCATCAAGGCAGATCTTTTCTAACATTTTAGATTGCAGCTCCTTTTACAGAAAATGCCCAATCTCAGAGGGGTACCTTTACCCTCTGGTCCCACCAAGTCAGTAGTCCAACATTAGTGGAGTTCCCAAGGTCAGTATCTTTTGGTCTTAAATAACTCCAACCAGACAAAGGTGGGAATTCATTATGTTCAGGTCTGTTTCTTTTCAAACCTTCCTCTCCAGAAATTCAACAGATCTTCAGGTCCTGCCTTACTCAGAGTTACTTATTACTAACAATGTTGTCGTTCAGTCCCACAATCTGTTAACAGAAATTAGTAACTATTTCTGTTTGAGACTTATTGGGCTACCTTATACCCAAAGGGAGCACATCATTTTCTCATTGAACTAAAGATTATGGGGGTTCAGCACATCTCCAGAGGATACAGCACCAAGATCCAGCAAAGACCACATCAGAAACATCTTGCAATATCCTTGATATATGAAAAACAGAGTAATTTTTTCCTACCTCGTTGATAATATACATACATGTTCTTAAAAAGAGCAGTGTGTTTTTTTTAACGTGTCAGACCAGCTTTGATGCTGATACTATGCAAACATTTTTACAACAGCAACTTTTTTTTTCAGTCTGTGAGAACTGGAACAAAGAGAAGTGTATAGTGTGCTTTTTTTCTTTTTGTGATAATGGGTGGATGGAGAACTTTCTTGGTGCAGCTTTGCACGGTAGGCAGTTCTATTTCAAATGGGCAAAAAATCAGTTTTATGACCACTTTGCTCTTATTGCCTCTCTACCGCTTTCTCTAGGAATGCCCCAGCGGGGTTGTTAATGAAGACACCTTCAAAGAGATTTACTCGCAGTTCTTTCCACAGGGAGGTAAGTACAAATGTGGACCGGTGAATTCTACTCTCAGAATTATGCTTGCAGTCTTGAGTTTGGTTTAATCTTTCATGGCATGACTCTACATTTTTCATCTTTATGTCAGAGAATCAATACACAGTATGCAGTGCATGCGATTCTCAATACGTCCTAAAAATGAGCTACTTACGAATTATCAAATACCCTAGGGTTCACTCTTTAGCTTAATGCAAGCAGTATTACCGTGTGCTTGATACCACATCTCTCAAAGACGCGGTGCTTTCTAACTATGATGGGCGAGTCCTGGATATGCCACAAAGCTTTCACATGCATTATACGTCTCATTCTCCCAACTCTCAAAATTAGGACTCTCAAAATGGAATTATCCTCAATTTTTGGATCTGAAATCCAGGGCTTAGAGAAGCTAAATGTTTTGCTCAGAGTCACACATCCACTAAGTGGCAGATCTAGGTTAGAACCCAGATTTTTCTGTAACCTCATCTAATATTCTTTCTGCTCTTCCTCTCTCTTTCAGGAACTCTCCACTAGCACCCCTACCCCTGCATCTAAGAAAATTAATACCACCCTAGACATTATTTTAATTGGAAAGAAAACAAGGAACGCAAAATGATAATACATACCTGTTAGAGATGAGTGAGAGATATATTTGCCACTGGACCTTATAGTCTCTCCTTCAATCGCTCAGGAGGATGCCCAGCTCAAACTTGTCCTGCAGCCTGCTCTGTGTCCAGCTGTGCATTAGGTGCTGATGATGTAAGAGGGGTGAGATGTGGTACCTGCCCCACAGAACGTTAGAGTCTAGAGGAGCAGATGAACAATGTCAAAAAAAAAAATGTGAGGATACGGGTTAAAAATATAGTATTATAAAAGCACAACGTAGGCACAATGAGACAAGCTGAAGAACAGGGAGGAAATAAAAAAAGTCTATCCAGGTAAATTGAGCCTGAGCTGAAGCAGCCGCCTTTCATCACGTATCTAATGCGTGTCTGGCCTTGGCATGTGTTACCCGTCACCTCCCAACAACCCGAGTTATGGTTCTCCCTTTCTAATGAATGTGGAAACTAAGGTGCAGAGAAATTCATCCATTTCCTTGCCATCGTCTTTTCACTTCAATTCCACTTAAAAGATCCACCATCATCTGGTGCCAAAATAACTGCTGTGGTCTCTGAACTAAGTCTCCCTGATTCCAACGCTCTTGTCCACTCCCCAGCCATGCTGTATTTGCAACATGAGCCAGAGTAATCCTGGTAAAATGTAAGCCAGGTCGTCTCACTGCTCTGCACAGAATCTTCCATCCCCTCAGAGCGTAAGCCAAGGTCACCGTCTCCTGTTCTATCTCTGCCTCGTCCTTCACTGACCCTCCCCTTCACTCACCTCATTCCAGAGGTCCTGGCCTCTTGCCCTTCCTCCAGCACAGCAGTCCTGCTGCTGCCTCTGGGCCTTTGTTTTTTTATTTTATTTTTTATTTTTGGCCGTGCAGCATGTGGGATCTTAGTTCCCCACCCAGGGATTGAACCCACACACCCTGCAGTGGAAGCTTGGAGTCTTACCACTGGACCACCAGGGAAGTCCTATCTCTGGGCCTTTGAGTTCACTCGTTATTCTCTCTGCCTGGAATTATTTTCTCCCGAATATCCATCTCAATATCTCACCACCTCTGCTTTTATTCAAATGCCATCTTCTCAGTGAGGCTTCCTCTGGCCACCCTGGCTTAAATGACAACCCCTACATATCCCCCAGGCCTTTTCTTTATGTTTCTCTTTAGCTCTCAAGAGCATCTAATAATATATATTTCATTTGTTTGTGTTGTTGCTTACTGTCTCTTTTTCCACTAGAATGTCATCTCCAAGGGAACGGAAGTTTTTGTCTGCTTTGCTCACTGCTGTATCCACAGGTCGTGGAACAGTGAGTGACAAGTAGTTGCTCTAGATACTCACTGCAAAACAGGGTGAATGCATGGATGAACGAATGACATCCACCTCACCATGGGATAATATCTGTAAAAGGCACTTTGAATGTATACAACACTTAAATAATTGTTTCATACAAAAATTAGATTCACTTTTGGCTTTAGATATTTGATAGGTTGAATTTGAAATTGAAATTGAAAATTTCAGTTTTGGGCATGGATTATCAAATTAGAAAGTTTCACTTAAGATGGACTTTTCAAAGAATTAAATTAGAATTCGGAGAAAACACAGGGTGACCCACTATTACATGAATTTGGATACATCATAGGTGACAACTTCCCCAACCCCATCTCATTAATAACAGCCCACAGACAGGTATTGGTCATAGGGTCTGATGCCAGGATTGTAATGGACCCTTTGTCTGAATTGATAAGGAATTTAGAATATCATTTGTTTAACACATACTTCTAAATTATTAAAAACCATGGAATTTTTTAAAAGAATGATGTTTACTATAAACTAAGTGTCTGACAATATATTGATAGGCAATTAATATCCAAGCACTTAGCACAAATGGAGGGTGCAGTGGTTAAGAATCTGCCTGCCAATGCAGGGGACACGGGTTCAAGCCCTGGTCCGGGAAGATCCCACATGCCGCAGAGCAGCTAAGCCCGTGCACCACAAATACTGAGCCTGCGCTCTAGAGCCTGTGCTCTGCAACAAGAGAAGACACCGCAATGAGAAGCCCACACACCACAAGGAAGAGTAGCCCCGGCTCGCCGCAACTAGAGAAAGCCCGCACACAGCAACGAAAACCCAACAGAGCCAAAAATAAATAAGTAAATAAATAAAAATTTAAAAAAAAACCACTTAGCACAAATGGAAATCTTTTATTTTTTGATTATCTCAAATGAAAGTTATTACATGCTACAAATTGGATACAACTCCACATTAAAATTTTATCCTTATCTGAAAAATAACATTTCAACATTAGAGAACATCTACTTAAGGACAATCCTTTGCAAGGGATTCTTGTTACAAAGTCCAAAGGGATTTGTGGAAAGATCACTTTTGCACTCTTAAAAATTCATTGATTATTCCTGTTAATTGAATGCATAAATCTAAAAGCAGCCAGCATTACTGAAGGAAATGAAATATTTTTTAAAATGATGACTTGCAATTTTAAAAATTAATATCGCGCGTGCAAATCGTATCTTGCAGTGCCGCTAGAAAAGGGAAAATGTCCTAAGGAGGAATGTATTCTCCGATGGCAGGCAAATCCATGTTACGGCCATCCTCACATTTCTGTGGAGTCATTTATTTAGGTTGATGGCCTGAAAGCAACAGATGTCTCTCATTATGAGTCGTAACGATGATGGGTCCATAAGTCACAATGTCTCACAGTTTCCTTCAGGAAGGTTCTTTGTCTTATTGCCAGAACCTTCTGCAATTTGTACTGTGTCAGGCTCTTTAGTTTTCTCTACTTCTTAGCAAGATGGTTTACCAAGCACGGCTTGTTTGGAGTTCTGGATGTCAGCACAGCTGGACTGAACAGAATCTTCCTGTTTGTAAGGGATAAAGTATGTCTCCTATAAAACAAGCCGAGAGGAAATGGCTTGTTTGTGGCATTACCTGTATCATTACAGCAATGCTTTTCTTTTTTTTTTTTTCGGTACGTGGGCCTCTCACTGTTGTGGCCTCTCCCGTGGCGGAGCACAGGCTCCAGATGCGCAGGCTCAGCGGCCATGGCTCACGGGGCCCAGCCGCTCCGCGGCATGCGGGATCCTCCCAGACCGGGGCACAAACCCGTGTCCCCTGCATGGGCAGGCGGACTCTCAACCACTGTGCCACCAGGGAAGCCCAGCAATGCTTTTCAGTGCCACGTACAGGGGAAACCTTAGCTTAGAAACTCTTAGCTCACCAGACATTTTTAAAGCTCATGAAAATTGCAATTTCCTGGGCTACTCCTGCTTCTGTTGTAGGAATTTCGCATTTGCTTTGACTATACAAGGCACCTGATAAACAGCTACTCAAGGAACAAATCAATGAGCTTCAGTCAGAAGACTCTAAGTCAACAAATATTTATCGAACAATCACTGCGTTCAAGACACTTGAGGCACTTAGATGAGCTCTATGGACATAAAGGTTTAAATTTTTTTTCCAAATAACTCCACCCACTGAATACAGTCCTTCTCATGCGCAGACAATCTTTCTAGGAATTTTCGGGGTGATTTAGAGAGAACATACTTAACAGAGACGACCACTCATGTATGTGAACCTGCCTTACTGTAGTAACATTGCCATGAATTGTATATTCGAATGCATTAATCTAAGTCTGTACCTTTTGCTTGAACTCAGGTGAGAGTAGGGGATTTGTGGTGGGGAGAAAGAAATCAACCAGACTGATTTCAACCACAGACCTGGAACATGAGAATCAAGTGTATTTGTTTAAATATTCTGAAATGTATGTGTATCGATGGCCTTTTCAACCAAGGGATTAGTTGGTATCATCACTGTGCTCTGGTCATAACTGGGTTAAAGACACTGGACTAAGTCAAGAGTCCTGAGTTTACAGATAGACTCTCTGCCCCCACGAAAATGTGTGGCTCAAATAGCTTATTTCTCTGGGCCTCAGGTTGTTCCTTCACCAGATGTGGAACAGAAGAATCCTCATGTTTTCCTTCTGTTCTAACATCCTTTATTTCTAAGAGTTAGTGTTGGAATGTCTTGATTTCATTACCAACTCTACCGTTAACTAACTAGGTGACCATAACTACGTCCCTAACATTACCTACACCCACTGCCCGCCTTTGTTAAATGTAGATAAATAGCTAAATGGTATCCAAGATCACTTCCTATCTTAAGACTCCACAAATTTTGTCCCCTAACTGTAAAATTTCAACACTTAATTTTCAGCTTCACAAGTAAAATTACAGGAAACTGGGCAAAGTCATCGTATGATACTCAGTAACTTTTTGTTTTATGGAAGGAATTATGGTCAAAGAAGACTGTCAGCTCATGTGGGAAGAGCAGAAACCATTGCCATTTCTTTTGAGCCCTGGATTGTACTGAAATCTAGAATCCAGGATGCCAGTTCTTCATCCTTTTAGCAAATATTTACTGAGTATTTAAGAAGAGCACAGTCAGATGAAATCAGACCAAGATGGTTTTGTGGACAGTGTCCTTTTTCTCTACAGAATCCACCTCTGTGCCCAGTGAGACACTTCCAACGCCTTATCTCCTTCCTCTCACCCCATCAAAGCTAGTAGCATCATTCCCCTTCTTTAAAATCTTCCACTGTCTCCGGATGTCTACTGAAGAAATCCAAACTCTGTCAGAAACTCAGTACCATTCATGATATAATTGTACTGGTTTTCACTGAGCATGAAGTTCCATTAGGTTAGGACTTCAGTCACTTAGATACACAATTGAGAGTTCACAAAAAATAGAAATGTTTTCAGGTGAACTGTATTAATCTGTAAAAAAAAAAATTTGATCACATTTATTTAATGATGATAGCTAATAATTAGTGAACACTTAATATTTGCCTCGGACTGTTCTAAGAACTTTGGGTATAGTACCTCATTTAATCTCTTTATGATGACTCTCTGAAGTACATATTGTTATCATTTTGTAGCTGAGGAAACTGAGTCACAGAGAGGTTAAACAACACACCCAAGGTCACACGGTTAATAGTTGGTAGAGCTGAGATTCAAATTCGGGCAATCTGACTCCACTACTGTATTAGCAACCTCTCTCCGCCTGGTATATGTAGGTTAGAAAACTGGCTTCACTTCCAGGAAACTTGCCAAGGTACATTTAGAGGAAAAAGACGTCCTCTGAACCACATTAGGGAAAACCTTGAGAGTGTGTGTCCCATGTGTCAAGCTTTAAACTAGAACAACCTCATCTGAGAAGGATGGTAATTATTGTATGCCTACATTATCTTGTGTTTTAAGTTTTTAAAAGCTGCTAACATCGTTTGTTCTGAGCCATTTTTCATGGTGAGTTCTGCTTGCTAAGGTAAAGGCACTTACTCTTACTGTATAAATAAAGTAACAAGAGACCTGCTTAATGAAGCTCATTTTAAAATATGCAAAATCCCTTATTTTTTCTTCCCTGAAAATAAGTTTAGCATACCATCTGTCAGCTCATTTCTCCACAGGGCACTAAATAGTTCAAGAAGTCTATGTAAAAGTACTGTTGAGAGCAAAACAACTTTGCAAATAGAAATAGACTGACAATTCTTGATAATTCTATATGGAACTTCCCAACAATCTCACTAAATTGATTGTAGTCAAAACCCTGGTTTCATACCCCAAAGGCCTTCTTCCTGTGACCAGTAAACACAAGATAGACATCCACTCTACAAACAATGGTTTTACATACTGTTAAGGCCCAGTTGTGGTGCCTGTTTGGCTCATTGTAAACAGTGTTATTAATTCATACGTTTAAAAATAAGTGGTTCCTCACGTCATATTTCAAGATAAGAGGTGAAAGAAAGTGCCACCACCATTTTGAGAAACTGAGTATACAATTTGCCTTGTGAAATATATGGCCTGCCACAGAGTTAACCATTGGGGTGAAGCATTCAGGGAAGACAGTCCATACAGAGGCCATGGATGCTTGAGAGCTAGGAGAGAAGTTTGCATGACCTCTGACCTCCCTTATTTGGGGAGAGCCATTCTCTACTCCTGCTTCTATGACTTACTTTCTTGACAGTTTCAAAAAGCAATTCATAAAGTAAAAGGCGAACAGAAGTTTTGCTAAATCCCAGTAAAAATAAAGGTTAAAAGTTATAAAATAGAAATAGATGAGGTTTTAAAAAGAAGATATAAGGCTAGAGCCAATGAGCTAAAAGGTTATAATATTTTAATATAAAAAAGGTTACAATAAAAGGCTAAAACCCATGAGATGAAACATTTAAAAGAATCACATAAATTTGATCAAGGGTCAAGCACAGAAGCACTTAAAAATGAAAACTGTGCACTAAGAAAACAATAAGAAAAATACATATACTTTAAAAATATAAAGGCAGAAATTTCAGAGATTAGGGAGACAAAGGAGAAAAATGGAAGGAAAGAAAAATTAGAGGGAAATGACCTACTTGAAGCAAACTCAGAGGAAGTGTTAGATTTCAGAGAACTTCAGTTATCATTAGGTACCATCGTATGGCACTGGGACAAGAGAGCTGTCCAAAGCTGTCTACCATTGCCCAGAACCTCTAATCCCATCCAGGACCCAGGCAAAGCAGAAGCTCCTCACTGCTTTCAACTGGGAACCTTTAGGACCACACAATCCACTTTCAACATGGCCTCAGAAACTTCCCAAATCACCCTGGTTTCCACTTCATCAGGCAGCCTTACTGGCTATGGGCTAGCTTAGCTTCTTGGTCAGAAAGACCTAAGTTATATTCCACTCTACTCCTTACGGACTGTGTGACTTTGGGCAAGTTTCTCAACTTCTCTGAGTCCTGATATCCTTATCTGGGTTGTAAAATGATGAACAAACTAATAATAACAGCATCAATAATAGCAATTCATCTGTGCCTCATTATTAGTATTTTTATTATTTTACTTCTTCTAGAGATAGTCCCTGCCAAGCACTATGCAATTTCCAGATGCGTCTTGTTAATCCTCACACCCACCTATGGTAACATTATTCATCCCAGGGTCAGTAACATCACCCAAGACTCCCATGTGTTCAGAGCATTTCCAGCCAAAAACTTAGAGAGCTTCTGTCACCAATGGCCTCTGTAGGTAACTCACACCTATGAATCTCAAATTACAATCCTCTGTGGAGAGAAGGTGGGCAGCTGAGAAGAAAGCACAAGTCAAAGGAGGTAGAGTAAATTTTCCTGGATAGAAAGAGGCTTGGGACATGCTATACAAATCCTTTGTAGCATATTGAAATGCTAACTTATTATTTTATTTTCAACATTTCAGACTCAACAACATACGCACATTTTCTGTTCAATGCATTTGATACGGACCACAATGGAGCTGTAAGTTTTGAGGTAAGTCTTAGATTTTTTTTTTTTTTTTAATATGCTTTGACTTTAGACACATTGAAAGGGATTTAGTGCTTCTAAGGTGAAAATTTGAGTTTGGTGGTGTAATTTTTTTTTTGCTTTTTGAGCCTTTTATTCCTTTATTATTATTATTATTGTAATAAGAACACTCAACAAGAGTAGGCATCCTTGCCCTGCTCCTAATCCTAGAAAGAAAGGTTTCTGTTTTTCTCCACTGAGTGTGATGTTAGCTATGGCCTTTTCATGTATGGCCTTTATTATGTAGAGGTACTTTCCTTCTATTCCTAGTTGACAGTATATATCATGAAAGGGTATTGATTTGTCAATAGATGCTTTTTCTGCATCTATTGAGATGATCGTATGATTTGTACCCTTAATTCTGTCAGTGTGGTATATCACATTAATTGATTTTCATATGTTGATTCAGCTTTCCATCCCAGGGATAAATTCTACTTGATCATGGTGCAATGATCTTTTTAATGTCCTGTTGGATTTGGTTTACTAGTGTTTTGTTGAGGATTTTTGCATCTATGTTTATCAGGAATATTGGCCTGTAGTTTTCTTGTGATGTCTTTGTCTGGCTTTGGCACCAGGGTAATGCTGACCTCATTTGGAAGTATTCCTTCCACATCAATTCTTTGAAAGAGTTTGAAAAGCATTGGTGTTAATTCTTTAAATGTTTGGAAGAATTCACCAGTGAAGACATCTGCTGCTGGGCTTTTCTTTGTTGGGAGGTTTTTGATTACTGAGTCAATCTCCTAGTTATAGGTCTGTTCAGACTTTCTGTTTCTTCATGATTCAATCTTGGTAAGTTGTGTGTGTGTATCTAGGAATTTATCCACTTTTTTTTTAGGTTATCCAATCTGTGGGCACAGAATTTTTCATAGTAGTCTCTTATGATTCTTTTTATTTCTGTAACATCAGTTACAATATTTCCTCTTTCAGTTCTGATTTATTTATTTATTTGAGTCTTCTTTTTTTCTTAGTCCAGCTAAGGGTTTGTCAATTTTGTCTGTCTTTTCAAAACACCAACTCTTGGTTTCATTGATTTTTTTTTCTATTGTTTTTCTATTCTCTATTTTATTTATTTCTGCTCTAATTTTTGTTGTCTCCTTTTTCTAATTTAAGCTTAGTTTGTGCTTTCTCTGTCTCTTTGAGGGATAAAGTTACATTGCTTGTTTGAGACATCTCTCCTTTTTTGATGTAGGCATCTATTGTTATAAATTTCTCTCTTAGTACTGCCTGATAATTTTTGAGGAGAGGAAAGAAAAAGCCTAAGAACAGTTACTTTCCCTCATTGTATTGTCAAGAAGCTGCTCTTATCTTTCAAAATAAGTGCGAATGACAGCACACATTGAGTTTGCTTTCTAGTACTTTCTATATGTTTATACAAGAAAAGTGCATTTTCCCAACTGCATGACAGCAAACCCAGAAAGCAAACAATTTAATTAGTATTTACTGGCATCCACTGTGGGCCTGTTACTGTGGTAGGCCTTGGAAATACAAAGCTGATAAAAACCCTGCTCTCGAAGGTCCGTAAGTGAGAGATAGAAGAAAGAAATTAAATATAACAAAATGCTACATTCACCACACTGACAATTTTATAAGGAAATCCCTTTTCAAATTATGTACTTCAAGTGATTTGTATTTAATTTTGTTCATAAAATACTACATGTAAGCATCAGTAAGATGAAATATTTCCCGAGTATTCACATAGCTAAATACATTATTTATTATAAGAGAATAATAATAAATAAAATACATTTTATTTATATTTATTTATATATTTATTACACTTACTTATATATTATGTATTATTTTGTTTTATTATGTATATTTTATTTATATTACATGGGTAGAATGTGTAAATCATCTATTTGCTTATATTCTGAATGGCTGTGCTTTGTCTCTAGGGAGTAGAATTATTATCACTCTTTAATATATGTGTGATATTTTGATTTATAATAAGAAATATATATCCAAGAAAAGAAATATATATTTGGTCTTAGTCCCCAGTTTCTGACAAAGAGCTCCTAAAACATTGGGTTTTAAGTGAGGAGAACAACAAAGATGTCTTTTGTTAACGTTAATGAGGTGAATTTTGAACCTCAGCTAGAGGTGGGGGCTGGTTGCCAGGAGAACCAACCACTTGATTATAGAGAGTTGGAACTTTCAGTCCCTCCGTCCTGTCCTCCTGAGAGGGGAGAGGAGCTAGAGACTGAGTTCAATCACCAATGGCCGATGATTTAATTAATCATGCCTCTGTAATGAAGCCTCCTTAAAAACCCAAAAGGACAGGATTCAGAGAGCTTCCCAGTTGGTGAACACCTGGAGATTTAGGGAGAGCTGGGGGCTCTGAGAGGGCATGGAAGCTCAAGCCCTTTCCCCATGCCTTGCTCTGTGCATCTCTTCCACTTGGATGTTCCTGAGATATATCCTCTTACAAAAAACAAATAATCTAGTAAGTAAATGTTTCTCTGAGTTCTGTGAGCTGCTCTAGCAAAGTCATTGAACCCTAGAAAAGGTTTGTTGGAACCTCCAATATGTAACCCATTGGTCAGAAGCACAGGTGACAACCTATACTTGCAAGTAGCATCTGAAGCTGGGGGCTGGGAGGGGGCAATGATGTAGTATCTGGCTCTGTCTCCAGGTAGAAAGTATCAGCGTTAAGTTCAATTATAAGACACACATCTGGTGTTGGAGATAACTTGATGGTGTGAGGAAATCCCCACTCACACACTGGAATTGGGGGCAGAATTGTCACTGTTTATAATGGGAACCAGATAATTTAGAGGGTATGCATATTTAGGATTGGGAAGGGTGCATCTTACACGAGCAGAAATTTCAGTGAGTGCCAGGATAAAGGAAAGCAGATGATGGTGTGGAATCAACAAGGAAGGGCACTGGTGGGGCTGTATCAGGGAAGCCTGCCCATGGACTTGATGAACTAGGTCTGAAGGACAAGCCGGAGATGCTCAAGAGAATAATGGCTCAGGATGGGAAGCAGTGGGAGTGAGGCAGAGGCCTGGGAATGAAGAGAAAGCATTTGTAAACCACCTAGAAGGTGGAATACAAAAGAGGAGGGTGACAGGAAAACTGTGTAAGGAGGCGGAGGACAGATCCTCACACATCTGAGGCAGGATGCTAGGGAGGCTGAATCATCTTGCAGGAGGTGAGGCGCCCTTGGAGAATTTTCAGCGGGGAAGTTAAGGTATCAGGGCTGTGTTCCTAGAAACAAGTCCATTTAGCAGCTATTTATCCAAGAGTCCAGACAGGAGCTGATGTCAGCCCGAACTACAGTTAAGGCATTGGAGAGGAGGAGACAAGTTCAAGAGATATTAAAATTAAATTGGTAGACTTACATTTCAACACTTTGTGGAGTCAGGATGACAAAAGGAAGGTGCAGCCTGCTGAGAGGTCATTCAGTTTGGCCCTGGGGCAGAGTGACCAGGGCAGCAAAGTGCTTCCTCACACATACTAGATGCTCATAGAGATTGAGCGCTACTAAAATGAAGATTCTGGGCCAGGAAACTCAATGTGTCATCTCACAACTTAACCAAGAAATATCACCGGGAAAATAGGAGGAGAAGCTGGCAGTGGTCAAGGCCAGGGCAGTTGGGTTGACTCCGATGTGGCGGCAGCACTTAGTGGGGAAGACGTGAGATTGTCATAGGTACCAGTCCCCTGTAATGTTTCTTCCGATTTGGCAGCCTATGAACAATATTGTATTAGTGTCTGCTGCACCGGCCTTAGTTTAGCCATAACATAAAAGTCAAACATTCCAGTTCACCTAATACAATCTCTCATAGCTAGTTTGAGTAAGACAAAGACTGCTAGTGATTTCATTACTTGAACTTACTTAATGTATCAGAAACGTTCCATCAATTACTTATAGCACATTGTATCCAATTTCACATGTAAATTTAGTCTGGTGTTAATGATATGGAACCATGCCTAATGTCGCTATTGTAATACGTAATATTCGTCACAGTAATTGTGATGAATGCTGGTTAAAATTTGGGAAATTAGTTATAATGGCTATATACTATAAGCATGTTGGTAAAAAAATTGTTTTCTTTAAAGACAAACCAATGGTTAAATTAATAAATGTTAAATCAAAATTAAAACTAAGTTATTGTAGTTATGTTTCTCAATTGATTGAAAAGTCTCTAGAAAACAGAAATGATTAGGCAGTGAACATATTTGGGGTAACAATAGCATCTTGGGAGGCACAGCAGAGACCATCCTGATTCTGAGATAAAGGGAAATGGAAGTTTCCTACTTAATTTGCTTAATTCCAAAGGGTAGAGTGAGTAAGACAGGAGGGGCCCTGGATCCAGATATGACTGGATCTAACACCCCTTCACCACCAAGTGGCTGTGAGACCCTGGGCTGAGTAGTTCAACCCTCTGGGCTTAGTGTTCATCTCTGCGAATCATCAGCAAGCAAAGCTACTTCACAGGGTAAAGGAAGGACGACAAAGTGATGTCAGTTAGGGGCTTGGCTGAGTACCCGGCACCAAATATGTCCTCAGTCTTTATTAGATGTTAACCACCGTGGTTTCTACAAGGGAGCTTTTTCTAATGAAGCCGGTTAAGAATGACATTGGTCATCTTATCACACAGTGATCTTATAACACTGAAAACATCCAAGCACAGGCCAGATGATTGCTCTGTGATGCTGTGAAAGATTGCTCTGCATCTGATTATAAAACAAGCACTTAATGTGTGTCAATCACTGTCCTAAGTGTGTAAAAATAACATTAACAATAGTAATAGCTACACACAATAACACCAGCTGACCCTTGTTTAGCACTCCTTATGAGTCAGGCATTGGGCTGAATGAATTACATATAGTAACTTGTCATTTTAGCAAATGAGGAAAGAGATTCACAGAAGTTAAGCAACCTGCCCAAGGTCACACAGCTAGAAAGTAGGAGAGCCAGGATTCAAACCCAAGCAGTCTGGCCCAGAATGCATCTCTTAGCAACTGTGCTATCCTGCCGGTGAGGAATATGTAGGTCCCCAGTCCCTCATCTGAAGTCCTTGGAACCAGCTGAGTTTCATTCAGAGTCTTGCAGATTTTAGAAACGTAATGCTGTGCCTATACTCTATATTATTTAATGTCTCCTGCAGGGTCTGCAGTATGCTATAATCAAGGGTGTAACATTTGTTCAGTAAAACTATGATAAACAATAAATATGGCAGAGAGCACTACTGATCCAATGTCCATGTGCTCTGCTCTATGATCACATGATTAGGCCGTATTCCCAGCCTCTCCTGCAGCTAGGTGGGACCAGGACTGAGTTTTGACCACTGGGAGATTAGTGGAAGTGACCACATCTCCTTCCTCTGTCTTCCCATCTATGGAGACTGTGAGGTTACATATTTCAGTTTGCCTTCCAGCAAAGTAGAAGGCTGGATCTCTGAATGACTACATGGAACAGAACCCCAGCCCCACTCGTATTTCACTGTGTGTGAGTGGTAAATAAGCTTATACTGTGTCAAGCTACTATGATTTGGAAGTATTAAAATAGCTTTTAGTGTCTTCTGATTAACGTGATCGATGGACAGATAATGGATAGTAGATGATAAAGGATAGAGATGATAGATAGATGATAGATAGATAGATAGATATTAGAATACTTTCATGCCATTTCAGTTCAGGTTTTGGCATGAGTTTTGGCACCAAAATTCACCACCTCCCCTGTCTTCCCGGTAAAGGTTTTTCTTTTTCAGTTTACAAAAGAATTTTTGGATGGGGGTGGTAAGTTGCAGATAAAAAATAAAGGACATGTATTACTTGCCACATGTTAGAGATGAGGAATTACAAACTTAGGTTAAGTGACTTGTCCAAAGTCATATAGTTAGTAAATGGAAGAACGAGGATTGAACCTCAGCTCTACCTAAGTCTCTAAAACCTATTGGTTTTAACCAGGGGTCGTCAAACTTTTCTGTAAAGGACCAAACTGTAAATATTTTTGGCTTTGCAGGCCATATAGTCTTCATTCTACCACTTCAGTTCTGCTGTTGTAGACAAAAGCAACCACAGACAAATCCGAAATAAGTGACCATGGCTGTGTTTCAATAAAGCTCTATTAACAAAAACACATGGTGGGCCGTATTTGAGCCCTGGACCATAGTTTTCCAACCTCCACTCTTAACCCTCACAATAGATTGCCTCCTGCAGAGGGAGATACTGAGGCACTATGTTTGCTGGAAGACATCTGAGATGGTCTTCTATGATTTGATTACTGAGTATTATCACCAGTGTTTACAATTACCACTCAGTAATTCATCCCACGCACTGATTACTGAATGACCCAACTGCTGACTGCAAAAGCAACCCTGAACTTTTACCACCGTTTCAACAGTTACCTTTTCTAGAATATTACCACCATCAGAGCAGTGCACCCCTCTGAGCACATCCCTAATGGCAAGTTTACTTGAACTGTTGTCTGAAGATGTACTTTTCCTTTGGAACAATTCTGGAATAGCTATCCCTGCTTACTACAGGTAACTGATGATTGACAGCAGGACTGCCGCAGTCCAGAGCTTCAAGAAAACACCATTCACTGACAATTCAATTATGACAGAATGAAATGTGAGTGGTACCCTGGGAGGCATTATAAAGCCCCCAAAATAATCCCTTTGTCATTCACAGTGATGAGAAAAAATGGTTTTTTTCTCCCCAGATATCAATTATGGTTACAGGAAAACTTTCCTTCTAGGATGAGTCATTTTTGTCAAGTTAAATAGCTATTTTCTTTTGAGATGTCAGGCATCAAGGGGAATTATTTAGGCAATGTTACCAATAGGTATAGAATTCCATTTTGTCAGATTAAATCATTAAGTTTTATTATATCTCTCAACACACACACACACACACACACACACACACACACACACACTTACACATCCTGTCCACATAATTCTCCTCTTCTTTTCTTGTGCCCGTTCCAGGAGCTTTGCTCTTTGGCGAAGTAAAGGGAAAGGTAGCTGAGATGTCCTTTCATTTCGTTCCTGCATTTAACAAATATTTTTTGGACTTCCCTGGTGGGCCAGTGGTTAAGACAACGCGCTTCCACTGCGCGGGTGCGGTTTCGATCCCTGGTCTGGGAACTAAGATCCCATATGCGGCACGGGGCGGCAAAAAATAAATTAAAAAAATATATATATATATTCAAGGTGCTGGGGATACAACAGTGAACAAAAGACACCAATTTGTCCTTATGGAGCTGACATTCCCCCATTTTCATGACTAATTTTTGTAGAATCCAACAATTCTTGCCACAAAGGTTCTTTAACCTGGGCCTCACCCATGCATTTCTATTGATTCCCAAGGACTGCGGCCATGCTGCATGTGTCCTAGTTTTTGCTTGTCATCCTGTCCTTCTGGCCTGCTCTGTCCTTATAGTCTTGCTGTGGGGTATCCAGCTCCTCCAGCCATGGCTGCCCTTGTCCACATTCCTGTGGCCTCCAAGGGCAAGTTCTTTGAATCCCTCTTATCATACACTGAAATGTTTAATGAAAGTTGGGGTAGCAGATGATTATTACAAGAGAGACAAGAGAAAAAGCATCCAATAAATATCTCTATCTGCTTCAAAAGTCTGAAGGTTAGGTCATCTTTTTTTAAATCATCTTTTAAATAAACTTTTTATTTTAGACCAGTTTTACATTTACAGAAAAACTGCAAAGATAGTACAGAGAGTTCCCATACACCTCACACCCAGTTTCCTGTTATTCACATCACGCATTAATATGGTAAACTTGTTACAATTAATGGACTAATGTTGATACATTATTATTAACTAAAGTCCATGCTTTATTCCGATTCTCTTAGTTTTTACTAAAAGCCTTTCTTCTGTTCCAGAATTCTATTAGGATCTTACATTACCTTCACTCACCATGTCTCCTTAAGCTCCTTTTGGCTGTGACAGTTTCTCAAATTGTCCTTGTTTTGATAACCTTGACAGTTTTGAGGAGTTTTGGTCAGGTGTTTTGCAGAATGTCCCTCAGTTGGGATTTGTTTGATGTTTTTTCTAATGATTGGAATAGGGATATGTGTTTTGAGGAGGAAGACCACAGAGGTAAGGTGCTTTTATTATTATATAACAAGAGGCTATAGTATCAACATGATTTATGACAGTTTGATGTAAACCTTGATCACCTGGTCGAAGCAGTGCTGGTAATTTCTTTACTGTAAAGTTACTTTTATCCCTCTTTCCAAACCATACTCTTTGGAAGGAAGTTATGCACAGATCACACTTACAGATTGGGAGTTATGCTTCGTCTCCTTAAGGGTAGAGTATACATATAGTTGATTTGGAATTCTTCTGTTCCAAAGAAGAGAAGGATTTGTCTCTTCTCCTCCATTTATGAATGTATTCCACCAGTGATTCATATCGGTGTGGACTAATGGACATATATTTTATACTTGAGTTATAGTTCAATATCTTATCTTTTTGCTTAAATTGTTCCAGCTGGGCCACTGGAAGCTCTTTCAGTTGGCTTCAACATGGCCCCATCATTGTGGTTGTTTATTTTTTTGTTTTGCTTTGTTTCTTTCTTTGCTCATTCCTTACTTTCGGACACTACAAGATGCTCCAGCCTCATCTTCTATTTTTTCTGACCCAGTCCTAGAATTTTTCAGTCTCCTCTTTTAACACTCCAATCTCCAAGGAGGTGCCAGAAATCTCATCTGAAAGAGCACATGCTTGTGAGTCAGAAGGCTCAATCCAAACTCTACCACTTCTAGCTGGGATACCTGGGGCAGGTTCCTCAATCTCTCTGCGCTTGAATTTCCTCAATGTAAAATGGAAATAATGAGGATAGATACCTCACAAGCTCGTTGTCAGATTAAATGATGAATCTTAAGAGTTTAGAAAATGGTCTGGCACAATTACTATGCTCAGTAATGTTACTGATCCTGTATAACAACTGGTCAGTCTCAGAAAACTGGTATCAATGTCTCTCTGTCTCTGTCTCTCTCTCTCTTGCTTACTCTCTTTTCTTCTGTTTCCTGGGCATCTAACTGTTGGGATTCTTCTTCAGCTGATCTTATCTTCTTATCCTGTTCCTAGTCACACATGTGTTCACATACTGACTCACTTTCCCTTTTAAAAAGCTAAGGCCATTTTCTAATTCATTTATGCATGTCATTTCATGGCAAGAATTATGAATTCCTGGTACCTCCAAATGTTCTACAAATGTTATTAGTAAAATTGCAATCACTGTGAGTCACTGTTTCATATCACCCTACAATTATGTCCTATAGTATCAGAAAAAAGAGATGTAGCATTTGTTTATATCATACTTTTCTGTGTAACCACAGCCCATTGCTTCAGTTCTAGACAAAATGAGAGCCTGGGCTTTGAGTCAGAGTTCTGGGTTCAGTTTCCAGCTCTAATTCTCATTGGCTGCATCCCTTGCCTCAATCACGTATTTTCTCTGAGCCTCCATCTTTAATATAAGGACGACAATACCTATTCGCTATGGTTATGTGAGGCTGACATAAAGTAATGCATAGAAATTGCCTAATACCAAGCCCCACACACATCGATAAACCGTCCTCATTACTACTAATAAATTTCAGTGTTCCCAGAGCCCTTTAACCCAGAAATTCCACATCTTTCCTTAGGAAATAAGTCAGAATGATGGGAAATAGTTGGAGAAAAGTATTTACTACAGCGTCATGTACAATAAAGAAAAATTTAAATTAATACACATATATACCAATAAGAAAGAATGGTTAAATAAATTAGAATATATTCATAAGACAAAGCAGTGTTTCACACTCGAGATTGCAATGATTAGCAGGTGGTAAAATTGATTTAGACATTAATGACAAGAGTACTAAAAAATTAATAGAAGAGAAATGGAAATGGACTAATAACTTTAGTTTCTGGTGTATGATTTTGTGTGTGTGTGTGTATGTGTGTGTGCTTGCTTAAGTACTAGGCTGCCATTTAAATTGTAATTCTTATTGTGGTTTGGGGTCCAAAGTGTCCAGAATTCATTGTGCTAGTATTATTAGATTAGACCATATGAAACTATCTTATGAAATTCTTGGCAAATATGATAAAAAATATGGGCAATTTCATACGGTTAAACCTACTTTGTAGTTATTTAAATGATGTCACAGTGAATTGTCAGTGATATTGGAAAATGCTTGTAATTTAAGTGATATAAACATAATTTTGTATATAATATATGGCTTGTACTATAAGTATATGCCAAAGTATGCACTAAAAAAGAGTGGGAATATTCAGTGTGAACAGGTGATAGGATTATGTGTGACTGCAACTTTCTTCTATAGTTTTCTGTATTTTTTACCTACATCAAGCATGATATTTACATATACATTTATTATATATTTGTGATTTTATTTATTTATTATTTAATTTTTAATGGCCTTCAGGGAGATCAAACCACTTTCCTCTAGCTTAATGTGGCTGTTTTCATCTTTTAAGATATTAAATTACCTAACTAGAATGGTATATCAATCAAGGTAAGTATTTTATCTCTTTCGCCTGATAAAATTAGGCTACAAATCTTGGGAAATATACATTCTTCTATTTTAGACATGTTGATACCTTTTATTAGTTCCAAACAAATGCAAACTTTAGGTAGTACCTGAAATTGTATCCTTCAGCCACTATGGAAGTTTAACTCCAGTCAAGGGAGGTCATATCAGAGAAAATAAACAACTTTAAAAATGTTCCTAAAGGGCTTCCCTGGTGGCGCAGTGGTTGAGAGTCCGCCTGCCGATGCAGGGGACATGGGTTCGTGCCCCGGTTCGGGAAGATCCCACATGCCGCGGCAGCGGCTGGGCCCGTGAGCCATGGCCGCTGAGCCTGTGCTCCACAACGGGAGAGGCCACAGCAGTGAGAGGCCCGAGTATCGCAAAAAAAAAAAAAAAAAAAAAAAAAAAATGTTCCTAAAAATGTAAAAGCAAGCATAAAGTAAGAAATATACTAAACACATGTATGACTTTCCAGGCCTTACCTGGGTCCAGTCATGTATACCATCCAGATGGTCTCAATTACACATGCTCTCTCAAGGCTGGGTCTTTGATGCAGCTCCTAGTGTGGGAATGGTGGGCAGAATGTATGTAACCAGCACTAAGGCACCAATAAATGCCTGGTTGATAAATAGAGCTAACTATAGAACAAGACTAGGTTATTATAGGGTCATTTCTCTATGCCTTTTTCCTTCTATTGCCTTTATCATAAGATATTAGAAACCAGAATTCAGTACCAATCCCCATCTATCAGTTTTGTACATTAGGGAACAGATGTAACCTTTCACAGACAAAAGTAAGGTGATTGTGAAAAGTACTCTTGAGAGTTGTTTGTTTTTTTTTAGCCTTGTAACTCCTGCTTGACAGATTTCAATTACCATTCAGAAAAGCATGGAGCAAGAACAGTACAAGATACCTTGAGTCTTTCATTTTCCTTTTGCACAAATAGTTATTTCCTGTTCTGAAATAACTGTTTATTGATATCATCCTGCAAGATGGTATATTAAAAGAGAGAGGCGTGTTCAAGGTTCATAGCTATCTTTCAATGTATGCAGTTTCAGGATACATAGTATTTAAGAGAAAGATGGGAATTAGATGTCAGCTTGTGAATCAGGGTACTTTTGTTCACAAATAATAGAAAATCATACACTAACAAAAACAATATAACTGTATTGGCGAATAAGAAGTCCAGGGGCTTCCCTGGTGGCGCAGTGGTTAAGAATCTGCCTGCCAATGCAGGGGACACGGGTTCGATCCCTGGTCTGGGAAGATCCCACATGCTGCGGAGCAACTAAGCCCACAAGCCACAACTACTGAGCCTGCGCTCTAGAGCCTGCGGGCCACAACTACTGAGCCCATGTGCTACAACTACTGAAGCCCGTGTGCCTAGAGCCCATGCTCCACAACAAGAGAAGCCACTGCAGTAAGAAGCCCGCGCACCGCAACGAAGAGTAGCCCCCACTCACCGCGACTAGAGAAAGCCCATGCGCAGCAACAAAGACCCAATGCAGCCAAAAAGAAATAAATAAAATAAATAAATTTAAAAAAAAAAAAGAAAAAAAAGAATAAGAAGTCCAGAGATAGGTCTGGCTGCAACCTAAGAGTGGGCTCCCTCACGGTTACAAGAAGATGCCAGCAGCTCCTGAGCTCCAGGCTTGATTTTTCCCCAGGCAGGAAAGAAAAAGCATCTCTGTCATACCCCTTCCTAGCAGAAGTCCTGAAAATCACTGATGTAGACTGGGTTCAGTTGCAGGCCAACCACAGATCCAATTGCCTTGACCAAAGGAATAAAAGGTGCTTCCTGATTTTGCCCAGGTCATGGCTCCATCACTAGAGCCACAGATGGAGTGCGCTTCCACAGAACTGGATGGAGCACCAAATGGAAACAGGGGCCAACTAGGGAGGCAAACAACAAAAGTCCACACATGACTTTAAATCTCCCATTGTTGCTCTGGCCTATTCTGCTTGGTGATGGGGCCAATGCCAGTGATGATTCTTGCAGGCCAGTGGTTCTCGAAGTGTAATCCCTGGACCAGCAGTATCAGCATCTCCTTGGAATTTATTAGAAATGTAAATTCTTGAGCCACACCCCAGACCTAATGAATCAGGAACTCTGGGGTGGGACCCAGCAAGCTGTTTTAGCAAGCCCTCCAGGTGATTCTGCAGCAATCTACATCTTGAAAACCAATGCTCTAAGCATATCTTCATGGATGTTGTGTCCAGCCTCTCTTTCCAGCTAAAGGCATATAACTATTACTTTGTGATATGAAGTGACAGGTAAGGATTATATTGATAACCATCCACCTCATCTGGCTTTTCAAAATTGTCCAGCAATCCGTCTCTGGTAAGCCTACCTTCCCATGCTCTGCAGTGACTATTTTATACCTTCCAAAAAAGCCAAAGCTTATATAGTTTGCAAGTTGTATACTACACAACTCCAAGGAGGGTCATTACCTCTTAATTACAGTATATTATATACTACAGGTTTACCATTTGTTACAACAATTTTCCAGCAGATGGCAGAAAAATATTTTGAGGGAGCTGCAGCTTCCTGTAATTTGCACAAGTCACCTTATTGTCCAGGAGCAGGGCTGTCTCCTTCTCTCTCCTCAAACCTTCAGTTCTTATCCTTTCCACCATGTCCTTCACTCCCAAGCAGACAACACCCATTAAAGGTCTCAGATGAGGATTCGTTCATCTTCCCACCTCTTCTCAGCTGTGGGCATCTGCATGGTGTTCTGCTTCCTTCTGTATTAGCTGAGGAAATGTGCCTCCTCTCTTCCCAGGGCAGACCATCTCCATCTCTCCCACCATCACAGGAGTAGTCCACTTCTCTCTCTCTCTCTCTCTCTCTCTCTCTCTGTCTTTTTCTCTCTCTCACACACACGCATCTTTACTATTTTCCTCTTTTTAGATTCGTCCCTTCAGTGTTCAAAGTGCTCATCTTCAAAACTCTCTTCTGTGGTCCTGTCCTCCTCTTCAGATATAGCCCTGTCCCTCTGTCTTCACATGCAGCCATGGTTGGTGAATTTTCTAACAGTCTCTATCACTCTTTGCTCCCTCCCCTCCACTGAAGCTTCTCCCTTTAGTCACTGGTGACCTCCACGTTGCTGACTCACTAAGCTCTTTTCATTCCCCAGCAGATTGGTATCAAGATGAACCATCCTTTCCTAGTGAAATGCTTTCTTCTCTTGACCTCTCTTACCTTCTGAGAAACTTATTTTCAAGATTCGTTGCCTGCGTCTCTTTTCTCTGCCTACTAAGGAATTCTTGTGGCCTCCTTTATAACAGCAACAGAAGGATTAAAATACCTAGAAATAAATATAACTAAGAAATGTGAAAGAACAACTTGGAAAAAACAAAAGGCCTTAAAATGTATTAGAGTTTGGTGTGCTGAATAAAGACCCACCAAAAATGTCCACATCTTAATGTCCGGACGTAGGATGTGTTATCTTTCATGGTAAAGGAGGTTTTCTGCAGGTGTGATTAAGGATCTTGAGATGGGGAGATCACCTTGGATTATCTGGATGGGCCCAATGTAATCCCAAGGGTCCCTGTAAGAGGGAGGCAGGAAGATCAGGGTAGCAAAGAGGAGATACTACAACAGGAGGTTGGACTACTGTGTTTTGAAGATGGAGGAAAGGGCCACAAGCCAATCAATGCAAGTGGCCTCTAGAAGCTGAAAAAACCAAGAGAACAAATTCTATCCCTAGATCCACTGGGGAGACTGCAGCTCTGCCTCCAACTGATTTCAGCCCAGTAAAACCCATTTCAGACTTCTGATTTACAGATCTGGAGGATAATAAACAAGTATTGTTTTAATCCTCCAAATCTGTGGTAGTTTGTTATAGCAGCAAGAGGAAACTACATACTCAATGACAAAATTGACCTGGACAAGGGAAAGGTTTCTTATTGTCTTGAATAGGAAGACTCATCAACATGTAGTTGTCAGTCCTGCCCAAGTTGATCTGTAAATTTACCTCCAGCTCAATAAACATCCCAATAGGGGTCAGGTGGAATACTTAAATAAGGAAAATGGAAAGAAAATAGCTGAAAAGAAGGGTTGAGAGGAAACAGCCCTTACAGCTATTAAAATTATTAAAATGTTTTAATAATTAAAACAATGTAGTAGAGGTGCTTAGATAAACAGATATACTATGAAATAAAACATAAGTTCCAGAAATATAAATACATAAAAGAATTAAGGATATGATAAATCTTGCATCTCAAATCAGTGGGTAACAAATAATATTGTGAAACCAGACAGCTATCTAAAAACATTGGGTAAATTCCAAATGGAATAAAGCTTTAAATGTAAAAACGTAAACCTTAAAAGTTCTGGAACAAAAACATGGGAGTATCCTTTTATAACTTCAGAATGGGAGAGGTCTTTTCAATATGACAGATACCAAAAAATATAAAGTAAAAGGCTGACAAAATCTAGAATATAAAGATAAAAAGATGCCTACTTCACAAAAATCAACATAATAAAAATTGAAAGAAATGATAAACTGGGAAACAATACTTGAAGATATATCCCAGACAAGGGCTAATTTTCACTAATATGTAAAGAGTTCCTATAATCAAGACATTTGGAAAAAATGCTCAAATTTATTCATAATAAATACAAATTTTAAGTAATCTAAGAAATATTAACCTTTAAGATTGAAAAAGATAAAAATTTGATGGCATATAGTATTGACAAGCTATACTATTCTCATATACAGATTTTGAGAGGGAAATTTGGGGGGAAATTTGAAAATAACTATAAAATTTACCAACGTTCAAATCCTTTGACCCAGCAATTCCACTTCTAGGAACTCATCCTACAGATATACTTGTTCAAAATGTAAGTTATGTATGTATAAGGTCACTCTTTGTGGCTTTGTTTTTAATAAGATTGGAAATCTTTAAATATTCATCAATGGGAGATTGGTTAAGTAAACTATGATATATTCATACATATGCAACAGTGAAAAAGATTGGAGTTATTTCCAAGATTTATTGCTAAGTTAAAAATAAAACAAAGTACAGAACAGCCTGTTAGACTATCATTTGTGTAAATAAATATGCCTTACACTTGTATATGCTCAAAAATTCTTTGGAAGTGAATACAAGAAGCTACTAACGCCAGTTGTCTAGGGGAAAGAAATAGGGTGACTAGGGTCCAAGAATGGGAGGCATACTTTTTATCAGTAATCTTATATATTTTAAAATTTTGAACTACATGAATGTCACCCATTTAAAAAAAAAAAAGCATTTAAAGAAATTAAGACAGGAAAACAATTACAAAACGTTGGAATGTAAAAATGTAGAGAGAATACAAATTCACCCAGAGGCCACTTCTGCATTTCCCTTTGTTACAGGGAAGAACAAAATCTGACTACATGTTGGATCTGTTTCTTTTACTTTAGCCTTTGCTTCCCCGTTGCTTTTGTTCACTAAAAGGATACTGCCTATACATAATGGCCTGCCTTGGGGAACACTGCCCCTCCGCCTGAATGGTAAACCAAAGTGCCTTTGTTCAGGGAAGCATCCTGACCCTGTCCACCTGTGAATGGCTGCAAGAAAAGAAGAAATTAACACATCCCCTCCCTGAGGCTGGCCATTCAGGAGATATTTGCAAGACTCATGGCCTTTTTACTTTACTTCCTCACCTCCTCCCTCTCTCTGTT
Organism: Phocoena sinus; assembly: GCF_008692025.1. Lineage (NCBI taxonomy): Eukaryota > Metazoa > Chordata > Mammalia > Artiodactyla > Phocoenidae > Phocoena > Phocoena sinus. The sequence goes on along the minus strand of NC_045767.1, from coordinate 48,412,607 downwards.
CTATAAAAGAAACTGGCATCCAGACCCTGATAAGATGGTCTTTCTGAGACACTAGTCTGCCATCTTCTCGGTCTGCTGGCTTTCCGAATAAAGTCATATTCCTTGCCTCAACACCTCGTCTCAAGATTTACTGGCCTGTCCTGCGGGGAGCAGAGAAAGCTTGGACTTGGTAACACCTTCTGCTCTTTCATCCTACCTAACTACAGATTGTCAGTTCTATGTGAGATCAGAATTCACCATATTGTAATGTTAACCCCGCCTACAGAACAACAAACATATATGAATTTGATCAAGTTAATCTGGTTTGCCTGCCGTTCAGTCATATCAGCCTAACAGTGATACTGACTGAGGTTTCCATTTACTTGAACAAACACATAGCTGATGCACTTGCCAGACACTGTTATAAACAGCTTAACTCTTTTAATCCTCATAAAAAATTTAAGAAGTAGATACTAACATATCCCTTCTACAGATATGAAAATAGAGGCAAAAGGATGGTAAGTTGTCTGAGGACAGAGCTATCAGATGAAACAGATGGAATTTGAATTCAGGCAGCCTGGCTTTCAGCTCCATTCTCTTAACTTCTGCCCCCATGCATATTATAACTTGATTTCTAAATAAAGCCTTCAATTGGCCTATATCTTAAGGACAGCCCATATCTCTTGTTAGCAGATCTTGTTCATGGGAACTGTGTTATGTGTGTGCTTGTATTTTTAAAGTTACAATGTTATTAGATTATTTTCAGTAAAAGAATTGTGTGCACTTGTAGTGGAAAGTAATACCACTTATACACACGCGTCTTGTTGTTGGGGTGTCTGTTCTGACACAATTTCCAGTTCCAAGGTTGATTTAAGTCACAGTTTTCCAATTAGAAAGTAAGAATATTAAACCTAAGGAGTGGTTTATGCCCACAAAAAATCTCTGGAAAAAAAGGTAATAAGGAACACATGGACCATTTTGCTATAAATAAATGGTTCAAAATCCAGAGGGTTGTAACCCTTGCTTCCATCATTGGACAGAGAATTACATTAGAGTTTGTGTTTTTACTTTTCTTTTTTAGAAATGTTGTATCAAATTATATTTTTATTTTATTTTTTAGGATTTCATCAAGGGTCTTTCCATTTTGCTCCGGGGGACAGTACAAGAAAACTCAACTGGGCATTTAATTTGTATGACATAAATAAGATGGCTACATCACTAAAGAAGTAAGAAATGCCTCACCAACACAGCTAGCCTTCAGACCATTTTCATATTTTCACTTCAAAATGTTAAACAATCACAATTATTATTTTAGAATCACTTTTTCAGGAAGTCTAAAATATTTTCTGTAGTGCTGGGGAAATATTCTGATGAAAAATTTGGAATGCTATAAATAGTTTATGGTTAGTCTTCAAAGTAAATATAAAACATAGAAGGAGGGCTTCCCTGGTGACACAGTGGTTGAGAGTCCACCTGCCGATGCAGGGGACACGAGTTTGTGCCCCGGTCTGGGAAGATCTCACGTGCCGTGGAGCGGCTAGGCCCATGAGCCATGGCCGCTGAGCCTGTGCTCCGCGATAGGAGAGGCCACAACAGTGAGAGGCCCGCGTACCACAGGGAAAAAAAAAAAAAAAAAAAAACATAGAAGGATTACATCCTGATCTCCTAATAGCATTTTAATGAATACTGTACATGGAATAAAGACAGTAGTTGGAATCAAATAGGAAGGAAATATATCCACACGTTAGAATATTTGGCCTGTAACCTTTTTTCTATCATATAATGTGGTCCGTATGGAAACAGATGCAATTTTAAAATCGTGTGGATTATGTAGTGACCTGTACTGTGTGGGAGATGACCTGATGTGATAGCGGAGCCCCAAATAAACTCTCACGTGGGCTATCTAAAAAAGAAGCCTCACAGACCAAATTCAGATGCTCATATTAAGTGTTTAATAAATTAATTTAAAACACAGCAAGAAGCAAGGGGGGCGGGATGGGGTAAGATAACAAATTTAGTATGGAGTGGAGGTAGGGTTGAAAGACCACATTACCTGAAGCCTGGATGTGGTTCAATGTCCATATGTCCTCTTTCTCTCACTAGCTTTCCCCCGAGTTGAGTTTTGAGCATTGGGCTCTTCAAATAGAAGGTATCTTGGGCCAATGACATCAACTTGCTCTATTGAAGACACAGGGACAAGTTCACCTGACCACAGTTACAATGTGACAATTAACCTGATCAATGGCCGTGGGTTTTATTTGTTGAGCAGAAGACACATGGGGCCAGATGGGTCTCACAAATGGGTGGCTGAATTAGGACCTCATGAGTATTAAGTATTCAGGTATATCGAGCATATCTCCTGGATACTTAGTGTCTCTTGTATATTTAGAACACAATAAACATTTAGTACTCAGGTGCCTCCAGGATATTAGGTATCTCTTGGTCCTTTGATCCCTTTCTATCCCTTTCTATGTTTAACATAAACATGCTGTTCTTACCATTTATACCCAACACATCACATGAATTCTATGTCAAACAAACTTCTATGCTCAAAACATCTTAAAGGCCTTCACGTAAAATTTACAAACTACAAACTGCTTTATCATTTAAAATGGAATTGAATACTCTCAGAAGTAAATATATATTACATCCATATTATCAACTTAATCCATACTCTTCTGTGGAAACTTCGATATGAAGGAAACAAGTGTAAACAATAAATCTGAATGTCTAGGTTAACTAGATATTATTTTCACTAAGATTGAAAATTACAAATCAAAAACTAGATTTTAATTTAAAAAATTAAAATTTCGAAGTGTTTCCATGGTCATACTTTGACTAATATACATGTGTGACTTTAGTTAAAGCCACAGTAGGAAAAACACAATGAAAACCCTAATGAGCTTTGAGACTTATCAGTTTTAGTATAATTCTCATGATGTGGAGTTTATTTTATTCTCAATAAACAGAAATTGATAGTCAACATATAAAATATATAATAACTCAATAAAGCAAAGATAGCCAATGTGAAGTCTACAGAAGTCCAAACATTAAACCAGAATGTTTCTTTCCTGATCATGTTAGATACATGGGAATTTCATTCATTTTGAAACCAAGATCCGACTTGATTCTTACATTCTGATTCTGCTGCTTTTAAGGCATAAGGCCATTGGCTTTTCCTCTGGGACAACCAAGACATTTAATGAAGAATCAAAGAAAAATAAAAAATTTGAAATTGAGTCGGGATAATCTGTCAAAGCTTCTCGGTGTGGTTTATTTTCACATTGCATGAGGCTTCATGTGACTGCCTTTTCCTTTTCAGGAAATGCTTGATATAATGAAAGCGATATACGATATGATGGGTAAATGCACATATCCTGTCCTCAAAGAAGATGCTCCCAGACAACACGTTGAAACATTTTTCCAGGTAGGAATGCAATGGAAGTCAAAGAGGAAGGGAAATTAAGAGCAAATTTCCTGATGCTTGCAAGGCATCATGATGATTCAAAAGAATGTAAAGGAAAATAATTTTTACTGAAAGAGACAAGACTATAGAATATTTACCATCATACTAATTTAGTAATTTTGGTTTTGAATTTATCATAATATTGATAACTCCACTTATTGAACACTCACCATATCCTGGCTAGAACACCAGGCAATTGCCATGTCTCACATGTTTTGGGGTGTTTGTTTTCATTCATTTCTCACAAGCCCCTATGAGGTTATTTATAAATCCTCATTAGCCCCATCTCATGGATGAGAAAACCAAGGCTCTGAAAGTTTCAGCAAGTTGCCTGACGTCTGTCATAGCTGGAGGGCAGGACTTTACTAGAACAGAGTGACTCTAGATCTGTACCACATTCTATTGAAAAGGCCACAGCCTAAAATCAGTCAGCCACGATTCTTATCACTAAGAAGCTACTAGTTTGTGCTCTGAAGCAGTTCCTCCCCATAAAATAAGCAGCTGGGCTTTCTTTTCATCAGCTTCAGCTCGTTCAGTTCAGTGTGAGGGTATCAAGGGGTAAGTGTGAGCAAATTTTTTCTTTCTTTTCTTCCTGAACAGAAAATGGACAAAAATAAAGATGGAGTCGTTACCATAGATGAATTCATCGAAAGTTGCCAAAAAGTAAGTAACGATAGTAAAGGAACTATCCCTTTTGCTTCCTTAACAGCTGAACTTAGTCCTGCCAGCCAGCCACCATGAACTGAGCAAAGTATAAAGATCATATGCCTAAGATCACCACTTCCACATAGCTGAGATGAATAAGCCTACCACTCTGAAAACAATCACCAATTTGCACATTCAGTTCATCAGCATTTATTGTCTATCCCAAGGCAGGCTATGAGGGAAGCCCTGGAGAGATGAAGCTTGCACATGTGTGTTTTTGCTCTTCAGATTCTTTAGAATATTCATCACTGAGGATAAAACATATGTGAGACTTGAATTGTTCTTTCCCCAGAACTAGCATATAACATGTAACTTGTCTACCATATCCTCCATAGGTTTAGAATTCCAGTACAGCCAAGAGTGTATCACTGGCCAAACTTATATCCGATTTCTAAGAGAAACATCATTGCTTCAATGTATGTGGACAACAGATGTCTTTGGCTGAACCAGTAATGGTCTTCAGTCACAAAATTAAACAGCAGAAAATTCTCCCTGAGGAAAAGTCCATGTGGTTCTCCACCATCTGGTGGCAGACCAGTATTAGCATACCTAGAGTTATTTGACTTGACGTGGGTAGAATCACGATTAAGAATTTTTAAAATAATTATGGAGACAGGACTTCCCTGGTGGCGCAGTGGTTGACAGTCCGCCTGCCGATGCAGGGGACACGGGTTTGTGCCCCGGTCCGGGAAGATCCCACATGCCGCGGAGCGGCTGGGCCCGTGAGCCATGGCCACTGAGCCTGCGCGTCCGGAGCCTGTGCTCCGCAACAGGAGAGGCCACAACAGTGAGAGGCCCGCGTGCCGCAAAAAAAAAAAAAGAAAAAAAAAATTATGGAGACAAAGAAGTTTGCTGGTGCTTTAGTTTTTCTCATTATTTTCAAGTTGATATACTTTCCCTTTCCTGATGCCTGCCTTTTTCTCAACTCACATTTCAGTGTGACGGTCTTTGAACGAACTTAGTGATATCAACCTACTTAATGGTGGTATTGTTACTTGGCATCTGGTAGTGGAAGTCATCATTAGTTCTGCTACCATTTTCCACTGCTATAAACAGTCACAATCTCCAAGTGCCCCTATCCTGCCCTAAGTCTGTCCCGCTAAGTTTCTAAGGAACATGCTAAACTGCAGACACTGGGCAATGGTTTCTCACAAACAATCCTTTCTCTGGCATTGAGAGACCATTCATTTTTAAAGGTTCCCAAAGTCCACACAGATTTAGCCCTAACAGACTCAGAAAGAGAGGTGTAATTACTGCAAACCTGTCTCCTAAACCCCAACCTCCAGTCTTTATGAAGTTGGCTCTTAGCTCACACACAAACCCTGTATCCTTCCCTGTGTACAAGTCTCTGTGATTTGGCGGGCGGTTACCTAAAATGCCACAGTTTGCATTGCTCGCTTTGATTATGCTCTGTGCCTCTCCAGTTTCCATGCTGGCATTCTATTAATAATTTGAGAAATAGCCCCTCTTAACACCAAGTCAGAGTTAAATAAAGTGTTTAAAGCCTAGTAGACTCAACAAAATGGGCTCTCCATACTTATCTGTGTGGAAAATGGGTAGAAGAGTATTTACATTTGCAGACCCCTAGTATCTGAACATTTGGCATAGGCGTTGGTGGAGGGTGGCAGTACTTAGAGGCAAAACAGTGCACTTTCCTTTGCCGATATGGTGAACTTAATTCCACGTTTTCTCCCTTACAGGATGAAAACATCATGCGCTCCATGCAGCTCTTTGAAAATGTGATCTAACTTGTCGAATGCATCCTCAATCAGACAAATGTGAACGATTCTATCACACAAAGTTGGAGCTACCACTTTTAGCATAGATTGCTCAGCTTTACACTGAGGCATATTATGCAAACAAGCTTTGTTTTAATATAAAGCAATCCCCAAAAGATTTGAGTTTTCCATTTATAAATTTGCATCCTTTTCACAATGCCACTGAGTTCATGGGATGTTCTAAGTCAGTTCATACCCTGTGAATATTCAAAAGTAACAGGATCTGGCATACAGTTTTATTGATTCTTTAGCCATGGGATTATTGAGGCTTTCACAGTATCGGTGATTTTAAAGTATCTGTGTTTTTTGCTATTCATTTGTATGTATTCAGCCCCAGGATTTTAAATGGTTTTCTGAAATACTGGCAGCTGCACTTAATTTCCAGATATTAGTTTTCATGTTTGTATGCTGTAATTCCATTTATACTTCAAGTAAACAAAACAAGGTTACTACAATTGGAAAAAAACAAACGAACAAACACATAGTCCCAGTTTCTCTGGATTTGCTTCCTTCTGTTTGTTAAAGACAGACATTCATTTACCTGGCATTTTTTTATAACATGAAACAAGTCAGTTTATCACCAGATGTCAGCATATGCCTAATAAAGCTTATTTAATAAGCATTTCTTAATTTTTCATAATACATATTACAGCCAAGGCCTACATGATGTATGTAATTTTGGATTTGTTCAATCCTACAGGTTGACTATTATGTCACTAAGTGGAAGTCCAAGAAGGTGTGAAACAAAGCGAGGATGTCCACAGGCTTAGCAAAGGGTCAGGACATCTGTCATCCAGTACGTGGCAATGCTTAGCAACAAGTAATCCTTAACTGCATTCAAGGCCTATTCCATCCTCTTTCCTGACTCCCTCATGGCACCGTTACATTAGATGCCATTTAGGGACAAACAAACAAACCTTTGCTACCCTAATGCCTACCAGGAACAAACAGCAAGCAGCATTCACTTTGAAAGCACCAGTGATTCCATTATATCGAGAACTATAATATCAAAATTTAATAGAAAAGGAATGTAAGTGCTAAGCAACTCATCTGGATTGTATTATGATTTAGCTCATCATAAAACTCCAATAACTCAGATTATTTTTAATGATCTTAAGCCAAAATTGTAAAGTTGCCACAATATTACTAAAGATACACACATCTTCCCTGTTTTGCAGAAATATCACAAAGAAAGACCAAGAGTCTAGAGTAGGAGGAAATTTGCAACTGTCTTTGCAACAATAAATCAGGTATCTATTCTGGTGTAGAGATAGGATGTTGGAAGCTGCCCTGCTATCACCAGTGTAGAAATTAAGAGTAGTACAATACATGTACACTGAACTTGGCCATCACGTGTTTGTGTAAATTCAATGTGCACATTTTGTATTTCAAAAAGAAAAAATAAAAGCAAATAAAATGTTTATAACTCTACTGTCTATGTTACAGGTCTTTATTGCAATAAATTTTATAATTACTAGATTAAAAACGTTACATTTTTCTTATGGCATTTTTCTAAAAGGTAGAGATCTCGGTCTTTGGGTGGAGCTAAGTGCAAGGATAGAGGAGTCACGGCAAGGCCAGTGGGCAGGCAGGCCTGTGAGCGGGTGCGACCTGAGGATGTGACTAGACACCTGAGGACAGAGTGTGCCAGCCAGGGGACCAGGAATGATTGATAGGAGCGCTGAGGGAGGAGGAGCATTTCTGCTGTTAACACTCTTCAGAAACCCCTCGTATTTTAAGTTATATCCATGAGATTGGATCTGAAATGAGAATTACAAAGAGATCACTCTTGGTACCTGAGGATGGAGCAAAGAAAGGGTGTTCTCCGAGGCTTCTGGGACAGAATATTGCTGCCCCTGATCTCCAGCCCTTCAGAAGTCTGTTAGCCTTGGATTTGGTGTGGCCAGCCGGGTCCCTAACGGCGCTCCTCCTGCCCAGATGTTTCTCTCCCTCTACTCCCTTCTCTGTAGAATGATCCAGAATCAGCTTCTATAACATCAACATTCAGAGCTACTTGTAATTTACGTTTTAAAAGCTTTTTCAACTGAATTAATTGTTAAACATAAGCAAGCACAACAAAATCACTGAATACATGTAAGACTTTTAAGATTTTAATTTCTGAGTATCTTCATGTACTGAATGTCAGTATTTTCAGACTATGAATTACAAAAATAACATTTACTTAAATTAATACCTGAAGTTTAGGTAGTTTTAATGATTTGTAATAAACAACCATACTTATAAGAGAACTTACTTACACATTAAAAATTTTTTTCTTAAAACTAGAATACTCAAAATTATTTCCAAGCATTCTACATTATAAAATACATATTTACAAACAATAATTAACAGTGAATTCACAAATGTTTGGCCACTATTTGAACTTTTCATAGACTTGATAAATATAAAACCCAGGAAATGGCAAAATGTCTAAAAGTAAGTGCACAGCTACACACGAACTGTATAAATGTTACATATAAAAGGCACTAGAAAATATATACAAACACATCCATTGTAAACCAAATAATTTGCTCACAGACCATAAAAAACATGAAAAAATAAACCCCACAAGACTGTACTATTACAGAACTTATTTTTTAATAGTTTTCCATCAACCATTCTTTTTTTTTAATGAATAACTTATACTATGATTCAGTGGAATTGTGTATACTCATCTAAAGCCAGGAATAATGAAGGGTGGTTGTGATTTACAAAAGGATAAAGTGAAGTGAATCTGAAAAGGTTCCGTGCGTACCCGTGGTCAGCGTTTAACACCTGTCGCCAGGGCTAGTTTCTTCAGCAGTATATGGAGCAATAGGTTGGAATTTTAGATTTGATGATGATAAGGCTTCCCTGTCAACAGAAAAAAATTTAGCCTCATTAGTATCATGCAGGGTTCCCCTAAGAGGTACCACATTTGCAGGAGCATGCCTAAAACAGTACTCAGAACTCCAAACACACAAACTGGGATAGGAGCAGAATGATGGAAACAGAACTTTTTTTCTGAGTTAAAGAAAATATACGTTGTCTCTTTCTGTGGTTTAAAAATATTTAACTAGAAAAATAGTTAGGAACCAGACTACCAGTACTTGAATCCAGCTTCTGCCAGTCACTTCACTGTCAAATCTGGGGCTAATTACTTCTCTGCACCTCAGTTTCTAGCTCTTTACGGGGGGATAACAACAAAAATCCACCTCTGAGGGATGTAGCGAAGATTAAATGAGTTTAATGTCTAAAATATACTCAATAGAGTACCTCTCATGTAATAAGTTCTTACTTGCTCGATAAAGATCAGGATGTATATATGTGTGTATTTTTTTCAAGACTAATGTGTATATCGTTTAAAAAGAAAATTAGGGCTTCCCTGGTGGCGCAGTGGTTGAGAGTCCACCTGCCGATGCAGGGGACATGGGTTTGTGCCCCAGTCCGGGAAGATCCCACATGCTGCGGAGCGGCTGGGCCCGTGAGCCATGGCCGCTGAGCCTGTGCTCCACAACGGGAGAGGCCACAACAGTGGGAGGCCCGCGTACCGCAAAAAAAAGAAAAAGAAAATTAAATCAGGCTGAGAATGAACCAATTTCAGTTTAAGGCAGACAGCAAACTGATTAGTTCTAAAAAATGACACTGGCTGTCTGTAACTGATATTTTAGTTTCTCTAGAAGTTGAGTCTTTTCATCATTGTGATACACGTGAGCCTTAAGAAATGAGAAACTATAATATTGAGAAGAATCTCTCATAAAGACTCATCTCCAATATTTAAAGAAAGAGAAAGATGTAAACATTTAAGTTTTTAGAAAGGAAAGAACATCATTAATTTCATGATGGATTATAAAGTACCTAAAGCAAGCACAATAGTAATTAAGCCAAGGGGAAGTCTTTGATATGTGATTGAAACTTCCTGTTGCAATTACATTAAGTATTACTAAAATATTATGCAGGACATTAGAAGGGGGAACAAGAAGAGCAAAAGTATGAGGGAATAAACAACACTTAATAGTGCTTATAACTTCAAAATCTTTTTAAATTCTGTATTAGCCTGATTAAAAACTAATGTGATTGAGTGGCAATAAGATAACTTCCTGGCTAGCTATCACTGGGACCCTTGGATTGGTCACCTACATCCTCAGTATTCCCCCTCCAAATCCTAGTGTGCTATTTCTAACCTGTATTTACTCAAAAACTATCCCCTCCTCCACACCCCCCCCCCACCAAGAAATCTAACCTGCTGGGCCCCACCCCTTTCTAATCGCCCATGTCCCATACCAGCACAGGATGTGTGAAAACCATCTGGGGAGAGTTTCAGATTGAAAAGCCTTGCCATGTTATTTAGCATGTGTTTATTTGCATTTCACAGAGAGGAAAGGGCGAATTATTTCGCATTCCAATTCTCAGAACAACACATTTGTAAGCAAGAAGAATCTCCTTTCTGCTGGGAAGGGACACTGGATTGACTGCGGGATGATTCTGTGCATCTCAACAAGGTGTCAGAAGGCTAACCCTCCGCCTAGACCCACGCACAGCAAAGAAATTCATCATCTAGTAGCCCAGGGACTGACTTCCTCCTCATAAACTTTATTCTAGGCATTCATCATGAAAAGAATATAATCAGTTTTAAAAGTCACTGAAATTGGTCAAATTAAGTAACTTAGGCAATGCTTAAACTCAAACATCTGCCGTTTTAAGATTGTATCGATCATACAAATTTTCTTTATAATCAAATACCTGGAGTGTAACTAAGTTCTACAATGTTAAGATAATCACATGCAACTCTATCATTAAGATCTGATTAAATGTAATCTCCAAAACATGGTGGAATTACCGCATTATGGAAATATTTCCAAGACTAGATTATTTGAACACTTCTTTCAAGTGATGAAAATTCAATTAACCCAGTTATTTCACAACACACAGACAGTAATGCAATCCCCCACGGCTCTGCACCTTCTTGCAAGTTAGACTAGTCAGCTGAATCATTCCTCTGTGTGCACGTGAGCATGTTCGAGTGAGCACACATGCCTTCCAGAGAGAACAACGCAGCCACCTGGGAACCTCATTTCAATCTTCGATTATGGGCAGATTGTAAATTTTTCAGACAGAGAAGATGGCAAATGAAAGGAAAAATAACACTTTTTCTTCAATAAGTTAAGTTAATCCTTTTGTTTTCTGAATTTCCCAAGGGTCAAAGCAAAAACATCCAAAATACAAAATACAACCAAAAAAAAAAAAATGTACAGATGTACTACACAGAGTGTGGTACAGTAAGCACGGTGCAGTGCACAGGCCCTATGTTAATCTGGGTCTGAATCCTCGTGCTTATAAACTGTGTGACCTACTGTATAGCACAGGGAACTAAACTCAATATTTTGTAATAACCTATAAGGGAAAAGCATCTGAAAAAGAATATGTACACACACACACACACACACACACACACACACACACACACACACACACATATGTATAACTGAATCACTGTGCTGTACACCTGAAACTAACACAACATTGTAAATCAACTATACTTCAATTAAGAAAGACAAAACAAAACTGTGTGACCTCGGCAAGACAGAAACTCTGAGCTCTAAAATGAGAATAATAATATCAACTCCACGTGGTTACTTGAGCCTGAAGTGAGATAATATATGTTATTCAGTCAATTTCATAGTACAATTGAAATGTTTAAAAAGTATGATTTATGGGGAATAATGTTCACTTACACTTCCACCATGCTGCTCCAGCTTCTGTAATGCAGTGGTGATTGGTTCTTTGAATTTCTTGTCCCTTAGTCTCCTGGAAAGCTTTTCAAATAAGATTAAGGGAATGAAATGATTTGAAAAAGTAACACTATTCACTATAAACATAAGTAAAACTTCACTAATAGGCTAACTAGAAATAATACCATTGAGTCTTTACTGTATAGTAAGTACATAAACCCCACTTAATTTGTTTTAGATTTCAAGGCTTCTTTTAGGAAACATCTCATTAAAATTTACATATAATAGACACCACTGTATTTGTTTAAAAAAATGGATTTCTATTATCTGAAACAATACCAACCCTACAAAATCTACTACAGTACTAGCATACTGTAAGTTTTCCAGAGTAAGTTTTCTAAGAAATTGTATACATTCCCATTCTGTAATTTGCAAGAGCATCTGCAGGACTACGATGGAAAGCTAAGCTTCTAAAACACACGTGTTTCCTACAGTTAAAAAAGGAAGAGACAACAAAGAACAGAGCATTTACATGAATAACTCAGTAACAGTGGCAGGCAAAAGAATCAGACTAAACACCACAAGACCACCTATCACCCCCAGCTATGTCCTGAAGGGGCCTCCTTGGACAGGTGGAGCTCTGGCTAAGAAGGAAGAGAGCACAGGTGAGCGAGAACAAGAGCAAAGAGGGAAACGGCGCAATTCAGGCCCTCAGGCACAACTCATAACTGTGTTCTCCCACCAAGTGTCTGCAACACTCACCCAAAGACCTAAACATTTCAGCTACAGCAGGACTTGCTCACGGCTCCACCTTCTGGGGATAAAAATGGAGCCCAGGCAAGAATTCCTCATTGATCAAACACATAAAGCCCCTGTCCTAGAGTAGGTTTCTGGTTCTTCCTCTTCCCAGATCTGTGAGTAACCCCGGCACACTTCCCACCACTGAGCACTGAGGAATGGGTCCTTTCAGCAGGTCATCAAAGGTTAGGGAGGGTCAGAAGAGACACCCAGAAAGATTAAAAATGTGAGAAAAGCAACTCTAAAAGAGAGGACAGGCTGGACTTATCAACATCCTGGGGATGAACAGAAAAGGCACCTCTTATAGATCTTAAGTTTGCTTTCTTCGAGACCATGTTCTCAGGCATGGGAGTGCAGGACAAACAATGAACCACCACCATCACAACCACCACAGATGCCCATTTACAAAGTACAGATTCTTGGTCCCACCCCCTAAATTGCTCTATCAGAATCGCAGGACAAAGGCCCAGGTTCTGCACTTTTAGCAAGATTCCCAGGTGATTTCTTTCTTTCTTCCTTCAAGTTTGAGGATCACTGTCCTAGGGTCAGTGGACAGTCTCTCAGAGTTGAAGCTCAGAAAGGATACGACTTATTTCACATATGAAGAAAATCAGTTGTATATAGGTTCAGTAACTGGTTTTGAAATTCTTTTTCTAGAAGACGAGTCCTTTCTTAAAATAAACACCTAATGTAGAAGTTTATGAGACATGAAAGTGGAGCCTTTCTGGCTGAAGGGGGTGGTGGATGAGGGGAGGGGAGGGAAGGAGGGAGCATCTAGCGCCTCAGTGGTCCTCATGGTATGTAGCTAACAGACCAGGGACAAACCTCCACATGTCCTGTTTCCAAGGATCCCTCCTCTGTGGAATCCCACTGGGGTGTGAAGCCCAGTGTGGTAGCTAGGTCTCCCCAAAGTGTTGCCACCCCATGAAGGGAAGAGGTCCTTTCAGTCAGTCCTTGTCTTAGGAAAAGCAGAGCTGTGGGGAGGAATGTGACTGACCAAAGATTAATGCTACTGTCCCTTAAAAAAAAAAGAAAATAGTTTAACTGTTGATCTGGTCTTCTCCCTCCGCCAACACTGAGCAGGAATGGGAGGCTGTTTAGGAAGCTCAACTTCCAGTTGGGGGAAGGATCCTTTTATCTCCATGTCACTTCCTCTTCAGCTCATCCTAATTCTCTCAGAGGACGTCCTTGCTACTTATTTCTCCCCCAAACAAAAACCAACCTCCACAAGGACAGGGGGCATATCTGGTTTTGTTCAGCATTATATTCCCTGTGCCTCACATGATACCTGACACAAAATGGGAGGGCAGAGAACAGCAGATTTATGTTGAACTGCTGCATGTTTGAACGGAGCAATCAATCTACAATGAGTCATTCTACATATTACTGTGAAATTCCTGTAGTTAGTCAGCCACAACCCAACCTGCTGACCTGAGGGTGATAAGCAAGTATCTGCCAGGATTCTCCTCCTTCTGTCCTGAGACTCCCCACATGTTAACATTTGAGAGTCTGGTCTCACTGTCTTCTCCCCACCAGACCCATGGTGAGACTTTACCTCCTACCATTTCTAACCACAGCACCCCTACTTGCACCACCACCCCTTCTTTCCATAGGCTTAGCCAGGTGGTTCCTGGGGTGTATTAGTCTATCTGCAGAATAAGAAGTTAAAAATACACTTCTAGGATCTCTCAGGTGGATGGGTCCAAGAAAAAAGTGGAACTATGATCAACATAGATGTCTCTGCTCTGAACTACAGAAGGATGCATGCAGAGAAATTCTAGCTACAGCTTATCCCAGCCAGGACTTTAATCTTTCTTTCAGTGTGTGCAGTAAAGGATTAACTCTGCATAAAGAAAGGCTTGGTTCTTGCACCTGGCTCCTGGATGGAAACCTTGAAGCTCTTGGGAGGTCCTTCCAGATGAGAATGTCTTTGTTTACCTGGGGCCTTGGGCCACACCAGATAGTCAATGCTAACAAAAGTGATTTAAGTGGGGGCCTGGGGCCACAAGGTTTCAGCTCAACTTCTAGAGGCTGGAGACCAAGGTCAACCAGGCAGGCAGGCGGTAATGCCATGTGACAAACTTCTAATGAGAACCCTGGACACCCAGGCTCAGGTGAGCTTCCGGTGCTGGCAATACTCCATGCATCATGCCAGACGTCACTGCTGGAAAATGCAAGCACTGGCCACACAGCTCCACTGGGAGAGGACAACTGAAGCTCCACACCTGGTCTCTCTCAGCCCTGCTCCATGCACCTCCTCCCTTGGCCGACTTCAATCTGTATCCTTTCACTGTAATAAACTGCAACACTGAATAACAGCTTCTCTGAGTTCCATGAGTCCTTTCAGCAAATTGTTCAACCTAAGGGTGGTCTTGGGGACCACTTGAACTGCAGAGTACCCCAATATAAGTTTGTGATAAGGTTAAACTACTCCTAACAGGAAAATGTCTCATCCTGAATGCTAGAGACTCACTAAAAAACTTACAATGTGAAACAAAAAAAAAGAAAAAAGATGAAAAACATCACTTTGACAATATCCAATTCCACAAGAATACGTATAGGCTCTGCTTATAATTCATAGCCAATCCACATAGCCATGAAGTCCTCACACTGTTCATTAATTTTTGTCCATTCAACTTCTGCTTACTTTGATTACAACTCTAAATTTGCTCATGTAGCTGCTTTCCATGTCCACTAGTAAAAAATATTTTATGAACAACTAGGTCTGACGTCTATAATTTTTGGTTAGGATGATAAGGTTTTCTTAATGTTTTGAATCATTTTAATGATTAATTTGAAGCCATTACATCAGGAAGAGATACATATACACAATCCCTATCTAATCTTTTCAGTACTTACACTTGTAAGCAGATGTTTCAGATGGTCATTTAGAGAAGGGCCAACAACGACACTTAACTGTACCAGAGCATTCAATCCTCTTTCAAACACTTCATCATCCAAGTGGACCTGGGGAGGGTTGGGTGGTTAGGGGTGCACAGGCAGGGACAGAAAGAGGGGAGAAGGAAGGATGGGTAAGGAGAAAGGGCAAGCAGGTAGAGAAAAAGAGACTGAACATTCAGTCCTGGAAGATAATCAACCAAACCCAGAATTTAAAACATAACCTTTAGTACAGGACATCTAGAAGCAAAAACCAAATTTGGCTTGACTGAAACATTAATTAAAATATGTTGTAGCCTATAGAAAGACTGATTTGAGGTTCATTATTTTCTCTAATTACTCAAGATGTCCCTTTTTACCTTTAGTACATCCTCCCAAGGTGTCTTCCAGGAAGTAATCATCTGGCCCTAAATAACAGTGGCCTAATTCTGCACACACATCAAAATCCCAGGTAAAGAACAAATTTGCATATAATTTGAAAGAAAAAAAGACATGAAATATTCTAAATGTACCACAGAAAGTCTAAAGGAATAAAGCACATACCAGAGCTGCCTTCAGCACAGGAATCAGTCTAGGAAGCAAAGGCACAGCTTTTTCAAGAGCACCTGTGACCAAAAGTAATTCTCTAAAACCCTCCTTTGACACAAAGGTGTATGGATGTTTAGTCTCCCTCAGACCCTGCCAAAACAAAGACAAAAACATGATTTACTACCCATTTAGTAATGCTAATACCAAAAAAATTAATCCTTGTGTAAGTAAAAATCAAGTTTTATTATTATTGTTTTCCTATTTGTGAAATATAATTTCAGTAATTACAATTTCAATTAAACTAAGAAATCGTGGAACACAGGACATACATGAGGCAGGAGGGATCTCTAACCAAGAAAAGAAGGAAAGGAAAAGAAAAAGAATAAGAAAATAATAAAAGGAACAGGAAAAATCAAAGGAGAAGCAAGGAAAAGTAAAAGAAATAAAGAAAAAGAAAACAGAAAAAAAGAAAGGAGGACAGGAGGGAGAGGAAAGAAATAAAAAGAAATAAAGAGAAGGAAAAAAAACCTCACTAGGATACTAAAAACATGTTGTATATACTCCCAAACACTGCCTGAAATCAGAGCAAATTAGTCTAAAATGTATGTTAATAAACTCCACTTTATGAATGCAAAATTATTGGACCCCTTATCTTAAAGGTGATTTTGCAACTTGTTTAATGACTTTCTAAAATATTATATTTCCTTCATATTTAAATACTAAGACAAATCTTATACTATGTTTAAAATGCATTGTAAGATCTCAAATGCCATTTTTAACATCAGAATGTCAAACAAAAATATGAAAAAAAACCCACTGTAAATCATTTCTTACTATGCCTTTCACCCCAAATGCATTAGGAACAATTAGACAGTAGTCTTTTGATGTAACTGATCACTTTGAGTCAGGATAAAATAGGTACCTTTTTTGAAAAGATAAAACAAAGAAAGAAATCTAGAGGGGTGGGATAGGGAGGGTGGGAGGGATACGCAAGAGACAGGCGATATGGGGCTATATGTTTACGTATAACTGATTTGCTTTGTTATACAGCAGAAACTAACACACCATTGTAAAGCAATTATACTCCAATAAAGATGTTAAAAAAAAAAAAGAAAGAAAGCAATGGCAACATTCCCTCAGTTTGACTAATTATTATTTGGAATAACTATAACCAGCTGCAGGGTCATGCCTAAAAATACTAATTTTCAAACAATTTGTCCTTGAGACCAAACTATCTGCTTCCAAACGGTGATGAAACACTTCTTCTCCTAGATGCTGTCATGCTTTTGAAAACTATGATGCCAAGCACACCAGCACCATTTTGGAACACAGGTTCTATGGTCTTAGGAGCACCCCTATCCTTTTCATTTTAGAGATGAGGAATCTCAGGTCAAGAGGTGAAATGGATTTAAATAGTGGTGGTTCTGTCACTATTTCCTCATTATTAACTGAGTGGAGTTTACCCAGTACACAAATAAAAGCATTGGTGTTTGGAAAACGGGTATTTAAAAGACTGACTTTATGAGGTCTAAACTAAACTCAGAGTCCCTTTGGGGACTCCCCAAGTTAAAGCACTCCCCGTTCCTTGTGATTAGCTAGAGTATGTTTGTAAAGGTATCACTATAGTTTTGATTCATCTAAAATATTGTTTGCTACCATATATAAAAACTTTTAAAAAGAACTAATGAAATATTAGAACATCTTTAGTTTTCAATACCAAGTTTAAGAGACTAATTAAAATTTAATTTCAAAATAGGCTACCCATAAAAATACACTGCTTATTACACCAAAATACCTTCGGCAAGCTGAGGTATAAATTAAGAAAAGTTGAGACCTAAGAAAATTCGGCAGTCTTCAGTAGTAACTGTTATGTCCATTTAAAAGAGTTAAGTATACTTGGAAAACTAAAGGAGGAACTAGAAATTCTAAGGATTCACTATAATTAAGAAATCTCAATCAGCACAATTATCTACTTTTCTGTTTTGCCGCCACCTGGCCCTCCCCACTAGTTTTATAGGAAAAGCAAATGTTTCTTTAAATGAAGAAAAAAAGCTTTCTGTGTCATATTTTATTTAGATTACTTATTACTGTATGACTTATCCTAGAGGCACTGCCTATTCAGATTAATACCATCGAAGCTCTTGCTGTCGTTCTTAACATCAACAACAACAAAAATGATCCTTAACTCTTAAAGAAGACAAGTATCTCAAAGGTTAAGTACAACTGGTTAATTCACTTCGCAACTTCTGACTCTAACTCTATACATTTATAAATAATAAAATTCACAGGAGATATCACTGACTCTCTTCAAGCTAATACTATGCCAACTGTTTTCCTGACACAAATGTTAAATAATATAAAGGAACCTATCAGCAGTTTTTCTAAAATCCTCTACAAAAACCATCTCCATGATATTCTACTTAAAATGTACCAGTAGGCAAAAGCCCAGAGAATTCTCCCAAAGAACATTAGGTAGGTAATATCAGTTCCCTAAGAAACATATCATATTAAATGTGCCTGCTTCTATAAAGAAAGACCAGTCAGTAATTGTTCTCTGATGCAATATAAGTTCAAATCAGTGATATTCTCCTGATTTGACTAATTCAATTTGATTCCAAGAACTTTTTTTAAATTAAATATGAATATTTTATCCACTTATCTATAAATACCTGTGCAGACTTCATATTTCATGTTTAATTTCATGTTTATAAAGCTGTTTAAACAGTTTAATAAACATATACCAATCATAATTAGTTCCTAAGGGAATCTGGTGCTTTAATACTGTTGTTTGGCTTTTATTTCAAAAGTATTTACTGATGAGTTACAAAATAACATTTAACACAATTTTAAAAATTTGTTTTCCATAAACATTTAGGAAAGATAGAGTATTTACCTCAGCTAAAGTAATAAGAAGAGGATCAAATGGAAGCTTTTCAGGAGGACACTCCCACTGTAACCTGTGTTTTACTGAACCATGGACCAATCTAAAATATAAAAGGCAGTGCATGTAACAAGGACAACATATATTAAGCAGTGATTATCTAACATATACATATTCTTTCTAGAACATAATATTAGAATTATTTTGTAACATGTAGCAATACTATGACCTTAAATGATGTTACAAAGGCATCTTATAAAGCAATGATTATATATTTATAATCCTACAAATTCCTACTCTTTTAGCAAAATTGTTTGGTGGCAAAACTAAACTCCACATTTGTTTAGCCTACAATTTTGGAGTTCCAGCATGTTGCCATTTGTGTCTTAATGCAAATGTTACAGTTGGTATGTTTCAGTTATAATTATAACCAAATAATATAGACAAAACTATAGCAAACCTACCACAAAACATGCAAACAAAATGTGATAATTAGCAATGATTTTTTAATACGTAACATTATTTTTCAGATGTAAATCATTTAACCCTAACATGAATAATCTAAAGGCAAGCCAGGTTCTATCCCTGTTAAAGAGAAGAAAACTGAGGCCAGGAAGGTGCAATGGCCCATGCAGGGTAACAAAGAGGCAGCCCCTTGAATTAAAGTCACTGCTGCTGCTGCTTTTTTTCTTTTCAACAGCCTTTATTGAGACATAACCAACACATAATAAAATGGACATTGTTATACAGTATAAAATTTGGTAAGTTTTGACGTATGAATACACCCATGGAACCATCATCACACTCATGACCGTGAACTTATTCAACACACTCAACTGTTACTTCACACTCCTTTTGTAATGTTCTCAACTAGACACCTTCTTTTCATAATAGCAAGAAGCCTCGGCAAGACTGTTTTTACATTTTTAGCAATAATAAATTCTCAGAGTGGAGAAGGGGTATAAGACCCTTAAAATAGAGTTTCAATTCAGAATGCAAATACAAAATAATAACAATAAATTAAAGAATGCTTCCTGAGCTTATTTTTCACTCCTAGCCCTCCAAATCTGAAAATACCACTAAAAACTACATTTCTTTAACTTTAGAACAACAAAAAGAATGTTTTGATTATTCTTTCCACAATGAAAACAAAATTTTCTATCATCTATAACAGGCTAAAACTGGTTATACTTAGAAGAAATTAATGTTTCTCAGTAGTGAAATCTTAAAATGGTATCACTCCATTAGTAACCTGCATCGTCTGCTTTAAAATAATTTTGATCTCTATCCAAGAGGGCTACAAGAACTGCATCAAAAGTAAACAAAAACAGCTATATTACTCATTAATAAGTATAATTTCAATAAATAAAATTGTAAATCTTTGATTTTTGAAGTATAACTAAAAAAATAATGAAACAAGTTCATTAAAGTGTCAACTTCCAGTTCACGAACAAAAAAGGATTATTTATTTGAAATTCGCCCAAGCCTATGAATGCTTAAATTGTTTTAGAAACTGGTTCATTCAATTTCTTAAATTATTTGGTGGTTTACTGTACATCTATCAGTAATTCTATTTTGGAATTAAAATGATTTTTTTCAACAATGTCCCAGGATCTATACCACTCCAACAGCCAAAGTATGAATAAGTCACCATTATTTCAACCGCCCTAGTAAATAAATCTTTCAAAACTTTAAACTGAAAACTGTATTGATTTTACTCAATTATTTTGAATAATATAGTCAATTATAACTTGTACTGATTTTACCTGCAAGGAACACCTCCCTTAGAGTAAATAGCTGCAAATGCAGAAGGGGCTCGTGACTGTTCACCAAACTGAAATAAAAAATGACGAGAATACAATAAATATTACTATCACCTCCACTCTGTGATACCTAATCAACTTCAATCCTGTTGCGGTCAGAGGCAGATGGACACCCTGACTTCCAAGCCACCACGCTCATATCAAGTACAACACCATTCTACTCAGAAAAATGGCTAAGAAAAATGATCAATCCTCTCAATACTGAAACCACAACCACAAACGCATTTTGTATATTTCCTTTTACCCTTAACTTGTTTCAGAAGGCTTGAAGGTAGCTGAAACCATATATAAAATAAACATACTATAGATAAATATTTTTAAATATAAATACTATAAACAAATACAATAAAAATAATAACATCTTTCCACCCCTTCTGCACTGTGACCTTTCAAAGTGAGGACTAAATGGAGAAAAGGTGTACAGGGAAAGTATAATGTGTTTTCAACCTCCCACACATCTCCTACTTCTCCTCCACTCAAATATGCACGGTCTTGGATGGTCAGAGAACCTGTAATTTCTCCAATCTGGTTTTGTGCTTCAATAAAAATCAAAGGCTTAGGATGAACAGGAGTGACAGAGTTGAAGACAGAGCAAGACTCTCACAAACACATGCCCGGATGTGTCTGCTTAGATATATAACTTCACATCTTTCAGTTTTTCTATATAATTATTTTATGACTAAATTAATTCTATATGCACTCTCAAAGACAATTTAAAAGATGATCAAT
Source organism: Phocoena sinus (assembly GCF_008692025.1). Taxonomy (NCBI): domain Eukaryota; kingdom Metazoa; phylum Chordata; class Mammalia; order Artiodactyla; family Phocoenidae; genus Phocoena; species Phocoena sinus. The sequence continues at coordinate 48,391,311 of NC_045767.1, read as the reverse complement.
CACAACAGTTAAACAATCGCAGCATACATAATTTCAATGTAAGTGATCAGAGGCTTAAGAATTTAGGAACAGAAAGTAAATATTTTACCACATGGTACTTTGAACATAATCAAATGAAACATAGCCGTCTAAATTACAAAATATAAACTTACTAATCTATTTTAAAGATACAACTAGCTAAAAAAACTTTTTAAAGTCACATTCAGTAATTTAAAAATGTACATAAAAGTCTAAGTTTAGAACGAACCCTTTTTCCTCTGGAAAAACACATGTTTTAAGTAAAAATACATAAATGACATTTCATTAAGATATAATATTATAATAAAAGATTAATTTACAAAGCTCAACCTATGTTCTGTGTGACAATTCACAGCAACACTAACGTTTCATTTATCTAATTATAATTCCTGCTAAGAAAAATGTAAGTCTTAAAAACTGTGTATAGATCAGTGAGTTCTCAAAAAGTGAATATACCTGTGTACCAACACTCAGGTGGAAAACCTGAATGTTACCGGTGCCTCTTTCCAACCCCTTCCCACCTTTTCTCCCAAAGGTAACCACTATCCCGACTTCCAACTGATTTGCTTTGGATCAGGAGTTTTTACATATCTTAGACATGGTCTTTTCTAATATACCCTATTCTCAAGTCAAATCGTTAAATTATTTCCCAAAGCTTTTCTTAATTTTTAATAAAATTTAGACTAGGGCCACTAAATATTACTAAAGTTTTTCTTTAAAGAAAGGGAGAAAATTGAAGTGTCACCATAAACTCCCTCAATGAAATATGAGAAAAGGAAGCAAGAGCACAGAGATATCAGGGCATTTTTCACGTGTTTGATTTCCTTGACACTGCAAATTACAGAAAGAAGTGAAGGAACATAGAAGCTTAAACTATTTTCCATTTTCCTTTTATAAAGTCAGAAAATCTCCCTCTGCCCTTGGATAGTTCACTGTATCCTTACTTAAGTATCTGCCATATTTTACCTGCCATCAAAGTCCATGTCTCAGCCACTCTCATAATCCCCTTTAAAGGCTGAAACCATTATCATCTTACCCTATGTAAGGCTGGGCCAGACACCATCTGGTGTTGGAGCACAAATGTGTTCACTTTTTGGATAAACTGATCTAGAAACTTACAATTACCTACGTTTATGTACATGAATCTTATGTTTGCTAAATGTGATTAAACTGCTGTGAGAAGGCAAAAGAAAACTAGGGCTGTAGTTAAGAATTCTAGTGGAGCTCATTTACAGATGATAGACAAATGGTCAGAGATTTTATGCAACTATAGAAGCATGTAATTCATCCTATGGCAATTGAATACAAGTTTACTCATTGATATTAGGAAGTACAATAACCATAGTAAAGTAAAAAAAAAAAGAAAGCTGATAATGCAATTTATTTTATACTCTACAATACTCATCCATGAATGTGATAGGATATACCAAAGCTGGTTTTTACTTTACACCGTCTCACTTCCACACTCACATCATTATCTCCATTCTTCATCGTGATTACCATATGCCTTCCTTCACCACTAGCTTAAAACTAACAAACAAAAGAACTTGGGATAGCATTCAGAATGGCTCAATAAAATGTCTACTACTTTGGAAATCTACTGAGTCAGGAATCTCTTTGGTACCTACAGGGTTAACTGTTTTAGGGTTAAGTTTATCACTTGGTCGAGGATGAAGTTTTCTTGCAGATTCTGGAGAACTGGTTGATGAGGAGGATTTCCTTTGTTGAACTATAGTCCTATGTTTTATTTGTGCACTTGATGATGTCCTTTGATCACAGTTATCTGGAAGAAACAGAATGTCAACAAGGAAGAGGTGAAAGCTCATCCTGCATCCATCAGTATAACAGAATGTGTCACTGACAAAATTTACCTCTTCATTTAAAAGCAACATTCTGTACCTGTCACTCTGTTTCTTAATTGTACGTCTCTATGGCACTCGGATTTCTGCATTGCTTCTCTTTTGCTCCTGCAGTCAAATGAAACTTGATTTCAACTTTTTTGGGGAGAAGGATTCATTAACAATATAAAGACCAAACAGAACAGAGTAGGAAAAGCAGTAAAAGAACCACAAAATAGATATGGTATGGAACAAAATACCTGAAAGACCAATAAGAAAATAGGAAATTATATCAACTTCAATATCGATAACAGTAAACTAAAAACCATCTGTAAGAAAGTAAGATGTATAAAAATATGCATTTTTCCATTCAAACAGTCAAAATATACGTTTAGAAACTCAATTGTAATCCTCTGGCTATATTCAGAAAATGCAGACCAGATTTCTGGAAAAAGTGGCTGGCATGTCCCATATTGTCTTCACCTTCTCTGGCCTCCATATTTCCAAAGTTCCAAATGTTAACATCTGCATAACAAGTCCTACTCTTCCAGTGACAAAATGAACTCTCCTACTAAATGTACCATAAGTTCCCTAAATTGAACATAACCAAAACTGAAGTTATCACACTGAAGTTATGAACCTCTTGTTAATTCAAGGTACAACCAGTTTTCTGGTCCCTCAGGCTGAAAAATTTAGGATCACTGTTGTCTCCTTTTCTTCCGTTTCCTACACTCAACCCTACAGATGTGATCAGTGTGGCGTGACAAGGTAGGAGCTTTGGGCTCAGATCTGGGTCTGCATCTCATCTCTACAAATTATATGTTTAAGAATTTAAGCAGATTATTTAATCTCTCTGAGCCTTGACTTCTTGACCTATGAAAATGGGGGAAATAATACAAACCTATCAAGGCTGCTACTGAAGGTTAAATAAGGTAATATATAAAGTTGCTTATCTAGTGAATGGTGGTTCACTTCTCCCTCTTTCACAATTCCCTCTTTTCTGCTAATGGGAGAGCTCTCATTCATAGCCCTTGATTCTCTGCCTAATCAAATTATTTCAAAGAATCTTCCACCACAACACTCAGACCCATACACTCAACTGCCTGCTGGTATTTCTAGGTCTAGCTCCAATCCCAAGTGCCATGCAGCCTTTCCTGATCTTCTGTTTCTCAAATGTCCACATCCATAGCACTCTGATTTATGCACTGCTTCCTTCTTCTTATTTCTATCTGATTACTCCATTCCCTCATTTATATGACACTGCAATTATTCTTCCATTAGAGCACTTCCCACTTTAAGTCTTTAATTATTTTTCTAAAAGATCTGTAAGATCTTCTCTTAAGGCAACACAGGTGGTCTTCTTCCACTTCCAAATGACAGCTTTTCAAATATTTGAAGACATGGGTCATAACTCCTTAGTTTTCTCTTCTTCAGGATAAATGCTGATGCCTTCTTAAATGAGTACTAACATGAGATTATTTTAATTCACTTGACAAATTAGAAATCTTCACAAGGACAAAGCTCCATGTAATAACATTCAGCCCCCAAATATTTCAAATACGATGTGACCAAAGTACCTTGTAAAGATAAACTAAATGTTAAGATTATTTCTGTACACAGAATAATTTTAAATTTCAACGTTCTGGATTTAATACACTGATCTAATTTTCTCATCCTACTACCAGCAGATGAGTTACTTCCCAATATTACACTTCACATTCATCCCCAAGGCATTTTCTAGAAATATGGTAATTAGCTCATTAAATTTGTTAGATAATATTCTAAGATAAGCTAAGGCAGGCTTTAATTACGTCAACCTAATAATGCACTTCAGTGATTATTCAACAAGTATTTACTGGTGCACCTGGTCTCTGTTTTGAGAACTCCTGATGGGGAACAATATGATCTAAGTTTCTGTTTAATAAAAAGAAAAAATCTGTGTCAAGGAAACTCGAGTTTCCTCAAGTCTATAACTGGGGATAATTACAGTAACTAGCTACTCTAAAAGTAGATGAAGACTTTAGAAAAGTGGTTGGCAGATAGTAAGTACTATATGAGTTTAGCTATCATCATTTTCTTTATAATGGTACAAAATGTTTTTAGTATTACTAATAATAGTGGGGGTCAATGTAACTAAATTATGTCTTCTCCTTTTTGAAAAATTTGGCTTAATACTTGTGCTATCAATTTGAAGACCTGATTTAAATTCAGTTTTTTTTTTTTTCTGGTTGTAAATTATAATAGCTGTCATATCTGAAAAAGATGCATCACAAAGATACCTACTTACAAACAGAAAAATAGCATTGTTCACCACGTCAAATCATGATGCACATTTTTCAATATTACCTTCCAATTCTGCAAAAGTTGTTGTTAGAATGACTCAATTTCTATCTATCTCCTTTTATGTCACATAGCTGTTTCTGTAAGGCACTAACACAAAAGTGCTACGTTATATTTTGAATACGTTTAAAAAGCCACTGAAACTCTTCACTTGAAAAACATGTTAGAAAGTTGAGCTTCCAAAGGTTTTAAGTATACAGGACAGTTTTTATGTGTAATACAATTATGTAATTTTCAGCAACAATATCAAAACATACACACACACAATGATGCAAACATCTCTGTCCACTTCCAAAACACCCTGTTAGTTTCTTTCCAAAACAATTAGTTTTTCAGTTACTGTTAAAAGTATCACCCTTTACTTTACAAATGAAGTGTACTCAATTTTTAAAAATAATATCCACCTCGCAGCATACCACTGACAGCAAACCCAGAGCATAAGTTGTTTGTAAAGGGGAAAAAGCTTAATTCATCTTACACTGAATTCTTTTGAGTGCTTTTTGGTTAAATAACACGTGGGGGGTGATGTAAAGGGTTAATGGTGGGAGGAAGTGAAAAAGTAAGAACTATTTTGTGTTCTAAATATTGCAACAGACACCCCTCAATCTTTTACAAAACAATATATAAATCCCAAATAGACACTAAAATCCATAAATCCACTTAACCCCATCACCTAAACTATGTCACAGTATCAGAGAGCAAACAAACCAAGGAGGGCCCCCACCGTGGACCCCTCATTTTTACCTTAGGTTTCCTTAGATGCTGCAGGTCATCTACAAGGGATTACAGGCATCTGGGTCAATGCCAGGAAAGCGTACTCTTTTTTCATTGTTTTGGACAGTTCATATATCCTATTTCTTTTCCCACATGCATTTTCTTCCCGCACTTGGCTTTGAGACCACTGCACTAAAATATCTGGCAAATTCTCAAAGGCAGAGGCCACTTTTTTTTCCCCTACTCTCTAATCTGGTGTTTGGGAAGTTCCAAAAGTGTAATAGGAGCCCCACAAAAGAAGATGAGCTCCATCTCTAAAACTCCTTCAAGTTCCAAAGAACAGCGACACAGCCCAATATTCACCTATCCCAATCCTTTTCACCATAAAGTACTGTAAATCCAAAGAGCCAGTATTAAGGGTCTTAATACCTTTCCATTTTCCTAGCCTCTCCGCCCCCAACACCACACATTTCCAAATACCTAAGACCAGTTCAGAGCCGGGATGTTGTCAAAGTTAGAAAATGAGAAGGACATGGAGAGAAAAAAATGGAGAGAAAGCTATTTTTTTTTTGTTTTTTTAAGAAGGTCGGGGAGAGGGAGAAAGGCGGCCAGTTTCAAATAAGGCCGACAAGGCAACTCTCGGTCAAAGCCCGACCAGGAAGGGCGAGCTCTTGGCGCTCAACATCTCCAGGCTCCTTAGCAACGTGGTCCGGCGGCCATAGCAACAGGCCAGAGAGGAAGTCTCGTGCTCCGAGAGAATGCGGGCGGCACCACGGATTCCCGCACCTGCGCCGGTCACGGCTCCAAAGACCCGTTCCTACCGCGCCTCTCTCCCGCCGCGGTCTGTACACCAGCCGCCACCCCACGTGGGGATTTTGCCCAGCGCCCGCTGGGCCAACAGCCACAGGCCCCGCCACCGGCCGCTGGGGACCCGGAAATGAGGTTTCGCAGCATTCCCGGATCTCGCGGCGCCGTGCAGTGACATCAGACGCACGCCGCGTCCGCTAAGCCAATAGCAGGGAGATCGCAGAGGCTCGCCAGGCGGGAAAGGGTTGTCCTGGCAACGAGGCGCTGCGTGTTGAAAGGGAAGCTCGGGAGCTAGGAGCTCTGTCTCCGGGGACAAAGGGGCTCCTGGTGGAGGGTATTTTAGGAACAATAGAGCCAAGGAGCGGAGGAGAGCACAGGTTCCTTGTACCTGCGCGGCACCCTCTCCGCAGTCCGTGTATTTAACTCGTACGTTTTTCTCGCACTCTTAACTCGATGTTCTCCAAGTATCTTGCCCTAAACCCTCTGAGAGCTGAGGACCACCGTGAACTCCCGCCCCAGACTTTTCTGCGGAGAGAGCCATCTGCCTGCCCATCTGTGGAATTTCCTTCCTGTCATATCTTACTATATGCTGTTGCAGTCAACTACATAATACATCCATATATTTTTTTAAAGTGTGTTTTTGTACTCCAGATTATTTTAATAAAACGGATACTGCAGGAAAATGCGTGTACCCTGGCGATTGCAACCAAAAGCAGTTTGGGTTGTCATAGTAAAAAACCCAAGCCCTTTCAGACCTGTCCACTGTGTTCCTTTCTAGTGTCCTCTTCTGTTGTCAAGCCATGGTCTTAACTTTTCGCTCAGGTAATATCTAACTAGACAGTTGGCATTGTCTGAACACTGCAGGCAGTGTAATCCTTCCCTGCCCTTGTAGCGCCATTCTTTGTACCTGAATTGCTGCCTCAGAAGCATCTTCACTAGGCTGTGAGTTTCTTCAGGACAAGGACTGTACCTTTTTCCATTTTGTTTCTCCAGCTTCTAGCACAGAGTGGGGACTCAGGAAATACTCTTTAAATAAATGCAATGAACGAATGAATTCCACGTGTATCTAATTTCTCTAATGTTCTGTGAACCTTGCATACAAGTCTATCTTAACTTCTAAATTTCATTATATTGTATTTACCTATCTTCTCCACTAGACTGAAATTGTTTCCATTACTTTTCTATCTCCAATATCTAGCCCAGTGCATGTTTAAGTAATTTTTTAAGAAAAAAAAAATCCTATTTCTTAGCTATTATCACCTTATAATCTCTCTTCTCCAGTTTCTCCAAGACTTATTGTATCACCTTCTCCCCTTCTTCACTCCTAGCCTCTACAATGGCAGACTTGGCAGCACCTAGCTCATGACCTTTTAGCCCCTCTGCCTGGAGAGTAAGAATAATCGGTGTTCAATACTGCAGAGAAGTGAAGAGCACATGTTCTGAAGTTAGGCTGTGTAGGTTGGAAACCCAGCTCCTTTGCTTCTCAGCTGTGAGTTCTTCTGCAAGTCATTTAAGCCCTCTTAGCCTTAATTTCCTCATCATAACAGGGTTCTTGTAAGACTTTCTACTTCATTTTAGAAAAATTAAAAAACAACAACAACAGAAAAAACAGGTCCACTGGCTTTGTGACTTGGTCTGGATATTATGCAGTAAATGGTGGATACTTTCTTGGACATAGTAATTTGAGAAGGCTGTGAGACATCCAGGTGTAGTTGCCCAGAAGGCAGATATGCCCATCTAGAGTGGAGGGGCAAGAGCTGGGTGAGCTGTGGATTTTAAAGTCATCAGCACATATGTTACCGACCAGGGTTCTTGGCCTCCTTAATCAATAGAAATTGATAAGAGGCCAGACAAGAAATTCACACAAGTCTTTGCTGGGGTTCCTGCTGCAGCAGGAGGGAGCGAGAACAAGTAACAGTTTCCCTTGCTCACTCCCTGAGGGGAGTGAACTTGTTCCTTACACAGGATGAGGGTAAGGGTGGGTCTGTTAGGGGCAGGGGTGGTTTTAGATGGCCTGCCCATCCCCCCTGGTTGGTGCTGTGTGGGTTTTTGGTCTTTTTGTATCTTGTTGTCCATAGTTTGCCCCAACTGTGCACATGTGCAGTTATTTTTAGTCCCTTACAGTTTCTTTGTATTTTGTTGCTGGAGGAGATGTTTGTCCAGGTGCAAGCACTGCAGCACAGGGTCCCAGGCACCAGGTCCCAGCCTATCTCATATACACAGTAAGTGAGGATATAGGAGTAGATGAGGTGCTCCAGGGAGAGCGTGCAGTGTGTGAGAAACAGAGAGCTGGTCGTGAACTTCTGTCTCCTAATTCTGTCCTGGTTCCAAGGTTTAATTTTTCAAGTTTCTTTTTTTGGAGAGAGAGAGGGAGAAGGGGAGGAAGGCTGACCTATGTGTTCAGCAATATGACAAATAATATAAAAAGACAGAATGTGCCATATATATCTCCCCTGTGTCCCTACAGATTTACTCTATACCTTTCTCCACTCTGCTGTATACTCTGGAAAGCTGATCTGTGTGGCCTGGCATCAGCAAAGCCCCCATACCCTGTGGGTTGCATTTGGGACCGTATGGAGGGTGGGTAGGGCAAGTAATGATTGGGGATGATTAGTTGGTCTGTAATTTGTACAAAACTGAACAGAGTTTCTTTAAAGTAATTAAGACAAGCCAATAATACCTCTGATATTTTCTTTAAAATGCTTGGTGACTAAATACATGTAGTTAAGAAAAATTCACAAGCGAAATATGAATCAAAAGACACTGTCTCTTTGCACTCAGATCTGGACCTTGACTCTGAATTATGACTTATTCTTCCAAATCTTCCAAATAATGACTGATCATTGAACTTGGTTTTGGAAACTTCAAAGCCAAAAATTTGACTTTTGTCAGTTTCTTTTTATGATGACATCCCCTTCCTGAGGCAATAAGCATAAATACTATAGCTGAAGATATTATTTTTGCAGAAACATTTTTTATTATATTAGTTTATAACCCATTTTTGGGATCTTTTATAGGATATTTTTTGTTCCAAGGTGCAAGTCAGGATAATATACCATGTAAAGAGTTTTTCATCCCCACTTAGTTCAAATATAGCCTATTAAATTGAAGGCTAGAGATAGACAGGAAAGGAATGGGTTTCTCATATGTCTATTAGAAAGTAGAAAATTAACCACAATTAAATCAGTTCATTAAGTCCTAGGTAATTAATTCTTGTTCTGCTGATCTTGGGTTAATGATTCTTCTTTCATAAAATCATTTGCAACAGGGCTAAAAGAAATGGAAAGCCTTAGCTTTCTCTACCCTCTGACAGGTGTCCGTGGTGATGATGTCAGGTTATAATGGAAAACCTGTTCGCACCACTTCATTCTCTATAACGTCAATGGTTAAGACTATCTGGTACAGTCTTTTGCTGAGGCAATTGTTTTGTTTGTTTGTTTTGGACTTTTGACTTAATTTCTGATCCATGGCTTGTGGAGGTATCTTTATGTTCTTGCTACTCATGGTGTGGTTCTCAGATCATCATCACCATCATCATCATCAACATCATCTAGGCGCTTGTTAGAAATAAAGAATCTCAGGCCCCACCCCAGGTCTACTGAATCAGACTTTGCATTTCACCAAGATTCCCCAGATGAGTTAAACAGCATTGATTTAGGCACGGGTGAGGGAGAAGCAGAAACTGCCTCTTGATGATTAAAAGTGTTTCCTCTTAAAGTATTATAAAACCCACAACACTGGAGTGAAGGAGAATGGAAATCTTCACTGAGGTACAATGCATAATAATTTTATAGTGATTTAGGCAAATATTACACTGAGGTAAGAACATCTTATGAACATTCAGGCTGTTATGGGTTGAATTTTATCCCGTCAAAATTTATATGTTGAAATACTAACCCCCAGTACCTCAGAATGTGATCATATTTGGAAATAGGGTTGTTGAAGATGTAATTATTTAAGAGGAGGTCAGACTGGAGTAAGGTGGGCCCCTAATCCAATATGTCTGGTGTCCTTATAAAAGAGGAAATTTGGACACAGATATACACACAAGGAGAACACCACGTGAAGATGAAGGTAGAGACTGGGTGGTTCAGCAGAAGCCAAGAAACACCAAAGATTTCTAGCAAACTACTAGAAGCTAGGAGAGAGGCATGGAACAGATTCTCCCTCAAGGCCTCAGAAAAGACCCACCCTGCTGACACCTGATTTCACACTTAGAGCCTCCAGAGCCATGAGACAATAAATTCCTATTGCTTTGAGCTAGCGAGTTTGTCATGGCAGTCCTACCAAGCTAATACAAGAGCATAGAAGAATCCTCAGAGCCCTCTAATTCATCCTATAATGTGTGTATGATTGTCTTCTGCCGAAGAGTTATATTAAACCTGGAAACAAAATATTTCTTTTGGAAAAAATAAATCAATTTGTTGACAAGTATGCCAGTCTTTGCACATATGAACTTAAGTTGGCTTCTAGGCAGACTGAGAGTAACACAATTGCTGAAAGATGTTTATATTGACAACATTTTGGAATTATATGTGTATAATTAACCCAGAAGGAGTTGAGACTCTCTTTTTGTTTTGTTAATTTTTTTTTGTACTCTGGTGTTGACCTAATTAAAAATCTGGAGATGCTAACTTTTTTCTTGTATCTTCCTTACTAACATGAGAAAGCAAACACTTGGTGTTGCCCAAAGCTGTCAAGAAAACCCCCAAATAGTTTAGGTATAGAAGACATACTAAGAGTTATATTTTGTCTGTGGGACCTGAATTCAGCAAAGATTTTTTTGTTTGTTTGTTTTTTGCGGTACATGGGCCTCTCACTGTTGTGGGCTCTCCCATTGCGGAGCTCCCAGGCTCCGGACACGCAGGCTCAGCAGCCATGGCTCACGGGCCCCAGCCGCTCCGCGGCATGTGGGATCTTCCCGGACCGGGGCACGAACCCGTGTCCCCTGCATCAGCAGCAGGACTCTCAACCACCGCGCCACCAGGGAAGCCAGAGCAAAGGAGATTTTTAAAAGAATTGTCAAAAGAGGCAAGATGCAAATAAAATTTATAAGAATGTAAATATAAAAAGTGACTATAAGCTTGGATCAGAGTGATAACATTTAAAATCAACACAGCAGCAAATAATAAAGAAGTCTAAACTTTTCAAAAGTAAACCTTTACTGAAATAGATTACAGATCATGAAAAAAATGCACGAAAGACAACAGGCTCTTGAGTGAAATATTATGTGATATAAAAATGTTATTATCCAGACAAAACACACAGAAGGCACAGAATAAATTTTGCTGTTTCTTCCTAAAAGCAGACTGTATGATCAAAGTGCACATTTACCTACCCAATAAATAATTGTTGGATTAAGTAACTAATAGTTTCATTGGGAAAGAAAATAAAAACACTGCTCACTTAACTGTAGGGCTGTTTCTTGAATCTGGTTGTAGTTTGAGAAAGGCTCTATTTGGTTGGTTGGTTGAAACATGCACCAAAAAGTGGCCTACAGTAGATGCAGTTGAAATGCCAGAACAGAAAGTATCCAAAGGCTTAGGGATATTGGAACATTAGAGTGAATTTACCATGGGAGACCTGCTCACCTGGCTTTAAGAGGGTGGTGGAAGCCACTAGGCCAAGTGGAAGGTAGTTTTCACCATAACTTAGAGGAATAAATTTGTGAGGAGAGCCCAGCATCCTTGAAGAGTTCTGTGGTCACTCTTTGTAGGTCAGAAATTAGAGTGGAAACTGCTGCTACTAAAGTTGGGTCCCTAAATATAATGGGGATAAAATGGATGTCAGGGTGGCAGAGACTATGTGTCCACATTTAATCACCAAAGATAAGGTGGGTGTGGTTGCCATGTGGACATTCGAGTCAAAGCAGTAATGAGAATAGTCTGACTCACAGAGACCTATGGCACTGGCTGTTGACGATGGTGTCCCTAGCAGAACATATTCTTACAGCTCTGTACAAGTGGAAGTGTCTATAGGTCAAGTGAACAGAAACTTAACTTGAATCACCAGTACCGAGAGAGTAACAGCCCCTCAACAAATTCCCAAGCTTGAGGAAGTTTACAGACGCAGAACCCCTCGGATGAAAGGGTGGATGAATCCTCTTGCAAAAATCTAAACTGTTAGTCTCTCTCCAAGGCTTCTCCCAAAGAGACCTGTGGCCTTTTACCAGGGTGACTGTAAAAGTCACTGGGGAAAAAGAAATAATCATACTTCTCAAAGACTACTGGATGCTGGCTCTGAACTGAATTGATTCCAGGAGAGCCAAATGTCACTGTGTTCCACCAGGTCAGAGTAAGGGCTTATAGACGTCAGGTGATCAATGCAGTTTTAGCTCGGATCTGCCCGTTGTGGCCCCAATGAATCTCCCAAACCATTATTGGTTATTTCTCCAATACGGGAATGCATGATTAGAATAGACATACTCAGACACTGCCAGAATTTTCACACTCATTCTCTGACCTGTGGAGAGAGGGCTATTATAGTAGAAAAGGCCAAGTAGAAGCCACTAGAACAGCCTCTACCCAGGAAAATAGTAAAGCACAATCAGTACCACATTCCTGGAGGAATGACAGAGATTAATGCCACCATCGAAGACTTAAATTATGTAGCGGTGATGGTTCTCACCACATCCTCATTCAATTCACCTATGTGGCCTGTGCGGAAAACAGATGGATCTTGGAGAAAGTGGGTAATCATATACTTAACCAGGTGGTGATTCCTATTGTCCTATTGTAGTTGCTAGACCAGAAATAGTTTCATTGCTTGAGGACATAAACACATCCCAGGGTTTGCAGCTTTTGATCTGGCAAATGCTCTTTTCTCCACATCTGTCCATAGGCCCGCCAGAAGCAGTTTGCTTTTAGCTGGCCAAGTCAGCAATACACCTTCACTGTCGTATACCAGGGATATATCAACTCTCCAGCCCTCTGTCATAATTTAGTCTACAAGAACCTTGATCACCCTTTCCCTTCCACAAGGTATCACACTGATCTATTACATTGATATTATTATACTGATTGGGACCTAATGAACAAAAAGTAGCAACTGCTTTAAGCTTATTGGGAAGGCATTTGCTTGTCAGAGTGCAGGAAATTAACCTAAATAAAATGCACGGGCCTCCATGTCTGTGAAATTTCTAGTGATTCAGTAGCATGGGACATGTCGAGATATTCCTTCTAAGGTAAAGGGTAAGTTGTATCTAACCCCGCTTACAACCCCAAAATAGGCACCAACGCCCACTGGGCCTCTTTGCATTTTGAAGGCAACTTATTTGTCATTTGCATGTATTACTCTAAACCATTTACTGAGTGAACTGAAAAAGCTGCGAGTTTTGAGTGGGGCCCAGAACAAGAGAAGGCTCTGCAACTGGTCCAGCCTGCCTTGTAGGCCATTCTGCTACTTGGGCCACATGATCTCACAGATCCAATGTGCTTGACGTGTTGGTGCCAAATAAAGATGCTGTTTAGAACCTCTGACCTAAAGCAATCATTTGATTGATGTGAATAATAAGCAGGTTTTAAAACTTTCCCCAATTCTCCCTTATTCTTTATTTTTCCCTCTGCACACTTCACCTGATACGATGGTTCATCTTGTCTCTCAACTTGGCTGGGCCACAATATCTATGTGTATGGGTCAACCAGTATTCTGGGTGTTTCTGTAAAGATGATTTGGATGAGATTAACATTTATATTAGTGGACTTTAAGTAAAGCAGATTGCTCTCTATAATGTGGGTGGGCCTCGTCCAATCAGTTGAAGGCCCCAGTAGAATAGAAGAATGACCTCCCCTGAGCAAGAGGAAATTCTGTGGTCAACAGTCTTTGGACTTGAACTGCAACATGGATCTCTCCAGCCTGCTAGTCCACCCAGCAGATTTTTAATCTTGCTAGTCTCCAAAACTGCGTCAGCCAAGTTCTTAAAATAAATATTTCTATATATTAACACATCCTGTGCGTTCTGTCTCTTTGGAGAATAATACAGTAGATTTCTCCATGCTGCAGAGTAATTTCTAGTTGCCCAATAGAGCAGCTTTGAAAGCATTACCAAAGATCTGTAAAATAGTTACTCTGTGATCCAAATCTCTAGCTCTCAGCTCCACAAACTCAAAAAATACTTGCTGTGTGTTGAGAGGCACTGGTTGAATTTCGTCCCTAGATCCCACATTGGTTTAAAGAAAGAGATCAGTGCTGGAATAAATTGAGTAAGTTCAAAGAACAGAGTGAAGACAAATAACCAAGTTAGCTTCATCAGTGATGTCTATATATTTTCTAATTAACATCAAATACATTTAGGATGAAACTTTCTTGGAATAGCTGTCTTGGCTGAGAAGATAACCAGATAATTGATAATTCTTGGGTTTACTGTCTGCTCCACATAATCTTACCTGGCTTGCTATGGTTGAGCTATGAATAGTGGAGTTAAAAATAATTTAAATTTAATGTGTTTATTATACATTAGAACTTTATTCAAATTTTTTTAAAGAATCAAAATATTTTAAAATACTAGATAGGGGTGGTGGTGGGATGAATTGGGAGATTGGGATTGACATATATACACTAATATGTATAAAATGGATAACTAATAAGAACCTGCTGTATAAAAAGTAAATAAAATTTTTAAAATTTTAAATTTAAAAAATAAAATAAAATACTAGATAAAATACCACCAGCATTTATTCATTTCTCTAGTATGCTGCAGGGAAAGGAAGATCCAAAAACTCTGATTAAATTTTAAACTTTTAGACACTAGATGGTGCTGACTAACCATCTCTCTCTTTCTCTCTCTCATTTTTTTGCCTTCATAGCCCTTCAACCCCAGTTAATGTTTTCTATTGTCAGCTGGCAAACTGAAGAGAGGAAGAAATATAAAGGCTATTTACTGAAAAATGTTGAACAAGATAGAAGTTTATTAATGGAGAACCAAACACATATTGTAATTTAGTTGCCAGCAAAATTATTTTCTTTATTGTCATATATCTGTATGTTAAAAGCAGGAAATAAGACCAGCACTGAAAGGTGGACAAAAAATATGGTCTGGCTAAGTGCAATCAGCATTGACTGGAGTGCTTATCTTGACCAAATACTGTGGAGGGAAATGACTGTAACATAATACATCTGCGGAGCAGCTTTGAAAAACTGTTTTTGACCACACATAATAGACCATTTGCCTTTTCATCATTTCTGCACCAAGAACACTAGTAGGGCTTGCAAATGTTAGAAAAGATTCTTTCTCTGGAGAACTTAACCTGAAAGTAAAGAGAAAAGGTCCCTGTAAGAAATTTTCTTGGAGGCCCAGTATTTGACTTGTATCACTGCTTGGCCCTTTGGATTCTATTTACCACTAGACTTGTCTAGCCTGTGTAAATCATTCAGTGTGGTTTATAATGTTCTTTCAGTGATGGTCTGATTACAAGTAGAGCTAAGATTAGAATCAAGTGAGACATGAATAATACTACCTACTAGTTTTAAAAACATTTTCAGAGGCAAAATTCTGAATTTAAAATGCTCCAAGATCTTTGATAAGATAAATGGTGAAGATTTGGAGAATATCAATAATGAAGCAATCCAAAGAACATTGTAGGCCTTTCTCCCTGAAAGCCTAGACTAGGGAATATTAAAAATCACAAATGTTGAGCAAGGTATTTTTGGGCCTTAAAAACATGTTGAAGCAACAAGGGAAGAAAGTATTAACGTTCAATAAAGTGCTTCTCCAAAGGGAAAGAGGCAATAAACAAGGTTAAATTTAACAGCATCTGAAGTATTTATCAGTAATTTTAGAGACAGGCTAAGGAAGATCACCTTTAACAACCAAAGTTAGCATAATGGCCCTAATCAGGGCAGCCCCCAGCCCTTCAGCCTTCTTCCTGCTTCCTTTCAGTGCTGGAGTCAATCTATTACCAAGGTTGTTGCTCCAGAATCAAACCCATGTGCCTCCCTCAAATAGAAACCAACTACTCTTAGCAAAGTTTTGGGAGGAAGCTGCAAAGAGAAAAAAACCAAGAACATGTTAGAACCAGCTGGGCCCAAGATGGCAGGAGATTCCACTTCCAGTAGATCTTGAGCTTCACTATACACTCATTGTAATACATTAGCATATGCTAAATGACACACCCACCAGCACCAGGACAGTTGACAATTGCCATGACAACAACCGGTACAGCCCATACTAGGACTGAAAAAGAGAGCTGCAACTATTCCAGGTCCAAACCATGCCCCAGTACTCAGATAAACTCATGAATTATTCTTCCCATTCTTTCCAAATCCCTCCCTTTTACTTCTACCCTCCTATATATTTGCTGTCTCCTCTCATATTGGGTTGAGAAGTTGATTTGCAAACTAGGTTCCAGCTCCTCCATTCTTTGGCCATTGAATAAAGCTCATGCTGTTCCAGTCTCAGTATCGGTTTCCTTATTGGCTGTGTAAGTTGGAAAAAGAACCTCCCTGACCGAGACAGGGGGTCTTGGGTCGTGCTAGGACCCTGGCACAGGTCTGGTTGACCAGTTTGGTAACAAATACTCAGGTTATCTGGGGAGCCAAACTTTCAAAATATGTTAGGGGACTATAATCCTCCAGGGCACAGCCCCATCCTATTTTTATTTATGAATAAGCATTTCGGAGGCTTCCTTCTCTTCAGAGTGATAAACTCATGACCCTCTTTGAGGTCACGATGAAGGATATAAGTATATACGATGAAGGATATAAGTATATACACATTGGGTGCTGTTCTCCAGATGCCAAGTCTCTCTCCAGGTAGTAATTAGGAAGGAGTTTGACAGAACATTTAGTAATGGTGCCCTGGGAGTCTGAAAGAGTTAATTTCTCTCTTTAGACAAGTACTACCAAAGGGTTACTTCTGGGAGAAATCTATTTTATTCTGTTCATAAAAGAGACTGAGCTGCAAGCTGAAGTGCGGTGGGGGCAGACGTGCATTGTTAATATCTTTAAAACAGAAAAGAAGAGGATTCAAGGGACCTCAATAAATCAAAGAAAAGACCTTTAAAAATAGTGATAAGCGCCAGATGGCATACATAGAGATCAATACTCTGAGTCCTTTAGGGACTGTTTTAATTGTTTCAGGTCCCATGTAGCATCTGACACAGAGATTTGCACTTAGTGGGTGCCTAGTTAATATTTTCTGAATTAGATTGAATTGGGCACAAGTACACACACACACACACAGGGCTGGTAATCAGAAGAACACAAGCTGAAAAGGTTGCTAATGCTACAATCTTATCTGGTGTGGACAAGTATATTTCAGCTACAGTCGCTTAATTTCCAGGACATTTGTATTCAATTTTAAACGTAACAATTTAAAACTTGAGTCTGAGGTTAAATGAAGTAATTCAGAAAAATAACAATAGCATTATGTTAAAGGCATCGTTGTATTCATTCACTTCGTAAACATTTTGTGTTGAGATAGGTAACAGGCTGCCTCTGACTTGGAGAAGTTTACATTAGCACAGTGAATGATTCTTCTGAAGCACATCCATGTACAAGGCATTCTCTGAAGCGGGGTGGAGTAGGCTCCAAGGACCTCCTATGTAAAATAATAGCCTTCCTATGCGAGTTCCGTGGCTCTGACTCAACTTCAAACTTCCCTTCCACACCCTCCTGTGTAATGCTGGAGCTGGGCCTCTGTGGACTACATTTTCCCTGCGCCCCCTGGCTCCCTGTTAAAGTCTGCCAATAGAGGATGCTAGAGAGCAGCAGAGGTAGAGAGGAGACTCGCCCCTTTTGGTTGGTTTGCTGTTCATGTCAGTGTCAGGCCAGCTCAGCAGCTGGTTTCAGTGAACAGACTGCTTCCATATTTTCAGAAGCAGCCTCACCACATCCCTCGGAGACACTGTCCCCAGTGAGCCAGTCACCCCCAGGTCCCCCCAGACTTAATCCCAGCCCCTTAGGCACCAACAGCAGCCAGCGGTCCACCTCCTCAGTGGCCTGGATCCCACCTCCACTGGCATCTTTTCTAAGTTTCCAGGTTCTAGTCACTCCATCCTGTTCCCTTTGCTCCCCCAGCCTGGGGGTAACAGCAGCTTCCTAAAGTTCCATCTCTATGTGACCTCAGTATCCTCTCTTCATTTTTGTAGCCTTTGTTGTTCTCCTACACTCTGTCAACCCATTCTCTGTATGACATTTTCCCTGTTAAAATTGCTGGTGTGTTTTCTGTTTTCCTAACCAGACCCAGACTAACATCCTCTTCTGATCATTTGTTAACACCTGATACATTAGTGATCTTCTTATTCATTGTCCCCTACATTCCATTTGAATATAAGTTCCTTCAGAGCAGAGAATTTGTATCTGCTTTCGTACTGATCCCCAGCTCTTCTACTTAGTAAGCCCTCAATACACATTTGTTGAATTAACAAATAAATGGATGAAGAATGCTGAATCCATGAATGCATGCGTGAATGAATGAAACAGCGATGGCTATTACCAGTCTACTGCTTACATCCCCCTACTCCCCACTACCTTATCCCATTCCCATCCCTGTCACTCTGTTACCTTTCCTAGACTAAATTCAGCTTTTACTGCCACCCCCCATGCTAGTTGGTCCAGAATAAAACTATCAATATTGCATAATTTAGGTCAGTGTTTCTCAACTGACCTCCCCAAGGGACATTTGGCAGTGTCTGGAGAGGTTTTAGGTCGTCATGACTGGGAGATGAGGGCCTTTTGGCATCTAATGGGTAGAGGTCAGGGATGCTGCTACACATTGAACAAGACAGCCCTCCCCCCAACAAAGAAATTATCTGGGCCAAAATCTCATGAATACTGCTATTTAGAAACCCTGGTTTAGCATTAACCTGTTTAGAAGCAAGGGATTCTTCAGATAATCTTTTTAGGCACCTTTTGGTATTGTGAATTTATTTCTTCATCTATACCAGGCCAAGTGTTCTCAATGAAAAAAGATACAACTGGCTTGATCATGGTCAAAGACCCAGATTGTTTGTTTGTTTGTTTTTAATGACATCTGGAATTCTGTAGACAGGATATCCAGGTGACTGGCTCTTTGGCTGGACTCTTTTTAGAGCTATAGAGACTGAACCTACGATTAAAAGGGGGTAATGATGTGATAGCTGGGGAGGGGGCCAGCAGGTTGTTTATGAAAGTGCATAAGAAATGCTTAAAAGAATAGAGTGTTGGGCTCCCCTGGTGGCGCAGTGGTTGAGAGTCCGCCTGCTGGTGCAGGGGACATGGGTTCGTGCCCCGGTCTGGGAAGATCCCACACGCCATGGAGCAGCTAGGCCCGTGAGCCATGGCCGCTGAGCCTGTGCATCCGGAGCCTGTGCTCCGCAACGGGAGAGGCCACAACAGTGAGAGGCCCGCGTACCGCAAAGAAAAAAAGAAAAAGAATAGAGTGTCTTATTTACATTAATTCAAATCCCATAATGATAATAATTATAAAAACCAGCTGTTTTTTCCCAAATGATCCAGAGAGTAGCCATTAACTGGAGACACAGAGTTTAAAAGTGACATAAATCACTTGGGTATTTGCATTTTGAAGGTCATTTCGGATAAACCAGGTGGTTTCCTCCTGGACTTCAATTATCAAAATCTATTTTCTTAAAAAAAATTGACCCACTTGGGTAATTGCTATTCTGATGAACTCCAACCCTAAGCTTCTTCCTCGACTCCCACAGTTCCCTGAGCAATTTCACTCTATCATCGTAGCTACCAAAATATCCAAGAGGCATATTTCTCTTCTCCATGTATGGCAGTAATCCCGTCTAATACATCAAATGGAATACAAAGTACTATGTGACTATCATAAATTTTTCCAGCACAATTCCCAGAGTCATTACTTAGTGTCATCCTCTTTCCAAACTAGACTTACTAACTTTTTAGTAAACACATTTGAGACTTCATCCTTATTTAACATCTTTAAATTATAACTCCACTAATCAGATAATTAAATATGGTCATTAAAAGGACATTTAGTTGGGTTCACATACATGCTGCTACAATTGCAGTTGTTTTAAAAGCCATTAAAGATAGCATATGCCAGAGAGTACCTGTGAAGCTGCCAGATAAAATAGAGTTGTCCGGTTAAATATCAGATAAACAACACTTTTTTCCAATATAAGTATGTCCCACGCAATATGTGAGACTTACTTGTACTAAAAATTTTGTGGGTTTATATGAAATGCAAGTTTAACTGGGTGTCCTCTATTTTAGTGTGCTAATCTGACAATCCTAGTGCTTGTTTGCCAAGTGCTTACATCTCTGTAAGTGCCTGTAATACAGAATTCATTCTAAGTGATATTAGTAAGAATACTTTCTTTTTATGTGATTCATGGACACTTCTTCTAATGAGGGGATACTCATAAATCCATAGGAATGTTTATGTCACTGAAAATAATGCAGTCATACATTCTAGTTTCAAATTATGGAACCACAATATCCTGAAAACAGGATCTGTGATACCAACCATTTGCAAAGAACATATTTGCTGTTTCCTATATGCTTGACTGCAACTAAACTCAGTCCTCCTCTCCCTCCTTAATCACAATTCCATGGAGAAAACCCAGTGATTCCCCTTTTGGTTGATGATCAGTGGACATGGCATGTGAAGAAAATAACTCCTTAGCCATGTCACATATGGTCATCGAACAAGACTCAGTCTCAGCTGACCTGATTACCTGAGTTTTCTCCTGATTAATTCTGAATGACATAGAGAAATCAATCATGAAGACAGCCAAAATAATCATCAAGTCAGTTGAT
This sequence comes from Phocoena sinus, assembly GCF_008692025.1. NCBI lineage: Eukaryota > Metazoa > Chordata > Mammalia > Artiodactyla > Phocoenidae > Phocoena > Phocoena sinus. The sequence goes on along the minus strand of NC_045767.1, from coordinate 48,370,873 downwards.
TCAGTTATATAAACTTGACCTTAACCTCCTCCTCTCAACCTATGCTCATTTTCAAGAGATTTCAACAGATATGAGAAAAAAATAAAAGTTATGGAGGTAATGTTTTTCTCAGAACCTGCCATCTGACAAACGATAATTTTAACTGATTCCATTAAACACAATTTACTAGCTTTAGGAATCCTTTTGTTTTACCTTTTCCTTTCCTTTACACTGAGAACACACACTATAAAATCTTAATCATATAAGACGTCTGCTCTGATTGAATACTATACACTAGGTAATGCAGCCCCAACTTTTCAACCCAAAATAAAAAGAATTACTTCTGACAATATACTGGTGATTTGTATTAGTGAAAAAATATATTATTAAAAAATAAAGTTAAATGGTTTGCCTTCCTAAATCTCAGGGCACGCTGATAATAGAAGGTTCTTCTCTCCTAGGTGAAAATTCTGCCAGTCCTTCCTAATATAGACGTAAATATCTTCTTACTTTAAAATTTCAAAGGTTAAATTCCTAACTACCACATATTCATTACTACTACATAATGATTGAAAGCCTTTTGTGTAAAAGATATTGTTACAGGACATGAGGTTGTCGACACTAAAATGAGGGGAAAGAAAAGGAAGAAGTCAAGTTTACTGTGAAAACCAAATGCATCAATAACCATAGTAAGGAAGTTTAAAAGAAAAGCCAAAGGGAAGATTGCATTGGGAAAGTCCAGATATTTTAAGAGGTTTGAGCACCAAGGTGAAGAAAAGAGTAGGAATGAAGCTACAGAAGTGAGAAAGGTGGTGACACTTCCCTTTGAAATGATGGATCATCTAAGAGAATCCAGGAACTGAGCTGTCAAAGGGAGCAGATTGGCTCATTGGAGTCCATGGAATGGTCCCCAACTGTTGTGAAAGTGAAAGGAGAACTAGAAGCATCTACAGAGAGGAACAAAGAACCCAGAGCATTCCAGGGGGATCAGAAACTTTGAAAGATAGGACGTTTGCTTTGTGACATTGGGACATCATTCATTCATTCACCCACCATTTATTAAGTAGCTGCTATGTGCCAGCACTGGGCTGAGTGTTCAAAGCGGAAGACAATTAAAATGCTTCTCCTATTATTTGTTTCCTATTGATGCTTTAACAAATTACCACGAATGTTGACTTAAAGCAACATAAATATATTAACTCACCGTTCTGGAGGTTGGAAGTCCATATGTGTCCCATAGGACTATAATCAAGGTGTTGGCAGGCTGCATTTCTCTCTGAAGGCTTGAAGGAAAAATACTTTCTTGCTTTTTCCATCTTCTAGGGGCCAACTGCTTTCCTTGGCTTCTGGTTTCCATATTCATCTTTAAGCCAACAATGCCAGTCAGATTTCTCTCATGTTACATCACTTTAAACAGAGAATCCTGCCTCCTTCTTTCATTTTTAAGGACCCCTGTAATTTCACTGGGCCCACCTGGATAATCCAGAATCGTCTTCCCATTTCAATGTCAGCTGATTAGCAAATTTAATTTTATCTGCAACCTTAATGCCCCCTTGCAATAAAACATAACATATTCACAGATCCCAGGAATTAGGACGTGAACATCTTGAATGAGGAGGCATTATTCTGCTTACCACGCTCATCTTGGAGGTTTATGGTCTAGCACCAAAAGACTGTGGTGAGATGTACCACCAACAGAAGCCACAAAGCAGGCTTGGGGAAAGGAAAACACATTTTCCATCACCTGGTCTGTGATCAGGGCAGAATGCAAAGCCCAATCAACTCAAGGTCAAATGAGGTCAAAGCCAAGCACTGACACCTTGTAGATTTACTGGAATTGAGAAGCAGACATTTTGCTTATTTAGGATATCCCCTGTTAGAGATGAAATAGCCTGGTAAAACTACAGGAGATATTCATCATTAAATAGAATAGGAATAAAAGACCAAGCAAGTGTGATGATCTTTTCCAGGTGGTATAAACAGTGAACTCTCAGTGGACAATGTTTTCCTGTTGCTAGGCCGACTAGCTGTGGTGGCCGAGTTGTTTATCTTTAAGAAAACATACCTATATCTTTTTCTTGACAACTACAATATAATCTGTCCTGGGAGTTGTTCATCATTTAAGAAGGGTAAAAAAAAGTCCTCTCCCAGAAAGTGTTCGAATCCATGAGCCGAAATGATGATAACATCATGAGAGGCATCATAATTTATCTGGAGCATGTAAATCACCAGGGGCCCCCTCTGAGTATACTCACTAAAATGATGAATAGCTCTGTGAGCTGTAAGATCAACCCTGAGGAATTCACCAGCCAGCATTTGACAGGAGAGCTGCCTCCCAGTCTCTCCCTGTTGGGAAGAAGAAATGACTTAACAGATTCGAAAATCCAGTTTCTTAACCACTTGTTAAAATGTTCAATTTAAGATTTTACCCACAAGGCAAAGTCTGGAAAGGGGTGAACAATTATCCCAGGACACTGACCAAAATTTAAGATGGTATGGGTATTCCTGGCTTGCCAAACTTTTTTTCAACTGATATTATTCTGATATGTCTCAGCTGGCTCTCACTTTGCCAGTGTAACTAGTCTTATAGCCAAAAGATCCTGTATTTTCCAAAACAGGAGGCTTCTAATGTGTTTTCTACTGCCGTTGCTGCCTCTGATGCAAAGTAGAAGTGAAAATGTTGGAAAAAGGGAAATATCGTTTTGTGTGTTAGAAAACCTAACATTTATAGTAAAACATCAATAGATAATAGTATATTGAAGTTTTCACTGTGTTACTCTGTATACATGTAGATGATATAATTCTTTTTAGTTTTGGTAGCTCTTATGGGCTGCATGTTTGTGTCTCTCTAAATTCCTATGTTGAAGCCCTAACCCCCAATGTGATGATATTTGCAGTAGAACCCTTGGGCTATAATTAGGATTAGATGAGGTCATGAGGATGGGGCCCTCATGATGGGATTAGTGCCCTTATAAAAACAGAAAGAAAGAGAAATATCTGTCTCTTTCTCTTAACACAAATGCACAGAGGAATGGCCATGTGAACACACAGCAAGAAGGTGGCTGTCTACAAGCCAGAAAATGAGCCCTCACCATGAACCAGATCTTCTGACACTTTGATCTTGGACTTTCTCAGTTCCAGAACAGTGAGAAATAAATGTCTGTTGTTTAAGCCACCCAGTCTAGGGTATTTTTGTTATAGTAGTCCAAGCTGACCAAGACAGTAATTTAAGAGTAAGAAATATTAATTTTCACATTGCATGTATCATCTGTCAGAGTTCTTTGAATATTGAGAGCACTGAGTATTATTAAAAATAATGAATGATAATGGTGATCATAAGATACATGGTCTGGTGCTTATTCTGTGTCAGGTACCAGGTTAAATACATTACATATTTTATCTCATTTAATTCTTATAGAAACCATGTATGGTAGGTATTATTATCTATCCACATTATAGCTAAGGAATTAAAGTTTGAAGAATTAAAATTGACTTGTTCAAAGTCTCTCAGCTAGGAAACTGCAGACCTGGGATGTGAACCCTCATGTGCTTGACTCCACAGTGAGAATCTTAATCTGTGCTAACCTAACTGTATTAGTTTCCTAGGGTTTCCATAACAAATTATCTCAAACTGGTAGCTTAAAACAAGAGAAAGTTATTTTGCCACAGTTCTGGAGACTAGAATCAAGATGTCAGGAGGGCCACACTCCCTCTGAATGCTCTAAGGAAGAATATCTCCTTGCCTCTTTTACCTTCTGGTGGGTCCCATCAATCCTTGGCTTTCCTTTTCTTGTAGACTGATGAGTCAATCTATACCTCCATCTTCACATCGCCTACTTCCCTGCATCTTTCTGTTTGTCCCCTCCTGTTTACATAAGGACACCACTCATTGGATTAAAGGGCCCACCCTAGTCTAGTATGATCTTATCTAACTAATTAAGTCTGCAAAGACTCTATTTCTTTTTTTTTTTTTTTTTTTTTAAACATCTTTATTGGGGTATAATTGCTTTACAATGGTGTGTTAGTTTCTGCTTTATAACAAAGTGAATCAGCTATACATATACATATGTTCCCATATGTCTTCCCTCTTGCGTCTCCCTCCCTCCCACTCTCCCCATCCCACCCTTCCACGCTGTCACAAAGCACCGAGCTAATATCCCTGTGCCTTGCGGCTGCTTACCCCCAGCTATCTACCTTACTACGTTTGTTAGTGTGTATATGTCCATGACTCTCTCTCGCCCTATCAAAACTCACCCCTCCCCCTCCCCATACCCTCAAGTCCGTTCTCCAGTAGGTCTGCGTCTTTATTCCTATCTTACCCCTAGGTTCTTCATGACATTTTTTTCCCTTAAATTCCATATATATGTGTTAGCATACGGTATTTGTCTTTTTCTTTCTGACTTACTTCACTCTGTATGACAGACTCTAGGTATATCCATCTCATTACAAATAGCTCAATTTCATTTCTTTTTAAGGCTGAGTAATATTCCATTGTGTATATGTGCCACATCTTCTTTATCCATTCATCCGATGATGGGCGCTTAGGTTGTTTCCATGTCCTGGCTATTGTAAATAGAGCTGCAATGAACATTTTGGTACATGACTCTTTTTGAATTTTGGTTTTCTCAGGGTATATGCCAAGTAGTGGGATTGCTGGGTCATATGGTAATTCTATCTGTAGTTTTTTAAGGAACCTCCATACTGTTCTCCACAGTGGCTGAACCAATTCACATTCCCACCAGCAGTGCAAGAGTGTCCCTTTTTCTCCACAACCCTCTCCAGCATTTATTGTTTCTAGATTTTTTGATGATGGCCATTCTGACTGGTGTGAGATGATATCTCATTGTAGTTTTGATTTGCATTTCTCTAATGATTAATGATGTTGAGCATTCTTTCATGTGTTTGTTGGCATTCTGTATATCTTCTTTGGAGAAATGTCTATTTAGGTCTTCTGCCCATTTTTGGATGGGGTTGTTTGTTTTTTTGTTATTGAGCTGCATGAGCTGCTTGTAAATTTTGGAGATTAATCCTTTGTCAGTTGCTTCATTTGCAAATGTTTTCTCCCATTCTGAGAGTTGTCTTTTGGTCTTGGTTATGGTTTCCTTTGCTGTGCAAAAGCTTTGAAGTTTCATTAGGTCCCATTTGTTTATTTTTGTTTTTATTTCCATTACTCTAGGAGGTGGGTCAGAAAGGATCTTGCTGTGATTTATGTCATAGAGTGTTCTTCCTATGTTTTCTTCTAAGAGTTTGATAGTTTCTGGCCTTACATTTAGGTCTTTAATCCATTTTGAGCTTATTTTTGTGTATGGTGTTAGGGAGTGATCTAATCTCATACTTTTACATGTACCTGTCCAGTTTTCCCAGCACCATTTATTGAAGAGGCTGTCCTTTCTCCACTGTACATTCCTGCCTCCTTTATCAAAGACAAGGTGTCCATATGTGCGTGGGTTTATCTCTGGGCTTTCTATCCTGTACCACTGATCTATCTTTCTGTTTTTGTGCCAGTACCATACTGTCTTGATTACTGTTGCTTTGTAATATAGTCTGAAGTCAGGGAGCCTTATTCCTCCAGCTCCTTTTTTCGTTCTCAAGATTGCTTTGGCTATTCGGGGTCTTTTGTGTTTCCATACAAATTGCGAAATTTTTGTTCTAGTTCTGTGAAAAATGCCAATGGTAGTTTGATAGGGATTGCATTGAATCTGTAGATTGCTTTGGGTAGTAGAGTCATTTTCACAATGTTGATTCTTCCATCCAAGAACATGGTATATCTCTCCATCTATTTGTATCATCTTTACTTCTTTCATCAGTGTCTTATAATTTTCTGCATACAGGTCTTTCGTATCCTTAGGTAGGTTTATTCCTAGATATTTTATTCTTTTTGTGGCAATGGTAAATGGGAGTGTTTTCTTGATTTCACTTTCAGATTTTTCATCATTAGTATATAGGAATGCCAGAGATTTCTGTGCATTAATTTTGTATCCTGCTACTTTACCAAATGCATTGACTACCTCTAGTAGTTTTCTGGTAGCATCTTTAGGATTCTCTATGTATAGTATCATGTCATCTGCAAAGAGTGACAGCTTTACTTCTTCTTTTCCGATTTGGATTCCTTTTATTTCCTTTTCTTCTCTGATTGCTGTGGCTAAAACTTCCAAAACTATGTTGAATAAGAGTGGTGAGAGTGGGCAACCTTGTCTTGTTCCTGATCTTAGTGGAAATGCTTTCAGTTTTTCACCATTGAGGATGATGTTTGCTGTGGGCTTGTCATATATGGCCTTTATTATGTTTAGGAAAGTTCCCTCTATGCCTACTTTCTGGAGGGTTTTTATCATAAATGGGTGTTGAATTTTGTCGAAAGCTTTCTCTGCATCTATTGAGATGATCATATGGTTTTTCTCCTTCAATTTGTTAATATGGTTTATCACATTGATAGATTTGCGTATATTGAAGAATCCTTGCATTCCTGGAATAAACCCCACTTGATCATGGTGTATGATCCTTTTAATGTGCTGTTGGATTCTGTTTGCTAGTATTTTGTTGAGGATTTTTGCATCTATGTTCATCAGTGATATTGGCCTGTAGTTTTCTTTCTTTGTGACATCCTTGTCTGGTTTTGGTATCAAGGTGATGGTGGCTTCGTAGAAGGAATTTGGGAGTGTTCCTCCCTCTGCTATATTTTGGAAGAGTTTGAGAAGGATAGGTGTTAGCTCTTCTCTAAACGTTTGATAGAATTCACCTGTGAAGCCATCTGGTCCTGGGCTTTTGTTTGTTGGAAGGTTTTAATCACAGTTTCAATTTCAGTGCTTGTGATTGGTCTGTTCATATTTTCTATTTCTTCCTGATTCAGTCTTGGCAGGTTGTGCATTTCTAAGAATTTGTCCATTTCTTCCAGATTGTCCATTTTATTGGCATAGAGTTGCTTGTAGTAATCTCTCATGTTTTTTTTTATTTCTGCAGTGTCAGTTGTTACTTCTCCTTTTTCATTTCTAATTCTATTGATTTGAGTCTTCTCCCTTTTTTTCTTGATGAGTCTGGCTAGTGGTTTATCTATTTTGTTTATCTTCTCAAAGAACCAGCTTTTAGTTTTATTGATCTTTGCTATTGTTTCCTTCATTTCTTTTTCATTTATTTCTGATCTGATTTTTATGATTTCTTTCCTTCTGCTAGCTTTGGGGCTTTTTTGTTCTTCTTTCTCTAATTGCTTGAGGTGCAAGGTTAGGTTGTTTATTAAAGATGTTTCCTGCTTCTTAAGGTGGGCTTGTATTGCTATAAACTTCCCCCTTAGAACTGCTTTTGCTGCATCCCATAGGTTTTGGGTCGTTGTGTCTCCATTGTCATTTGTTTCTAGGTATTTTTTTATTTCCTCTTTGATTTCTTCAGTGATCACTTCATTATTAAGTAGTGTATTGTTTTAGCTTCCATGTGTTTGTATTTTTTAAAGATCGTTTCCTGTAATTGATATCTAGTCTCATGGCGTTGTGGTCGGAAAAGATACTTGATACAATTTCAGTTTTCTTAAATTTACCAAGGCTTGATTTGTGACCCAAGATATGATCTATCCTGGAGAATGTTCCATGAGCACTTGAGAAAAATGTGTATTCTGTTGTTTTTGGATGGAGTGTCCTATAAATATCAATTAAGTCCATCTTGTTTAATGTATCATTTAAAGCTTGTGTTTCCTTATTTATTTTCATTTTGGATGATCTGTCCATGGGTGAAAGTGGGGTGTTAAAGTCCCCTACTATGAATGTGTTACTGTCGATCTCCCCTTTTATGGTTGTTAGTATTTGCCTTATGTATTGAGGTGCTCCTATGTTGGGTGCATAAATATTTACAATTGTTTATATCTTTTTCTTGGATCGATCCCTTGATCATTATGTAGTGTCCTTCTTTGTCCCTTTTAATAGTCCTTATTTTAAAGTCTATTTTGTCTGATATGAGAATTGCTACTCCAGCTTTCTTTTGGTTTCCATTTGCATGGAATATCTTTTTCCATCCCCTTACTTTCAGTCTGTATGTGTCTCTAGTTCTGAAGTGGGTCTCTTGTAGACAGCATATATAAGGGTCTTGTTTTTGTATCCATTCAGCCAATCTGTGTCTTTTGGTGGGAGCATTTAGGTCCATTTACATTAAGGTAATTATCGATATGTATGTTCCTATTTCCATTTTATATATTGTTTTGGGTTCGCTACTATAGGTCATTTCCTTCTCTTGTGTTTCGTGTCTAGAGAAGTTCCTTTAGCATTTGTTGTAAAGCTGGTTTGGTGGTGCTGAACTCTCTCAGCTTTTGCTTGTCTGTAAAGGTTTTAATTTCTCCATCAAATGTGAATGAGATCCTTGCTGGGTAGAGTAGTCTTGGTTGCAGGCTATTCTCCTTCAGCACTTTCAGTATGTCCTGCCACTCCCTTCTGGCTTGTAGGGTTTCTGCTGAGAGATCAGCTGTTAACCTTATGGGGATTCCCTTGTGTGTTATTTGTTGTTTTTCCCTTGCTGCTTTTAATATGCTTTCTTTGTATTTAATTTTTGACAGTTTGATTAATATGTGTCTTGGCGTGTTTCTCCTTGTATTTATCCTGTATGGGACCCTCTGTGCTTCCTGGACTTGATTAACTATTTCCTTTCCCATATTAGGGAAGTTTTCAACTATAATCTCTTCAAATATTTTCTCAGTCCCTTTCTTTCTTTCTTCTTCTTCTGGAACCCCTATAATTCGAATGTTGGTGCGTTTCATGTTGTCCCAGAGGTCTCTGAGACTGTCCTCAGTTCTTTTCATTCTTTTTTCTTTATTCTGCTCTGCAGTAGTTATTTCCACTACTTTATCTTCCAGGTCACTTATCCGTTCTTCTGCCTCAGTTATTCTGCTATTGATCCTATCTAGAGTGATTTTAATTTCATTTATTGCATTGTTCATCGTTGCTTGTTTCATCTTTAGTTCTTGTAGGTCCTTGTTAACTGTTTCTTGCATTTTGTCCATTCTACTTCCAAGATTTCGGATCATCCTTACTATCATTATTCTGAATTCTTTTTCAGGTAGATTGCCTATTTCCTCTTCATTTGTTAGGTCTGGTGGGTTTTTATCTTGCTCCTTCATCTGCTGTGTGTTTTTCTGTCTTCTCATTTTGCTTATCTTACTGTGTTTGGGGTCTCCTTTTTGCAGGCTGCACTTTCGTAGTTCCCGTTGTTTTTGATGTCTGTCTCCAGTGGCTAAGGTTGTTTCAGTGGGTTGTGTAGGCTTCCTGGTGGAGGGGACTAGTGCCTGTTGTTGTGCTGGATGAGGCTGGATCTTGTCTCTCTAGTGGGCAGGTTCACGTCTGGTGGTGTGTTTTGGGGTGTCTGTGGCCTTATTATGATTTTAGGCAGCCTCTCTGCTAATGGGTGGGGTTGTGTTCCTGTTTTGCTAGTTGTTTGGCATAGGTTGTCCAGCACTGTGGCTTGCTGGTCGTTGAGTGAAGCTGGGTGCTGGTGTTAAGATGGAGGTCTCTGGGATATTTCCACCGTTTAATATTATGTGGAGCTGGGAGGTCTCTTGTTGACCAGTGTCCTGAAGTTGGCTCTCCTACCTCAGAGGCAGAGCCCTGACTCCTGGCTGGAGCACCAAGAGCCTTTCATCCACACAGCTCAGAATAAAAGGGAGAAAAAGTAGGGAGAATTAGTAGAAGTATGAGTAAAGAAAGAAGGAAAGGAGGAAAGGAAGGAAGGAAGAAAGAAGCAAAGAAGGAAAGAAAGGAGGGAGGGAGGGAGGGAGGGAGGAAGGAAGGAAGGAGGGAAAGAAGGAAAAAAGACAGAAAGAAAGATGATACAGTAAAAATAAAATAAAGTATAATATAGTTATTGAATTAAAAAATATTTAGAAAAAAAAAAAGAAAAAAAAAAAAAAAAGGGACGGATAGAACCTTAGGACAAATGTTGGAAGCAAAGCTATACAGAGAAAATCTTACACAGAAGCATACACATACACCTTCACAAAAAGAGGTAAAGGGGGAAAAATCATAAATCCTGCTCCCTGAGACCACCTCCTCAATTTGGGGTGATTCGTTGTCTAAAGGAGGGAAGGAAGGAAGGAAAGAAAGAAAGAACGAAGGTAAAGTATAATAAAGTTATTACAATTAAACTTAATTATTAAGAAAAAGAATTTTTAAAAAAAAAAGTCATGGACGGATAGAGCCCTAGGACAAATGGTGGAAAGCAAGAGTATACAGACAGGATCTCACACAGAAGCATACACGTACACATTCACAAAAAGAGGAAAAGGGAAAAAAATCATAGATCTCGCTCCTAAATTCCACCTCTTCAATTTGGGATCATTCCTTGTCTATTCAGGTATTCCACAGATGCAGGGTATATCAAGTTGATTGTGGAGCTTTAATCCGCTGCTTCTGTGGCTGCTGGGAGAGATTTCCCTTTCTCTTCTTTGTTCTCACAGCTCACAGGAGCTCAGCTTTGGATTTGGCCCTGCCTCTGCGTGTAGGTCGCTGGAGGGCGTCTGTTTTTTCGCTCAGACAGGACGGGGTTAAAGGAGCCGCTGATTCGGGGCCTCCGGCTCACTCAGGCCGGGGGTTGGGGGATGGGGGTAGGAGGGGCACTACGTGCGGGGCGGGCCTGCGGCTGCAGAGGCAGCGTGACGTTGCGGCAGAGGCTGGCGTGATGTTGCACCAGCCTGAGACCCGCCGTGCGTACTCCCGGGGAAGTTGTCCCTGGATCCCGGGAACCTGGCAGTGGCGGGCTGCACAGGCTCCGCGGAAGAGGGGTGTGGAGAGTGACCTGTGCTCGCACACAGGCCCCTTGGTGGCGGCAGCAGCAGCCTTAGCGTCTCCCGCCCGTCTCTGGGGTCCGCGGTTTTAGCCGCGGCTCGCGCCCGTCTCTGGAGTTCCTTTAAGCAGCGCTCTTAAACCCCTCTCCTCGCGCACCAGGAAACAAAGAGGGAAGAAAAAGTCCTCTTGCCTCTTCGGCCGGTGCAGGCTTTTCCCCGAACTCCCTCCCGGCTAGTCGTGGTGCACTAACCCCTTCAGGCTATGTTCAAGCCGCCAACCCCAGTCCTCTCCCTGAGCTCCGTCCAAAACCAAAACCCGAGCCTCAGCTCGCAGCCCCGCCCGCCCCGGCGGGTGAGCAGACAAGCCACTCGGGCTGGTGAGTGCCGGTCAGCACCGATCGTCTGTGCAGGAATCTCCCCGCTTTGCCCTCCGCACCTGTCGCTGTGCACTACTCCGCGGTCCCTAAACTCCCCCCTCTGCCTCCCGCAGTCTCCGCCCGCGGTGGGGCTTCCTAGTGTGTGGAAACTTTTCCTCCTTCACAGCTCCCTCCCACTGGTGCAGGTGCCGTCCTTATTCTTTTGTCTCTGTTTTTTCTTTTGCCCTACCCAGTTACGTGGGGAGTTTCTTGCCTTTTGGGAGGTCTGAGGTCTTCTGCCAGCCTTCAGTAGGAGTTCTGTAGGAGTTGTTCCACGTGTGGATGTATTCTGGTGTATCCGTGGGGAGGAAGGCGATCTCCGCGTCTTACTCTTCCGCCATCTTCAAGGTCCCCCCCGACTCTGTTTCTTAATAAGGTTACATTCTGAGGTCTGGGTAGACATGAATTTGGGGGAGAATACTATTCAATCTGCCACACTATTTTTTTCATCTCATCTTCTTCCACTCCCTGACCTGAGCATCCTCCTTTCCTGACAGGACTGTTAGTGATCTTCCTTACTCACTATGCATATTTCTCTTCTTACCCTTTATTCACACTATTATCCCTGCTAAAATTGTGCCTTCTGCCCATTCATACAGACATACCTTCAAGCAGCGGCTTTAAATCTAACCCTATCATGAGATGCTTTTTTCTTATCTTATCTATGTCACTTAGTTGGTCCAAATCCTAAGTTGCTTCTAGAGATTTATGTATCTGATATTTTATTGCTGTTGAAGCCTCACATTGCTATTTAGAAGTTCAAGTCTCCACCATGGGCTTGTTTGCTTCTTGGGATCTATGCCTGTTGGACATCACTCCTTGGTGTTTACCCTGTTCCTTAGCATGGTACCCAATTGAGCCAATAGTACATGTACAATGAACATTTGTTGGATGGCTAGATAGAGGGATGGGTGGATGGTTCTTGTGACCTCTCATCAATAGTACACCATCTCCAAGTTGCTTTTCTATTAACAAAGAAGAGTGAGTCACATGCATTAGGTTGGGTCCAGCATGTAAGAGGCATTGCAGACATGTGCATTCCCTTCCTTGGTAGGTTCTGGGACTATAAAGAAGAAAACAGCCTGCCAGGATGGAGTGCAAAATTCAAATGTTCTGGTTTGGGTGACCAAGGAAAGAGCTGAGTGAGAAAGAACAGTGTCTGAAGAGCCATGCCATGACCTCACTCATATATTTACTGACCATATATCTAATGACAGCCCTTAGTTAGCTGACAGCTTGCTCTCTCCTAAGACAACTCTTCAGAGCTTGTAACTCTTATCTTTAAGAGTCACACAAAAGAACAGGGTCACCTTTATTAAGACAAAACACAAGACTCTATAGCTTTTAGAAAAGTGGGACAAGTTAGGTTATGGTTGTTGAAAAAGCAAGCCCAGGATGTATGCTTTTGTGGGGGGACTCCTTATAGTCACCCTCCATAAGGAGGACCCTGGTCCTTGTATAGAACTCTGGATGTGACATCAGCACAGCTCCTGGCCACGGTTTATCTTTGCAAAAGTAAAGGAGGCTGGCGTTTTCAACACTGTGTTCACTAAATTCTAAGGGATATAAGCAAGACAGAAACTTAAGGGAAAGGGGGAAGGATGAGGAAAGTAGAAAGAAGGTGGGGCAATGAGGAAAAGGAAAGGAAAGGGAAGAAGAAGGGATAAGCTGCTTAAAAGTTTGTACAACTGCAGCACACTGCAGGTGGGGCCGCGTGGTAGGTGCCCCACAGGCTTTTGGGATGGGTCTGCCAGAATGCTGGGCTCTGCCATCCCCTCTACCTAGGCTCTGTCCACTGGACCAGGTCTTTTGTAGCCACCTTGCCTTATTTCTCCCTCACAGCTCCCTTTCTGCCCACATCCTGTGCATGCCATCTTTGTTTCTACTCCCTGGGAGTCAAGTACCTGCATCAGCTCAAAATTCCTTCCAACAAGTTCAAAAGGCCACAGGCTCTTTAATTTTTGAACGTGGGTTGCTCCTTTCTGTTTCTGTTCCTAACTGCAGGAATCTCACCTGGAGCTTACTGACAGCACCATGGTACCTGTCAAGGTAATTGTGGTGGAGGGTGACCTCATTCAGGTGTGTCTGGCCTCATTCAGGTGTGAATGAATCAGTGACTTCACTGATTCATTCAAATATCCTGAATAAAGCCTTTTTCTTGGTCTTGACAACATAAAGTCAAATAAGACAAATTTGGGATCTCAAGGTATTTACAGTGTAGAACGCAGAGTTAAGTCAGTAATTATAGAGAAGAGTGTAAATGTTGAGAAGAAGGCATGCACTAGGCGTTCAAGTACCAAAAAAGAGATTGATCTAAATTATTTTGGAGACATGGGGCTATGGAACACTTCTCAAAGGATGTAAATTCCTTATCCAGAACCTTCCATACTATGATCAGAACTTCCCTATATAAGAACCAATATTCTGGGGTGGAGGACCTTCAAGATGGCAGAGGAGTAAGGTGTGGAGATCACCTTCCTCCCCATAAATACATCAGAAATACATCTACATGTGGAACAACTCCTACAGAACTCCTAAAGAACATCTACTGAACTCTGGCAGAAGACCTCCAACTTCCCAAAGGCAAGAAACTCCCCACGTACCTGGATAGGGCAAAAGAAAAAGGAAAAAACAGAGACAAAAGAATAGGGATGGGACCTGCACCAGTGGGAGGGAGCTGTGGAGGAGGAAATGTTTCCACACAGTAGAAAGCCCCTTCACTGGTGGAGACAGGGGGTGGGCAGGGGGAAAGCTTCAGGGACACGGAGGAGAGCGCAGCAACAGGGGTGCAGAGGGCAAAGCGGAGAGATTCCCGCACAGAGGATCGGTGCCAACCAGCACTCACCAGCCTGAGAGGCTTGTCTGCTCACCCACCAGGGTGGGTGGGGGCTGGGAGCTGAGGCCTGGGCTTCTGAGGTCAGATCCCAGGGAGAGGACTGGGGTTGGCTGCATGAACACAGCCTGAAGGGGGCTAGTGTGCCACAGCTAGCCAGAGAGAGTCCGGGAGAAAGTCTGGAACTGCCTAAGAGGCAAGAGACCATTGTTTCGGGATGCGCAAGAAGAGGAGATTCAGAGCACCACCGAAATGAGCTCCAGAGATGGGCGCAAGCTGTGGCTATCAGTGCAGGCACGAGAGACGGTTATGAAATGCTAAGGCTGCTGCTGCAGCCACCAAGAAGCCTGTGTGCAAGCATAGGTCACTCTCCACACCTCCCCTCCCGGGAGCCTTGCAGCCAGCCACTGCCAGGGTCCCGTGATCTAGGGACAACTTCCTGGGAGAACACACGGCACACCTCAGGCTGTTGCAATGTCACAACAGCCTCTGCCACCACAGGCTCACCCCGCATTCCATACCTTTACCTCTCCTCTGGCCTGAGTGAGCCAGAGCCCCCTAATCAGTCACTCCTTTAACCCCCTCCTGTCTGGGTGATGAAAAGACACCAGAGGGCAACCTACAAGCAGAGGTGGGGCCACATCCAAAGCTGAACTCCAGGAGCTGTGCGAACACAGAAGAGAAAGGAAAATTTCTCCCAGAAGCCTCAGGAGCAGCAGATTAAATTCCACAATCAACTCGATGTACCCTGAATCTGTGGAATAACTGAACAGACAACAAATCATCCCAAAATTGAGGCAGTGGGCTTTGGGAGCAACTGTAGACTTAGGGTTTGCTTTCTGCATCTTATTTATTTCCGGTGTTATGTTTATCTCAGTTTAGTATTTAGAGCTTATTATCATTGGTAGATTTGTTATTGATTTGGTTGCTCTCTTCCTTTTATATATATATATATTTTTTCCTTTTTCTCTTTTTGTGAGTGAATATGTGTATGTTTCTTTGTGTGATTTTTGTCTGTATAGGTTTGCTTTTACCATCTACTCAAGGGTTCTGTCTGTCTGTTTTTTTGTTTTGTTTTGTTTTTTAGCACAGTTTTTAGTTCTGGTTATCATTGGTGGATTTGTTTTTGGTTTGTTTTCTCTCTTCTTTCTTTATTACTTTTTAATTTTTTATTTTAATAAGTTTTTTATTTTAATAACATACTTTTCTTTTCTTTCTTTTTTTTCTTTTTTAAAAAATTTCTCCGGGCCTTCCCTGGTGGCGCAGTCGTTGAGAGTCCGCCTGCCGAGGCAGGGGACACGGGTTCGTGCCCCGGTCCGGGAAGATCCCACATACCGCGGAGCGGCTGGGCCCGTGAGCCATGGCCGCTGAGCCTGCGCGTCCGGAGCCTGTGCTCCGCAACGGGAGAGGCCACAGCAGTGAGAGGCCCGCGTAACGCAAAAAAAAAAAAAAAAAAAAATTTCTCCCTTCTATTCTGAGCCACGTGGCTGACAGGACCTTGGTGCTCTGGCCAGGTGTCAGGCCTGAGCCTCTGAGGTGGGAGAGCCAAATTCAGGACATTGGTCCACCAGAGACCTCCCGGCCCCACGTAATATCAATAGGCAAGAGCCCTCCCAGAGATCTCCGTCTCAATGCTAAAACCCATCTCCACTCAATGACCAGCAAGCTCCAGTGCTGGAACCCCATGCCAAACAACTAGCAGGACAGGAACACATGCCACCCATTAGCAGAGAGGCTGCCTAAAACCATAATGAGTTCACAGATACCCCGAAACATACCAATGGACATGGTCCTGCCCAGCAGAAAGACAAGATCCAGCCTTGTCCACCAGAACACAGGCATCAGTCCCCTCTACCAGGAAGCTTACACAACCCATTGAACCAACATTACCCACTGGGGGCAGACACCAAAAACAATGGGAATTATGAACCTGCAGTCTGTGAAAAAGAGAACCCAAAAAACAGCAAGTAAAGCAAAATGAGAAGACAGAGAAATACACAACAGATGAAGGAGCAAGGTAAAAACCCAAGAGATCAAACAAATGAAGAGGAAATAGGCAGTCTACCTGAAAAAGAATTCAGAGCAATGATAGTAAAGATGATTCAAAATCTTGGAAATAGAATGGAGAAAATACAAGAAACATTTAACAAGGAACTAGAAGAACTAAAGAGAAAACAAACAATGATGAACAGCACAATAAATAAAATTAAAAATTCTCTAGAAGGAATCAGTAGCAGGATAACTGTGGCACAAGAACGGATAAGTGACCTGGAAGATAAAATAATGGAAATAACTATTGCAGAGCAGAATAAAGAAAATAGAATGAAAAGAATTGAGGACAGCATCAGAGACCTCTGGGACAACATTAAATGCACCAACATTCGAATTATAGGGGTCACAGGAAAATAAGAGAAAAAGAAAGGGACTGAGAAAATATTTGAAGAGATTATAGTTGAAAATTTCCCTAATATGGGAAAGGAAATAGTCAATCAAGTCCAGGAAACACAGAGAGTCCCATACAGGATAAATCCAAGAGAAACACACCAAGACACATGTTAATCAAACTATCAAAAATTAAATACAAAGAAAAAAATATTAAAAGCAGCAAGGGAAAAGCAACACATAGCATACAAGGGAATCCCCATAAGGTTAACAGCTGACCTTTCATCAGAAACTTCAAGCCGGAAGGCTATGCAGGACATATTTAGAGTGATGAAAAGGAAAAACCTACAACCATGATTACTCTACCCAGCAAGAATCTCATTCAGATTCGACACAGAAATTAAAACCTTTACAGACAAACAAAAGCTAAGAGAATTCAGCACCACGAAACCAGCTTTACAACAAATGCTAAAGGAACTTCTCTAGGCAGGAAACACAAGAGAAGGAAAAAGCTGGTACAATAAAAAACCCCAAACAATTAAGAAAATGGTAATAGGAACATACATATCAATAACTACCTTAAATGTAAATGGATTAAATGCTCCCAACCAAAAGACATAGATTGGCTGAATGGATACAAAAACAAGACCTGTATATATGCTATCTACAAGAGACCCACTTCAGACCTAGGGACACATACAGTCTGAAAGTGAGGGGGATAGGAAAAGATATTCCATGCAAATGGAAATCGAAAGAAAGCTGGAGGAGCAATTCTCATATCAGACAAAATAGACTTTAAAAGAAAGACTATTACAAGAGACAATGAAGGACACTACATAATGATCAAGGGATCAATCCAAGAAGAAGATATAACAATTGTAAATATTTATGCACCCAAGAGAGGAGCACCTCAATACATAAGGCAAATTACTAACAGCCATAAAGGGGGAAATTGACAGTAACACATTCATAGTAGGGGACTTTAACACCCCACTTTCACCAATGGACAGATCATCTAAAATGAAAATAAATAAGGAAACACAAACTTTAAATATTACAATAAACAGTATGGACTTAATTGATATTTATAGGACATTCCATCCACAAAGAACAGAATACACATTCTTCTCAAGTGCTCATGGACATTCTCCAGGAAAGATCATATCTTGGGTCACAAATCAAGCTTTGGTAAATTTAAGAAAATTGAAATCATATCAAGTATCTTTTCTAACCACAGCACTATGAGATTAGATATCAATTACAGGAAAAAAATCTGTAAAAAATACAATACATAGAGGCTAAACAATACACTACTAAATAACCAAGAGATCACTGAAGAAATCAAAGAGGAAATAAAAAAATACCTAGAAACAAATGACAATTAAAACAGGACGATGCAAAAACTTTGGGATGCAGCAAAAGTGGTTCTAAGAGGGAAGTTTACAGCAATAGACTCCTACCTCAAGAAACAAGGAAAAATCTCAAATAAATAACCAAACCTTAAACCTAAAGCTATTAGAGAAGAAGAACAACCCCCCCCCCCCCAAACTTAGCAGAAGGGAAAGAAATCATAAAGATCAGGTCAGAATGAAGGATGGGCTTCCCTGGTGGTGGTGCAGTGGTTGGGAGTCTGCCTGCTGATGCAGGGACATGGGTTCATGCCCCAGTCCGGGAGGATCCCATGTGCTGCAGAGCAGCTGGGCCCGTGAGCCATGGCTGCTGAGCCTATGTGTCTGGAGCCTGTGCTCCGCAGTGGGAGAGGCCGCAGTGGTGAGAGGCCCATGTACCGCAAAAAGAAAAAAAAAAAGAGAGAAACTGAGCTGGAGGAATCAGGGTCCCTGACTTCAGACTATACTACAAAGCTACAGTAATCAAGACAGTATGGTACTGACACAAAAACAGAAATATAAAACAATGGAACAGGATAGAAATACCAGAGATAACCCCACACATATATGGTCACCTTATCCTTGGTAAAGGAAGCAAGAATATACAATGGAGAAAAGACAGCCTCCTCAATAAGTGGTGCTGGGAAAACGGGACAGCTACATGTAAAAGAATGAAATTAGAACACTCCCTAACACCATACACAAAAAGAAACTCAAAATGGATTAAACACCCAAATGTAAGTCCAGACACTGTAAAATTCTTAGAGGAAAACATAGGCAGAACACTCTATGACATAAATCACAGCAAGGTCCTTATTGACCCGTCTCCTAGAGAAATGGAAATACAAACAAAAATAAACAAATGGGACCTAATGAAACTTAAAAGCTTTTGCACAGCAACGGAAACATAAACAAGACGAAAAGACAGCCTTCAGAATGGGAGAAAATATTTGCAAATGAAGCAACTGACAAAGGATTAATCTCCAAAATATACAAGCAGGTCATGCAGCTCAATATCTAAAAAACAAACAACTCAATCCAAATCGACATTTCTCCAAAGAAGATATAAAGATTTCCAACAAACACACGAAAGGATGTTCAACATCAGTAATCATTAGAGAAATGAAAATGAAAACTACAATGAGGTATGACCTCACATCAGTCATAATAGCTATCATCAAAAATTCTACAAACAGGGCTTCCCTGGTGGCGCAGTGGTTGAGAGTCTGCCTGCCAATGCAGGGGACGCGGGTTCGTGCCCCGGTCCGGGAGGACCCATGTGCTGCGGAGCAGCTGGGCCCGTGAGCCATGGCCGCTGGGCCTGCGCGTCCAGAGCCTGTGCTCCGCAACAAGAGAGGCCACAACAGTGAGAGGCCCACGTACCGCAAAATAAAAAAATTCTACAAACAATAAATGCTGGAGAGGGTGTGGAGAAAAAGGTACCCTCTTACACTGTTGGTGGGAATCTAAATTGATACAGCCACTATGGAGAACAGTATGGACATTCCTTAAAAAATTAAAAATAGAACTACCATACCACCCAGCAATCTCTCTACTGGGCATATACTCTGAGAAAACCATAATTCAAAAAAGTCATGTACCACAATGTTCATTGCAGCTCTATTTAGAATAGCCAGGACATGGAAGCAACCTAAATGTCCATCGACAGATGAATGGATAAAGAAGATATGGCGCATATATACAATGGAGTATTACTCAGCCATGAAAGAAATGAAATTGAGTTATTTGTAGTGAGGTGGATGGACCTAGTGTTTGTCATACAGAGTGAAGTAAGTCAGAAAGAGAAAAACAAATACCGTATGCTAACACATATATATGGAATGTAAAAAAAAAAGTGGTTCTGAAGAACCTAGGGCAGGACAGGAATAAAGACGCAGACGTAGAGAATGGACTTGAGGACACGGGGAGGAGGAAGGGTAAGCTGGGACGAAGTGAGAGAGTGGCATGGACATATATACACTACCAAAGGTAAAACAGATAGCTAGTGGGAAGCAGCCACATAGCACAGGGAGATCAGCTCGGTGCTCTGTGACCACCTAGAGGGGTGGGAGGGAGACGCCAAAGGGAGGGGATATGAGGATATGTATATGTATCACTGATTCACTTTGTTATACAGCAGAAACTAACACACTATTGTAAAGCAATTATACTCCAATAAAGAGTTAAAAAAAAAGAACCAATATTCTTTCAGCAAAAATTATACTCAAGTACCTTAAAAAGCAACTTTTTGATAAGTTCATTGTATGTGTCTCACACAGGGTAAGTTAGAGGGATGTGTCTCTAGCACCTGCGCCCCTGGGTTGTTCCTTTGGGAAATCAGACAAACTCTAGGAACATCTATTAATTTACCAGACTGCCATAACAAAGTATCTCAGACTGGGTGGCTTAACCAACAGCAATGTATTTTTTCACAGTTCTACAGGAGGCTGAAAATCCAAGATCAAGGGGTCAACAGGGTCGGTTTCTTCTGAGGCCTCTCTCCTTGGCTTGAAGATGGCCATCTTCACCTGGTGTCTTCACATGGTCTTCCCTCTGTAACAGCCTGTGTCCAAATTTCCCCTTTATATAAGGAAACCAGCCATATTCGTTTAGGTCTCACCCAAATGAATTCATGTTAACTTATTGACCCCTTTAAAGGCCCTATCCCTTAGGACAGTCACATTCTGAGGCTAGGACTTCACCATGTGAATGTCGTGTGGTGGACACAATTCACCCCAACACAGGGTGATTGAGGAGGTGTGGACTTCAGAGCCAGATCAACATGGGTTCAAATCTCAGCTCAAACTGTGTGATCTCAGGGAGTCACCTCCACACTCTGGCCTCCACAATGTCCATTAGGAAGGAGGATGAAAGACTTTGCAAGGGGTGAGTTGCACTTTGAGCTGGTGCCTGGCAAAGAGCAGCTCCTTGATAAATGGTAGCTATTCCATTGTTAAGGCTCCATGTCACCCAAGATAGTTGATGATGCTTCTCTGGACAGCAGATCCTTCTTCCTCCCCTGCTAAGTTTCCTGTAACTGGAGGACCTTGAGAAAAATGTCTGCCCAGCAGATTCCCGCCCCTCCTACAAGGACAGTTGGGACAATGGGAAATTTTCTGGTTTCTCTTTTGTCTTAGGTCCAGAGACTGACCCTGGACTTTGTGAACCTCTCCTTGACTCTCACTGGAAATAAGAAAAAAAGCGAGAGAAGACTGTGGTCTTTTCCTTCCCGTAATATAATGGAGTCTGTTTCCTTGGGGTTTGGCAGAAAGAAGTGCTGGTGGCAACATGACAGGGTCATGCCCTCTTGCCTATGGTTGCTGTTCCAATGAAAGCCCCCCTTAAACACAGACTGGGGCCGTGGGGAGCCCACAATACAACCTGTCACCAGGCAGCCCTGGGAAACACAAATCACGTTTTGGAATAAAACAAACAAACACCAGCCTTTGAATACTTTCACGCCCAAGGTCATCTGTGTCACCCACATGGCCTGCGGGACCCCAGAGAAATATAAAACCAGACATCAGCCCTTTGATCTTGCACCTTCTATGGAACGTTTTAATCATTTAACCATGAAGTCCCTCCACTTCACTTATGCAGGCCTATATATAAAATGACTTTGGTCTGGCTGACACTTTACTGCATCCGAGATCAAAGATTGAAGCAAATACCAAATTCAGCCAGGATAATTCTGAGGCTTTTCCCCAGCACATTCCTCCTCCACCTCTTAGAAGCACTTTTCTCTCAAGGACAGAAAGGGGAGAATTGGGATGCTGGTGGACACAAAAAAGGCTTCATGAGGCTTTAAGGAGCCCACTAGGATGAGAGGCAAAGTGGTGGCCAATGGAGGATGCCGGGATCGATATCTAGAACAGAATCCAATTTAAAAGTTAAAAATGTGGGTGGGAGGAAAAAAGAAAGAAAGATGTTTTCAAAGGAATTTTGAGAGAGGCCTCCTGTTTAAGAAATCAGGACATAGCCGTGAGATTAATTAGATCTATGGGAGCCAGCACTGAACCTCCTAGACGCAGGCTTGCTGTCTAACCTAATCACCTGCTACTCGTATGATATACGAGGCTGTCATTCTCAGGAATAAATGCACACATTCCCAAGCATGTGTGCATTGGTGAGTGGATACGGGGATAAAACGGTGGTTCCCACTGCTTTACCATAAAGGAAGAGCTGAAAATGATCATTTGTGGGGAGTCTACTGTGTCTCGGGCCAGTGCTAGGCATTTTACATATTATCTCAGTTTTCATCATCACTAACCCTGGGGAAGGCACAGTATATTATGAGCATTCTCAGAGGATGAACCCAAACCTCAGAGCCATTCAAAAGCTTGCTTATGGTCAGACAGAGACTCCAAAACCCCAGCTCTTTAATAGCACCCACTTGCCATGGCTCACTTGTGTAATTTTTCACCCTTGGGCTTCATTGTGTGCGAGATTTGCTCCACTCTACACCCACAAATAATTTATTTTCCTGATTTCAAATACAGACGTTTATAACTGCTGATCATAGCTTTTGGTCAGCATGAGCTAACCAGTGTCAGGACACTGAGCTCATAAATTCCCAATCAAAAGGGAAGAAAGTGCAGACTCATTGCCAGAAAATAAATTGTACTGTCCTGAAAGATTGAAAATAATCATAACTCTTTATTAAGTACTTTTTATATGCCAGTCGTGGTGCTGGGCATCTTATTTATCTTATCATTAATTTTTTCCAGGTCCTGTGACATAGACATTTTTATCTCCGTTCTGCAGATTCAGAACCAAAGACTCAAAAAGGGGAAAAAAAACTTCCTCAGTCTTCCTCAGCTGGTAACTTGGACTTGAATCTCAAATCCCTTTCACACAGTTTCTGGATCTTTATTAATTATCTTGTTAGGATATTGGTGTTTGAGAATCCAGACTGGGAAGAGTTTGATGTAGGAAATACTATTAGAGCATTAAAGGAAAAGTCATATTTTTTAAAGGTCTTCCAAAATTTGCCAGATAAAGAGACCTCTCTGAATACTGTGGTCTTGACCTGAATGTGTACGTCCAGTGGATTTCCGACTTGGGAGGCTCTAATGAAGCCAGCAGCAACACACTTAATACGCTGTTAGGTTTAATTCTTATTTCATCTTGAAAGTGTTTCCTAATGCTGGTCCCAATAGAAAAAGACAATGGGTTACTTAGAAGCTTTTAGAAATAACTGGCTCTAAATACTGTCAAACTAAGCAAAAGAAAAATTACAAAAGAGCAAAGTAAAATAGGCTTTCAATCCAATTCTGAGATGAGTCGAGAAGCTGAAGATACACGTAGGGTCCAGATGGGCAGAGTTGAGCCACCATGATCATGTGAAGCAAAGTGGAAAGTTTGAGGTGAGGTCTGGAAAGGAAGAGATCGTGTCTGTGTGGCTTGGGGATTGTGGTCGAAAGAGCTGGAGAGAGGAAGAACACCCCCTGCACCATGTCATCCTTGATAGCACATGTGGCTGGCACTAGGATTAAAAGTACTGAATGGACTAAAAGATGATGTCTGTGCGGTCAGTGGGACAACTTACTTGACCAGGAATTCTGAAAAATAGGATGATGGCTTAGGGTTATGATTCAGGAGGAAACCAGTGAGCAGAGGTGGTTCCAATACAGTAACCAAAGCATTAGGTGAGGATGCTCTCACATGTTCCGATTGGGTTTGGAATCTCCCTTCTGAGTAGCTATCTCCAAAAAAAATCCGCTTTCAGCATAAACACCCCACAAGGGGAATGAAAGAGAATCACTGATAATAATAGTTAATATTTATTGAATGTTTAATAAGTGCTTACTTTAAGTACTCCATACGGTGTAAGTCATTTTACCCTTAAAACAATGCTTAAAGGTGGGTGCTATTCACAAGTGAGGCACTAGGGGTTGATTTGACTTGCCCAAGGTCGCACAGTGGATGTATGCAGGAGCTGGGGTTTTGAAAACCAGACACTGGACATCAGAGGTTACCCACCAACTGCCATATTACAATGGCTCCCACTGCATATTAAAGCAGTGATGTATTCAGATTGCTTCTGTTCAATTGCATTCCCTCCAACAGATGAGGGAATTTCACTCCAGGGTGAGGAAGGGAATTAAATATTCCCTTATCATAATGTTTAATTTTTCCCTGGTGTGGAGTCTCTTTTCTAAAACAAAAACTTCAGAGATATTAGCATAGTCCCGATATCATGACTACGTGATTGCCTTACAGGAATAATGTTAGCTAAATTTGAGCAAACATTTGATCTCTCTGGGGAGAAGCTGCCCCAGGGATAAATAAACTGGAGGCCCAGCAGCTGGGACAAAGCAGTTGAGCCCTTAAGGAGAACCCTTAAGGAGAGGCAAGTAACCTTCTGAGAGTACCTACTGTGCATCAAGCACTCAGATTGGGGTACTACCCACATTGATAGAGATGCCATCTACTCCATCCATCCACCCCCCGAGGAAAACAACTGGGACGGCATCATCGTTCCCTATAACTCAGCTGTATTTGACCTTGGTGGTATTTGAACATGAACACTGTAATTTACTCAATTATTGGCATCCTTTCCACTTATCATAGTGCCTCCCAAAGGCAAGGGAAACTTGGAAAATGAAAACCTTACAGGCTCTGGTCAGAGTACATAACCTTGGTAGCCTGCCCTGCAATTCTCATCAAAAGATGAACTGTGACAAAAAATAAATTCAGTATTCATGGATGATCAACTAAAACAGAGGATTTTTTATCATTTAAGTTAAAAAACATTTTGAGCCTGTTTGACCAATATAGGTATATTCATTTATTAATAGATGATATGCATGTAGTACTAGGAAAATATATACTTTGTGAAACAAATAAAAACAGAATAGGATGGGTAAAAATAAATGTAGATGAAAGTTGCAATATTTTCTTCCCTTGCCCCTTGGATTGTTTTTGCACACATCCTGGGGTGTTTGTACCCCCTTTGGGTGAACAAAGACATTAAGGATGTGTTCACTCATCCTGTGGATCTTTGAATGTTGTTCCCGGGTCAAGTTAAATAATTAGAATACTGCTTACTTGGACTTTATTTTGTTGATCCTGATAGAATTGGGTATTTTGGCTTTTTTTTCCCCCAAATTTGGTTTTGGTAGTATGCCCCTGAGGGAAATTATGTCAATAAGAGATGGTTCTAGAATATTTGTTATTCATTTGAGGTCTTTGGTTGAGAATGTGACCCACTTCCTAAACCATTGTCCTTTCCCTAAAATTTCTCTCCAACTTCAGTGTCAGGAAATTCTGGGTTTCTCCAGACAGCTGATTCGTGTTCTGCACATGGGCTGTTATTATGTTTCCCACTGTTTTGGCCACTAATTTTCTCAGAATTTAATGTGCCAGCCTCTAATTACTATTTTTCAAAGCTTTAAGACAGTCACGTATTAAATACTTTGACTTTCTCTTGTTAGCCAAACCTCATTTCACCATATTCTCCTTTATTTTTCTTATTAGGAAAATCACATCAGACGAGCTACTATTCATTGAGCTTGTACTATTTACCAGGCATATTTGGGGTGGGGAGGAGGGTGCTTTATGTGCATTATGTATCTGTAATAATTACACAGTAAAGCAAATACTATTCTACACAGTTTACAGATAAGGAAAACCAGATTTATTTGCTCCCAAACTAGTATTCTCTTCCCACTTTTGTCATAGGTATAATTAGGTAAACTACCTCGAGTCCATTTTTGAAACTGAGGCTTATAAGCCAACAAATCAATGAGGATAAGCTGAACAACTGACAAATTCTAAACGTATGTGTATAAACAGTCGTGTGGGATCTAGATAAACAAAAAAAATCTCTTTTCAAATCCCTCTTCTGATATTCTTAGATCAATTGCAATGACAATTGCCTGATGTTGGAGAGACTGGCAACCTGTTTCACAAACTCATTTCTTCTTTTTTTTCAGGAAACAGCGAGTCCTTTTCCCAGACCCATTGAAGTCAGGTGTGGCCACGATCTGTGTTCTGGCCAATGGGATGCCATCAGAAGTGACAGGCAGTGCTTCCAAAGCAGGCACTTAAAACTCTCCCTGACAATGTTCGCTTCCCTCCTCCCAGGGAGATACAGATTATCACCACAGTCTCGTTGACCATGGCAGAGCCACAGGGTGGAAGGGATCTGGGTCCTTGACTGTCACTTGGAGGAGAACTCCATGCCCACGAAGAACACCCTTTTTCATTTTATTTGAGTGAGAAATTAACTTCTATTTTTGAAAGCTTTTGAGATTTGGGGTTATTTGTTATAGTTGCCAATTTCCTTTTCTATAAATTGGGGTATCAATAATACTTATTCCGCAAGGTTATTGTGGAGACTAAATGAGACAATGCATGTAAACATGATACCTGGGATATAGCAGGTGTTCCATTAGTTACTGTAATTATTGGGATGATTATCATGTAACCCAAGTGATGTCAAGTTATGGAGCCTTCTGAATAGCCCTCCACTTTGCAAGAATTCTAGCCTCCTCTCAAGATTGCTAAGTGTCCCTAGGAGAAATACAGTTTCCTGATAATTGTCTGTCCTAGATTTCTTCCTGATTACCTCTGGCCACACCCTTACTTCACTCTCTGGTGCCTTAGCCTCCTTAGTTTGCCTTGTTCCACATTTATTCAGAAGTCAGTGCTAACACAGAGCTGATGGGTACTGCTGGAAACCTGAGGATAGAGTAAGTAAAGGGATCACAACACAAGAAAGCAAATTTAAGTTGGCTGCTGGACTTCATTTCTCTGAAAGTTTCTCAGCCAGGTTCCATCTCACAGGTTTCCTTTGGGCCATTTCTATCTCTAGAACCCTGTGAGCAGCCCACTCAAATCAGAGTCACCTCTCCTTCCAGTTCCTTCCCAGACCTCCACAGCAAAGTCTAGAAATATCTTAATAATCATCACAAATCTCTCAGAACAGAAAAGTCCACAACAACCAGAACCACTACTTCCCTGGTCCACGCTCCCAGCCTTTCAGATGATTCAATAATTAACACTGTCATTTGTAGTATTTGCATAACAGTTTATCATCAAAGTGCAGGGTTACGATTAAGTGAGACACTAGACCCCTGATGTACATGAGCATGACAGAAGGATTTGCCAAACTGACCCCTTCTAGGAAAAAAGGAAAGAAAAAGTTGGCTTCTACTCTTAGTCATAAGCAAATTCCATGTACCTTCAGAATCTTCCTTTTGTCCTTCTGTCCAGCCTTCCTTGCATTCATCCAGCTCTTCTGTTCTGCTTGACTCAGAGCTT
The DNA here is from genome assembly GCF_008692025.1 of Phocoena sinus. Classification (NCBI taxonomy): domain Eukaryota; kingdom Metazoa; phylum Chordata; class Mammalia; order Artiodactyla; family Phocoenidae; genus Phocoena; species Phocoena sinus. Next base: position 48,343,858 of record NC_045767.1, on the reverse strand, counting down.
TGGCACAAACTGTCAGCCTAAACAGTTCATCAGATTTTAACAGAACTCTTTGTCTTTCAAACTAAAGGCTGCTTCCTCCCTTAAGAAACCCAAAACAGCTTTCTCAATCTGTCCAGGTTCTGGGAATCCTCTATAGTTACCAGCCTGTTATTCACAGAATTTACCATTACCTAAAGCAGTGCTCTCCTATAGGATTTTCCATAATGGTGGGGATGTTCTTCATCTGCACTGTCCAATATGGTAGCCACAAGTCACATGTGGCTGTGAAGCACTTGAAACATGCAGTTTTCAATATCCTATATATTCCCTCATTAACTAATATGTTAAGTAAAATCTTTGTCACATGTTTATATTTATATGAAAGATTTGCATTTACCTTTTTGAAAATTATACTGTAGCTGTAATGAACGGTCTACAGTGAATTCATCAGAAATGCTCCTCCTTGGAAACTCATGTCACCCTTAAATCTGGACCATTGTAACAAATGCTTATAACATTCTGAAGTCAACACAGACAGCAATGGAGACTTGAAGTGAATCCCAGGTATCACATTATCTAATTGAGCCAGCACTTGAATAGACGTGGAGTGATAATTATCATTCTTTCTTTTTTCTTTTTAAGCAAAAGACTTCTATATGTATATGAAGCCCCAATAAAGGGATATAGATGGAAACAAAAGTGAGACTTCCCTCACTAAAGTTTCAAGGGTGGGGTGGTGGGTTGGAGGCCTACTTTTTCAGCCTCTTTCACATTCCACCTCCACCCCCTCTGCCACCTTAAAGATTCTAACAGCCAATTCCATTGTGTGGGTATGGGCAGGGGCTGGGACAAAGAAGGGGGATGGTGGCGGGGGAGAAGGATACCACACCACCAAGCAATTCTGCAACCTCAGCTGGGTGTCCAACAATTCAACTCAATTCTGACACTGTCTTCGTAGAAATAGCATCAGACCCCACGTGCTAAGGGCTCAGTCTCACAAGACTGCCCCCACCCACCCACCCTGCTTCAGATGCCAGCTGCAAGTCCAGATTGTCACCGGTGCCTCTGATCAAATGGCTGTGAATCAGAGGTTCCCATGAGCCCCTCCTTGAGTTTGATTAACTTGCTAGAATGGCTCACGGAACCCAGGAAACCTATTTATTCACCAGATTACTGGTTTATTACAAAGGATATTAAAGGATGCAATCAACAGTCAGATGAAGAGAAACAAAAGAGAAGGTATGGGGAAAGGGCACGAGTCTTCTACTCCCTCTCCCAGCTTGCCATTCTCTCCAGTCTCCACATATTCACCAACCCAGAAACTCTCCAAATGCCACCCCTGTGGGTTTTATGGAGGCTGCATTACATAAGCACGATTGATTCAACCATTGGCCTTGGCAATTGATTCAACCTCCAGCCCCTCTCCCCTCCCTGGATACCAGCGGGTGGGATTGGAAGTTGGACTTTCAGATCACATGGTTGGTTTTCCTGGGAACCAGCCTCCATCCTTAGGTGGGGTTCTAAAATGACATCATTAACATAACAAAAGACACCTTTATGGCTCTCACCACTTAGGAAATTACAAGGGTTTTAGGAGCTCTATGCTAGGAACAAATATGTATACATATTCACAATCACAGGCTCACACACCGCCATAGCCACAGTTTAAAAACTACTGACCTGTATCAACCTGTGGGTCCCTACTCAGTATCTCCTACCCACACTCCTAAACTTCTTTTACCTTTCCTTGTGTTCTCAAATCAGCCCAGATATTGTTATTGCCGCTTCCTTCATTTTTCACACACCTTTGAAAGTCTACCATACGTAAAGCACTGAGCTAAATATTTTTGGCAATATAAATAGAAATCAGATGTAAAACCTGGCTTCACTACATTGATCCTCTAGAATGGGGGATGACGTTGTACATTAATAAGAGCACGGGAAAGAAGAAAGTGGTTGAAGCTGCTGGGAAATGACATATTATCCTTGTATTTCCCTTCTATATTTTTGGTTTCTGTGGAAGCTTTCTAGGCTAGGAACAGAAGAGTGATGGCAAGGGCATGTCGGAGGCTCTGTGTCTCTGATCTGGGAAAGTACAAGCATCTTAAATATAATCATAAAATAAAAGCCAACACTTGAAGAAAACTTACTTGGGTGCCAGGAACTGTTCTAAGCACTTCAGGTGTTTTAATCAATAATCTCGCAATGACCCGCTGGGATGGCAGCTGATCTTTTTCTTCAGTTTACAAATGAGAAAACTGAAGTGCAGAGAGCTTGACACGTGCCCAAGGTCACAATTTCAGCATGGGAAGGCCTGGGATTTGAACCCTGGCTGGGTAGCTTTTGACTTGCTTCACAGTTCCATTTCTTACTATGGAAATGATCCTCTGATTAAATTTCTACTTTTTATCAAATATGCTGATTTTCACAATTGACAAATATTTTTATCACTTACCCCATGCCAAACATTGAGCATATCACAGAGAAAAAAATACCCTTGGCTCTCACAGAACTGGTCTGAAAAGGAGAAAGACAAACTTTCAGCTCTAATTAACTAATGCAGTATTACAAGTACTACAGTAAGAGTACATGAGAATTATGAGAAATAGCTTATTTTTATATCCATAGTGATTAAGTAGTTTACAAAGTTCTTTCACATGCTAGATCCCTTTCAATATTTATATGGAAGAAAACAGCAATGAGGTAGGAAGGGCATGGATTAATATACCTATATAATGAGATGAAGAATCATTTATTCAACGGAATTCATCTTTTGAAGGACATTGGATTTTGGGAAGGGAAGAGGCTGATTTAGAAGATGAGTCAAAGAAAGGGCCTGGATATGGGGGGAAACAGTTTTGCTTCAAAGAAGCATTTGCATTCTCTTCTGGGGATGGAGCAAGAGAGGGAGAGGGAAGTAGGGAGGAAGAAGAGAAAATGGGTGGGAAATGCTGGGGTGAGTGGGGAGGGAGATCACTAAAGGCCAGTTCTGTAATGTAACCTTCTCTTTCGAGCCCTGGTATCCATGGCAAAGTGTCCTTCAAACAGAGTTTCCAACTACAGACTCCAGTTCATATACTATTAACCCTTATCTTGAATTATAAAACTATAAACAGTCAGTGAACAAAATATGGAAAATGCATGCTGGTATAAAATAGGCCCATTAGTCAAATGATCACTTTTTACATTTTACTGTTTTTTCTTCCTATGTTTATCTTCTCATGTTATAGTTCAAAATTAGGGTATTACTGCTTATGTTATCCTGTTGCCTGATTTTTTCACTTAAGATGTTGTGAACTTTTCCCTAAATGTCTCAATATCATCTGAATATTTGTTTCCCTCCATAGTAAATCTTCCCTTTGTATACCTTGGCCTTTCACAAAGCATCCTCACTTTGTTTCCTCACTGAGCTTCAGGACAACCTCTTTGACTTGGGAGGGGCAGCTATTCTTCCCTAGCCTAAATGATGAAGAAATCTAGACTGTGGCTGAGAGTTTAGCTCAGTACTCCATGGTATTTCTGTCTGGCCAAGCCAGCTTTGGGGGGCCTTAAGCTGACACTAGCCACCCCACGCAAGTGCATGCCCTAGATAGCAGCCCAGAGAGTCACAAGCAAAATCAAAGTTCCTCATGTGACTTCTCCAACAGCCCTTGTGAGCAACAGTCTTCCCCTTGTCCATCCCTTAGATGGAACGCCCCCTGTAGAGTTTACCAAAAACTGCTCTTTTTGGTTTGAATCAACCAATCTGGCCTTAGCCCTGGAACCCCAGTGCACTTTACCCATGGACCCTAATAAAGGTATGTGCCCCAGGTCCTGCCCCTCTCTGCCTGCACCCTGCTTTGGCCACGTACCTTGTGGACACTTGTAGCATGCTGTATACTTCCTCCTGGACCTGTGAGTAATAAATTTCTCTCTTTCAGTTTCTCTTGTGATCTGTTGTTGAATGCAGAAAACATCTGCCACCCTGTGCCCCACTTAGCAAATATTAATTTAACAAAGTCATTACAACTATTCAGGTTGAACACTTGCCTAAGGGTAAGAGAAGGTCAATAAGAGAAAACAAGCAAGCTGGGGTATCTCCTCAAGTTGTTTGAAAACTTGTGCATGAGTGTGTCCATCTAGGATACATATCTAGATAGTTTATACAGAATTCACAGCTCAGTATGGTGGCACACAGCACACAGAAATTTCCAGCCCTACTTTCTGGAAAAGGCTGTAAAAGTTTTGCCTGGACATTTGTTAAAAATGGAAAGGAAGACTTTATTCAAGACTATTGCAATAGGGGAGAGAGATAGAATGCAACTCCAGATATAACAGGAGCAAGTGGGGATTTATAGCCAATGGACAGAGTGAGGAATTGAATGGAAAATTACCAAGAGGAAATTTGTTAGTATTAGTGGAGGTGATGGTGGTGGTAAGAGGGACCTAATTAGAGATCAAGAATTTGGGAGGAGGAGCTTAACTGACTATTAAGGGTGGGGGGTTCTTTTTTTTAGGATTTACCTTGGAATTTATTTATTTAATATGTTAATATTTTATTTTTTATAATTTCTATTGGAGTGTAGTTGATTTACAATGCTGTGTTAGTTTCAGAAAAGTGAATCAGTTATACGTATACATATATCAACTCTTTTTAAGATACTTTTTGCATATAGGCCATTACAGAGTATTGAGTAGAGTTCCCTTTGCTATACAGTAGGTCCTTATTCATTATCTATTTTATATATAGTAGTGTGTATATGTCAATCCCAATCTCCCAATTTATCCCTCCCCCATCCTTTTCCCACCTGGTGACCATAAGTTTGTTTTCTACATCTGTGATTCTATTTCTGTTTTGTGAATAAGTTCATTTGTACAATTTTTTAGATTCCACATATAAGTGATAGCATATGATATTTGTCTTTCTCTGTCTGACTTACTTCACTGAGTATGACAATCTCTAGGCCCATCTGTGTTGCTGCAAATGGCATTATTTCGTTCTTTTTTGTGGCCGAGTAATATTCCATTGTATATACATACCACATCTTCTTTTTCTTTTCTTCTGTCGATGGACATTTAGGTTGCTTCCATGTGTTGGCTAGTGTAAATAGTGCTTCAATGAACATTGGGGTGCATGTATTTTTTCGAATTATGGTTTTTTTCCAGATATTTGCCCAGGAGTGGGATTGCTGGTAGCTCTATTTTTAGTTTTTTAAAGAACCTCCACATTGTTCTCCATAGTGGCTGTACCAATTTACATTCCCACCAACAGTGTAGGAGGGTTCCCTTTTCTCCACGCCCTCTCCAGCATTTATTGTTTGTTGATTTTTTGATAATGGCCATTCTGACCAAGGAGGGGGGGTGGGGGGGGACTCTTGATAAACTGGCTTTGCAGGATTCTTTGCTAAAACTGAGATCAGCTCAAAAAGGAAGCTAAGAAGAAGACTCAGAGGAGCCTGACTGAAGGTTGGTCAAAGAAGGAGTCTTTGTTATGGCCATTGCCATGAGGTCCTAATGGCTCCTGGACTCTCCTTGCTTTTCTCCACCTGAGATTGTGGCTTTTCTCCTTTTTCACATCCCTTTCTCTTGGAAACAGAGAAGTCTGCAACCTGGAATGATCACTTCCTTGCAAGCTCTTCCATTTGTCCTGGGCTGGTTGAAGGCCAGAGAAAAGAGGACTAGCAGAAGGAGAGTAGGGCTGGAGATGGTTGATGGTGGTCAGAGAGGGGAAGATTAACTGGAAGTTTACTCATATGATATAAATTTTTTCTGAGAAAATACTTCCTGAGTTCTAAATATCAGGGAATTTACTCCACAGAGTTCAGAGCTGCCTTCCTGCTCCCAGGATATCTCCTTAGTGAAAATGCAGAGTCTGTGCAGTGATTCTGTGAACCTTTTTCCATGCAAAGTCCTATTATGTTTGCATGAATATTTATACAAAGTCATAGCCCAGGAGAGAAAACTGTTAATGTCCTGTAGGTCTAGACACTTTGTGTAGGTAATGGTAAAAATCAGTATTCTGGTCTCATTTGGGGACCATTACCATGACTTTAAAATTCAAGATATATCACTTTCCCAGCAGCCTGAGCGTAGACATAAAGTCTTTGGGTGATTAATGATTAGGATCCCTTAAGAGTGAGCCGTGAAGGCGCCAGACAAAATAGAATTAAAATGTTGCATGTTACCTAACCTTCCCTCAGGTGGCTCAGAAACTCCCTGAACACTTGTCATTTGTTGCATCCTCTTAAAAGTCCGTTGCATTTTCAAATATCTGAAGGCTTAGTGAGAATCTTGATTGAAGTAGAGTTTGTTTTATTTCTTTTTCCAAACGGATGATTGCCTTTTAGATGATGCTCCATTATTTCCATGGGTTTTTGTTTCCCAACAGGAAAATATGGGTACGAATACTTATACCATAAAAATACTGTAAGAATGAATCAAATTATATGAACCTCCTAGTAAAGAGCCTAGCGTATAGTAGACCCTCCATAATGGCAGACGTTGTAATCATTATTATGTGTGAGGGACATTTATTTTGGTCTATCCAGAATCTAGTTCCTATAATTGGATCCAGTTCCTGTAGTTCTTACAACATCTCTAATTTTCTTTGGGGTTCCGTTCCTCCCCAACTTTGAGTTTAAGTGGTTCAGATCATGCCGAGAAGATCATACCTTAGCAAACAGAAATGATAATGACTATTCATTATTCACAAGAACTCTACTAGGTGCCAGTCACTGTTCTAAGCACTGCCATGGATTGTCTCATTTACTATCTGCAACCATCGCACGAAGGAATGCATGATGAAGACAAGGTGCTATTACCTAGGACCCCAGAATATTGTGGCTCAAAAGACACAGAAGCTGATTTTTCTCTCTCCTGTAATAGTTCTGATTAATGGGTCCAGGCTGGCTGGGTCAGCTCTGCTCTATGTGACCATTCAGAGACCCAGTTCCTTCCATCTGTACTTCTCAGTCATTCTCAGTGCACTCTTCTCATCTGCGTGGTCAAAGCTGGATCTCTGCCATGTTTGTATTTCAGCTGTCTAGATGGAAATAAAGAGCATGGAGAAGATATGCCCAATACCTTAATTCCCAGGTCTGAAAGAGGCTCACATCCTCTCACTACATTCTGTTAGTCAGAACTTCTTCACATGGACACAGTTAAAACAAAGGGAAGCTGGGAAATGCAGTCTAGTTGGGAGCAAGTCTCTTCTATGAGTGAATAAAAGAGTTGACTTCAACAGGCACTAGGTATTATAAGCATTAGAGGAAATATAGATAATACAGGTAAATGGTTATTCACTCAGTTTTATGGGGTGGGACAGGCTAAGAGAGATTAAATCACCACAGGGCATTCTGTCTGTATATCCACAGACATAAATCTACTCGACAGTTCCTGTACCACTTTCCTGGAATCCCTGAGAGAGATTTCCAGCCATGGGAATAGAGTTGGATAGCTCGTAGAGTCAAAGGTCCCAGAGTGAGCATCAATCAATTATGGGCAAGGGTTAGTGGTTACCCAATACTCTCTATCCCTCCATGGCACTGTTCTGAGATGTGGTCCACAGAGTCAGAGGGACTCCAGTGTGACTTTCAATCGTCCACGGCAGTAACCTGTGATGAACACATCCGTTATTATCTTTCTGGCATTCTTTCTCTCACTCCTCTCTTTTCTCATATGCTTCATGGGATTACCTCCTAAATAAACTGCTTGCATCTAAGTCTCTTCTCAACTTCTATGTTTGGGCACTGAAACTAAGAAATTCACACAGTTAATAAATGCGGAACCAGATGTGAACTTGGCTGGTTCTATCCAGACCTGCCCTCTTAACGACCTCTCAAAACTTTCCCAAAATCCTGAGCAGGAGACCTGTGTCTCACTCATCGTTTTATCTCCTGACAGTGGGTACAATGCCTGATATATACAGGGCAGGGAAAGGAAGACAGATGGTTCAGCCCGGAATGTGAGCTTTCTGTGTGACAGGCATGGTGCTAGTTACTTTACCCACCTTATTTCATTTAATCTTTTTTTTATTATTATTATTTCATTTCATCTTGCTTTGTATCCACAGGTACATCTTTGGATCTCCAGAACTCAGGATAGTGCTTGGCCCAAAGTATATGCTCAGCAAATGAGCAGTGAAGGACTACATTGAATGGATTAATTAATTACTCCTAATGAAAAAAGTGCTATTATTACCTCAATTTTTTCAGATAAAGAAACTTACATTTAAAAAAAATTAATAGCATTTCAAGATGACACCTAGAAAGGAGCACGTGGAGGAACAAATTGTGATGCTTTCTGAGTATTTGTTGTAACCTTGACTCTATGTTAAGAGCTTCACTTACACTAACTTAGTTAATCCTCACACTGATTCTATGATGGAGGATGTAAGTGTATTTTCCAGATGAGGAATTGCAGGTCAGAGAGCCTAAACAACAAACACAAGATCACTCAGCTAATGAGAGATAAAGCTTCAAGTTGAAGCCAGATCTGTTCATCTCCAACTTCTCTGTCTTTTCCACTGTAATAATCATAAGTAATAACTGCAAACATTTAATTACTTACTAATTAAATAATTATTTCACTGTGCTAAGTGCCTTCTTTTTTTTTTCTCATACTCCTCCTAGTGGTCATGTGTTAAACCTCTAATGATTGTTAACTTTTTTTTTTTTTAACATCTTTATTGGAGTATAATTGCTTTACAATGGTGTGTTAGTTTCTGCTTTGTAAAAAAGTGAATCAGTTATACATACACATAGGTTCCCATATCTCTTCCCTCTTGCGTCTCCCTCCCTCCCACCCTCCCTATCCCACCCCTCTAGGTGGTCACAAAGCACCAAGCTGATCTCCCTGTGCTATGCGGCTGCTTCCCACTAGCTATCTATTTTACGTTTGGTAGTATATATATGTCCATGCCTCTCACTTTGTCCCAGCTTGCCCTTCCCCCTCCCCGTATCCTCAAGTCCATTCTCTAGTAGGTCTGTGTCTTTATTCCTGTCTTACCCCTAGGTTTTCATGACTTTTTTTTTTTTCTTAGATTCCATATATATGTGTTAGCATACGGTATTTGTTTTTCTCTTTCTGACTTACTTCACTCTGTATGACAGACTCTAGGTCCATCCACCTCACTACAAATAACTCAATTTCGTTTCTTTTTATGGCTGAGTAATATTCCATTGTATATATGTGCCACATCTTCTTTATCCATTCATCTGTTGATGGACACTTAGGTTGCTTCCATGTCCTGGCTATTGTAAATAGAGCTGCAATGAACATTTTGGTACATGACTCTTTTTGAATTATGGTTTTCTCAGGGTATATGCCCAGTAGTGATATCATTGGGATGATATCTCATTGTAGTTTTGATTTGCATTTCTCTAATGATTAATGATGTTGAGCATTCTTTCATGTGTTTGCTGGCAATCTGTATATCTTCTTTGGAGAAATGTCTATTTAGGTCGTCTGCCCATTTTTGGATTGGGTTGTTTGTTTTTTTGTTATTGAGCTGCATGAGCTGCTTGTAAATTTTGGAGATTAATCCTTTGTCAGTTGCTTCATTTGCAAATATTTTCTCCCATTCTGAGGGTTGTCTTTTCGTCTTGTTTATGTTTTCCTTTGCTGTGCAAAAGCTTTTAAGTCCCATTTGTTTATTTTTGTTTTTATTTCCATTTCTCTAGGAGGTGGGTCAGAAAGGATCTTGCTGTGATTTATGTCATAGAGTGTTCTGCCTATGTTTTCCTCTAAGAGTTTGATAGTGTCTGGCCTTACATTTAGGTCTTTAATCCATTTTTAGTTTATTTTTGTGTATGGTGTTAGGGAGTGTTCTAATTTCATACTTGTACATGTACCTGTCCAGTTTTCCCAGCACCAGCTAAGTGCCCTTTTCATGCCTAATTCATTCAGTCCTTGTAACAATCCTACGAGGTAGGTACTATAATTACCCCCAATTTTCCATTGAGCCAACACACTACCTCTAGTTTACTAACATTGAACTGAACAATCTCACCCCTTGGAGGATTCATTACCACTGTCTTCTAACTTCCACTGCTGTCAATGAGAAGTATGCTTTCAATAAAATTGTGAATAATTAAGTACCTTGTAGATAATCTGTTTTCCTCTGGCTCACTGCTTTTAGGATCTTATTATCTTTGGTGTTCTGCAGTTTGGTTGGAATTATTAAGTTCATTTCTGTTTATTTATCTTGCCTCAGCTTTGCTGCATTTCCTGAATCAAAGGAATCATATTTTTGATCCATTCTGGAAAATCCTTAAACATTATCTCTTTTAATATTTACTCTCATCAATTCATTCTATTTTATTTTTCCTGAAAATTTGAGTAGATATGTTAAACTTTCTCATACTATCATCATTTTATCATTACCTCCCCCGCCCTTCCCCGTATTTCCATCTCTTTGTCCCTTTATATTGCATTATAGGAATTTTCTTCAAATCTATTTTCTGGTTCATCGATTCTCTTTTCAATTGTATCTGTTATGTTGTTTAACTCATATTGGTGCTTAATTTCAACAGCTATATTTTTCATACTTCTTTGGTTCTTTCTAAAACCTACCTTATCTTATTCCTGGCACATATTTTAATTTCTGATTATTTCTTTAAATATTTTAGATATGCTTTTCCTATATTTTATATATGATAATTCAAATATATGAATGCTAAGTGGATTTAATTCTCCTGATTCTTGTTCCTGTTAACCCTATCTATGGTGGCTTACTTCCTCTAGTGTTTTATATTCTATCACTTTGGGTTTTCAGCTAATGTTTAAGTTGCTGGTATTCATCTTACAAAGATTAATTGTGTTTGTTTCTGTCAGGTCCCCTGAGAACTAGGAACTTTGTTATACAACAGTTGATAACTAAAACACCATTCCTTCTTGTGACTCTCTGGTTGGCCAGAGTGATAGGCATACAGCATCTTCTTCATTTCTTGCTCTACTTGTGGCCAACAAAAGCAACTGTAGGCTGAGAGAACTTGACTGACACCTAGATCTTGGACTTTGCAGCCTCCAGAAATAAATTTCTGTTCCTTAAGCCATCCAGTCTTTGGTATTTTGTTATAACAACCTGAGCTGACTAGGACACCAGATAATTCCTTTTTTGCTCCTGGAAGAGTGAAACATCCTGAGTTATAGGAGGCTTTTGGGTTGCCAAGGTCAAGACCTTTGAGGAGATGAAGCTCTATTCTCCAATGAGGAGGTGGAAATCATTTTTTTTTATGTTTGAGAGGCTGAATGAGGAGACTGCATGATCTTGAAGGAAGGCCATGAAAGGGGAAGTATTGGGGTTCTGAGGCTGTAAGACAGCAACCTGGACCCTTTGTTGACGATTAAGTGTGAAACCTGTGGCAAAGGTACAGAACAGGTGAGGAGGAACTTTCTGCCAGTTTCTAGGGCACTAACCATGTGGGGGCTCAGACAGTAATGACTGGCTCACTCAAGCAGGCTGCCACTCTGCCATTGAATCTCATTTTAGAAATGTCACATGTTACCTCCCTGATTTCCCTGAGGTGGCAGTTTGCCACTTTCTGTACCTCAAGGCTCATCTCGCTGCTGCACTGCATCTTCCTGTTCACCACCTGACTTGGAGACAGGTGTAGTCCAGGTTGCGTTCCCCAGGAAGCTGGCAGTGCACACATAAGGCTTATGAGGGAGTGCTTGTAGAATCACCACCCATGGAAAGGAAGGGAAGGAAGTAGGCTTGGGCAGAGGGAGAAGTGGTATTGTGATGCAGTCTTAAAGGTTTTGGCTAATCCCATGGGGAGTTCTGAAGCTGGAGTGGCCCTTCATCAACATCTCACATTGAAGAGAGGGTATTAGGCATTTATATGCTCTCATCCTCTAGTCACTGCATGTAGAAATGCACACACTCTGGAAAGAGTGTGGGACCCTGGAAAAGAGCCTTCTCTTAAGCTAAACAAGTCCAAAGTGGTCTGATAGCTAAAGGCTGTCCAACAGCAGTGAGTCCAGCCGCTGGCAGGGTAAGTGCTTTGGTCCTGAAGTGTTTCTGGCAGATATGTCATGGTGTCCACATGAGGTGGACTAAGGCATGCTGGTATATCCCGACAACAAGGGTTGGATACACACTTCCATTAACCTGGAATGTGAAAGGAGGAAGATCCAAGCTGAGGTGAGGAAAAGGAACTTGCAAAAGTAACCCCTTGATATTCTTAGAGCAAGGATGTCTTTCCAGATGTGCTTTTCTTACTATGAGCTCACCGGTCAGTTTCATATTGTACCATGACAGCCACAACTGAAATAGCTTCTTTGTGTATGGAGATTCTGCTCTTAAAAAGAATAGGATTCAGGTAAAGAAAATGTGAGTACACAAAGCTGCAACTATTATTCTTTTAGATCTGGATCTCAGGCAATTCTGTGAGTAACTGAATTTTTTCCCATGTGAGGGAAGATTAGATTTCTAGAATCCTGTTTATCTCTCTCAGCTGATGAGCTCACATGGTCTCTGAGTTGGGCACTCCAAAATTTCTGCAAATGTAGGTCCTTTAGCTGGGGCTAAAAGCTCAGGTGACCAGATATCATGGGGTTTTCCTTAATTTATTCTGACTTTCGAATTAGTGAGTTTATAGGTGAAATTTTGTTCTAGGAAACCACATGGTGTGTGTGCGTGTGTGTGTGTGTGTGAGCATGTGTGCCCACGTATCAGGGCCAAGAAGGAGCCACTCTAGGTCTGACCAAATTGAACTGCCAGGGCCTCTTCCCTCTTTGTACGCTTGGCCTTTCAGTGTGCAGGGTTGTGATCACAGCTGTGATGAGAATCACTACACTCCCACTCTTCATTCTCAGACTATCCTTCCTAATGGTAAAGTCCTGTGTTAATGCTCTAAAATATGAAACCATTTAGAAGAAAGAGGGAAAAAGGAAAATCAGATCATATGAGACAGAATAGGGACTTCCACTTCATTCTCTGAGCTGTGAGACCACCATGCTTTTTTTGCCAAATGATAAGAGATTTATTTCCTAATCAAATGGAGTATTGTGCATGTCATTCAGAAATGTGTTCCTGCTCATTTCACAGCTCCAAAAAGGAGTGGACAGGCATCAGAAGGGAAGAATGGTAGCTAACGTAGGAATAATAGGAATGAAAAAATCAATGTAGAGATGTAATTGAAAGTAAGAACTGGTGGTCGAGGCAATTGAAAGGTGATATTGTGAGCAGAAACCAAGCAGCATCAAGTAACTGCAAGATCAGGCAATTCACAGATGTGCATCTTTCTCCTTTCTGGGATAATGCAGGCCTTTGAAATTGTGAACAGGGATGTTATCAGACATGCCTATTCAAAGAGAAGTTTCTCTCTAGTTCTTTTTCATGTCTTTTTTTTTTCTTTTCTTACAGAGAATGCCCGAGACCTGGAATGAGTCCAAGCCTGCAACTTTGTGGCTGATATAACTGGACTTAGGGCATGTCCCATTCTGTCCTTGAGACTATCTTAGCAACAGAATTCAATTGCTCCCGGCTGGCTCCCTCAGTCAAGGCACACCTGAGTGGAAGGATGACCAGGAATCCTTCAGCAGCCACATAAAACTCATTCCATCTCTCTGGGCTCAGTTTCTGAAAGAAAATTCCTGTAAAAAAGCACTTTATTTTTCTTTACCAAATGAGAGATATAAAGAAGATTTTAATGTGTTTTCATTGGGCAAGCGAGTGCTATTGCTGGACATTTTTTAACAAAAAAAACAAGATAATTCCCCTTGAGAAATACTCATTTCTCTGGTATTACCTTATGAGGACATTCACAGACTTTGCCCATCAATTCCAATAAAATCAATATCGCATTATGGTTGGAGTCAGGAAATCTGGACTGTGTGACCTTGGGCAAGTTACTTAATCTCTCTGCCACAGTCTTATGAACAAACTGAAAATAATTCTAGACATTTCAAGGAGGGAGAGTAAGATTAATGACAGCAAGTATTTTGCTGTACTTTTTTTTTTCTTTAATTTTTTTTTTTATTTTGCAGTACACGGGCCTCTCACTGTTGTGTCCTCTCCCGTTGTGGAGCACAGGCTCTGGACGTGCAGGCTCAGCGGCCATGGCTCACGGGCCCAGCCGCTCCACGGCATGTGGGATCTTCCTGGACCGGGGCACGAACCCATGTCCCCTGCATTGGCAGGTGGGCTCTCAACCACTGCACCACCAGGGAAGCCCAAACAGCAAGTATTTTGGATGATTGTCTCTGTGGCTCTTTCTCCCACTCTCTCATTTTGTGTGTGTGCTTTTTTTACATTTGATTTTCTTTGGAATCCAAATTCAGCCACCTACATACTGACACAAAGGCAAAGGTAGTTTCAAATGCAAGATGGCAACGCCTCCACTGGGCTGAATTTTGTGTCTCTGGACACAGTTAGCACTTGCAACGTCCTCTATTTCCCTTCTGTGGGAGGAAGAGGCAACTGAGAAGTCCATTTGGAAAAGAACTGTTGCATATATATATATATACATATATGCTATATATATATATATATATATATATGCAATATATATATATATTACTCTCTCGACTCTGTTTCAATAATTTTGTGGCTTCTTGCTTTCAGGAATCCTGTTTCTTCAGCCCCAGTAAAACCTTCCAATGTTCAACTCGCTCATGTAAGAGATGAGCTGGTGTGGTCTTGCTCCTTCAGCTAAGACCTCTGTATTCCCTCCAGTATCTACCTCAAGTGTTTGCTCCACACCTTCACAAGCTGTCACTGCAGGGGATAAACCAGTCCTTACCGACCCACTGAATGAGTGCCGCGTGACCTCACCAACTCTTCCAGTTGTCATCCTGACTCACCTCTTCTTTTGCTATCAGACTTATTGAGAGGGAAGTCTATTACTCATAACTTCTGTTCCTCTCCATGGCTATCCAGCTACTACTCCATCATTCTATTAAAACTGCTCTTTCTTCACCTCCATTCTGGGACCACTTCATTCTAGAAATTATCTAGAGCATTATCTAAAGTTGGGTCCTATTCTTCTGGTCAAGTTCATTCTATTGAGTATCTAAATTAGCTCATCCATTTTCTTGGCTTCAGCGAACACTTCTATGTGGATGAATCTTATACCTATGGTTTTAGACATCTCAGCTCATAATTTGTTTTAAAATATCCTTTCCTACAATTTGGCAATCTAAGAGCATAAGTTACAGGCTTGGGGAGGTCACTTTGTGACGAATCTGGAATACCACACTAAAGAGTTTGGATGTTATCCTACAAAGGAGTTCAGTAAAGACATTTAATTAAAGATAGTAAAGACATGATACAGAAAAATGCATTATTTTCATTCAGTGGAGTGGAAGACGGGTTGAGAGCATAAGGGTGGGGCTTCCCAGGTCAGCAACTCTGATCCTCAAGTTCTTTCCAGCCCTATGCAGTCACTATGCTGCAGCGAAACCCACATTTCAATTCTTGTGCTTTAAGGAAAAGCAGAAACAAACAGACAAGCTCAAAAGAAGTCATACCCGCTTTCCCCTTCTTCCCTGCCAAACACCCAATTCATCATGAATTATTAATTCTCCCACTGTAACAATACACTCTGTAGAGTCTCTTCTAATTCATTTGCCATTTCCCCCCCTTTTTAATTCCTGGCTCTTACCTTTTTATATACTTAAGAAATAGCTACCTGATCAATTGATTTCACATTCTGCTACCCATCTAAAATTCCCATATTTCAGGTCTTGACAAATCATTCTCTTACTCAGACAATCTCAATAAACTTCTATTGCCAACAAGAATTCTGAACTTCTTAGCTCTCACCCCCAAATATGGCCTGTAATTTCCACCACCATGCTTTTGCTCAAACCATATTACTTTGCTTAATAGTGAGCCATATAATGCAATTGTTCTCTGAATTGATGAAGTACTTCTGTCTCCCATCATTCTAAGCATGCATTGCTACCATGGCTCTTCTAGGCTCAATCCATATCTACAGTGGTTTATTATAGAGACATCTCTCAAGATTCAGTGTAACACTGTATAGTATTTTTTGCACTGTTTTGGTTTCTTTAATGAGCATTGGAGCATCCTAGCAGATGAAGAACAATTTTACCTCACTGGTTGGAGGAACAGCCCTTGGCATCCTCACAAAATGGTGCCCTTAATGCACAGGTATTTTTGTTTTTTCAGTTGACCCCTTTCCTGAGTCTCTGCCTTGGTGTCCAGAGCAAAGAATGCTCATGAGTTTCAAAGCATGGGTTGGCCAGCAGTTGTTTCTTTTAATCCAGCCTCATCAGCTTCTGAGTTCATGAAAATGCCTTTGAGATTCCAGAAATACTATTCTTAATCTTCAGTGCTATTGTAAGTGTTGATATTTTCTGTGTCTTCAGAGGTATTTCATTTGGAACTGCGTTAAACACTACTAACTAGTTGCTATTTTACAATGAAAATCCATTTTTATTGGCACTTTAAAAGCTTACCGTAACAGACGCTCAAAAAAATAGATGAAGCGAGTTAATAAAGCCAGAAAATAGTCATTGTTGTATTACACACATGAAATAAATATATGCCTCACTCTGACCACACTGACTTCTTTTGTTCCCTTGACTACGCAAGAGTCTTTCCCTCCTCAGGCCTATAAACAGGCTTTTCCCTCTGCACGGACTCCACCCCACTTGACCCTCACATACATTTCCATCTGTTTCCATTGCACATCCTACTTTATCCTTCACAACTTAGCTTCAGCGTCGCTTCCTCACAGAGGCATTCCCTAACTCCCAATATGTATTTGATTGGATCCCTCTGCTCTACGTTTTTCTAGTACCTCATAATTTCTTTCAGGGAGATTATCACAACCTGAAATTATATATTAGTTCAGTCATTTGTATATTATCTATCACCCATTTTAACCTCAACTCTAAAGGCATGGAGTATGTGCTCTAAAACGGCAGAAGCAATATCTGTTTCATTTGAAACTATATATCAGAAGTTTGGCATAGCTCCTTGCACATAACAGGAGATAGGAAATAAAAATTTAAGTCACTTTTGAGTACCCACGAGAGGATTAAGAATGAAAAATAGCTTATGCATTTTATATAGCTTTATATACTTTATATAAAGCTTCATATACTTTTATAGCTTATATACTTTTACAGCTTATATACCTTTACAAACATGACTTTTGAAATAATGGTCACTCTATGAGGCAGATGACACCATGACACTCAGGATCTTTAAGTCCTGAATCGATTTCCACGGTCTTTCAATCATTTCTCCAGAAAGAATTGCTGCTGACAAAGCAAGTCATCCAAAAAGAAAATGCTCAGAGCAATTCTAAACCCAGGGTTAGTCTATTAGTGCTTAGAAATAATTTCAGGAAATCTGTGGTGAACACAAATTCTGAAGATTGAGAGAGATTATTCAATGAACACGTCTTAAATTGAACACACGTCAAATCTCCATGGCATGTCCTTGACGGTACCTCCTCACTCATGTGAGACTTTATACACATTAGGGATGTTTAATTACTTTATCTTTTCATATTAAAACTATACATTACTGGGCTTCCCTGGTGGCACAGCGGTTGAGAGTCCGCCTGCTGATGCAGGGGGACACGGGTTCATGCCCCGGTCCGGGAGGATCCCACATGCCGTGGAGCGACTGGGCCTGTGAGCCATGGCCGCTGAGCCTGTGCGTCCGGAGCCTGTGCTCCGCAATGGGAGAGGCCACAACAGTGAGAGGCCCGCGTACTGCAAAAAAAAAAACACCAAAACTGTACATTACTCTGTGAAGCAGCCTTGACTCTGAGATATGCAAAATGCTTTTTGTTTTAATATATTGAATCTGTTGGAAATACTCCAAAATAGTTTCCTATTAAAGAAATCCTATGGTCTAGGCTTTGTAAGTAGGCAGCCTTTTGTAACATGAATAATGTCCTTGTCTCATTTACTAGTAATTATTTGACTATTGAATTTTCTCAAAGAAGGACTCTTGCAGAATGTAGCCCCATTACGAAGCAAATAATCCCCTAGGAAACTTGCTAAATCAGCCCAAATTCCAGGCAAACATAATTCTATTTTGTGTCTTTATAAGCAGAAAGGAGAAAGAATAACGTTCTGTAAACTACTGTATTTCACTTTTTTTCCCTTAGAAAACAAAAACAAAATAAAGTCTCTAATGTAGATTACTTAAACTGACATGATCAATAGAGAATAATTGTGCTGTGGAAATGAGTGCCAAGGCTTAAAAGTCCCTTAGTAGAGGGTAGTAATTACTGAGCTTCGGCCTTTACCTCTTGAACATAGACCACGTGAGCTGAAGGGCCTGAGCTGGAATTCAGCTCCTCTGTTTTCGAGCTGTTTATGCCTGTGGAAAACAAGCAGCATAAAAATCCCACAGGTTTGTAGAGGGAGATGAATATTTCATATAAAGCCCATGGCATAGCACCTGCCATATAATAAGCCCTCGAAAAGCAATGACTATTAAGATAATGCAAACCCTTGAAGAAAAGAAGCAACCAACGGGAATAAATAAATGGTTTACGATGACGGCATAATATTTATATTATTAAAATGTAGACATTTTAAACAAGAGTGAATAAATGATTGGACATCTGTGTCTGTGAAACAGCAGTATGTGTGTGCGCGCGCGCTTGCGTGGGTGTGCACGTGCGCACGCGTGTCCACGTGAGTTCACGCACACATGCTTTTCTTACAGGGAAATAAATGAAAAACTCTTAGCTGGTGGGTGAGGATTAATATCCCACCCAGTCAGTGTTATTTTCTGGATAGTATATCTGGAGAGCATATCTAGATATTACCAACCCTTGCCTGACAGTACCTTTGGAGAAAATTTCTCTTTTTCTTGTGTTATTTTCCATCTGGATCTAATTGAGGGGGAAAGAACAGCATAAAGGAAAATACCATTTTGGTTGAGTTAGATTTCATCTTATAATATTTTTGGCGGAAAAATTAATTGAATATGCACTGTTTTTCTTAGCCAAGAATATGTTCTTTTCTCCATCTCTTTCATGTGGCCATCCCAAAGTACCCAGATGTGACAGTATGCTGATCTCAAACCAATTTCTGGCAACAAAACGTATAGGTTTCCTTCCCTGTTCTTTTGGTATCACCTTGATTAAGAAATTCTTAAGGAGGAGACTCTAAATACTGTGCAGTTTCTAAGAAAACCAACAAGCTGTTAATGAAGTAAATATCTGTTTAATTTACAAACATCAGTAGTGTAACTGATATTAGTCTGGAGAAAGACAAAGCACACTGAATTATACATGTACGTCTAGTTTTCTTTGTAAAAATGTTTTTGGAAAGAAACATCTGCATCTTTACAGGGTGCCCTGGGATTTTAATGAGGGAAGAGCACAGTCCACTATAAATCCTTATCAATTCTACATTGTAATTTAGCAGCAAACATGTTTACATGGGAACATTAAGGTAATAAAGGAGCTTTATTGTTTGGGAAAAAAAAAAAAATCACAGTTCTTGACATTACAGCCTTTTCTCTCCCCGCCCCACCCTCGGTAAAAGGGCAAAAAAAGTCGAGGAAATAATGAACTTGTAAAAGATCTACTTTTCTAGTGTCGATTGCTACACACCATTTCTGTTCTGTGAGGACACGCTGCACAGGGGCGCTTCTTTCTGTACAATGACCGTCTCACGCATAGACTTTACATACCCTCTGCAGGTGTCCTGAATGAGGCCAGTAGGTCAGTGACACCAGTGGTCAGATGTCAAGGTAAACAAACAGATCAACACATATTTATCCCAAGATAACACCCTATGTTAGTACTATTGCCAAAAAAACCCACAAAAGAATCCTGATTTTTAAGTTTGAAAATGTACAAAAATATCAGGACAATTATAAATTAATATATATTAAAGCATTGAGAAACAGCAAAAGGATGGCCTAGAATGTTAAGTACAATGTACTTTGATACAATAAATATTTCTCATTGAAACCGAATACTGTATAGGGCTGTTTAGAACTCATAGAAACAAAAATTCATATTATTACTAATTTATTTATCAATAATCTATTGGTTCTTTATCATCTCCTTTGTCATTTATATTACAAAAAATTAATACTGGAAAACGGTAGATAAACACTTTTGTGTGCTTCTCCTGCTAACATGCTGACGTTTAAAAAGAAGATAAAATTTATTTTAGCACTCTCGTCTCCTCTGATGAATGGAACCCAGGTCTTCAGGATACTTTACGTTTTGCACAAAATATTTCTCATCCATTCATTCTGGCTGTGAATGCTGGAGTTCCATTCATCTGCCTTGCACCCTCACTCACACACATGTGCTTGGTCTGTCCTCATGAACTGCGTAGATGCAAACCAGGGCACAGGAGATTATGCTCTGGGCAACTTCACATCAGCAGAGAGAACCTCGTCTCTCCCCTGGGTATGTGCTTCTGCTGGTCTCCAGCAAGTTACGAAGATGAATCCAAGTTACCATGGTTTCCATCATTGCTCTAATGCCTTCAGGTGTATCATTCTTTATACTTCTCCAGTGTTGGGGAAGCTTTAGTTCAAGCATTTCTTTTTTTTTTTCTAAATGCAGAAAAAAAGTCTTCATTCTCATAATAAAAATAAGTCTGTTCTGTATTTTACAATATATTTCAATTATTTCCACTATGAAGCATTCGTGAGTCCAACAGGGTCAAGAAGTATACAACATTTTCCAAAGACCAAAGCTGCCAGGGACGTGGTTTAGGAGGCGCAGTGGGTACAGCCACACTTCACCACCTTCTCAACCTCGTCTACAAACGATGACCCATCAGTGCATTCGAAAGTGTATTTCCGTCGCTTGCTCCTCAGAGGTCCGCAGCACTGCCCGCCTGCACACCCCCCTCTGCATTCCAACCGGGAGACCTTCTTAGTTGTTTGGCAAGCGGCATAGCCCTGCTGCTTTTGGTAATAATCTCTTATCCGTTCCCCTCGACAAGAGATTTCTAGAAAAGAACAAAAAGCACAAGCAGTATAAGGGCAGTCGCTGTAAGTCGTGCGAAGTGGCCGTGAATCTACAACTCAGTTCAGGAGACACTGCTTTCGCTTCCTGTTTGTAACGGCTATTTTCAGTGTTAATGCTGTTCCATATTATGGCCTG
Source organism: Phocoena sinus (assembly GCF_008692025.1). Taxonomy (NCBI): domain Eukaryota; kingdom Metazoa; phylum Chordata; class Mammalia; order Artiodactyla; family Phocoenidae; genus Phocoena; species Phocoena sinus. The sequence goes on along the minus strand of NC_045767.1, from coordinate 48,322,823 downwards.
GTGGCACAGCCTTCAGTTCTTTGAAAAACACTTCTTTTCGGCCTTTATTTTGAGCAAAGTGAATACTTTATATGTGGACTGTAAATACTATGCTTTCGGGCTGACAAGAAAATTGGATTCCTAAATCTTTTCTTTTATACCAAAAATATACATCTTCTGTTTTTACACTACTAACAGCTGGTTTTGTTTACCGAGGGCGCCGTTTCAGAGAGTACGCAGTTTAATTTATTAGACCTGGAGTTTAATATCGTTCAATCTGTTACTTAATACAAGTAACATTCCACTAACTTCATAAATTAATTACCCAAGTATGAACTAGTTCAAAAAGAGACATCTGCTAAAAGCCTCCATGGGCACGTTCCTCTCGTCTCATCCCTCCGATACACACAACAAAATCCCTGCCAGCTGGAGGCAAAGCACATTCTGATCACGCAGACACAGGAGAAGGAAATAGGTGGGCTGAAATGTCAGCCTGTTTCCATCCCTCTCACCTGCATAATTTACTGTGATAAATCAGTTGATTCTAAGGTCAAAGGCGATTTTATCCTAAAACTAGAGCAGAATTTTTAGTACCGTCTTCTCTGTGCCAGAAGATGAATCAGTAATCTGTACAGATGAGAACAGCAGGTAAAGGTAAGGAAGAAGGAAAGTAAATGTGCTCCCGCCTAAGGGAAAAGTAGTATTTCATAGCAAATCAAGTGTGAGAAGACTTGTGAAGGGTGTATAATATCTTGCAACAGAGGTTTAGGACATTTCACATCTGTGCCTTCCTATAACACTGTTAAGTAAATCAACAACAGCAACTACAAATAGTGCAAAGACCTGGCGTTCCTCATATCACTCCGCCCTGTGTGTCTTCCTTTCTCTCTCTCTCTCTGTTCAAAGATGGGGGCCCCTCTTGCTTTGCCAAGATAGAGGTCGGTGCCCAGCTGGGTTGGCTTACCGCGATCACAGCTGTCCCCAGTGTATCCACTGCTGCACTCACAGTAGGGCTGTCCCAGTCCTGAGAGCCTGCATTTCCCATGCTTACACTTGATCGCCTGGCAGGGGTTAAACAGGTCCTCCTCTTCATCACAGAGGACGCCCCCATGGCCCTCCAGGCACTTGCAGCTGTAGGAGAACGCGTTGATGGGCAGACAGGTGCCATGGACGCATCTACAGTGGAGGACCGCAGAGATGGAAATGGGTCAGGCAGAGAGGATAAGAATGGAGGAGGGAGGATGATGGATGGAATATAAGGGAGACAATGCTAATGAACTGACTTCTTTCTCTCCCTTCCCCCTCCCCCTTTCCTTCTTTCCTCTCTGGGGTTTTGCTTTGAAGGTTGGAGTGTGTGGGTTTAACTACCAAGCAGCCCAGACTCACTTATTTCCAAGACAGGGGTCATTGGTCCTCTGGTCACAGAGGGGCCCCGTCCATCCTTCCTGGCACTCGCAGGTGAAGCCGGACTGGGTGCTAGGCTGGCACGTGCCGTGGGCACACACCTTCTTGTGGCACGGCTCACAGCCGGGCAGGATGCCGGTCTGCATGGGCACCTTCCGGAAGTCCTGCAGCTCGCTGTTGATGTAAAGGTTCCGGATGCAGCCGTGGAAGCTTGTGCCGTTCTGCCCGGGGGCCTGGCGCAGAGCTGCAGCCACGTTGTTCTTCCCGGGCATGCCTGCGGGGGAGCACCAAGTCAGAGGTCACGCCCTTCCACGGCTCCCCAGCCAGTGGCCACCCGGACCCTCTTAGCTCTTCCAGCGGGGCAGGAGTCTGCCTGACTCTTCTTCAGGAGAACCAGGCAGCACAAGCATCCCATCCTGCGCTTCTCAACGGGGCTGCACATCAGAATCACATTGGATCTTTGAAGAAATACTGATGCTTGGGACCTCAGCCCAGACGGATTTGATCAGATTAACTGGGTGGAGTGGGGGAGGGAGAAGGGATGTGTGTTTCTTTGTTTTTGTTTTTTTGGAAGATGCTCCAGGCAATTCTAAGGCACAACTAGAATAAAGAACCTAGTTCATTGGAGGTCAATCTTTAGTTTCTAACATCTGTTTTGTTTTTGGTTTTCGTTTTTTTAAATAAAAAAACCCTTATATGGAGGCATGAATCTATAAAACCTAAAATCAGGGCCACTGTATTTAAAAGCAAGGTTGGGAATGGGGGAGGGATTCGTACTCCCTTCTACCTTCACACCCACCCCCTAACCTGGACACACAGCCCAGAAGCCTAGAGCCAGACTGATTCCCTGACCAATCCTGCCCTTTAAAGATGAAGGGGGCCCAGGGCCCAGAGAGCTCGGCGACATGCTCGGTGTCACCAGTAAGACTGGGTGAGAATTAAGCCGATGACACAAACTTCCCCAATCTCAGGTCATGGTTCAGTCCCCTGATTTTCAGAGAGTGAGAGCAGAGCTGGGGTTCACAGGGACCATTCACCCCAGTCCTGCCAAATTCTAAGCTGGCAGCTAGTCCAGCTCACCACTGGCAATGTCCCAAACTCAGCCGTGGATGTCAGTGTCTGAAAAACTCACCCTGCTTCCAATCAGGACAGCACTTCATTCACATCCTTTTTTTCCCCTTGCTAATTGAGAGTGAAACCTTCATATTCCAAGAAATCAGGACTATAAAAGAAATTCCTCCAAAACCAGAATTTGCAATCTTTGTGCATATATATATATATATATATATATATATATATATATATATACACACACATATATATATATATATTCCACCAGTGACGGTCATCTGGTAACCCTTATCTGGCAAAACTGAGGAGTCTTTCCATGGCCTAAGCCAGACCCTGAAATAGTTCCTGGATGGGATCCTACACGAGGCAACCATCCAGGTTGCTGCAGGGGAGGAGAGGGAACCAAGGCCTTTAGAGCAGCTGACCTTCCCCCCAGTGCTCACACCATCCCTACCCCTGGACCCTGAGCTACTGGTTGGAGGGTCGAGGCTGGAAAAGACCAGGGCTGTCACTCTCTAGAGGGTTTGTTGGTTATAAAGACCACGAGCCACAGTACTCTACTCTCTGGGTGCTGCCTTGTGGCAGCATCTCCTTTCCCATTTGAAGGAGCTCCATTCGAGGTCTAGCAGGCACCAAAGTCAGATAGCCGCTTATACAAAACCACTAGGCTAGAGGTCAAAGTCTGTATTTTTGGCCTGTGTGCACTTGGGCCAGTCATTTCCCGTCTCTGGTGCTTAATTTTCTCATCTGTAACATGAGTGGATGGACCAGATCAGTTGTTTCCAAGCCCGTCATACATAAGAGCCACCAGAGGGGCGCTGTTGAGAAGGCAGCTTCCCAGGCCCCCATCTCTCCTCACCTGAGATTCTAACCCAGAATGAAGGCGTGGGCATAGAAATTGCAATGTTAACATGCAAGCTCAGGTGACTCTGGTGCAGGTGGTCCTGGTCACATTTTGACAGGTACTGAATTAGTGTCTAGGATTTGAAGGTCATAAGTTCAAGTTTTTAGTCTGTGTGTGTCTGGCCTTGGGAACTGGGTTGCTTTGTAGAGTGGGGTCAAAAGGATGGAATGTTCCATTTCCAGGAGAGGACTAGTGACTGGGAATTCCTTGTTTGGGGGTAAGTTCTTCTACATAGTCATATGCATCCATCCAAAACATGTGGACATTTTTTTTTGTGGCCTCTCCCGTTGCGGAGCACAGGCTCCGGATGCGCAAACTCAGCGGCCATGGCTCACGGGCCCAGCCGCTCCACGGCATGTGGGATCCTCCCAGACCGGGGCACGAACCCGTGTCCCCTGCATCGGCAGGCGGACTCTCAACCACTGCACCACCAGGGAAGCCCAAACATGTGGACTTTAATGTCCACACATTTATGGTCCTTTCTTCAGAGGTTAAAAAAGAACTTCTTCCAAGACTATTTTCAGTTAGTCATGCAACACACATATGTGCACATGTCAAGACTAACTACAGACCCACGAAGTTCCACAGCGGGGAGAAGCAATTAGTAAATGTGTTCCTTCTATTCCCAAACTAACAATGATAAAGGTCTAGCTTTGATTGTAGTAATTTTTAAATGAAAATGTTGATACATCACACATATAGCTACTTTCAGTAGGATATCATGAAGTCAAGAACTATCTTAACTCAACCTTTTCAGGTGCTTGGTAGACTTCTGACCAGGGAACTAAGTCTTAACTGAAAAACAGAAGTAGATCCATGTTTGTTTTCCTTTAGCCTTTCCTCTATGCCATGGACCATAGCTGGAATTCAACCTATCAAACAATAGGTAACTTAGTGGAAAGTTTTTAGCCTTAACAAGCTCTACATATTTCAAAATGACAATAAACGGACCAAGTGTCAACACTGATGTCTTCTGTACAATGGGGGCATTAGGAGAAGATTTGTGATGCACGGAGGGGTCTCTATGTGCAGGTCTTTACTTTTTTAAAAAAAAACCCCTTTAAGTAATGTATGTTCTGGTTGGACAATTATACAGAAAAACGTAAAGATTACATTGCTTTGCATTAAGTAAAGCCTATATCATGGGTAGTTGAAAACCTAAAGGTAGGGAAACCTGCCTCCCTGTTTTGCTAGAAAATACTCCTGCAAGGGCCTAAGGCATGGAATGCATCACCTTTGGGCCATCTTCCTTGGGGAGTGTTCCTGTTTGCAGACTTTGAGAAAAAGGAGAGCTTGTTTACCTTGCTCTCCTTTGCTAATTCAAGTTCTCCTGCTTTTACCATAAAGAATTCAGGGCTGCAGTCTTAGGACTGCATTGTATTTTTAAAATCCGAATTACCCTTGAGACTGTCCTCTGAGTGGGAAGGAAATGAGCCCAGTGTGTTCTCTGGCAGTGCGGCTGGTTGGAAGTGGAAAGAGGCACCATCTGGATTCTTCCAGGCCCTCTACCCTTAGAAGGATTAGCACTTCTCAGTACTAATTTAAAACATTTTTTTCCCCTTTTTGTAAAAATGTTCTGGCCCAAGCACTCCCATTCTGTACTTATTATTTTCTCCACATTCTAAAGGGGTCTTAAAAGATTTAATGAAATGATGTCTAATAAAACATAATAAAATCAAGTGAAGGACAAGTCCAGAAATAAATGAAAAGCCACAGAACTTAGACTGCTTCCTTTTCTGCTCCATGTTAGGAAGGTGAGTGGCAATGCAGGTGGCTTTGGGGTTAGACAGACCTGAACTCAAACGAGGTCTCTATCAACTTGGACATATTCCATGAAGTCCCTTAGGGATTATAAAACAAAAAATCATACCTACTTCCTAAAGTCTCTGCAGGTTAAGACTGTAAAAGCAGCATTGCATTGAGCACACAGCATGTGCTTAGTAAATATGATTTCTTTTCTCTCCAACCACAGGTAACATCTGTGACTTCATCCACACCAAAGCAACTGCCGTTCATGGTAATGCAGGCAAGAATGGACGGCCTTTGCCTGTTAATGAATCCCACAGTGTGATTCCCATGAAGCAAATAGATCAGTCAACTTGCTGCATGGACTTAATATGAGGTACTTTTATTACAAATGTATTATGGTTTCATGAAGATGTGACTGCCTTCCCCACTCCCCTGGCACAGAAGGGATATTTCTTTTTCAGTTTTGTATTCTTCATGCACCTATTAATTTAGTTCTCAGCTTATGGGAGGTGCTCAATAAATATTTACAGAAATGAACCAAAGACTTTCAACTGTTTTAAAAAAAATCAAAAGTCTATCAGTGTTCAGAGTTTCTACTGCTGAAATTATTAAAAACAGAAGTGCTCTGGAATTTCAGGAAATTTCCCAAAATGCTTTTAGGGAAGGCTTTGAGGGGTTAAGAAACTTATGCAGCATCCCAAGGTCGTTACTGTGAAAATAATGATGTGAAGTTCATGAAAATACCTGTCATGGTGAAGAAACTGGTTACATTGACCTGTTCAGAAACTTTAGCTTATTTATCTGTAAAATGAGTTAATTTTATCAGTCAATTCAATGTAATCTAATTCAGTGCAACTCAATTCAAAATCATATGCTTTCTTGGTCCTTTGCCTGAAATTTGAAATTGTGTCTCCAGTATATATTTATTCCTCCAGATAGAGGTAAAAGTACAAGCTCTCTCCATCACAGGTCTTCTCCTCTGAGCTCCTTCAGAAGTTTGCTCAGACTCTATCCCTCATCTATTTACTCATCTGCCTTCATGCAGCTTAAAAATAAAGTCGAGTCTTCACTCTGTCATTCCAGGCCCTAATCCACCTTTCTGACCGTCTCCCTTGTCCATTCACCATAAGGTCTTAGCTAAAGAGAAGTACTTCCTGCTGCCCCAGTACAAGTTGTACGTTTAATTTGCTCATTCATTCATTTGATTTCAGTAATAATTATCCTATCCTGTACATGAGTTCGCAGCTGACAGTAGAGGCATTCCAGCATAGCGACATTTAACTGAAGCTGGTAGTGTTCGCCTCCTTAATAGTGCTGGGGTGGGTCATGCGCTCCTCAGTTTGCATCACACTTGACTCCCCATCTTCTTCATTGTCTGTATTTGACCTCTAACCAGCTTTCTTTTTCCTATACACCAGAACAGTAAGATTAGATTAAATGATGTTTAAATCACCTAGTGTGTGACAGACACAAAAGAAACATTAATGTCCTTCTCCACTCCAACCACACATTTTGTTAGACCCAGAGCCAGGGCTACAACATGGTCTCTTATCACCCATTTAGGGCTCTTTCTTTTCTATCCTTGCTGTCCATCTTTCAATGACTGATCAATGACCATGGCACCAGCATCAACAACTTCAGGATCAGTCTGTGATGAGCATCACAGGGTTTGGGAATCCACGGAATTTGGAAAAGCGCTTACCTCCGACATAGAGTGGGGAGTCAAAATTCAAAGTGGACTGCTTTGACAAGTTGGTGATGATTTTGGGGCTCCCTCCGTCCACAGAGAGGGAGAGACTTTGATCCAGGGCGAGTAGTTCCACAATGTGAAAATTTCCATCATTGATCGTCTCCACGCTATTAAGAAAAAAAGATAACTGATCCTCCAATTTTATATTTATTAAAGAAAAGGAGTTACAATTCAAACTCCAATAAGCTCTTTTTGGGAAAAGATACTCCTATTTAACATTAATAAAGATAAAGGCCAGTAGCTGATTTTAAAATAAAAGATATTTTCAAGGAGATATAATCATTTTTTATTTCTTGGGTAATACAAAATAAGTTTGTTCTCCCATTGGGAGAAGTGGAAATGAATATATTTTATCATTATTCAATCACATTCTCCCGGTATGTAGAAATTCCAAAGCATAATTTATGCATTTGATTTTAAATGTCACTAAAGTTTCATTTGTTCAGATACTGTTACTCCAAATTGCATTCAAAAGACAACTAACTGATACCTGTGCCAAATATACTTTTTAGACATTGATCTTAGGGGATCATTGGTCTCTGCACTCTTAAGCACTACACAGTAATACTTATTAGCACCAAACATACATAGAAATGCAGGAAGAACCAACTTGGCAGGATCACTGCACTTTTTGAAATTTGTTAATTGATAATATACTCTCATTTTCTTTGCATTTTTCAGAAGGATGTCCATCAAATGATATTACTGTGAAGATGATTATGCTCAGTGGAGAGGTGGGAATAATGGATTAAATAGAATGCTTAACATAGTCATGTCTAGGGAGTCTAGTGATGACAATGGTTCTTCAATTTCTCCTCTATAACTTTAGAGGGACAGCTCCAACAATCATTACATCCGCCTTCTTAACAATTTGAGAGGGCTTATGGAAATTCATAAAATGGACAAAAACAAAGAGATTAAGAAACAGGTAACGGAAAATGACAATTGAAAATGAAGTGGGTGCAATTAGCAGGTAGGTGCTATAAGGTTTTAAAGGGTGTCTGTCAACCTAACACAAGTGTTACATCAGGCAAAGATGCAAACAGGACAAATTGAAACAGGAGCAACAAAGAAAACAGGATCAATAGTGAATATTAAAGAACTAATATACTGAGATGTTGACTTGAAAGATTGGAAAAAGGGCTCAAAAAGGGAAATATGGGAACATACTATAAGGAAGATCGTGAATACCTAATAGTCCCTATGCAAGAAGATTGCTTAAATTTCCAGGCACTGATATTTAAATTTGCAAATACGTCAAGCCTGGAAAATAACAGAAAAATGTATAGATATTTCTTCATGGTTCTCACCACAGGAGTCTAATCTTATTCCATCGTTTGCCGACATGGAATAAAATGTTTTTGTGATTTGACAACAATATAAACCATTCTGCAGAGCTGTGAAAACACCTGAAGTTCTCTGGTGTTAAGTAGTTAAAAGTGTCCACGTGTGCAGGAATTTTTAATAACCTGTTTCAGATATCATCTTTAAAAAAATAAATGTTAGACGTGCCAATCAATATTTTTGCATTTTACACATTTAATTATCCCAACACTTGATACCACTAAAATCAACAGAGGAAACAATATACAAGGAAAATACTTTCTAAATAAAGTTGCATACCAGATGTTAGTGGTCTTAAATAATACCAACTACTGGTTAAACATACATATTTTAGAATCAGATAAGCCTGGATTTGAATGCTGGTCTTGCATTTATTAAATGTTTGACCTTAGATAAGTAACTTAATTGCTAATAAACTTCAACCTTCTCTTCAGTAAATGCTAACAAATATTCCCCCCTCCTGTGGTTAATTTGAGGTCTATCCCTATGAAATGATTTTTTAAAATGCAGAACAAAACATCTAGCCTATAGAAAGTGCAAAGTTAAACACTAGATATTAGTATCATCACCGTCATCATCATTACCACCACCACCACTGTCATCATATAAATAATCCAGTACTACTTCAGAATCTTCTTCAAGAAGAAATTAGTCAGGCTTTGTTTTTAATATTAATTGTAAGATAATGCTAAAGACCGGCAGAAATATAATAACTTCATTGGGGACATATCCAAATTACTAGAAGTTTTAAGTAAAACATTAATATAAAGATATACATAGAGAAGGTGGTAGTCAATTGCTTTTTCCTGTCATCATATACAACTCTTTAAGTGGTTTTATATGAATGCTCTGTGAACAATGACCTTATTTAATTTATAAATATTAATAGTGGGTCCCCCTTTTCCCTCTACAGTTGCAAAGAAAAAGACTCATTTGTACTAGGGAACTGGTTCTTGGTCACACATCAGTCTTAGGCAATTGATCTAGGTATGTCATTGCTGATGATGATGTTTGGTGCAGTGTAACTGAAAGGTTTAATACCTTTAAAGTTCTGCACACTCTAAAGCAGTGCTTCAGCTGGGAAGCTGGAGGTAGGTAGCTTCATTATTAACTCATTTTACTTCCTACTCCTTTATTCCTTTCTTTTCTTTTTTCTTTCTTTCTTCCTTTTTTTTTTTTTTTTTTGTTTCCTGAGTACATGTCTTTAATTCCCACTAATTGTAAGCTCCTTTAAATCAGGGGCCCTGTATTATTTATTTCTTCCTTAATGTATCCAGTAGTGTCTGATAAATAGTAGATGCTCAATAAATGTATGTTAAGTAAATTAAAGATAGGGGAGTTGTATTAAGAATAACATATAGGGCTTCCCTGGTAGCGCAGTGGTTGAGAGTCTGCCTGCCGATGCAGCGAACACGAGTTCGTGCCCCAGTCTGGGAAGATCCCACATGCCACAGAGCGGCTGGGCCCGTGAGCCATGGCCGCGTACCGCAAAAAAAAAAAAAAAAAAGAATAACATATAGAGTTTATTTAGTAATACTAGTTGGATTACAGTTATAGATAGTCAAGATCCTCCAGGCATACTTAGGACAGGACATCCAAAAGATGCATTTTATTAAAAAATTTGGAATTTTCAGTGGTGATATCCTGAAAGATAATGTTGGGAGGTAAGTCTTGCTCAGCTTATCCTAGCTCCTGTCAGATGTGTGACACTGAGTTACTGTGACTTCAGGTAATTTTTCTCTGCTTTCTTTTCCTCACTAGGGAAATGCAAGTAATAAGATCAAAGAATTGCACAGCACCTACTATGGGGCAACTTCACATGCATTAACTCATTTAAGACTCACAACGCTAAATTTGGGCACTTAGGGTACCCAAGATGGCACAGCCAGTGGCTAAACAGATTTGAAGCCAGGTTGTCTGGTTCTAGAGTACGTGCTTTTAACTATTATCCATCACTTTTTTTTTTTTTTGCGGTACACTGGCCTCTCACTGTTGTGGCCTCTCCTGTTACGGAGCACAGGCTCCGGACGCGCAGGCTCAGCGGCCATGGCTCACGGGCCCAGCCGCTCCGCAGCATGTGGGATCTTCCCGGACGGGGGCACGAACCCGTGTCTCCTGCGTCGGCAGGCGGACTCTCAACCACTGCGCCACCAGGGAAGCCCTATCCATCACTTTTAAAATAAAAAACCTGAAGAGTATCTAGTGCTGTACAAATGGCATGTGTTTGTTCTCACCAGTAGCCAGCCTTTAATAGATGATTTCTCTCCCAAACAGCCCAGGAATAAAGCTCTATGGAAAAAAATCTTATATGATGGTTGCACAACTTGGTACATTTACTAAAAATCATTGAATGCATATGAGATATACAGATTTGAAACTTGTTTTTGGCTTCTCTTTTCCCAATTATAAGTGAAGTTCACACTGACTACACTTTTCTCCTCCCAAAAGCTTTCAATGTCTAATCTGATGATTCCAGAACTTGGTAAGAGTTACCGCTGAGCTTAATTCGGTTTATATTTCTCAGAATTAAGTGAGGCTTTTCCCAGGCTTTTAACAGATAAGTATTGTGAAATTAATATTTTTAGATTCTTTGGTTTTAAGATGGTATTGTGTGTATGGGGCCTGAAGAGAATATGGCAGAGCTAAGAGTACTCTAAATTGGTGTTTTATGCTGTCTCCTAAAGCCAGAGATCTGGGGGATGCCCAGGAGTCCTTTGTTTATATACCCTTTCAAAATAAAAGCAGTGGTTGACACACCAGTTGTTGCAGAATAAAACTAAGACATCATCGATTTTACAGTCTATCACGGTCATCTCCTACCTATCCACCTGCAATGTGTAACATCCTTCTGGGTCCTGACAAGTACTGACAAACACTCACTGCTCCCTAGGGAACTATATACTCCATGACTCACAAAAGTCGCAAGTGAACCACTTAACAGTGAGCCTTTCCACTAGGAAGATAAATTGCATTTACTACCTTTATTATGTAATTCAGTTTTACTACACTCATCTATTACCTGAGATTTTGTTTTCTTGGATTTCTAAATGGATGTGTGAAAACAAAGCCGTTACTCAATTTTCTCTTGGTTTGCTATAGAAAAAGAGTTTAAAAACTTGGGGCTTAAAAGAAGAGTGGCTCTAAATTGTCTTTGATTGTCTTTATGTCTTCAGGACTCATTAACAATGATATTGTTATATTTCTATCTCAATTGTAAATCTTAGGTATTTCAGTGGAGTCAAGATAAATAGTTCACTTTGCTTATGTGAACTCCTGCTTTTTTGCCAAGTATTTGTTGGCATATTCTGTGCAATAGAATAGGAATAAAAAACTAGACAAATTCAACTGGCCACCTCATTTTGATATGTCTGGTCTAAAGATGCTTCATTTGTGAAGTGTGGATGCTAACAAAAAATTTCCCTGCCCACTTCTTTGAGTGGAAGGAATGGGAAGCCAAGTGGGATTAAAGGTATTTATGTATTAGCATAAGAGTTTTCAGAAGAAGGTTTTATAAAATAATTTATCAAGTAAAGTTGTATTTTGAAGCAAATTACAGATCTTCCTGAACTTACGATGGGCTTAAGTTCCAATTAACCCATTGTAAATTGAAAATATGGTAAGTCAAAAATGCACTTAAAAGAAATGCACTTAATACACTTAATCTACTGAACATAATAGCTTAGCCTAGCCTGCCTTAAGCATGCTCAGAACACTTACACTGGCTTACAGTTTGCCAAAATCATCTAACACAAAGCCTATTCTATAACAAAGTGTTGACTATCTCATGTAATTTATTGAATACTGGACGGAAAGTGAAAAGCAGAATGGCTGTCTGGGTGCAAAACGGTTGTAAGTGTATGGGGTGCTTACCCTTGTGATCGTGTGGCTGACTGGGACCTGAGGCTACTACTGCCCAGCATCGTGAGAGAGCGTCCTACTGCATATAGTTAGCCCGGGAAAAAAATCAAAATTCAAAATTCTAAGTATAGTTTCTACTGAATGCATATTGCTTTTGTACCATCATAACGTTGAAAAATCGTAAGTGGAAACATCGTAAGTTGGGGACCTTATGTATGTAATTTAAATAAAAATGCACTAAAATAGAAAGAGACTTCACATTTGAACATATGGTAAGAGTCACATGTAGGGCAACAGTATTTGCACTTGGGTATTTATTCTTCAGTATCTGGGTATCCAAGCATGAAGAGTATCCTTAAACCCCAGCATTACCAATTATTGTACTCTGTGCCTAGTACTCGACTAGGCACTTTACATTAGTTGCTTCCAAGTCTCCCCATGAAATGGAAGCATAAAGGGTGAGGTAAATTGCTCAAAGTTGTGAAGCTGATAAAAAGTGGTGCCGTCTCATACAGCATAGTCAAGAATGGCTGAGTGTTTGTCATGGAAATGGTCTGTCTTTCCAATGAGACTAATTGTTTTTTTTTTTTTTTTTTCCTAACATAAGCTTGTAAGTTGCATAACCCGGAGACTGTGTAGCCAACCAACCTAACAGTCTGTGGGGGGAAAGTCCCCTGAAGTCGTGCAGGTTCCCTGAATACTGAAACTGAGGAAGGCATGGTACAGTACTGTACCTTTGTAACGTGTGCACCTGATTTCTTAATTTTTAAATAGTAGTCGACTATGTTTCCAAAGAAACTATCTGGTTTGGAAAATGACATTAATTTGAACCTAAAGAAAGAAGCATACAATTGTCATTAACGATTTTTAAAAAAGTTTCTGCCCATCTAGATGAAAAGAAAGTCATTTTGAAGGGCAATCAATGAACAGTTTAATTGAGAAAATAATGTGTTACTCTATGCCTGTCTGAGGGACTACCGCTGATGTTGGCTTCAAGTTTGGGCTGTCATTCATTCATTCATGGCACTACTACCCCGTCCCTCTTTATGCTATCCTCCAAGCACTGTAACAATTAGGCACGTGTGCCGTATTCTACATTCATTCACTTGTTGGGCTGCTAACGTCGTCTTTGTCTGCTGATTAGATCTCTTAGCAGGGTGCAGGCAAATGTTTAACAACTGGCTCTCTGTAAAAAGAATGAGTCTGGATTTGTATCATTTGCTGATTACTATGGCAGAAATTACTCTCAACAAGGCCGCATCAAACAGAGGTCTTAGAACTTGGATGTGAGAAGTGATGCACACCATTAGCTCTCAGAGCACAGCTCAAATATATTCCTTTTCCATAAATGGTTCTCATATTGTGGTCCCTGGATCAGAGCATCACCTGGAAACTTGTAGAAATGAACATTTGGGGCTTATCAGAGATCTGAATCACAAACTAGAGGTGCAGCCCAGTACTCTTATTTTAACACACCTTTCAGGTGATTCTGGTGCTAGCTCTACACCACTGCCTGTATGCCTGGCCTTGTTAGCAGTATACATGGCTACAGGAAAGCACGATCTTTGCTCAAATGTAAGAAGTAAAATGAGACAATGTGCATGCCACTTTAGTTCTACTGGAAAATAAACAATTACTACATTTGGGTTTTCTTAAATGCACATCTTTGTTAACTACTACCTCTAAACATAATTCCATGAAATAACAGTTCTCATATCAATTCGTTTGAGACAATAATTGACATCTAAGGTCAAACATTTAATTTTTAAATTTTTTTTTCCTTTTCTTTTTGGTTTTGAGGCTCTGAAATTTAGATGTGGCACAGTGGGAAAGAACATCTTTGTTCCCAGGGTCTAGGGTCTCAGCCAGGACCATTCAAATGGCTGGGACCTGGAACAGCTGGGAGCTGGTAGGGCATAAGATCAAACATTTTAAACCAAAAAATATACTACAAGAGAAACAATAATAATGGATGACATTTTCCCCTAATTTAACAGATTTCATTTTACTAAAATAAACAAAATCCTGGACATATATACACTACCAAACGTAAGGTAGATATCTAGTGGGAAGCAGCCACATAGCACAGGGAGATCAGCTCCGTGCTTTGTGACCTCCTGGAGGGGTGGGATAGGGAGGGTGGGAGGAAGGGAGATGCAGGAGGGAAGAGATATGGGAACCTATGTGTATGTATAACTGATTCACTTTGTTATAAAGCAGAAACTAACACACCATTGTAAAGCAATTATACTCCAATAAAGACGTAAAAAAAAAAAAAAAACAAAAAACCCCACAAAATCCATTTCCATCAGTGTTGAAAATTAACCAGGCAATTGAAACGAGGCACCTGATATATGACATTACTCCCATATGTGATGCTCCAATAGCACATTAGATACTGCATAATTTGGGAAACAAAGTTTTACCAAGGTAAATCTTATATAACATAAAATCATGCAATTAACTGAACTCAAATTCTCTGTTGTAAGGATATGTAAAAATATCCCCTTTTAAAAACATCAGTGTGGTTTTTTCTGGCCACATCATGTGGCTTGTGGGATCTTAGTTCCCTGACCAGGGATTGAACCCAGGCCCTCGGCAGTGAAAGCACTGAGTCCTAACCACTGGACAACCAGGGAATTCCCTAGTGTGATGCGTTTTTAATAAAGTTATATAAAGTGGAAACACATCAAGATTTGAAAATTTAATTCAACCAAAATATTTATTAAGCTACTTATGGGAAATCTCATGGCAACAATATTATTGATGGATTTTGTTGTAATGATGGAGAAGTAGTACTTTTCATTAGAGTACGTATTCTAATAAGGCCTGAGCAAGGATAGAGGCATTTAGATGAATGCCAGAAAATTAGTAAGAGCAGAATTAAGACTTGGACAAACTTCAAATTGAAGGTGAAAGAAAAAGGTTAAGAGTAACTTCATTTCACCTAAGATGACCAAGAAGATGGTGATACCTCTCAATGAAATTAGGAATGTACCAGGGTGAAGCAAAGGAAATGAACTTAGTTTTGGACATTCTGAATTTATGATCCCAACAGCTAGTAGTACTGCTTACTATTTGGTATGCCTTATTCTAAATACTCCACATGTATCAAATCATAACATTCTTACCACGATCCTGCAAAGATGGAACTATGATTTATTATTTCCATTTACCAGGTGAGGACCAGAGAGCTTATGCAATCTGCCCAAGACACACAGTTAATAGATGGCAGAGCTGGGACTTGAATTAAGGCAGACTGTCTTTAGAGCACCTGGTCTTTTCTATTACTTCAATTTTAGTATTGAGTTGTAATGACATTCAAATGGTTCAAAAATCAGAATGATATAAAATGGTATTTATACACAAGTTGTGCCTCAGCCCCACTCTTTCCTCTCTATCCCAAGTTTTTTCCTTATGGAAGTACATGGAAATAAAAACACATATACTTATTTACCCACCTTGGACACTGTTCTGCCTTACTTTTTTTTTTTATATACTGAGCAATAGACCTTGGAAATCTTTCAATATCATCGATAGAGAACTTTCTTGTTCCCTCTTTCCCTCTCTCACTCCCTCTTTCTTTTTAACAGCACATTCCATTGTGTGGCTGCCCCGGAGTTATTTAATTAGAAACTTGGGTTGTTTCCTAACTTTTGTTTTTACAACCTCTGCCACAGTGAATTACCTTGTGCATATGTCATTTCTATGTCATAGGTATAACTTTAGGGTAAATTCCCAGTAGTGGGAAAGATGTTTCCAAATTGCTCTCCATAGAAATTGTAAACAACATGTACTTCCAGTGTCAATGTATGAGAAGAGAGGATTTACTTTCAACTCTTGCTACACTCCAGAAAGAGACACCAAAAAGATTTTCCTCTCTTGCTAGAAGGGAGACGGGAATGAAGACAAAGTGAGTGAGGAGTGAGGACAGAGCTGAGTGTAGAATTAAATCCTTGTAGTGAATTGATGGGGCAGGTGTTACATTATTATTTACAGATATGGATTCTGAAACACATAAAAATTAAAGACCTTGCTAAAGTTTATATATAGTAATTGCTAAGCCTAGCTTTGCACATACATCTCAGCCACTATGATTATTACTTGTTAAAAACTAGATTCTCCTGGTGTGTTGAAATAATTTAATGTTCTCAGTAGCCTCTATTTCACAAAAGCATTTAAAAATGTCAACTGAATACTACTATATTCATATATTATATATATACATATATATATAGTATCCATATATTATATCCACATCAATCAATTATCTCTCTATCTGCATTCTCGGTGATTGTTGCTTCTTTTCTTTAACTTAAAAATAATGCACTGGGACTTCCCTGGTGGCACAGTGGTTAAGAATCTGCCTGCCAATGCAGGGGACACGGGTTTGATCCCTGCTCTGGGAAGATCCCACATGCTGCGGAGCAACTAAGCCCGTGAGCCACAACTACTGAGCCTGCGAACCACAAGTACTGAGCCCACGTGCCACGACTACTGAAGTCCACGTGCCTAGAGCCTGTGCTCCGCAACAAGAGAAGCCACTACAATGAGAAGCCTGCGCACTGCAACGAAGAGTAGCCCCCACTCACCGCAACTAGAGAAAGCCCACGTGCAGTAACGACCCAACGCAGCCAAAAATAAATAAATTTCTTTAAAAAAATAAAAATAATGCACTAACTTTTGTTGATTGTTGGCCATAAACTAAAAAGCAATAAATAAATAAAAGTTATGTTTGCTCTGGACCTTATAACAGATGTCTCCATTAGATGGTCTGCAAGCAGAAACATCTACTTCTGGTTCATAACAAAAACTGTGTGATGTGATATTATCCTTTTTTATAGATGTTACAGGGTATACTCTATTGTTAGGCAAAAATGGTAATGAACATAAACTCAAAATAAGCTCTTTAGAGTAAATCCTCATTTGGATATAATCACTTGGGTTTTTACAACTTATCTAGAAACATTTTAAGTACATTTTATGTGAACACTAGCTTTAGTAAGTCAACTCAAAGAACTTTCACTATGGTTCCTGACAGTTCTATGCTGTTTCATTGCATAAAACAAAACAAACAAAATACCAAAAATGAAAATGAACCATAAGATCAATATTCTGAAATCTTTTCATGAGCTGAAACAAACTGAGGCTATAACATTTAAGGCCTAGCAACATTTAAAATATTGGCACTAATTCATCACCATTTAGAGATGAAGTAACTATTGTATTCTGCTTGGAAACCAATAAGTATGTGTTTCTTTCCATGCTCTAAATATTCCCAAGTGGGTTAACTTACCACCAAAAGGGCTTACTGAATTCCATTCATGGCTACAATGGGCATCCAATTTCCCAGAACCGTTATGAAAGATTAAATAACATGTGAAGCACACTGAAAATATATAAGTATAATATCAAGATCATAAAGGCCAGTATCTCCATTTTATGTCTTCATCAATGGCCACAAACTTTTACCCAGCATGTTTGGGCTACAAACGTGTTTTGTTTGCCACATATGGTATTTTAAAAAAGTGTGAATCCATACTGAAGAAGGGAAAACTTTATATTTAGAAAAGCCAAATTTCTGTCTTTTCTTGAAAAATCACAAGTTCTGGCAAAACCTGGGCCCACATTTTCACATGGCAGCATTCAGGGAGACCTGAGCAGATGTAGTCTAGTCCAGTTTTGACAAAGATTTGCTTTTAGTTCACTCCGGTCATAACCACTCCTATTATATTGCCAATACCAAGGCTATCTGTAACAGGGGAGTGCTTCTCTAAAAGCTTAAAATCTTTTCAAGAATAAAAGGATGAGAGAATATTCTTTTCTTGCAATTAGCCAGTTCAGTTCATTTAAGATATGTGCCTGGAAAAACGGACTGCCTATGACTTTGTGACCTTTCTCTAAATGGTAGCAGTTATTCGTACATGTGAAGAAATCAACTAGGTAATGTCTGCAGGGCGACTGGTGTTGAGATGCAACAGAGGGGCTCTGAAGGTTAGTCTTATGCAAAAAACACACTTTCAGGAAAATCCCACCCCGTGAATCCCACCCCATTCACGTCTTCAATATATCATCAATACCATAATATTATTATAAAACTTCCAACAGAATGATCAGATAATACACATCTTGTAGCTGCCCATTGGCAAGCTTCCTAAGGGCAGGAGCTCTGTTGCTGAAAGCTTAGAACAGTGCCTGGTGCATAGTAGGTGCTCGATAAATATGTGTTGCATGAATAGTAACTTTAAATTTGTCCCTGTGCTGGGTATCCTGCAGCTGTTTCTCTAGGGCTACTCTCCACCTGTCTTCAGCCTGTTCTGAGCCCTGGGAGGCTCATGTATGAGCTATATTACTGAGATCACTGGGTTCCTTGTTTTCTGGCATCTGATTTGGCCAGAGGGAAGCAGGGGTACATGAGATTTTTAGGATCAGGTATTTAAAACCCTGGTTCCTTCCCTGAGCTCCTGTCACGCAGTCCTCTCCACAATTCCCTTTCTGAGCATCGATTTCCATAACTGCTGCCTCCCCTCTCTCTTTCAAGCCCATGGACACTAGCAGTATACCTAGTTACTAGCTCCAGATTACTATACTGTCCCAACCAATCTTTGTACAGTCCTCTTATAAATCTCTCCTTAATTATCCAACTTGAGTATGCTGTCTGTTACTGCCAGGCCTCTAACACACCTATCATAAAGTCTGCTGTAGCCAAATTATTCCCTCCCCTCCCCATGACACAATAAGAGAGGAGAAGCAGTTCTGCATTAAGCAATTATTTTCACCTTTACCAGTAACTGACAGATCTTCACCTGTAAATGGCAGAAGCTGGGTGGGAGCCGGTGTCATAGCTGGCACGAACACGTCCCCGGTAGAGCTCTACGGCGATATGGTCTTTGTCACCCTTATACAAGAGGATTCCACTATCTTCATCTGTGGCAATCTAGTGGGAAGTAACCTTGACATTAGTAGGACAAACAGTCATCCAGACATATTTCATTAAGAAGAAACAAGACTTCTTAGTAATGAGTTTTTTACTATGGTTTATTTCTTCTTTATGGCTCTGATAAAATACTAATGCACATTGAAATGATTACTTGAAAGATGACCTATTCCTGGATTACTCTGTTGCAAATAAATTCATAAAGAACTTCAAAAAGCTCTTTTTACATTCATGAACTTATATATTTATTCTCTTTCTGCATATTGGCAATGATAAAGCTTAAAGATTCATGTCCTATGAAATATGCAAAAACAAGGACATCACATAATTTATACTTCAGCAAATTAAAATTGAAAGATATTTTCCATATCATTAGAGTCCACAGTGTTTAAAGTAAATCAAGCTTTCCCCCTTAGATATCAAACTATATTGTCTAAGCAGAGAATGATAAAATCTAATCAGGAACAAAATGATCACATTTCCGTTCTGTTAAAAAGAACAATAAGAAGTACTGGGCTTCCCTGGTGGCGCAGTGGTTGAGCGTCCGCCTGCCGATGCAGGGGACGCGGGTTCGTGCCCCGGTCTGGGAGGATCCCACATGCCGCGGAGCGGCTGGGCCCGTGAGCCATGGCCGCTGGGCCTGCGCGTCCGGAGCCTGTCCTCCGCAACGGGAGAGGCCACAGCAGTGAGAGGCCCGCGTAAACGCATAAAAAAAAAAAAAAAAAAAAAAAAAGAAGTACTTAAGTACCATCACTGAGTGTGCTTAGAATTTCTTTTTCTGGAGATTTTCACGTTACCTGCTTTTTGCTCCTGTTATTGGCTTTATTTATGGCATATGTGAAATGTGACTGCATTGAGCAAAGATGGATTTTTCATATTACATGTTAAATTATGGTGTGACCAGGGAAAAACCTCTGGTTTTATCCTTCTTTCTGACTTTTCCGGGCTTCTGAAGGACCAGCTCAGTAAAAGTTAGGACTTAAGCCCGAAACACCACTGGGTACTTTTCATAACAAGACAGGTGGCAAATGCTGGAAGGTAGGGGCCAGGCTTTTTTTAAAGAAGGCTGGTTCTGCCTTCCAGGGTCCCATTCCTCAGGACTTCTCAAGAAGCCCCTGCCCCTCACTGAGGTGCCAGGGTAAACCAAATATGAAATGGGTTTTATAGGAAATTGGTTACACTTCTTTGAATTCAAAACAAAACAAACATGCAGCCCCAATTTGCCCCAGGTACCCTAAATTTATCACACTAATCTAGCCTAATCTTGTCTATAGGGGTTTGAATGATTTGCTCAAAGGTACACGGTGACTTGGTGGAAAGACTTATGATAATACTTGAGTTTGTTAATTTCACGTCGAAGTTAAAAGACACCTGCTGACACTTCTGCCAAGGTGTGTTCTGTCTCACCTGTGCTGTTCTCAGCTGCAGGTTTCCTAATGAAAGCTTCCCCAGCGCCCGCCCCCTGCTACCGTGCAGAACCTGAACTGCAGAGCCATAAAAATAAATGAATAAAATGCCATTACCTGAACGCAAAACAAAGAGAGAGATTTTGTTGCTTTGTCTCTGTGTGTGTGGTTTTATATGATCAAGTAGTGAATAAAAATACCTAGTGCCCATTTAGTTTTGAAAGACACAAATGTTAGAGAGAAGAATAGAAGCTTTTCATACAAGTAGCATTTTCTGTCATTGTGCTACGCAGTATATAACTGTCTATTTAAGAAATAATATCACTCACAAACCACCACGTACGTTTATATTTGGCAGCTGAATTAGTTTAAAATGAGATTAGCTCTTGGTAGTGGGGGAATCTTACCTGAAGAGTGATGTTTGTTTGAGGCCGAACCTTGGCAGAAGGGATCTGAAGATAAGACTCTTTGTTTACAAAGTTCACACTGACCAATTTTTCACACTTCTCTCCCTGGTAGCCCGGCAAACACTGGCATATTGCTCATTTATCCTGATGATGCACTGAGCTCCATTCTGACAATCAAAATTATCACAGGGGCTGGTACGCGGGAGAACCATGGGTGGAGAAAACTCACAAAACAAGCCACTGAAGAGTAAACAGAGAAAATACTTAATTAGACGTTACTTAATTGCCAATATGAATTAAGCCCTGTTAGCACCTAGCTCTAAATACAAATGTGTACTTGCACTTTTACCTGTAACCTTCGGGGCAGATGCATGTATAACTGTTCACTGCATCAGTGCAGTGGGCTCCGTTTTTACACTTGTTATCTTGGCAGTCATCAAAGTCAATGTCACAGTGTTCGCCTATGTATCCTGGCGTGCAGTCACATCTGTTTGAACAAGCAGGTACATAGTTTCAAACCCAACTGAGCCAAAATAAGTAAAAGAGTTGCATTTCATCTAGGAAACAACTGGTGCTGTCTTTGCAAAAACATATTTAGAACAGGCTCATAAAGTTTAAAAATTAACAGATGCCTAGAAAATAGTACTGATCTGCAAAGCATGCCATGGTTTCTCACTGTGATCTCTCAGAGGAACAGCAATTTTCCCTGTCTGACGACAGTGAGCAACCACAATCCAAATAAGAATAGACTAATCACACCAGGTTTGTCCCTCCCTTCTTCCCCCACTTTATCTGCCCGTGGTGTCCTCTATTTTCAGCTGTCTAATTCATTTGAGCTGCTGACATGGTAGAAGTGCTGTGTCGTAAAATTTATTAAGAATATTAAGCATATTTTAAGAACAATTAACATTTAAAATTTTCCAACAGAGACTGGGTGCATTACAGTAAAGTATAATTTTATGAAAAGCAAATATGTTAGCATTGGATACCCTAATTCACCATGAATCCAGATTATCGTTATGGCAGAATGGGGGCTGACCTAACTGGGTGGGGCAGGGGAACTGATACAAAATTCCTGGGGCCCATCCCCGGACAGCTTTTCAGCCTGTTCACTCTGGTGGTGTGGGACAGAAGGGGTCTCGGCTGCACTGATGGTGAAGAACCAGGGATAATAATACAGCTGATGTTCTTTGAGCACTTTGTTTCAGGCCCTGTTCTAATCATTTTGCATCAGGGACTCATTGAATTCTCTCCACAGCCCTGTGACATCAGTGATACCATGACTCCACTCTACAGGTGAGGAAACAAGGCACAAATTGGTTAAATGTCTTGCCCAAGGACATCTAGCTTGTACACAGCCAGGAACTGGACCCAAGCAATCTGACAAGAAAGTCTGAATATCTAACCACTGCTCTGTACCGTTAGATAATTGATTACTCAGGGTTCCCTTTAAAATCTCTTTCACCAGTGCTGACCATTGGAATGTCTAGCTATGACACCAAGGATGCGGGATTTTAAGGGTGCCCAAGGAAAAGCAATATGGCACATGCAGTGGTTATTAAACTCTGCCTTGTGGAGCAATAGGGGACCATGGAACCCCCAAAGATATGGCCATAGACGGGGAGGGGGCCTCTGTCAGCTTCCCTCTGCACTGCCCCCCCCAAACAATACTCTCCTGCTGTGATTCATTAGTTTTACACATTGGGCTTCCATAAGTGTTTCTGTTTGAGGTTTAAGAAAGGGTTCACTGACTTTAAAAAAAAAACAAATAAACCAGGAAATTATGTTTTAGTCTTATAGAATTTGCACTTTGCAATTAGGCAGAAGAACTGTATTCATATTCTGGTTTCATCCTTAAGTGTATGTAATCTTGACTACATTACTTCATCTCTCTAAGTGTTCCTTTCCTCATCTATAATATGTATATAATAATTTCCATCTCACAGGTTTGTTAAAAGATTAAATAGAAACACTATCTGTAAAATAATTACTATAGTAGTTAATATATAATGCATGATCAATAAATGGTAGGTTTAAAAAATAATTCTATGTAAGTTTTTATAATTCTAAAAAAGTATTTATGGTTTAGACTGTACTAATTATTCAGTTTTCTATTTCAAAGCCATTAGGATTTAAGTGAATGAGGATAATTAAAAACACCCCAGTGAATGTGGATATTATTGAATGCCAAGGGTTTTGCCTAAAAATGCAAAATCAGGATTTAAGAGTTACTGGAGAAACGATGAATTAATAAGATAAATGGGAGTATATACCCTCTAAGGGTAACACAGACTTTTAGCTCTGTGTGTATGAATTAAGAAATAAAATGAGCTCACTGCATCAGCATGCTTGCTCTAGAGCCGGTGGTTTTTACGCTAAATCGTAACAAAGCAAACAAGTCTGAAGTTAAGTGGATTCTAAGCGGCCACAGACATTCTCAAAAAGATGGACGGGGCCTGAGAAAAGGGCTTCCATCAATGTTAATTTGACCAGAGCTGCTCAAGTACAGAGCTTTAAAAGAAAGAAGAAATGCTTTGAAACACTCTGAATTATTTACCTGAGAAAAGAAATCAAAGTAAAAGATAAGAGAACCACGTATTCACCATAGTGGCTGTTTAAGAGCTATTTTATATTTTTTTCTCTACAGATACTGTTTTCCGAGCCCATTAGGACTTGGAGTCACATTATGAGACCAACATTTTTGTCTTTCTTTGGCTCCTTAGACCGAGTTTCAAAACAGGAAGAAAATATTTAATTAAGAATTTCTTAAAGCTTGTATTATCAATAAAAGGTATCACATTCCCTGAACTCTGGCAAGGAGTGAGGAAGAAAGCAAAGAATATAAAATATACCGTTTAGAAGCCCCAAAGCTGAATAAGTAAGATGCATGCTTGAAAATACTGCTTATGGCATATCATGATCTAAAAATATCTCAAAACAATTTAGGAGATTGATGAGGTATATAATAAAGCAAGAAAAGTAAAACCAGCTCTGTTAGCTTAGTAGTAAGAAAATGTAGCTGAAGTTAACAGTACATCTTGTCCAAACAATATTTGTCAGTAGAAATTTTCTTTAGCAGCTTCATATAGTCTTGGTTTTTAAGTCCATTTATTTTTTGCAACTCCCTTTGTCACAGTGTGTGATTATTTATAATATGGGAGTAATACCAAATGCTATGACTTAACCTGTTTCCTGCTAAACTACATAAAACTCACAAATTACTGCTGAAAACAATGGGTTCCCAAATCAGC
Organism: Phocoena sinus; assembly: GCF_008692025.1. Taxonomy (NCBI): domain Eukaryota; kingdom Metazoa; phylum Chordata; class Mammalia; order Artiodactyla; family Phocoenidae; genus Phocoena; species Phocoena sinus. Next base: position 48,298,763 of record NC_045767.1, on the reverse strand, counting down.
TAATCCATAATCCAGTAAGATGCACTATAAAAAGTGTACAATTTAACTGATAGTAATAGAAGATACTGAATTAACCGTTAGTCTTTTTGAAGATGAACTACTCAGTTTTTAATGGTTTCCGGTAAGTGTTACTAATACTTCATCTTGTAATTACAATGCACAAAGCTTATCCAGCAGATAGGCAGTTCTGGAAAACCATCTGCTTTACTGGCCAATTTCTCTAAGAAATGATAACAGTTGTTACCTAAATGACTGACGTTCAATTTGCCAAATTCACTGTGTGCAGATCAAAGACAATATGAATTAAAATAAATGCAATACAGGATTTGGTATAAAATAAAGATTTCAATAAGACTTTTGTTTTTTCCACAGAGGGTTGTAAACTAAAATATGATGAAAAATAGAATCAAATAGATTCATTTCTTTCCCAAAAAGGCATCAAATGGAATCAGCAAGGGCAGCAACTGAATCTGTATATTCTAAAATAATGAATTTTAAATCAAATTGGATCAAAAACTGTTCTCTAAATAAAACTTGAGAATAAATATTTTATTCTGATTGGTCTTTGAAATCCAGGTGTGGTCAGGTGATAATGACCCCACCTCCCATTCAAGTAAGAATGTCTGATAATCTGTTGACAAGTATTAATATGTTAGAGTCCCATGGGAAAAGAATTTGAAAAAGAATAGATACATCTATATGTATAACTGAATCACTTTGCTGTACACCTGAAACTAACAAAACATTGGAAATCAACTACACTCCAATATAAAATAAAATTTAAAAAAATGTTAGAGTCCCAGCTCTAATCCCATCTACTCTTATAAAACTGTTCCTGACTGGAGTAATTTTTAATTCTCTGAATCCTATGGCAACTAAGCCTGAGTCATGTCACTGAGAAGATAAAGAATGCGAGAGTGAGTAGCTATAAAGTGCCACAAAAACATAAGATGGTAACATTACTCGTGCCCTGACCCATGGCAGGTGCTCAATAAATATTGGGTAAAGAAACCAGTAATGCTATTTGCTAGTTGTCTCTTGTAGGCACAACTCAACCTGAACACTACAGTGTCATTTCTGAGAACCCAGGTCACCTTCTGTAACAAACCAACAGTAATGGTCATAAAGTATAAAGCTTCTTAGAGATAACCTGCACTAGAACAGTCACCCAACTGGGAAGTATAAAACCCAGCTCCAGCTCTGCCAGTGAATAACACTGAGACCTCTGGACAGCCACCGACCTCTCTTGGTTGTGGTTTCCTCATGTTTAAAGTGAAGAATTTGGACCAGATGATTTCTAATCTACGGCCTAAGAAGAGAAGTTGCTGTTGATAGACCCTTAAAATATTTCAGAATTGTGGCAAAGGAATCATTTCATTTGATACCAAACGTACTTCAGGAAGATTGCTACCTGGTGTGACTGTGTGTTTTATCATCCCACACAACACACACGTGTGTGAAGGAGACACTATTAATAGTTACACTGAGACAACAGGCATAGACGGATATTGTACTGAGGCAACCTGGGACATATGGTCACTCTGTCTTCCTCCTCTTGGGTAAAGTATTGTTGCATAAGAAAACATTTTCAGTTACATTAAATGAAACTCCCTATTTTACCACAGACTTCAATTCAGATAATAAAGTTCCTAGTAGATATTATGAATTTATTTGGCCTCCAAATAACTTTAATTAAAAATAGCCAAAGGCTATTTTATTTCATACATGACTTCCCAGGAAAAGTCACAAAACAAAAGGAAACATTTCCTTTTCTTTGGTGTACTAAAAAAGGCCCATGCTGTAGATAAACATTTATAAAAATTCTGTTGACACTGGAGAGTATGTCCTCTAAGTCCTGAGCAAAGGTGTGAAGCTAGGTCCTGAAAGAAGAGGGTTCCTTAAAGAAAGGCCCTCCTCCCCCGTTTGTGAGCCCCAAAGCAGCCTCGGACTTACTTGAATCCCTTTGGTGTCAGGATGCACTTGGAGTCGTGTTGGCAGGGGTTCAGGTCCTGCGCACAGAAGTCCAGCTTCTCCTCACACAACTCACCTGTTAACATGGCAAACGATGTTAGGTCATAGACAAAGGTTAACAGGTTTCCTGCCAGCAGGCTGTGTCATGGGTCTGAGAGGTAAGCATAGCTTGTGATTGGAAAAAATAAAAAATCACAAGACATGGAAGCAGAAGATCTGAAATGCTGGTTCTGCTGCTAAATATCTTATGATTTGGGAAAACACAGCTATTGTTATCTGTAACTAACAGGAGTCCCTTTAGAATGTACTATTGGAGAAGGAAATCTGAATGCTTTTCGTTTTTATTCTTTTATTATTATTATTTTAAAATTTTGGGCTTTTTATTGAGGTATAACATATATCCATAAGATAAATGAATAGTTAATAAATAGTCACAAACTGAACTCACTCAGGTAACCAGCATCCATATCCAAAAACACACCACTGACCATCACTCCAGAGGCCCAACCCCAAGGGTAAGTAACCACTACCCTGACAGGACCACAGATTATTTGCACCTGTTTTTGAACTTGACATAAATAGAATCATTTGGTATGTACACCTTTATGTCTGGCTTATTCTGTTGTTTTATGTTTGAAAAGATAATCCTCAAATCTTCACAGTCTCCAAGGTTCTACAAGTCTAGAGGAAAAAGACTTTGTTTCCCTTTTATGACTTATTGCAACAGCTCAAAAGTATACTCCTCAGCTACATCCGTCACGATAGAAAAAAGCAAAAGGAGAATCAATCTAGATAAAGAGCGTACACTTCTTTCTATCAGCTAGCTTATAAAGAATAATTGTCATCCATAAATGAGAGCTACAAGCATAACCATGAAGATTCTAGACACACTTTGTTGAATTGCATGTCCAATTATCTGTTAGGAAATTTCTTCATTTATAAATAACATGGTTATATTTTATTTTCAGGTACATTAGGCCAAATATGATTTTCAGTGAGAACACTTTCCCAATTATTGTGTGAGATTTTAAGGTGACTGGAAAGATGTAAAATTAAAAAGTTCTCTCCTTTTCTACCTTACCTTTAAATTAGTTTTAAATTATTTTATATGTAATAAATGAATGAATAAAGTGATACATCTATATGCAGCTGTTGTTCATTTCCAAGAAACTATTAGAACTTTGTTCAAAGTGTGTGGATTTAAAGCAACAGAGGTTAAAACATCAGGAGTCTGCAGCAAATCTCTTTGTTATAAGACTGTCCTTTTAAGGTAATACTTTGCTAACTGGTAGAAATAGTTGCTTAACAACTAAATGTGGCAAATCATTTACACTTCAAGGATCTTTTTCAGTGACTTAAATATATAAATGTACTAAGCTAGGTATTACATCAATATAGTGTATGATAAGTTAGGGTTTTTTCTGTCTCTTAAAGAGAGCTAATTGTACTAAAAGTCTCATATATTTCTTTTATAAGAAGCATTTCTGTGTCTGTAAATCTGTGATATAAAAAGCTTTTATCAAGATATACCTATACCTAATGAGCTATTTTTAAACAGGGTTTACTTAAAGCATCTTACATTCAATTATTATTACTTTAAGTAATACATCTTGATAGAATGTATTCGTTATAATTTCTCAGCCTATCATGATGAAATCACTTTCAGTTTTCTAATCAAATCTACCTGGTTGGATAAAGGCTGTTTATAGTAGTCTATATGCAAGGCAGTTTAAATATCATTCTATGTATTCTTCACTTTATACCCAAATAATAAATCATTTAAAAAATGATATGAAAGGGGGGGGAATGCTTTACTTCTTATTCATTTTGATCTAATCCAATCCAATCCAATTAAGACAATCTAAACCATCGTTCATAAGGATTTACTATATGATGAGAGCAGTATGCTTAGAATATTTGTCTTTATATCTCTGTAGAGTATGGTATGGTGACATACTAAAATAATAGTTACTGAAAGAAAAAGTTATGCTTTTTAAGGCAAGAACTCCATCTTGTTGACCTATATTCAACTTGTTTCATATTCGCCTCCTGAAATGATAAAGCATGTGATGTGACAGGATGGACGGAAAGATGGAAATGTTCTTTATTCTGTTACACATAGTGCTGTACTCTATTACCTTATAAGCAGGTATATATATTTTTCATATGGCATCAGGAAAGGCAAGTCAGCCCATTGGAGTGGTTAAGGGCAATGTGGTTGAACACAGGTTAAACTTCAGCGCCCAAGAGCCCCTCAAGAGATGGGAGTCTAGACAAACATTGGCTTCATAATTTGGCTCCAACCCACTCCACAAAATCACAGGAAATCCTACTCATTGCTTTCAGCCTGGACCCTTAAAAGTCCCCAATGATAAAGCAATAGCTTGGAACACAGTGTTTGCCTGGCATTTGAGATTTCACTTTTGATCAGACAAGCAAATTAATTTTCCTTGTGCTTCAGTTTTCAGCTTTTTTTGTTGATGAGAAGTTAAAGGTGTGTGTGTGTGTGTGTGTGTGTGTGTGTGTGTGTGTGTGTTGGTTGTTTCTGTTTTGGAGAAGAATTAGAGGGGTCAGCCAGGGAGCATACTGTTACCTCTTTAGGATAACAAGTTAGTGAATGATCGACTACAGCTTGTGAAGAAAAAACACATGTCCTAAACAGAGGCATTTTTTTTTTTTTTTTTTTGTAAGGAAGTGATGTTTAGTTTTTAGATCACCTCTTCCTGATTGTGTCTGGCAGGTAAGTATGGCAGAGAGTGGGATGGAAATGAACAAGTTCTACAGTTATACTAGTAACAGCTGTGAGGGAGTAAGGCAGGAGTGATGTCCTCTTCCCTAAAAGGGCATGATTCCTCAGAGTCCGGAAGATGTAATCCATTGCTTACTGAACATCTGTAAATGTGGTCTTTCTGAAGAATCTGATGTAGTGGTAATATGACCATACATCCTGGCTTGCTCAGGTTTATACGTGCCATCCCAGGGTAATTTTCAATAGTGTCCCCACACACTCACACAGATGCCCTGATTTGGATGACAAATGCTACGGTCACCTTGTGGGTGGGGCAGTAAAAGCTGGATCAACAGAGTTAATGCTCTCTTTGGAGTGAACCAGCATAAAGAGATCCTAGGGAGAAACTACTCCTAATTGGGTGAAATGACATTTGGGTTGCTGAGTTATTACTTGGGATGGCCTTCCACAACTTATTCAATATAAAACAGTGGACTGGTTGCAGAAAAATGAACAATTTTATTGTTCTGGTCCCCAATTCATGAGTAAAATGAGCTTCTGGAATTGAAGTTGTGCAAGGTCAACTGTGGCTATAAAAACCTTTTTTTTTAAAAAAAAAAGGCAAGATGCTTCTTAAGAGGTGAATAATGCAGATAAGCAAGTTAGTAGAGAGAGCATTATGCTTTAACTGAACTGAACATCATCATTGTATTCAGTGGTAAAAACAGTGTCAGCATGTGCCCCAATCCCACTGAGGTACCAATACTGTGAATATTATTGTAATGAGGCAGAAATCTCAGTGCACTTGATGGTTCTTATGGGAAACAGTACCTGGAGTTGGCCTTGCTTCCTGCTTCATTTTAGATCCGTGCACCTAACTTTAATGTTCTTTCCTTATTATATACAAGGGGTCCTTCCTTAATCTTCATTTGTACTTCTGGTATCTAAAATTATCTTTTTGTTTGCATTCCTTATTACTGCACTTACTGAAATCGTTTTAGAACTATTATTCCACAAGCTTCTTCCCTGATACCCATGGCGAGATCTGCCTATGGATATTTTCAAATAATTCTGGTAGCAAACAACCAGATTTTTAACATTGCCATATATTTTGAGTACAAACTGTGTAAGAGGACTTATGTTAACGCTAGGAGTATAATGGTGAATAACAAAAAACGATATCCTTGTTCTCATGGAGCTTATACACGAGGGGAGGAGGAGAAAGATATTGATCCATTCATTTCACAAGTAACTAAAATTGCCTGAGTGATGAATGCTAAAAAATGTCCTGACGCTCTAGAAGGGGGACTGATGGTGAGGGAATTTTTTTTCTGAAGAAGTAGGACTTGGATTGCAGGTGAAGGGGGGCGATAAAGAGCATTGGCAGTGGCTCTGTGCAGGAGGTGATAGGGCAAATATGAGCTCTGAGAGACTGGGAGTGAGCCCAGGAGAGCGTGGTGACAGAGAAGGCCACAGAGGTTGGCAGGGGCCACATGGCAGAATGTCTTTATTTAATGAGCAGTGGGTACCATTGAAGGGTTTTAGGATAGAGGATGGCCAGATGACATGCACACTTTGAAAAGAGCATTTGGGCTCTAGGGGAGGATGGATAGCACCAAGACAAATACAAATGGATATGAGTCATGATTTAGCTTGTACTCAGGGGGTGGTAGAGGAGATATGGATGGCCTGGATGTTTAGAAGCAAAATAAATGGGAATTTGTCATGGATTGGGTTAGGCGAGGGGAGAGAGGAAGCTGTCTGGGACTTCTAGTTTCTGGTATGAATATTTGGAAGTACCTTTCAGTGACATAGAGAACACTGAAAAGACCAGGTTTTCTGGGGCAAAAATCAAGAGTTTGTAAAATAAGGATGTGGTGTCACGGGTTGAACTGTGTCTCCCCACGCACCCCGCCCCCCTCAAAAAATATGTTGTAGCCCTCCAGTACCTCAGAATGTGACCTTATTTGGAGATAGTGTTTTCATAGAAGTAATCAAGTTAAAATGAGTTCCTTAGGGTGGGCCCTAAGCTGGTATGGCTAATGTTCTCACAGGACGAGGACATCTGGCATAGAGGGCAGCCCATGTGAAGAGACAGAGAGGGCAGATGACCACCAACAGGCCAGCTAGAGAAGTCTGCAACAGGTCCTTCTCTCACAGCCCTCAAAAGGAGCTAACACCGCTGACACCTTGATTTTGGACTTCTAACCTCCAGAACTGTGAGACGATACATTTCTATTATTTAAGCCACCCTGTTTGTGGTACTGGGTTATAATAACACTAGCGAACCCATACAGGTGGTAAATTCTAAATTATTGGAGGTTTATAGTGGGGAATAAAACTTTCAAATTGTGCTACTATTTCTTTTCTTCTCTTTTCTCTCTCTCTCTTTTTCTCCTTCCTTCTTTCCCTCCCTCCTTCCCTCTCTTCCTTCGGTCTCTTTCCTTTCCTACTTCATTCCACGCGGCTGTCCTCACCCATGCCTGAAATTTTCTTTAAGCTTCTCCAACAGAGTCTTTAATAAGCAATGCACGAGGAGAGGAAGTGGCCCCTAACCATGACCTTTGCACTTCAAAAGAGTCAAGGCTTGAACAGAGCGTATCAGCATAGTTTAGCCCTACATTTGCTGCCAGGGCTGGATGCCTCTCTGCAAAGCACTGTGAGTCTTGGTTGACTTGGACCAATCAGCCCTTGGCCCTCTCTCCAAGAGGCGTTGGTGTTAACAGGTAAGGTTTGCAGGACAGGCTGCCCAAACAGTAACAAAGACCCTACTCCTCTTATGGCACTGAAGGTGACAAAGGCAAGAGGATCACAAACTACTGTGTCTTGTAGAGGGGGAGAAAAGTGAGTCCAATGTCTGTTTCATCTACTTTACAATAAATCTGGAGACTGACTTGAACTTTGAATGATAGCTGCAAGTAAAAATAACTACCAACATCTCTATTATCACTAATTATAAAGTAATAATCTTGAAAGTGATTAAATTATGTCAAAGACATTCAAGCTCATGGTAAGTGGATGACACCTGAGTTGTCTTGTCACTAAAAATGATTTACATTTTCTACACAGACACTGAAAATTTTTAAACATGGTTTTCCTTAAAATATACTGGTTTAACTTATGGCGTTGTTGAAAATTCTTAACTATAGTGATTCTTTGACAAATCAATGAATAATGAAGATATTATATAATCCACGAGCTAATATTAAATGTTTCCTGAAACTAATAAGAATAGTGTAAGAGGAAATTAACCACATATAGTAGGATTAATTTACATGTACTCTGGAGTGAGACTTTTTAATTTGACCAAAATTCAAACCTGCTTTAGTTTCATAATTTTCATTAAAAAATGTTGGGGGGAAGATATTTTGAGCTAGACTCAGCAAATGATAAAAGGATGTTCATGACGAAATCCTTACTCTGGAGAAGTTAAAATGTGGAAAAATTAGAGACATAAGATAGATGGTTAATTTTCCAGTATCGCTTAAGTTTCATTTAGTGACTGGAATATGGACAGCATCGTGGCCTACAAACTGGCTGAATGATATTTATTGTTATTTTATTTATTATTGAAAACTAGACTACACAGATGCAAAGTTCATTATTACCCTTAAAGAGATTTCTTCTCTTGGCAAGGTAAACTGTGCTATTTAGAGAGAAGACATTTTTGAAGAGTTACTGGATGGACAACTAGTTGTTTTCTATCTACCAAGAAATTTGGGCAACAGCATGTCTTGCTGAGGCTTATTCAGTTCTCAAAGCCTGCTTAGCAGAGAAAAGGTTGGTCATCTTGTCCCTAGATCAGGATTTCAGGAATTTTCCAGCTCAAACTACTCTGTTTAAAATATTCACTTTTTTTCACTAATAGAGCAATAAGAAAGGGTGGGTTTGAATTAATAAGTATTTCATTTATATTTTTCCCAAAGTTAGCCCTGTAAATTCTGCTTGGCCATATTTACAAACACAAACAATTTTAGATCTAGGTTCATGGCATTGTTGGAACACTTAACTCTCACTAGATTTTGCTAATGTAACCAGATTAGTTTCTTTTTTCTCTGAAACGGAAATAATCTCAGAGTCCATTCTGGAGACCACGGATGTATGAAGGGGGTGGGGAGGATTCCAGGGCTGACACTGCAGCCTGTTCTTGTTCCTATTCATAAACTGTATCAAACTAGTTTCTTTTTTAATATGAAAGGATCATTACTATTGATAATAATGGAAAGGGAACTCATGACAGCAATCTGAATAACTGAACCAGCATTCTAGCATTATATTTAATCTGTTATGACATTTTCTAATATACTTATAACAAGGGAGGAAGTCTGGTGGAATTCCTGACAGCATCCCCAGGACACAGAGTTTTGGAGGGTCAAATGCATCATTCTTCAAATATTTGCATTTTGAGCTCTTGCTTCGCTCAAGAAAAACCTGGAAAAATGGTACTAACTTTACTCTGTTTGAATTGGCACAGAGAGGGAAGGTATCAAAAAAAGCAACCTATTAGAAATAAATTGAGATTTAATTTCTTAAAAGTACACTACTTGAGGGCAAGGGATAGATACCTTTATTTATAGTTTTGTATCTCTTCATTGCCCTTGCATTTGCTAGCAAATTATCTGGCACAAATTCAAATGTGAAAACACTTATTTGATTGCCTTTCAAAGGAAAATACTTTACAAATTGTTAATGAAGGAGACCCAGATGGCATAAGGGGTAATTTAAGGAAGAAGAGAGAATAAGGAATACTGGTAGCAGATTTGTGTTTTGAGATCCCACCCTCACGTATGGCCTTGTAGGCCGAACTTGAGGGGTAGCCTATTGACTCAGCTATCTTGACAATCTTGTCTGCCAAATGATGACTATCCCAATCAGAAACGGAGAGGATGAACTCGGGAATCAAGAGGAAGTGTGAGTGTAAATGGCTTGTCTGAGAAAGATTAAGATAAATAGACCTGAATGTTTCTCATTACATAATTTGAAAAATTCCATACATACAATTCCTAAAAAAAATTGTACATTTCCCATTTGTTCTTTATTCATGTAAAGAATAGCATTCTCTCTCCTCTCACAGACCTTGCAATGTAGCAGGGAGATGGATGAACTGTATTAGAGGGTGGACACAGCTGATGGGATTATGGGAGTCATTCCAGAACAGGTTAACTGAACTGGACCTGAAGGAAACATATTTCCGTTTTCTCCTCTTTTGCTGAACCAGGCTGGCCCTATCTGTTGCCTACGCTGCTCAACATTATCATCCCAGGCACCAGAGCACATCAACGTGAGCAGATGCCCATTCTCCAATCTGAATATGTAGTATCCTTATCAGTAGTGATAGTAATAATTGAATTTATTTCATCAGTAAGTAAAGGATTACTTATGAACAGTGTGTTTCTGCTTCCTATTTTTATAAAAGAGCTAACTCTTCCTAAAGGTTCCTTTTAATAATAATCTGATGTTTTCTTATTTGTGTTTATTATCCTGAAACTTGTTCTATCAATCAGCAATAGTTAATTGTTTCATAATATGCTCAATAAACTATCCAGATAATACCCACTTCTCTAAGCTTAATTAAATCCAATTGTTAGTAGAGAAATATTGGGACTTGATCTTGAGGAGCCGTGAATTTTTGAAGATATATTAGCCACTGATAAATGTCCTCTTGGTGCAAAGGGTGTGCAAAATGGGACACAAGCATAAGCGGACAGAGCCAAAGTATAACCTCATGAGATAAAGTTTATCATAATTCAAAACAGGAAGGCTCAAGGAAATATGCTATAAATGTGGATACTGATGTTTCAGAAAAGAAAATCATTTTATAATCTCACTTGTGTTCTAATGACATGAAATGGGTTGCTCCATAATGCTTGTCTGCCTGAAAGTTTGATTAGTCTTTGTGTTCAGAAACAATTCTTTCTCTTTATTTAAAAACTAGTCAAGTAGCTATACTTTGCTGTTAACTTTCTTGGAATATGAGAAGTGATGGCTTTGTACTGGTGAAATAACTGACCTAATCTGAACTTGCAATGAAGAATCAAACCAAAGAGTCTGCCTGGTAGACAAGGGTAATGTTTTATGTATTTTCATATCACTTTCAATTCTGAGCATAGTATTCTGAATAAGGTATTTTCTCAATAAATATCTTTTGAATTTTTAAAATGGAAAAACTTACCTCTCCAAATAAATAAACAAAAAAGGAAGTGTTTTTCAGTACTTCCTCATTGGAACATTATGGCTAAATAATGTAGCCAATTCCAACAGCTACTGAAACTATAAAAATATTTAACTTCATTTCAAAATAAATAAATCCAAATTAGATTGAATAAGCCTTGGTTAAGCTAAGTTCTGAACTCAATGGGCCCTGCCTATTAACTAAAGAGCAAATCGGATCTTTAAAATGTTTTCTGAGATTCAAATGCATTTAAGAAGGCTTTGAGAGGTTGGAACATGAACGCAAACCACAAAATATAATTAGGCTGCCAAAGTCCTCTCTCTAGTTAAAAATGACTGCAAGTATGAATGCAGCTATATTGACTTTGACAAAAAAGACCTTACACAGCTTGAGGCACAATTAATGAGAGAAGGAGTCACTGTTATTAAGAGATCATGACAATCCAAAAATATACAAAAAACCTAAAAAAATACAGCCAAATTCAAGAGTTCTTCAGTATTCAGTGTTTCCTTACACTTCAATGTAGAATAAGAGGGTAAAGAGAACCAAAGATTTATTCTCAAATAAAGCCTTTCCATTGGACATGAGCATGGCAAATAAAATGACAAAATAATAATTTTTAAAAAGACAGTAAAACTGTCTTTTTACTGAAAAAAGACTGAAGACCATGAGGGGGAGGAATTTCCTTCACACATATAACTTACTTTAGGTAGAATTTTCTTTATCAAAATTCCGTAAGAATTCTTCCGTCATTAGGAATGACATCAAACCATCTACACCATGTCACTGTAGTGATGATGGTTGGAACTAAATGATCCAAAACTTAAATTTGTCCTCTCTGACAGCCCTTGATACTTCTGGAGTATAGACATCTAACATTTTCAAGTGTTTTCTTATACATTCTTCCATGTTATTCTCAAACATCTAAATGAGGTGGGACAGATGTCATTAGACTGTGACAGGTCCCACAGTTGATAAATTTTGGTGCCAAGATGAGAAATTTTAGCTTTTCCCGTTAGTTTCATAAATTCATCAGTATCCCACCTGCCCTATGTGATGGAAGGTAGGCTAGTCATCAGGGGAATTAATTAATTAATTGTACAGACACTGATTAGACACTTTCTTTTTTTTCACGTGTAGATAAAGTAGACTGCCTGTCTGCACCTGAATTTTGTTTTCTTTTCAAATACACCTAAGGGTCAATTACTTACAGCCAGCTGAAGAGACAGCAGAAGAAAAGCTTATTTGGCACAAAGGATTAGTCAGAGCCACTGTGGATGTGAAAAGATGCCAAGTCTGGAAGATGGCAGCAAATAAGAAGGGACTGGTTCCAGGGGAAGGTCTCCAAATTACAGTGCAGGCCTTGGGGCCAGTTAGACACTGGTTTGCATCTAGATCCCTACTTACAAGGTATGTATCCTTGGGTAAGTACTTTGTCACTGTTTTACACAAGGTATTGCTCAAGTCCTTATTGCTCATATCTACAGAGTTCTTTTTAAATTAACAATATGTCAGCTAATAACAGAGTTTCTTTTTATTTAAGAAAATTATGCTGGGTGCTGTAAAGAAGTTGAAATTTCATTTCTAGTTATGTTTTGGATTCAAATAATAGAAAATGGTTTGACTGCTTTTTAAAGCAAATTCAGTCAGCAGCCGATTATTGAAAATAAGAGACATCTTTTATAAAGCTAAGCACGAGGGTTAGTCAACACATGAAACCATGTGGTGATGTAAAACAATATCATACTGCCAAGCTTGCTCCCGAGAGTATATATAACTATTTAAGGACACTTTCCTGTGACAGAATAATTGCCATCATGTTTTCTGAGATAGAATCGGACCTTAGACATCTCTGCCCCAGACCACCAACTGTTTTAGTACTTGTAAAAAAGAAAAGATGACATTTTACCAAGGATGGTATTGGATGCATTAATCCACAGAGAATGTACAGGCTATATTTTTTACATTCCCGAATAGGAAACAACTTTTTTTTCATGTTTTTTAACTTAACTCTGCACATAGTAAGTGTAAGTGACTAAACACAGTAAATCATCTGAACAATGCAACAGAAAAAAAAAAAATGAAGTCCTTAGCAAGAGGAGACAGAGCTGCTACACAATATAGTCCATGTTAGCCCTATAATCATACTGCTAATGCCTTACATACAACTGCAACTGTCAAGACAAGCACACTTTTAGGATGCTGTGCCTGTACTTGGCACTTAAAGACTCTTGGTAAGCTGAGTGAAAATACAATGTTATTAGGTATAATTCTGAATCTTTAAGATAAAAATTTAACAAAGATTTCATGATGATTCCCCAGACATGCTGATCACCCTGAGCACTACAGGACTTCCTTTCCTGGGCCTTGAGGTATTTGGAAAGCCATGAAGACCATAAAGTGTCAATGATTAGATATGGCTCTTTTTATGCTTTAAAAACACTGCCTAGTACTCGTGACATTCTATGAGTTTGACAATGTCATTTTATAAATCAACCTCTTGGGCTTTGTAATTTTTATTTTATAAAATGTTTTAATAAATGTATATATATTTTAATGCTTTTCATGTTTCAAATTACTAAAGATATTAATTTAAAGTTATGGGAAAATTCTCACTATTTAAATTTTTTTCTAGCTACAGCCTATGTACTGTACTAAATGACATGTTTTTCATGATAAAAATAATACATGTTTGGGATACCTTTAAAAAAGGAAAAGCATACAGACAAGTAGAAACTAGAAAGCATTAGTCTTTATTTTTAGCCACTTCTTCTGCCCACTCAGAGAATTTCTTTCACAGTCTTCCGGAAATTGGTAGAGTGCATTTCAGATACCCTCTTTATACTGTTTGGCATAGCTATCTACATATCAAGGATCTGAATGACTGATTTGACATATTGATCTCAGATTTCATTTTTGTCAACATTCCTTTTACCATGTCCACACCATGAAATCTATGTAGCTCTGAAAGAAAGAGGGAAACTAAAATAAAATAATAGACTTAAAAGGCAACTAACCTTTTTCCACCTCATTCAGATTAGCAGCTGGCAGCAACAAAGACAGAAGAGACAAAAGACGTTTTACATTGCAGTACACAGCGGAGCACAGGAAGCCAAAGCACAGCATCAACAACAGAGAAGCCCAGGGTGAGAGAGCAAACTGAAGCAAGGCTTAGATTTCTTACCTACAGCCGGGCCAAACGCACAAACAAGGAGAAAATGAGGTAAAAGGCAGATGCCATCACAGGCAGCAAGAGATCTGTGGCTAAACCGGTGATTTAACAACAGGCAACTTTACTTTGTAAGATGTGTACATAATGGTTTGTGTGCGGGCATTGGAGATTTGGAAAACAGAGAGAAAATGGTACAAAATGGAAAAATTAAAATGTTCTGAATTTTTTTCCACAAAATACATTCTAAGCCTTTACACAACCAACTCGTATGGAAACTTTCATTTACTGAATGTATGCCATCCCATTAAGCAATACCCCATGGTTAAAATGTGATCAATTTTGTGTCATCTTTGTATGTGGTCCTGTGAGAAGAGGGTTAATTAAGAAACATAGTCTTGACACAGCAGATCCAGGGTTCTGGCTCTTAGGAAATATTCAAAACCACATTTTTCAATGCAATACCTGAATTCATACCAGAGCTTAAGAAAAGGTGTCAAGTTTTTCAACATTGCAGGGGTGCCATACTTACAATGTTCACTTTTATAAGTTTTGGGCTAGTGCAATTTGAGGAAGTTTTTAAAACTTTACTTTTAAGAAATGCCTTATTTTTAGAAAGGATATAATATTGATTTTAAAAGAATGACCAATCATCACCAAAAACACAATCTCTCGATCCACTATTAAAACCCTGGAGTGAATTTTTAAATTATTTGTTTAGCAATTTCAGTGTCTTGTTAATCCTTAGCATAGTGATTTTAATTTAGAATCACAGTGAATTAAACTTCTCAAAAATCTTGTCTGAAGAATACTAGCAATCAACAGTCATATGTTATACATAGGACAGATGATGGATTGAATTAGGTAGAAAATAACAGTTTGGATGCTTTCGGTGGGGAAGGGATAGTAACGGTTACATAACAGAAAAACAATACTGACCCTTAAAATTTATGTTGTCAATCCCTGCAGCAGGAAAGGACAGAGTTTTGTCCTATAATAAATCAATAACTATTTACTGTGAAGTTCTGGTTACATGGGCTTAAATAAATTTAATAAATTTCCCAACAGTGGTTCATTTTATTTTGAACACATGTAGCCATGTTTTACAGCCTGCCCATCATATCATGACCTCTCTGTCAGACTGCTTTCAGATCTTTGAATTTTCTCTATTAATATATCATATCCATTCTGATTCTTAACGTGGGTGCCAAATGTAAAAACTTTCACCATATTAATTTACAAGTTTTTCCTATGAAGTCTTATTTGTTCCTACTAGAGAGTTCATTTTCTCACTGAATGCCTCAGAGATACAGAGTAAAAAAAAATCTCCAAACAGAAAAGCAGCTTATAACTTGAATGATTTTTAAGCAGTGACAACATTATTATATTCTCTGAGCACAGTAGGGGTTCTGTTCCAAGATCTCATGCTCATTAATCAGATTCCAAACTTAAATCAAAAACAATACAGCCACAATATAAGAAAATGCCTCCCTAACTGCAGACTTGGATGAAGCAGGATATAAAGCTCTGGAGTACAATTTATAACCTCCTATAATTAAAGGCCATTTATGTGCCACTGATTTCAAAATCTGCAGATGGTTGTTTGATACTTTGTAAATGAGCTCATTTCACATATGGACAAAAATGCTACAGCTAATAGATAATTTACAAATATGTCTGATTTAGGTATCTGCTCTAATGCCAATTTGCAAAACTCTTCACTTCCCACAAAACCCAACCCAAAGTTATAGTGATAGTATCTTCATGTTTTGTACGCTATGAACTTTCTATAGAGTGCAATGTTTATCCTTAGCCCGAATTAAGGCAAACTGATACCTGCAATAGATATGACTGAAAAAACCAGAGGAGTCTCAATTCTTGTTGAGCACCAAATGGCCCTTGACAAATAGTCATGGCCGGTTCCCACATGATAGCTTTTATAGATGTCACGTTTTGGCTCTAAAGTGGTTGTGCTAATAAGCTTTGGAATTTTTTGGATGTGTTTCAAAGAAAGAGATCTGACACAGGGAAATGAAGCTTCATAATACTTTTCAGAGGAAGTTGCACTGAACTGAATCACTTTAGGATGCAGAAAACGTGTTTAAGAAGATCAGGTGTAGGAAGGGAGCTTGGAAAACAAAGGGAGCGAAGGTAAAACACAGACTCAAAGAGATGCATAAGGAATGAAGTAGAGCACATCTAAAGCCAAAGGCGGACCCAACCAAACCAACTCAGAAGAGACTGCCACTTTACGTAAACTATCATAGAAAAGGTATTAAGCATCTGAATACAGCAGTGCCGTCAGGTCTAGGTTTTCATTGGTAAGGGGATATAGAAAAATTCCTGGTTTCTGTGCTCAGGAACACATTGGCTAACCAAACTGTGCTGAAAATACTCGGATCCAATTTGTCCTGGTCAGAGTAGGTTAGTTTAAAGAGGTCTCTGACATTAAGTGAATTAAGTTCTTCCTATAATTATCAGAACAATGACAGGATAGAGAACTATCTCTAAGAAGGTACTAGCTACAGATTTTGGTGCAAGCGTTGGGCTGCTTGTGTAAGTCTAAATTAGCCCAACCAGAAAAACTCAGATTCTCGGGGTAGCTCCAAGGGCTCGAGAATCAGTGCACTCAGGCTAATGGCATGTATGTGAGGTGTGACACAAGTAAAACTCGTGTGAGTGTCAAAGCTACGTAACACCTAAACTCTTCCTAGCTATGTTAGAATGGGTGCATATTAGACATACTTGCTATCCTTAATTAATGCAAAATAACAAAGAATTCAAATTCTGGCCACTAAGTAGTCCAAGTGCTATATATATATATATATATAATAGAGTAACTGGTGATACATGTTAAAATTTCTACTGGAAACTCAGTATATTACTTCATATGGCATCAGGTACTTCACAGGTGTGAAAAAACAAAATCATACCATAGAAAAGGCAGCTGCAGAATCTCTCAAACAGACCCGGGATATCAAAACAAAAACTCACTATTCTATTTAGCATCTTCCCATCAAGAAAGTACCTCTTAAAATGCAAAGTTTGAGTATTTAAAAGCTTAAATTTCAGTGCTTTTCTAACAAATCCCTGGGAAAATTAATCATACAGATGTGCTTCCATTTTTCATGTCTAGGGATGTTAACCTCAGTCATCCAAGTAGCTATTTTACCCTCTGATATTCTTAACTATGTATATGGAAATAAATACAATTAATGAAAAATACCCAGCCAAATGAAAATGGTAACTTTGAATAGAGTGACAGAATCTACTTCTCCATTTTTTCTTACAAATAAAATATGTAACATTCTCCTTTTCTCTACCAATTTTAAAACTAAATGGTTTATTAAGAATGTAACTATGAAGTTTCTTATTCATAGCCACAAAAATTGATCAAAATAGATATTCTGACATAATAAGTAAGTTGTAAACTTGATGTTGACTTTATAGCAAATTGGTTTATCCAGGGCAGAAGTTTAGCAGTTTGGATAGTCTCATGAGAGTTACCACCTTTATTCCTGACATTTTGTATCAAGATAGAAAAAAAAAAGGTGGGGTGGGGGGAGAATGGTCTGATAAGATTACCCAAAGCGATCAGTATCTTCCTAATGTGATCTGTTTTGAAGGACATGAGTTGCTACATGCAAACACTCACTGATGAATAAACAAGTATGGACACGAAGAATCTCAAATGCTTGGTTATTTTTTGCCTATGTAAAGAAATGCTCCCTTTTCACATATGTATCGGTGGGTTGGTCTGCATAGGAAAAGTGCTTTGCATGAAAATGTCATTCAGTTGTGGGACTAAAAGCTTCAGTATGATAATTTCCTTTGTGCTGGAAAGTATTACTTTATGATGGATGCTTATGTTCTAACTGAGCTCCCCAGGACTTTTATTTGGTTGGCTGAAACCATCTTTAACTCTGTTATTACATTACACCTAATTTCCAAAACACCTATCAATTATTGAATAATACAATGGTCTACTAAACACATGCAGCATAGTGCCAGTGGTGCTTTCAAACAGATACACAGATTGATGGAATAGCATTTCCTAGTCTTCCTACCTGTGTACTCAGGTGGGCAAAGGCATGTGTAGTTATTAATTCCATCGACGCATGTAGAGTTATTTTCACAGTCATTATCTTCACAGTCATCAACATTGATTTCACAATTTTCTCCTTCAAATCCATCAGCACAAATACACCTGAACGCCAGGGGAAGAAAAGACAAAAGATACCTTCCTATATTTCCAAACCATATGGTCTAAATATTGAAAAAAACTAAACACACTCATCAATTACAGAGCTTTTAACGACAAGAAATTGATTTTTTAAATGCTTTTAAATGACACATTGTAAGCATCAATTTAAGGTAACATGCCCCAAATCAGAAACAACTTGAGAAAGAAAATTTATGCTGGCTGCAAGATGGCAAATGGCCCCATGGTCCTATAAGTCAATAAATCCAATACATTTGCAGGTATAAAGGATGAGAAAAGTTTATTCTACAGCCCTAGATATCTTAATCTCTAGTTGTATTCTAATAAAATAATTCATGCTTATTTGCTCATAAATGAGGAGGAATGATTCTGATTTTTTAAAAATTACACTTACTAACCTACGTTTAATGTTCTTGATGTGTCAAAGCAAAAAAGAAATCTGAAAATAAAACTTTGTCTTCCTTGCAATTAGAAAATATGAATATTCTCTTTAACTCTCAACAAATACAATTTTTCACTGGCATAATACATTGTACCTTTCATCTTGCTAGGCATCAGAATAATCTTTGAGTAAAGGCTTGATGAAAAACAGACAACTTCATAACAGAAGGCAGAAATGAAGTATATGTATTATAAAAAGTGGTATTTCTAACAAGCTTTAGTAGTAGATTAGCATTCTTATGTGAAGTTATTAGTTTTCATTGTAAAAACTCTGTTTCATGATTCATGAAGTAGATCTGAAGTAACTGTACTGTATGATTAAATAACTCCCGATTAAAAATGTTCACAGCATGTTTGTCTACACATATTGTGGCTTGGAAATGAGTCATTACTTTTCTGTTTCAATGGGACCCACATCTTATCATTACACACAGTCTGTTAAAGCAACACACAAAACAACAGATGGATATATGCCTTGCAGTAGGGGACTATTTGACTATTAATTAGCTTAACAGAGCCACTAATTTGTCTTGACCTAATCTGACGTGATTAGTTCCAATGTACGCATTTGAGTGTTTTTAAATTGCTTGGCTTTGTAGCATCCTGAGCTGAAAATACTGTAATGTCTCAATTTGTTTTTATATCGAAATATCTCTACAAGGGACTAATACATACTTTCCTTATGAACAGAATTTCTGGTACTCTTTTCAAAATGAAGCCCTTGGATTTAAAAAGGAAAAATGAATCTTTGCTTATTCTTGCTCCAATACATCAGACACAGAAGATCACAGACCAATGACCTACCAGAAGCCATCTTTTTCTCCTTCTTTTAAGTGGCAAGTTCCTCCATGTTTACATGGGTTACTGATGCATGCATGAATTGGAACATCACAGTCCTGCCCCTGGACAAGGAATGGTCAAGTTGAGTGTAAATAAAGTAGTTCTCAGCACATAGAGAAAGCACAACAGAATAATAAAGACCCACCAAGGAAAGCTACGTTTTCAGATCTTGGTTCCCACAACAGCTTCTACTTACCTTGAAACCATATGGACAGGTGCAGCGATAAAAGTCAACTGGATCATTGTTACAGGTGCCATCATTTTTACATGGATTTGATAAGCAGGGATTACATTTAGCTAGAATATTGACATCTACAGGACCTAAAAATTGATTGAAAAATATGAGAAGTGGATGCTTTCTGTTTTCAGTTCACTTAAAATTATTTCAATGCCTTAATGTAACAGTACATTTTGTATAAAATTATTATTGGTCACATATCCATATATGCTTCTCCTCCATGACAAAACCAGAAATCAGCATCATCATAATTATCTATAAGAACGCAACAGGAGGCCATCTCATTGGGAGTTAATAGTGAAACTCTCTCATGTCAGAGTAGGGCTCTGAGTTGTGAGCTTAGGTAGTTAAGATCTGACATTAGTGATGCCAGCATCAAAGGGTCAGTCCCCTCATTAGCTGACTAGCTAATGCAGATGCTTTCCATGGCCAGTGCCTGCAACTTAACTCAGGCGGCTGGTATGGAAAGCCATGGATCCCAAAGAGGACTGTGGGTGTGTGTGCTAGGGGATGGGTGGGCAAGGTTTTGGATAAGTGCAAATTCAGGAGACCTTCAAGATGGTGGAGGAGTAAGACATGGAGCTCACCTTCCTCCCCACAAATACATCAGAAATACATCTACATGTGGAACAACTCCTACAAAACCTACTGAATGCTGGCAGAAGACCTCAGACTTCCCAAAAGATATATATATATTTTCTTCCTTTTTACTTTTTGTGAGTGTGTATGTGTACGCTTCTTTGTGTTATTAAGTCTGTATAACTTTGTTTTACCATTTGTCCTAGAGTTCTGTCTGTCCATTTTTTTTTTTAGTATAGTTTATAGCGCTTGTTACCATTGGTGGATTTGTTATTTGGTTTGGTTGCTCTCTTCTTTCTTTCTTTCTTTTATTACTTTTAATTTTTTTATTTTTAATAATTTTTCATTTTTTATTTTAATAACTATTTCCTCCCTTCCTTCCTTCCTTCCTTCCTTCCATCCATACATCCATCCTTTTTCCTCCCTTATCTTCTGAGCCATGTGGCTGACAGGGTCTTGGTGCTCCAGGCAGGTGTCAGCCTTGTGCCTCTGAGGTGGGAGAGCCAAGTTCAGGACACTGGTCCACCAGAGACCTCCTGGCTCCATGTAATATCAAATGGTGAAAGCTCTCCCAGAGATGTCCGTCTCAGTGGAAAGACCCAGTTCCACTCAATGACCAGCAAGCTACAGTGCTGGACACCCCATGCCAAACAACTAGCAAGACAGGGACACAGCCCCACCCATTACCAGAGAGGCTGCCTAAAATAATAATAAGGTCACAGACACCACAAAACATACCACTGGATGCAGTCCTGCCCACCAGAAAGACAAGATCCAGCCTCACCCACCACAACACAGGCACTAGTCCCCTCCACCAGGAAGCCTACACAACCCACTGAACCAACCTTACCCACCGGGGGGCAGACAACAAAAACAATGGGACTATGAATGTGCACCCTGTGAAAAGGAGACCCCAAACACAGTAAGTTAAGCAAAATAAGAAGATAGAGAAACACACAGCAGATGAAAGAGCAAGGTTAAAACCTACCAGTAGAAACAAATGAAGGGGAAATAGGCAGTCTACCTGAAAAAGAATTCAGAGTAGTGATACCAAAGATGATCCAAAATCTTGGAAATAGAAGGAAAAAATACAAGAAACATTTAACAAGGACAGAGAAGAACTAAAGGGCAAAAAACAATGATGAACAACACAATAAATGAAATTGAAAACACTCTAGAAGGGATCAATAGCAGAATAACTGAGGCAGAAGAACAGAAAACTGACCTGGAAGATAAAATAGGGGATATAACTACCACAGAGCAGAATAAAGAAAAAAGAATGAAAAGAATTGAGCACAGTCTCAGAGACATCTGGGACAAAATTAAAAACACCAACATTCGAATTATAGGGGTCCCAGAAGAAGAAGAGAAAAAGAAAGGGACTGAGAAAATATTTGAAGAGATTATACTTAAAAACTTCCCTAATATGGGAAAGGAAATAATCAAGTCCAGGAAGTGCAGAGTCCCATACAGGATAAATCCAAGGAGAAACACACAAAGACACATATTAATCAAACTATTAAAAATTAAATACAAAGAAAAAATATTAAAAGCAGCAAGGGAAAAGCAACAAATAACATACAAGGGAATCCACATAAGGTTAACAGCTGACCTTTCAGCAGAAACTCCGCAAACCAGAAGGGTATGGCAGGACATATTTAAAGTGATGAAAGGGAAAAACCCACAACCAAGATTACTCTATACCAGCAAGGCTGTCATTCAGATTCAACGGAGAAATTAAAACCGTTACAGACAAGAAAAGTTAAGAGAATTCAGCACCACCAAACCAGCTTTACAACAAATGCTAAAGGAACTTCTCTAGACAGGAAACAGAAGGGAAGGAAAAGACCTACAATAACAAACCCAAAACAATTAAGAAAATGATAATAGGAACATACATATCGATAACAACCTTAAATGTAAATGGATTAAATGCTCCAACCAAAAGACATAGACTGGCTCAATGGATACAAAAACAAGACCCATATACAGGCTGTCTACAAGACACCCACTTGAGACCTAGGAACACATACAGACTGAAAATGAGGGGATAGAAAAAGATATTCCATGCAAATGGAAATCAAAAGAAGCTGGAGTAGCAATTCTCATATCAGACAAAGTAGACTTTAAAATAAAGACTATTACAAGAGACAATGAAGGACACTACATAATGATCAAGGGATCAATCCAAGAAGAAGATATAACAATTGTAAATATACATGCACCCAACATAGGAACACCTCAATACTTAAAGCAAATGCTAACAGCTATAAAACAGGAAATCGACAGTAACAAAATAATAGTGGGGGACTTTAACACCTCACTTACACCAAGGCACAGATCATCCAAAATGAAAATAAATAAGGTAACACAAGCTTTAAATGACACAATAGATCAGATAGCTTTAATTGACATTTATAGGACATTCCATCCCAAAACAACAGAATACACTTTCTTCTCAAGAGCTCATGGAACATTCTCCAGGATAGATCATATCTTGGGTCACAAATCAAGCCCTGGTAAATCTAAGAAAATTGAAATTGTATCAAGTATCTGTTCTGACCACAATGCTATGAGACTAGCTATCAATTACAGGAAAAAAAATCTGTAAAAAATACAAACACATGGAGGCTAAACAATACACTACTAAATAAACAAGAGATCATTGAAGAAATCAAAGAGGAAATCAAAAAACCTAGAAACAAATGACAATTAAAACAGGACGACACAAAAACTTTGGGATGCAGCAAAAGCAGTTCTAAGAGGGCAGTTTATAGCAATGCAATCCTACCTTAAGAAACAAGAAACATCTCAAATAAACAACCTAACCTTACTCCTAAAGCAATTAGAGAAAGAAGAACAAAAAAAAACTCCAGAGTTAGCAGAAGGAAAGAAATCATAAAGATCAGATCAGAAATAAATGAAAAAGAAATGAAGGAAATGATAGTAAAGATCAATAAAACTAAAAGCTGGTTCTTTGAGAAGATAAACAAAATTGATAAACCATTAGCTACTTTCATCAAGAAAAAAAGGGAGAAAACTCAAATCAGTAGAGCTACAAATGAAAAAGGAGAAGTAACAACTGACACTGCAGAAATACAAAGGATCATGAGAGATTATTGCAAGCAACTATATGCCAATAAAATGGACAACCTAGAAGAAATGGACAAATTCTTAGAAAAACACAACCTTGTGAGACCGAACCAGGAAGAAATAGAAAATATAAACAGACCAATCACAAGCACTGACATTGAGACTGGGATTAAAAATCTTTCAACAAACAAAAGCCCAGGACCAGATGGCTTCACAGGAGAATTCTATCAAACATTTAGAGAAGAGCTAACAGCTACCCTTCTCAAACTCTTCCAAAATATAGCAGAGGGAGGAACACTCCAAAACTCATTCTACAAGGCCACCATCACCCTGATACCAAAACCAGACAAGGATGTCACAAAGAAAGAAAACTACTGGCCAATATCACTGATTAACAGTGATGCAAAAATCCTCAACAAAATACTAGCAAACAGAATTCACCAGCACTTCAAATGATCAAGTGGGGTTTATCACAGGAATGCAAGGATTCTTCAATCTACGCAAATCAATCAACGTGATACACCATATTAACAAATTGAAGGAGAAAAACCATATGATCATCTCAATAGATGCAGAAAAAGCTTTCGACATATTCAACACCCATTTATGATAAAAACCCTCCAGAAAGTAGGCGTAGAGGGAACTTACCTCAACATAATAAAGGCCATATATGACAAACCCACAGCCAACATCATTCTCAAGGGTGAAAAACTGAAACCATTTCCTCTAAGATCAGGAACTCTTGTTCCACTCTCACCACTATTATTGGTTGTCCATGCTCACCACTATTATTCAACATAGTTTTGGAATTTTTAGCCACAGCAATCAGAGAAGAAAAAGAAATAAAAGGAATCCAAATCAGAAAAGAAGAAGTAAAACTGTCACTTTGTAGATGACATGATACTATACATAGAGAATCCTAAAGATGCTACCAGAAAACTACTAGAGCTAATCAATGAATTTGATAAAGTAGCAGGATACAACATTAATGTACAGAAATCTCTTGCTTTCCTACACAATAATGATGAAAAATCTGAAAGAGAAATTCGGGGAACACTCCCATTTACCATTGCCATGAAAAGAATAAGTTACCTAGGAATAAACCTACGTGAGGAGACAAAAGACCTGTATGCAGAAAACTATAAGACACTGAAAAAAGAAGTTAAAGATGATACAAACAGATGGAGAGATATACCATGCTCTTGGATTGGAAGAATCAACATTGTGAAAATGACTCTACTATCCAAAGCAATTTACATATTCAGTGCAATCCCTATCAAACTATCAATGGCATTTTTCACAGAACTAGAACAGAAAATTTCACAATATGCATGGAAACACAAAGACCCTAACAGCCAATGCAATCTTGAGAAAGAAAAATGGAGCTAGAGGAATCAGGCTCCCTGACTTCCGGCTATATTACAAAGCTACAGTAATCAAGACAGTATGGTATTGACACAAAAAGCAGAACTAGAGATAAATGGAACAGGATAGAAAGCCCAGAGATAACCCACACACATATGGTCACCTTATCTTTGATAAAGGAGGTAAGAATATACAATGGAGAAAAGAAAGCCTCTTCAGTAAGTGGTGCTGGGAAAACAGGACAGCTACATGTAAAAGAATGAAATTAGAACACTCCTAACACTATACACAAAAATAAACTCAAAATGGATGAAATACCTAAATGTAAGGCCAGACACTATTAAACTCTTAGAGGAAAACATAGGCAGAACACTCTACGACATAAATCAGAGCAAGATCCTTTTTGACCCATCTTCTAGAGAAATGGAAATAAAAACAAAAATAAGCAAATGGGACCTAATGAAACTTAAAAGCTTTTGCACAGCAAAAGAAAAAATAAGCAAGACAAAAAGACAACCCTCAGAATGGGAGAAAATATTTGCAAATGAAGCAACTGACAAAGGATTAATCTCCAAAATTTACAAGCAGCACATGTAGCTCAATATCAAAAAAACAAACAACCCAATCCAAAAACAGGCAGAAGACCTAAATAGACATTTCTCAAAAGAAGATATATAGATTGCCAACAAACACATGGAAGGATGCTCAACATCACTAATCATTAGACAAATGCAAATCAAAACTACAATGAGATATCACCTCATACCAGTCAGAATGGCCATCATCAAAAAATCTACAAACAATAAATGCTGGAGAGGGTGTTGAGAAAAGGGAACCCTCTTGCACGGTTTGTTGGAATGTAAATTGATACAGCCACTATGGAGAACAGTGTGGAGGTTCCTTAAAAAACTAAAAATAGAACTACCATATGACCCAGCAATCCCACTACTGGGCTTATACTCTGAGAAAACCATAATTCAAAAAGAGTCATGTACCACAATGTTCATTGCAGTTCTACTTACAATAGCCAGGATATGGAAGCAACCTAAGTGTCCATCAACAGATGAATGGATAAAGAAGATGTGAGACATATATACAATGGAATATCACTCAGCCATAAAAAGAGACGAAATTGATTTATCTGTAGTGAGGTGGATGGACATAGAGACTGTCATACAGAGTGAAGCAAGTTAGAAAGAGAAAAACAAATACGGTATGCTAACACATAGATGTGGAATCTAAAAAAAAAAAAAAAGGTTCTGAAGAACCTAGGGGCAGGACAGGAATAAAGACGCAGACGTAGAGAATGGACTTGAGGACACCTGAAGGGGAAGGGGAAGCTGGCATGAAGTGAGACAGTGGCATGGACATATATACACTACTAAATGTAAAACAGATAGCCAGTGGGAAGCAGCCACATAGCATAGGGAGATCAGCTCAGTGCTTTTTGACCACCTAGAGGGGTGGGATAGGGAGGGTGGGAGGGAGGGAGATGCAAGAGGGAGGAGATATGGTGATATATGTATATATATAGCTGATTCACTTTGATATAAAGCAGAAACCAACTCACCATTGTAAAGCAATTATACTCCAATAAAGATGTTAAAAAAATATAAAACAAATAAATAAAAAAAAGAAAAAAAATTTATCAGTGCAAATAAAAATGCAATAATATGCACCTGCCCTGATAATATTAGTCCAGTACTGTTATTTTCATACAGGAGATAGAGAACACTGCCACTTTTATGCTTAGGACAAGAAACCAAAAATGAAATCTTCATTATATCCTCCCTCATGTCCCTTCAGTTCAGTTTGTTAGCACATTAACACAGGCACAAGATGAGTGAGATTTCTGTGTCTGCCTTGTCGAGAAGAAAATACTGCTGAAGCGGTCTCTACTTGCAATCTCACCTTTTGGGATACACATTAAAAAAATGTCATAATCCATGAAAGGTCTAGATTAAATGCAGATTCAGTTGAAGATACATTCCTTTGGCCACACATATTTGTTCCACAAGTGGCTAAAAATGTAGATATTGTACCATCCTCAATAAAATTATGTTCCATTGATGCTACTTTTTGCACTGTTTGTGAGAGCACACTAGACTGCCTTTTGGCAACTGTCTGATGAGTACACTCTGTCAGAGTGACACTTTTATATTTAAAATACAAATATTTTATAACATAAACATTAATTATATTTTTGCTTTCATCCTCAATCTCTCTGTAGTTCCTTATCCTCACTGGAATTACCAGTGACAATTCTAAGTGTATGTCTCACCACACACAATTTCTAGCAAGGTTATCTGAGGCAGCTGTATAGCATCCCTCCCCTGCCCCTACTCTTCTACCACTGCTCTAAGCTTCAAGATACCTCCACCCAAAAAGCTGTATGACTTCTGCTAATATAAACCACCTTTAATCAAAATTTTCTACAGATTAGAGACCAACAGTAAGCTGTTGGTCTACTTACAGAAACTCATATATGAAAGAAAATGTGAAGTAACATGGTGGCCATTAAAACTCTGCATACCTAAATATTCCCTTACCCTAGGAAATATATATTCATATAATGGTTTTGGAGTACAATCCAAAAAAGGACAGCATTCTATACTGTTCAGTTTCCTATTAACAAAAACCCTGAAATATGTTTACATAGAGATTCCTGTTTCTTTTTCAACTATTTGGAAATAAATGACAGTTCTGGGGATCACTATTAATGGGAAGGGTTGGTGTTTGCTCCCAGTGACACCTCAATCACTAGGGGAGGCCTTGCCTGTATCTCCTCGGCTTTTTCTTGGTACCAGAAAAACGAATGCAGTTGTTGTATCAAATTACAGTTTGGAAATTGCTGGGATGAATACTGAAGTGAGCCATGTAGAAATTTAATTTCTCACCCTCCTCCAATGTATTTATCAAATAAATTTAGCTATTCAGTACATCGGGGAAGTAAATGTAGCAGTTAATTAGAGCAGTATGTTAAATTAATGTCATACCCCACAATAAATGGCTTTGTGTTTGCTAAAATGATCACACTTAGAATCCGCACTAGGAAAGGAAATATCTAAATGGTAATGGATTCCTGAGCTAGGCTAGAAGAAAGAAGACTCTTAGAACAAAGGCATAGGGTGAAGCAGCTAAGAATGTACGCCAGCAAAACAGCACGTCCGCAAATGCAAGGACTGTAAACATTCATCTGGCTACTTCCCAAGACCTTGAGGAAAATTGTCTTTTAGTCTAATTCTGTGCTTTCAACCTCAAAAGACTGTAGTTTGAATGGAGGGGTTCAGGGTTGGCAGTTTCTAAGTTTATTCTGTGGAATGTGACATTTTTCAAAAATTATGATGAGAAAAATTAGATGAGAAGCTCGAGATTGTTTTAGAAAAAAAACTGGGTATGTTTTGAAGAATTATTTTAATAGAGTATGCAGATAATGAAATTGCCAAGCTGAAGCAGCCTCTGTCCAGTTTTTAGCACAGTCGAGATTTATTGAATAAATATCCACTGAACCATATTTGATTAATAAGCACTATCTAATTTCTCCACTTTTTTTTCCAGGACCAAGTTTCATTTTTAATATAGCACGTCTGCTCAACTATTTTCAGTATCTGCAATTTCTTATGGGTATATGGAGGGAGATTGTTGCTCTCCCATACATATTCAGTTTAGCTACAAGAATCAAAATAACAAGATTTCTCATGTGCACAGGCTTCTTCTGATAAGTTCCTAAACCCACAAACTGTTCTGGCGGCATCAGGTTGAGGAATATATAAAATATTGAATTCTAATTTCTTCAGCTTGGTAAAGTTGACTACTAATAGCTACCATTCTATTTGCTTCTCCTTTTCTCAAATCCCTCTTTTAAAATCAATTTTTCAAAGATAATTTCTTATTTCTAGCACTTGAGTTTGAGTAAAAGGTAATTCAAAAGACGTTTATGAATTGTAGAAATTCCAAATAGCAGCATTCTCTGATATGTCCAAATGTCTTAAAATGGTATGATTCCTTTTCCTATTTAGATTATAATTCCACCTAACTAAATGTTCTTCTTATAATGTGATTTTTACATCCACTTGGTTTATCTAAATCCATTTATTTTTACATTCTAACCCCTTGGAACTATATCCTTTGTATCTGGTTCTCTTCTCTCATTCATCTTCCCACCCATATTTTGCTTCTCTTCTAAGTCTACCTTCTATCTTGTCTTTGCCTTCAATCTGTGGTTCATTTTCCATCCGGGACAACTTCTCTGAGACCCTTTCTTGCAAAGTTCTTATTCAAGGGTAATCACATCTTTAATCTGTTTCTATAACAAGGAGATAATATCAGAGCCAAAGGGATATGCTAAAGTCAAAATAAAATGGTAGAAGGGTTAGCATAGTTCTCTAAGAGCAAACCAACACGTAGAATCTTGCGCACTTGATTGGTCCCAGATGAAAAGAAGACGTCCAGGAACAACAAATAGACAAGCTCTTATCATAATGCGTAGTAATGTTAGGAAGAGAATCAGAAGTCAACCAGGCCAAGTTAGTGATCTAGATGTGTTACTTAACTGTATGGAATTAGGAGAGTAATGGTAGTCATCTCAATGGGTTGCTTTAAGCTTTAAATGAGATGCTAATGAATTCTGAGCACAGAATATAGTGAGAACAAGCACAGAAGCCACAGAAAGTTCTGACACTCTTTAAAGCCTAGACATCCAAAGAAGGCAGGGGCTGGGAGGGACATAAGTGGTTTACTTAAAAGGAGAAAAGAGAGTAAGTCTTCCTCTGTATGTTTGTTCAAATTTTAGCACAAAGGCAAATTAGAGCTTGCTGTTTATTCATTCATTGCAAGTTCACTGAGTACCTTCAGTCTATGCCAGGAGCTTCTGAAATCTGGAAAAACTGTAGGAGCTATTATTAACTAAAACAAGGGAGAGTGGAAATGGGCACCGAGAGATAATTTCCCATTGGGTGACGACACCTAGAGCTAATGATTTTATGTTTTTAAGGGCTGCAACTGTGACTTGTAAATCTGGCGTGGATAACCACGAGGAATAACAGCACACAATTAAGAAGGAGAGGTTCTTTTTGTTCTTGCATTGATGCTTGGCAAGGAACTACAACTTGCTTGCTGATACAACTTCACCAATCTTCAAACTTTCTTTCTTCCAAAAGCCGGTTCCAAGGAGTGTTAAATTATTGCCAACACATTAGCCCTCAGAAGATGTGTGCCACAGAGGAGAAAGATGTCGCAGAGGAGAAAACAAATCTAGCTTCCTGAATACAAGTGTTTACTAATGTCACTGAAATGAAGGCCAGTCTAGGATATCTAGATTGATTTAAGATTAGGTCTTGACTTAAGAGTGTTCTCTAGCATCAGCTATATGGAGTGGAGTTGTGTTTAGCTTAATAATTCAAAGGGAAAACGAGCAGAAAGTTTGGTTAACAATTTGTCTTTGTCAGTTACTTTAACTTTGATGAAAGAACTGCTGGACTGCAAATCCATTAAATCTTGTAGGCTGACTTGCTTACTTGACTCAAATCACTAGCTATGCACCTGACACTAATATTGCCACCCACTGAGAATTGTATCTCACTTTGACTTACGACTAAAAGCTCCAAACACAAATTTCTAACTATATCCCAGAGTCTGCCTTCATTCTGGTGTCCCTTGGACACATGAGTCAAATAGTAGAACCCTCTAGTACTGCCCTTGTATAAAGTCAGATGTACATCAAAGACAACTCAGAAAAAACAAAGGGAGATATTTGATATTGGGCATAACTAACTAATCGTTCAGTAATAGAGACATCTATGGATCAACTACAGGACAGTTGCAAGAGAATGTGGAAAATGGGAAAGCATATTTTGGAATATGTGTTTTAAGTTTCTGCAAGCCAGCAAGGGGGAGGAATTCACTAGGTGAATGGAAATATGAATCTGAAGTTCATAAGAAAAGTCATGGCTAGATACTTGAAGCCACAGGACCAAAATCAATTAAATTAACAGGGCTAAGGAGAGAACCCCACATATGTCAATATTAAAGAGTGGGTAAGAAAGAGATGTCAGCAAAGGAATGAAGAGGCAATGGGAATGTACAAGAGGGAGCAGTGGCCACTACTGTCTAAGATGAAGAGGGCAAATAAAGAAGCTAAAAAGAAGCTATTGAAATGGGCAAGAGGGAAGTCACTGGTATCCCTATAGTTTCAGTGGAGGGGTAGAGATGGTCCCTAGGTGATAGGGGGGTTAAAATCCTACAAATTTGCATTTTATAAATGGTTAAACAAAAACATGAAGATGGGTATTACACCTCTGGGATTCCCTGGCTTGGCCATTTGCTACACACACATATGAACTTAAGCCAGTAAATAAACTTCTTGAAGCACACTTAAAAGAAAAAGAGCAATAATTACTTCATGGAATTATTGTACCAGAGATGATACAGATGTATGATATTTAAGAATGGAATACAAATCATTAATTCTCATCACCTATTAAAATAAATGTCTGTTAAAAATTGTCTAGTGTTTTAAGTTTTTTAAAAAGTATAATGAAGGGCTTCCCTGATGGCGCAGTGGTT
This sequence comes from Phocoena sinus, assembly GCF_008692025.1. Lineage (NCBI taxonomy): Eukaryota > Metazoa > Chordata > Mammalia > Artiodactyla > Phocoenidae > Phocoena > Phocoena sinus. The sequence goes on along the minus strand of NC_045767.1, from coordinate 48,267,381 downwards.
AAGAATCCGCCTGCCAATGCAGGAGACAAGGGTTCGAGCCCTGGTCTGGGAAGATCCCACATGCCGCGGAGCAACGAAGCCGTGTACCACAACTACTGAGCCTGTGCTTTAGAGCTCACGAGCCACAACTACTGAGCCTGTGCACCTAGAGCGCGTGCTCCGCAACAAAAGAAGCCACTGCAATGAGAAGCCTGCGCACCACAACGAAGAGTAGCTCCAGTAGCCCCCGCTCGCTGCAACTAGAGAAAGCCAGCGTGCAGCAAGGAAGACCCGACGCAGCCAATACATACATACATACATATGTACATAAATAAATACAATTTATTTTTTAAAAAAAGTATAATGAAAAACAGCCCTTGTTTGTTTTTTAAAGATGGTGCTTTTGGCAAATAACTATGTAGAAACCTGAATATTTTCTTTAGTCAGAGAGCAAATCATAGTCCCCCAAAGCTAAGGTTATTTCAAATTTATAACTATGTTCTAGTGATACTAAATCTGAAAATGTAAAAAGGATTTGATGAAGTTTTAAATACTATTTCAAAACAGATCTAACTAGTAAATTTTTCATTACTTTAGGTTAAATTATTTAATCACCTTCATACTTTAATTAAATGATTAAGGACAATATTAACTAATAATTTTGAGGAAAAAAGAACCAAAAGACCTTGAACTTGTCAAGAACACCCCCCAAAAGGAAATGTTGATCTCACTGGGAAAAAAAAAACGGACAATATTACAATGTTATTATTGAGAGATGTGGAATTTTTCCCAGAAATTCCAGAATCTAGAGGATTCTTCACCTATAAAAATAGCAGAAGAGATCAACCATGTGGTGGTGGAATGTTGATCTTTCTGGGATGTGAAAAGGTCCCAGGTTTCCCAACCCCTTAGCTGATCTTTACAGATAACTAATGAGGTATGTTGAGCACCATACCCCTGCCTCTTCATTGGCTTCCTGGCTACCAGACACCTGACCACTGGGGGCTGCTTTCCCTGATTCGTGCTCCATTCTCAGTTCCACTTGACTCACTATAAGAGTCTCCTGATGCCCTGATGGACCTGGTGGTATTGGTTACAATTCCACAGTTGTTTGGTTTGGATATACATTATTAATATTGTATATATATTTCTATCACTAAACTTCCATATCATTTTGCAATTATCCATTTAAATGTTATCTATCAGTAGAATATAAGCTCCATAAAGGCAGGGGTTTTTCTGTCCTATTTATTATTGTATTCTTAATACCTTGGATCTGTGCCTGGTGCATAACAGGAACTCACATAATATTTGTTGAATGAAAGAGGCAATATACCACTTGTTTCCTTTAGATTGTTCACTCCTTAGCACATTTAAGTGTTTAATAAATGTCTGTAAAATTAAAAGTGAACAATTTAGTAGCCTGCATAGCTAAAGCTTCCTGAACCAAGAGCAATAAAGGGAATATTAGAAATTAACAATATTCTACATTCCATGCTGACGTTTTCAAGGAAAACCTGGAGAGGGAAAAACCCTTCATTTTCTGCTTGAGCATTCTAATATCATCTGATATTTAAAAGATGAAGACAGGACATTTGGGTTATAAGAACAAGTCATGACCATCTGCTTCCCATTCAAGAATGCCCTAATCTGGGTATTAATTAAATATGCTCTGATAATCTATTTCATTCAGTTCATTTATTTCTGTTGTGCGCTGAAACTATGAGATTATACTACAAAGAAAATACTCTGAAAAATGTAAGATAAAAATTGTATTGAAAGAATTAATTACTCAAAATAATATTATTGTCTTTTCCAGCAGAGAAAATATTTAAGTTATATTTAAATATAGCTACATAAACATGCTTTCAAATAAAGAATATTCATCTTCCTGCTGTAATTTGAAATTACATATTTACAAACTTTAATATTAGGAGTATGTACTTACATGATTTTCATGAATAAATAAAACTGGCACAAAAGTTAAAATATAAAAACCTCAAATTATAAAATATTTAAAGAAGCGTAATTTTACTGCTTTCAAGCTCATAAAGCATGTAAACTCAAAAACACAGTACTCGGTAGATTTCCCAGAGTTAATTATTTTAATGAATGGATTAGAATACTTTGTCTTTACCAATCCACTTTTTATGAGTAAATATTTCTAGCAAAGAATATGAGAGTGGTTCACAATATTCTGACAAATATCGAGAAATGCTGGCAAAGATCATTATGAGTTTCAATGTTTGCTATCTCTCTAAAATTATGTTAAGTTATAGAGGAACTGAGTAAATCTTGAAGTTTGCTAAGTGCAATTACACTAAATTTGTTGAGTTCTGAATGTCTACACTTCTTGCCAACTGGCCTACACCTATGCTGTCTGCTATGTAGTTTAGGATGTACCTTGAAATATGTGTGATTTGTTAATTCAATGAGTCAGTGAATATTAAATAAACTGTCACAGTTCCAGCATTTTCCTATATCACAGCTGGGCTCCTGCAGTTCCACCCACCTGTAGCTCAAGTCCTCACACTTGCCTGCTTATCCAAACAACTGGCTTAGACACTCTTGTAAGAAACCTTTCACAGCTGCTCTCTGACAGGATTTCTTCATCTGAGCCCTGTAGCAACAGCACTATGCAATATGGTAGCCACTAGCTACATATGACTATTTAAGTTTAAATTTAAATACAAGTTAAAAAATCATTTCCACAGTTGCCTTAGCTACATTTCAACAACCACATGTGGCTAGTGGCTACCATATTGGATAGCACAGGTATGGAACATTTCTATCACTGCAGAAAAGTCTATTAGGCTACACTGATCCAGACCAAAGCACATTTCCATTCATGCTATACTAAGAACGAAAGATACTATTAATGAAGAAAAGGTCAAATCAATTAGACAAATCTTGAGTTAAACAGACATTTATGCATGTATGTATGTATGTTTGTATTCACTGGCCTTCTGGGAACATTTAACAAATTAATGTGGGGACTTCCCTGGTAGCACAGTGGTTAAGAATCCACCTGTCAATTCAGGGGACATGGGTTCAAGCCCTGGTCCGGGGAGATCCCACATGCCGCAGAGCAACTAAGCCTGTGCGCCACAACTACTGAGCCTGCGCTCTAGAACCCGTGAGCCACAACTACTGAGCCCACGTGCCACAACTACTGAAGCCTGTGCACCTAGAGTCCGTGCTCCACAATAAGAGAAGCCACCGCAGTGAGAAGCCCACGCACTGCACCTAAGAGTAGCCCCCACTCGCCGCAGCTAGAGAAAAGCCCGTTGGCAGCAACGAAGACCCAACACAGTCCAAAATAAATAAATTAATTAATTAATTTTAAAAAAATTAAAAAAAATATCTTCACGGAACTCTAAGCTTTAAGAATTGAAGATAAACACCAGCAGTTTTCAAAGTGGAGTGTGAGTATCCCTGGGTACAGAGAGTGTAACAGAGTCAGTCTGCAGTTGCTCAACTTGTCTATATACTCTTTCTAGAATCAATCTGCCCAATAATATGCCCACAAGTAAGTTTTTATGCCAGTTTCTCCTCCCCTATCTCGCCTTTGACAATCACCTCCACCTTACAAAAAAATGATATACTTCTCAGCCCACCAGAAATTTACCATGGGGCACTGCCCCAAGGAAGCATCTGAGGTTACAAAAGAATAATTTAAAACACTGGTTATTTGCAAAGCCTCTTGCAATCAATGCACATAATCCCAGAGAGTCATTTCCAATAACATTTTAATTTCAATTTTGAATAAATATTAGCATATTGATAAATAATTATGCTGCTGCAATCAGTGTTACATTAAGCATTATTGACAATTAATTCTAATAAAAATTTAAAAACTCATAGATCTTTAGTGGTAGGAAATTTTAAATATTCAAATTATATACATATTTTTGGTAGTGAAGAATGATACAGTTCTCTGAGGTACTGGAAATAGAAATTCAAGGAGAAAAATCGAAGTTCGAGGAAAAAGAGCAACATAAAATATTGAGGAACTTGTTTTTGTTTCTTTTAAAATTGGCTGTGATATTTAGATTCCACAAAATACATTTAAAAGAATAATGGAAGAGTGTTGTTTTAAGATATCAATATTTACAATGCACTGTGAATTACATCTCCTGTTACCATTTATAACTATGAAATAACATCAGATGACCACTTAAAAATGTTTGGAGGAGGGAATACAGTTTTTGAAAATTCCTTCTTTCACCAACAGAACATAGCATGCCATCCCGCATCATATTTTTGCTGGTGTTTTGAAATGTTATAATAATAAAAATGGCAGCTAACCTATACTGAGAGCTATTGTGCGTAAGGCAGTAAGCATGTTTTATATATATTAAATAAATGAATCCTTTTCCCCCAACTTTATTGAAAAATATTTTACAAATATAATTGTATGTACTTAAAATGTATAACCTGATGATTTGATATACATATACACTGTGTAGTGATTAACAAGAGCAAGATAATATACATCCATCACCTCACATAGTTAACTTTTGTGTGTGTGGGGGCAGAATGCTTAAGATTTACTCTCAGAAACTTTTAAGTATCCAATACCATATTATTAACTATTGTCACCATGCTGTACATTAGATCCTCAGAACTTATTGTCCTTATAACTGAAAGTTTGTACCCTTTCACCAACATCTCCCCATTTTCCCTCTCCCCTGGCCCCTGGAAACTACCCTGCTATTCTCTGTTTCTGTGAAAATGACATTTTCTTTTCTTTTTTTTTTAAGATTCCACTTATAATATCTCATCTAATCTTAAAAAACCCTTTCTGGTATGTATTATCATCACCTCTGCCTACAGATGAGGAATCTGAGCCACAGGCTGGTTAAGCTAGTAAACTAAAGTTACATAGCTATTGAAAATTGAAGCTGGGATTTAGCTCAGGTGAAACCAGGCTGGTCTTCATTCTGTGATTCACTGCACACTATTACCTACTTAAATATGTTTTCCCACCGACATGATCAAGTGTTGAAAGCTTATCTTTTCAGGTAGGTCTGCAACTTTCTCTATGCTCCACAAGACCCAAGGTTTAGTTTTACCAATAAAAGAAGTTTAATAAGCATTCGCTGCTTACGCATTTATAATTTTTAAGAATTTCTCTCCTCCATCTAATAATTAAAAGTGGCCCTCTTGAAACATCGAAAATTAAGGATTACAGTAACCTTCTACCCTATTTTTGGTAAGAAACTTAAATCCATATATTTGACTAGAAAAAGCGGAAAGATATACAAAACAAGTTTAATAGCGATTATCTTTTGGTATTGTCATTAACTGTTAGATTTAGATCTTTAGTTTCTTATCATTTACATTTTCCTATTCTTTAGATTTTCTATGTTGGGCATAGATTACTTTTGTAATAAGAGAAGAAAATATTTGTTACTAAGCCACTGTGTAGAATTCACAAGTACATAAAACAAAGGGAAAAGAAAAGGATCCAAACAAGCAAGAAACAGCACCATCAACATAGGAAGAGTGAAGCACAGGAGGTGAGTCGGAAGGTCTGGCCTGAACACTGGGGAAGGCTCATTTCTCCTTACCTGGAATCAGGAAGCCACAGGGCCCTGGCAGCCCTAGGAGCAGGGTACACATTCAGGCAAAGCAAAAGCAAAATATTTCACTTGTTAGAGGCTATGAGAGGAATTTCCAGAAATTGTGTACTCTTCATTTCTCCATACATTTTAAAGAAAACTTAGTCATTTCCAATGGGTTATTTCTGTGATTTATTTCAAAATAAATTCTTTCCTTGGGCTCCTCATGTAACTGCTCTGTCTTCTCCAAGTATGGGAAGAAACAGTAATTATTTATTGGAGTTTTTCAGCTATACCCATAAAATCTAGTAGCCCATGGTTTTCTTTTTTCTTTTAAATTAATACGGTGAAGTTTTATTTACAGAAGTACAACTGGTTAAGAACTATACCTTGACATGTAAATTTTTTGGAGGGAGTTGTGAGTAATAGTTTATCTGCCATTTCTCCAGGACCAGCACAGCGAGCAATTCCTGGTTCTTTGTATTCCGACTTTACCCAGTCGGATAACCACTGCATGTTACAATCACAGTAAAGAGGGTTGGCTCCAATTGCTCTGTAAAACAACACAACAAAAGCACACACAAGTACGGAAGCACCGTTATTATTTCCTAAGGGACCATAATTTATGGTGATGTTCAGTAGAAAATCCCTATAGATTTATTGATAAAAATTTAGAAGAAAATGGAGGCATTGGGGATTCCCCATTTTCCTGACTTATGTGCAACTGCGATTTAGTGAGTTGTCACCAGTGTTAACACTTACCTGGCTTTACAAAGTCTCCTTGTATTTGCAGACAGGTTTATACTGTGTGCAAGCACACGCCAAATGCACATTAACACTTCCTTCACCAATGATTTACTTAGAACCCAATCATTATGCCAGGTTCTGGGGACCCAAATATGAATAATACATTATTTTTAACCCCAAAAAACTCCTTCTGCAAAGGAGATTAACATAGACTCATACATACAAGTAATTTTCATTAGAAGTGGTATAGCAGAAGAATTTACAAGATAACTATGAACAGAGGGTAACTCTTCTGGGAGACTGGTGGTTTAAGAAGTCTGAGCTTTTAGATATTTAGTTTCAAGTATGTGGAAAAGGTTGGAAAGGATGTTTCAGGGTAAAGGACCAGTAAAACGCAGGAAGATAAGGAAGGGCATAAGATAATAAAGACGTATAAAGCTAGTTCCCCAGAGCTGATTTGGAATTCCATTGGACGTTTGTCCCTTTAAAGTTTTTCATTTTAGAACTTTGGTTCCTACTCACATAAGCAGTTGTAGTGATAGGAAAAGTAATCAAGATAATGCTTGATTATAAATGCTAGCTATTTATTGTATCATTATGATATACAGGAATTGTGCTAAGCCATTTATATGAATTACCTCATTTTATCCTAAATAGAAACTCCATGAGATCAACATTATTAACAACCCATTTTACAGATTAAAAAACTGAGGCCAGAGATGTTAACCAATGGATTCACAAATTTGCCAAGCTTGGGCACAAGTAGTGTGTGCATAAAGTAGCATTTAAAAACTGATTAATGCTGATTTATAATTAACTTCAGATTACTAATGTTTCTAGGTATATAGTCTAAGCAAAATTATTCTTTTATGAAGAGACTTTCAAAATATACTTACAAAACCGTAATACTTTATATTGCAGCTGTTTCAATGCCAAACTCTAGCCAAGAATTGGAGTAAATGTTATGCTCATATGCTCAAACCTTTCTTTTAAATTAAAAATGAGGAAAATGATGTTTTTGAGTCATTTGATCTCATCTCTACTGACATTTGCTAAGTCCTTACTATGCCAGGAGAAACAGTAAAAACTGTGAATGGAGCATAGCTCTCTCTGGTCTGGGGTGTAAAAGACAATTGCATAAAATTAAATACATGACAAACAGGATGCATGACAAAGAAGATTCAAATTGCTCTCCCTGTTGGAGAGGAGGGTCACATAAAGGACAATCCTACTTAGCTCAAGCAGCACCTTTCCCACGTAGCCTTTTCTGATTCATCACCCTAACACTAGCTGGACAGCCACTTCCTCCTCTAGGCGGCATTCCCTGCCGCAGTGCTGCAGTCCTGCACCCCTGAGCCAGGGGTCTCATTTACATGGGATCTCAGGCAAGTGACTTCCATGGAGTTTGTAGAGAAGTGGCCCTGATGTCAACTTTGAGGTCGGAGCAGGGGCTCACACATGAAAAAATGGAGGTCTTGCCTCCAGGGACCTAGTAGTTTCATGTAATGAAAGGGATATTGACAGCAGCAGTCCCATTGACAAAAACCTACACTGATAACACAGCCCCTATAAGGGAAATTCGGATGTAGCATGATTGACTAATGGCTCCTATTCTCTGCCCATCCCCTTCTCTCAATTTTCTAAACTTCTTATCTTCTTGGGGTTTGGTAGACTTTGAAGAGGAGGGCAAATCCAAGAAAAAATATGGCAAGTAACCTCTTCTGGAGAACCAAGGGCCAACTGATACTGATATTTAAGCTGAAGTAGATAACTGTCACCAGGTGATGCCAAACTCAGCCTGACCTAAGAAGGCTTTGGATTCTAGGGCTGTTCTCTGAACTTCCTTCCAATTTGCCAAGGCCTTAACACTACAGCTAAAAATAATGGAACAATGGAATTTAACCCAGTTGTGTGGTTTGGACCTCATTATAAAATTGTTTTATTGTACTTCCAAGAAATATGGAGGTACAAACAGCCTGCTATGAGAAAGAATGCAAAGGAAACAAATTTCAGCCAATATGAGGATTTGGCTGTTTCCCTCTCCCACACCATAATGTCTTAAATTTTGTCTAATTTATTTCTGCATGGTGCCACAGTCAGTGCTGAGTAATATTTGCTAAATAAATGAATCCAGTTTGAGCAAATCAGGATAGGCTTCCTTGAGGAGGTGATATTTGGGATATGACTTGGAAAAGCAGGGTTTGGGCAGACTGAATTGAAGGGGAGCTGATATTTAGAATCAGAGAACATTAAAGAAAAGGCATAGGCTAGGAAGTTGGGGAGCCATGTTTGTAAGAAGAGACATTTTTGAAAGCAAAGAGAGCTCAACTAATGGGGAGTTAGGGCCAAAAGGATAAATTAAGGCTATTTTGTAGAAGGCACCATATCTAGATTGAAAATCTTTACATCTTCTTTAAAGATGGAACCAATCACATTTTATGATGTGACAATAAAAATGGTGGCAGAGGACCATTTGTTCCAAACTCACTTGCCAGGGAGAGTTTGACCCTAAACCCACATTCATGAACTAGATACTCACAGGTGTGATAATGCAGAAAGATCATTGAAAGCACCTTCAGGCACAACTGAAATGTCATTTCCATGTAAAGAACTAAAAGCAAGAAAAAGCAAAATTAAATTTCCTATTATTTCAGGGAGTTCAGAAAAATCCCCATGCATATATGAGACTTTAGTTTATAACAAGCTTTTAAAATTAGTGTAGAAAAGATGGTGTATTCAATAAATAGTCTTTACACAACTGGGTATCTATTTGGGGATGCAAAATGTTAGTTCCTTCTTCACATCATATGCATAAAGTAAATTCTAGATCGAAGAGTTAAATGTAAAAATAAAACTGAAAGTGTATTAAAATATAGATGAGCTCCTTTTTATAAACATGGGATATGGAAGGCTTTTTAAAGCCCTATATTCTAAAACTCAGAAATCATAATGGAAAAGAGTGATAAATTTTTGACAATGTAAAATATATCCATAATATAAAAGATTACAAAACAATAAGGTCCTACTGCATAGCACAGGGAACTATATTCAGTATCTTGTAATAAACTATAAGGGAAAAGAGTATGAAAAAATATATACATATATGTATATATGTGTGTGTGTGTATATATATATATATATATATATATATATATACACATACACACATATATAACCAAATCACTTTGCTGCAACCAGAAACTAACACAACATTGTAAATCAACTATATTTCAATTTAAAAAAAAGATTACATATAAAAAACAGAATGGGAAATATCTCCAACATATGTAAGCTATAAGGATTAATTCCTTTGTAAAAAGACCTGCAAACTTAGAGTCAAGTGCATAAAGGCAGGTATATTAATAAGGAAAAGACAAAGTAACCACAGAAAATGGGAACTGATACAATCAGGCTCATAGAATAAGAAATACAAATGCTCAATAAACAAAATATACTCAAATGTTCTAGTAATTGGAATTGCAAATTAAAAGAGGAATGGAAAATAATGTTCCATCTGTCATATGACAAAAATGAAAGGATTAATAATACTCAATATTTACAAGAGTGCTTTGAAATAGGTACTCTGTTAAAATAGCATTGGTGGAAAATAAATTTGTAAATTGTTTGGGGGACCACAAGATGACTACTTTTGGTATTCTCCTAATATGCTTGACAGTAAGATGGATGTATAGGATGTCCATTCCAGCACTGTATAGAATAACTAAAATTTGGAATCAAACCAAATGATAGTAAAGATGAGGATGCTTAAATAATATATGGTCCCTTCATTCTATGGAACCCTCTTTACCAGTTAAACAGTTGAGGAATATTACATATGATAGAATGGAAAGTCTAAAGTCTAAAGCATATTGTTAAATAAAAATAGTCAATGACAGGCTAAGAAAAACCCTATTTATGGCTTTTAAATTATACAGCTGTAGGCATACATATATCAATACATAAAAACAAACATAAAAAAGGACTAGAAGAGAACATTGAAGTGTTTAAGTGTCAATTCTGGGGAGAAGATTGGGATTGAGGACCACATTTTATTTCATGTACTTTAAGATAAATTTTGTATAGTAAAAATATGTTGTGTTGCATTATATAACTTTTAATGAAATTAAAATTTCCTATATTTCTTGCAAAATTAGTTAGATCTATATAAAACTACATCTTAATATCATATATTATCAAATAAGTCACCCTAGCAACAACATGTTACAAAAGAGAAAATTATGTTGTCCAAGTAAAAGCTGTTGAGAATTGATACCGTAAGATAGAATTTTCCCATTTCCAAATTTTTAGTAAATCCGAATTTATATAACCCAAAATATCCCAAAATAAACAAAGCAGTTAAATCATTAAAAAGACAACCCCAAATCCAGATGCCTGAAAAAGAAGTATTTTGTTAAACATAAGATGCTTACAGTAATCGAAGAGACTTCAATCCATCGAAGGTTCGAGGAGGAATGCATCTCAAACGGTTGTAACTAAGAATTCTGAAAGCACACGTAAGCCAATTTGTTTTACTCAAGTATCCCCAAATGGCCAAATGTCATTTTTAAAAATAAAGCAGTTAAGAAAAGGGTTACTTTAGCATCTTATAAATTGAGAATATTAACGCATAATATCCTTTCAATCTTTGTGCTATTTCGCCAATACAACATATTTATTTCTAAAATACAGTCTAGAATGCTTCCTACCACTGCTGTTGCTGTTGCCTCAACCGTGTCCTTCCTAAGGTGACTTCCTCTGAAAGTCTGTCTTAAGGATCTCTCCCAAACCTGCCACAAATGCAAATTATTCTTTGTTTCTTTTATAGAGCCCAACACTTTTTTTTTTTTTTTGCGGTACGCGGGCCTCTCACCGTTGTGGCCTCTCCCGTTGCGGAGCACAGGCTCCGGACGCGCAGGCTCAGCGGCCATGGCTCACGCGCCCAGCCGCTCCGCGGCATGTGGGATCTTCCCGGACCGGGGCATAAACCTGCATCCCCTGCATCGGCAGGCGGACTCTCAACCACTGCGCCACCAGGGAAGCCCCCCAGCACTTTTTATACTATCTGTATTTGTTTACTGAGGTTTTTATTTGTCTGTTTCTCCCAACAGTATTAACATTCATTGAGGGCAGAAACTCTGTCTTGTTTACCAGGAATGTCCAGTGAATTAAGGAATTAACTTAGTACCATACTTCCTACTCACAAGGTGAGGAGCTGGGTCATGTTGCTGAAGCTCTGATTAGAAAGGGTGCTTATTCGGTTGTTACTTAAGTCTCTAAAAGAGAAAAAGAAAGAAATGGAGTCTACTGTTACCATAGAAATTGACATATTAGTGATTCTTAGAAAGAAAAAGTTCTTCTTGCTCACAGTTATAGCAGCATTGTTAGGACTCAGCTTTTATCTGAAAATAACAAAACATTGGGTAATCCTCTGGGGTAGACTGTAATGTTATTCATAATTATTCATGCCCAAGCCTGCTGAAATTAGAAGTGACCATGTGCCTTGCTTTGGCCAGTGAAGTGTGGGCACCAGCACTGGTTTCACTTCAGAGCAGAAGCTTTAGAGCTGAGACTCTTCTCATATTCCTTTGCTCCCACCTCTGCAAGGCTCCTATGTTCCACAGAGAGGCCGTACCCATTGCCTGGTCCCAGGGCAAAGACACGTGGAGGCCATTCACAACGGACACATTTGATAGGTGAGAAATAAATCTTTGTTCTTGAAAGTTCCATCAGTTACACATACTTTATCTTCACTGTCACATACAAATATTCAAACTGGATAACTGAAAGAATCCCTCATTTAGTTACATTACAATGCCATCATTAAAAACAACACCATAATTAAAAACTTTGCCTGGCAAAGTCACTGGCCCCTAGATGGTCCTTAGTAAATGTCTGTTTAATAAATGATAAGTAAATGAGAGAGATGTGGATTTTTTATCAATGCTAAATGGGTATTTATAAGTGTAATTTGTACTACAGGTTGTAATTTATATTCAGTGAACTTGATCTTATTTTTATTATATATAATATATACATGATATATATAATATAATGACATATAATACATATTATAAATATAATATTGTAATGTATAATGTATTTTAATATATAATAACATCTATATAATGACATATTATATATGTTTAGCATTTTGCTTTAGAAAAAATTAGTAAATATATACATACATTCACTCACATATATACAATGTGATACACATATTAGTGAATATTCACTAATTTTTATCTAAAGCAAAATGCCAAATATATGACTAAAGGAAGATTCATGAATAAATGGAAGATTATGGGTCATAATTTATGTTCATCTATGTCTCTGTGTGTACTTATGTTCACTATATTTTTCTGAAGCAAAATATGTGAAGAAATGCAAGGTTCAGAAAAGCTGCTGAAGATTATCCACATTCCCTTATTAAAATACCAAAGTGTCAGTAAAATGGACCAATGAAATTGTGAAAATGGTAGGAATGTTATAGGAGCTTTATAATCCATCTTCTTAGTGGCTGAAGTACTATGGCTAAATTTAAAAAAATAAATAAATACATCGATACTAGCAGAAGTTACTTGCCTAGAGTTGTATAATGAGTCACTGGTAAAACCATTTCTGGATCTATAAATTCTCATTTTTCATTTCCAAACTGGTTTTAAATAATCACATGCTGTCTCACAAATGACCCAATTCTGCTGAAGTGACCCTTTGGAAATTGCAACAATTTAATGGTTTATTTAACAGAACAAATGTATGTAATCAGTTCTTGCTGCTATTAAATAAATAACTAGAGGCAGAACAAGATATCTTAGAGGATGTTCTTTTTGCTTAATTTAATCATTTGTCATTTAAGCAGTTCTATACACTTCCTACGAAGTGTTTGGTTTTCACATACATTTAAGGAAAGCTGAAAAGGATCAACAGCCTCCACGTGCTTAGGGTAAACTTCACAATGAGAAACATAACATTTTCTGCTACCTAGGTTTCTAGAATTCACTAATTAGGAACAAACTCCCTTTTTTCTAGGAACACTGGAAATATAAGACAGCATATTTACTCTAAAATCAGACAGATGTAAAAAAGTATTTCCCTTTATATCCACTATCGTTGCTGATTTTTTTGTTTTGTGACAAGTTTTATCAATTACCAACAAGGCTACTCTAAGTGTGACATTATATATAGTAAGATTATATCTTTTTAAAAATATAGTGTGCATAACTAGATTGAAATGAAATGTTTGTATGTTTACATATAATCTTGTATTTACAACTTAAAGATTGTAAAAAATTGTTTACATAATGAAAGAGAGATGCTACTTTAGGAGGACATCAAACCAAACTGGTAAAAACAATTCAATGTTTTGATGTTTATACTCAGAATGTCAGTATCTTTGTCAAGTTTACTTAAATACTATATGAGTAAATATGGATTTTATAAAATAAATTTTAATACTGGAAGCCCATATGTTAATTCATAGTGTATTAAATAAGAAAATCAAGCCTAATAAACTATATTTATAATATATTCTCAGTAAAGCTATTACTATCTACTCTTTTATTTAAAGTCGAGAATAAAAACATTGTTTTCCATTTTTTTCTCCTTGGATTGTCATAAAATAGCTCATATTCATCTTCAATAGAAGTATGCAACTTACTGCCTTTCTGTAATTCTCTGATACTTAGACTTCATTGTATTTGTACTTTGAATAGAGGAGGACCTTTTTCTAAGACGCACTATTGCCTGATTGATATTCAATGAAAATGTGGCTAGTGATCCAGAACCACAGTGAGCAAGAAGGGAAGCATCTAACTGAAGATGATTTATATAATCTGAAAGGTTCACTAAATCTTCTGCCCCTTGCTATCCCCATTTTCATGAAATAAAATAAGAAGTCAAAGACAGAAAAATACATTACTCACATAAGTGTTAAATGCTTATAGTTAGAGAGTTCCTTAGGAACCAGTGTAAACTGGTTTCCATCCAGATACCTGAAAACAAAGAAACAATATTATTTTTTTAAAAAGTAACAATAGTGAATCCTCAAATAGTTGAACAATATTTCACTCTCAGTTGAAGCAAGGAAACACTTGGAAATTTCAGCTTTAAGATGTCACGTTCCCAGCTAGGACTGCTATTTAAGAGAAGTAAAAAACCACAGTTGTCCAATCCAGCAGAATTCTTTTGTGGATTACTTAGGCTAAATTATAAAACCAAGGAGAGACTGGTGAGTCCGGTTCCTTGTGGTTTATCTAAGAAGGCAAGGCATGTATCCAACCATTTGTGTGTCAGCAAGAAGGGTCATTCAATCGCCTATATTTTAAGTCAGTCTTCAGTTCACTTGTGTTTATGTGGAAACAACACCATGAAATGCATTCACTACTGGCAGGAAGTTGCTACCACCAGCAAGACCGATCTTTGCTGCCTTACTTTGTATTAACACACTTAGTAAATAACAACGGATGATTCAAAGGATATATTTGGGAATTTGAATGTAATTAGATTTCAGTTAAAAAAAAATCTTAGAAACAGTTCTACCCTTGTACATCTGCTTGGTGATATTAATTTTAGAAGGTTTCATAGAAAATCACAACATTTATCAAGTACACAAGTACAGCACAGTAACGATACAGTAATAAGAAAATAACCACATGTAAGTCAAATTTCCCTTTCTGATTAGAGTCAGAAGAATGATCAGAAAATAAACAGTCTTTGGGCTAACAGTCAAGACACAGAAGTGAATGAATGCTTAAAGGTATATCCATGATGTCACAAAAAGAAAAATAATTTAATCTCCTCCCAAGGCTGTTCTTTCCCAGAATGTAGACGGTGATGGGTAAAAATGTCTTTCAGCAACTTGGGCCATCTGGTTATAGATGTACCCACAAACAATTCTGCCACATTGGGCATGTTGCCCACCCTGCCCCAGGGCTGTGGCCTATCTCCAGATCCAAGGTTGAGGTTCGTATTTTTGCTGGATATAGAAGTAGCTGAGAAACTGCCTAAGATAGCTATCTATTTCAAATACTTAAAAATGAAAAAAGTTATATAAAAGGCACAAGTTATCAAAATATGTAATGAATATGTGATTAAGAGTCAGGCTTTTTATGACTTCTTATGCCTATTCAAATTTTCTGACTTCATGTTTCAACTCCTCTCCCCTCTTTCTTTTCTCTAGTTAAGCGTTTCTTGGTACCACTAGAGGGAAGCATAATCCCATGTACTTCAGCACTTTTCCTTTACTCTAAAAAGCATCCTAACACAAAGCTAAAAAGGTTCAGAATGTGCACTATGAATGCTTACAAGTAAAACAATCTAAGAGGGAAACTATATGGAACTGATTAAAAATAATGGATACCATTTGTTCAAAACTGTCCACCACTACATACTTATATTTGCCAAATTCTTTAGTAATTTAATATAATATGAACATGGAAATTTTCTAATACATGCATATATGTTACTGGAGAGAGGGATCCTGCTGACTTGGTATGCTTCTAAGAATAAGCTCTTGGGGAGGCAGAGCTAGAATTCACAGGAGATGAGTTAATGTCTTCCTCATCTCTAAAACGTATTTTCTTTAAAAAAAGAATTACTTTTTAATAATTTGTAGAGGAATAGATTGAAGACTCAACTATCTGACAGAAGAAACACATAGATGGCATAGACAAATGAATCAAGCAGGTTCTCGGAAGTAATTTAACAAGGAAATTAAAAGACATTTAAAATTATTTGATGGGAATCAGGTAAAAGGACAAAGGCATGGGTCAGTTAAAATGGTAGAAGGAGGGATTTAGCATCAAAGGTGATCTAAATGTTATGCTGGGTATTATGTCCTTGGGTGGGGTGTTGTTATAATCAGTATTTTGCATATAGAATACTCTATAGGCATCTATCTTCCCAACACTGGATGGAGGGTAATCTTCTGAAATAAATACATATCAAGATAAGAATTAAGAATTTAATCACACACACACACATAAAGCAGTGCTTACAGTTAACTAACAACTGTGATTGGTAACAAAAGAGAGAAACTGAGCCCTTTACAACAGTTCAGGTTCCAGAGGGAAGGTCACACACTTTTTCTCAAAGTATCAATTCAGGACCAAATTAGAATTCATAGAACTGCACATGATTTGAATATAAGTTCCTTGATAACTGAAGTGGCATCTTCTTGAACCTCATTGCCTATGTTCCAGGTTGCCAAAAGTTTATCAAATCTGCTCCTTTGCAATACTTGTACATTTGTGCATGAATTACAGGTAAACATCTACATGAACTACATTGTTGATACATGGTTTCACACAGAAAAAAATAAACAGAGGCAAAATGACTCAATCACATATCAAGCATTTGTCCAAGGTTCTTCGTATACAGATAAAGGAATGAAATGGAGCCTGCATGCACCATTGTTAAGCAGCTAATGCTTAGGTTTATTCCATTCCACATATAAAGCATAAGGCAGCTGAGGAAGTGTGCGTGGTGCTTAGCATCTTTATACGTCTATACTGGCTATGTAATTTGTAAATATCAGTTCTGAAAATATTAAGGATAATTGGCCCCATGCCCTTTATGATCTAAGGGACTCTGATTCAAGTCCAAAGGGCAGTATCTCCTTTTAAGGGTAAAGATTATGTCAGCTCCTTCCACACCCCACGTATTTATGTATCCCTTGTGTGAGATATTCTCCAAGGGGACACACGGTAAAGAATAATCAATCATATGAAACATCCCAGCCACCATAGATAAACTAAATACATAGCATTTCTTAAGGTGCATTTGATGGAACATGAGCATTGCAAGATACTCCATGAGAAAAGGGCTATGGAGACAACAAGTATGGGAACTACCTTAGAGTTTACATCCTCTCAATGCACACTAGCATAATAAAGGCTTTGAGAAATCCTACAGTGAGAAACAAAGAGAAACACACAACCAGCCTTTCCCAAGGGGACCTGAACTAGCTTTTATATTATTTGCTTAGGGTTTTCCATGATACTAATTAATGGCCCACAAAATGAATGTTATTTGCAAACAAGACTCAAAAGATTTTTGTTTGGTCTCCATTTCCCTTGGTGTGTGAAATATTAATCCTTCAGGAAAGAGAAAGACAAGCTCTACTTACAATTCAGTGACATCTCTTGGAATACCTTTGGGCAAGACCTTCAAGGCTTTGTTGCTACATCGGACCACCGTGTCCAAGCAGGTACACTCCGTAGGACAGCGAGAGAGTGGGGAACAACTATTGTCATCATTTCCTAAATTGCCAAAAGAAATACAGGAAAACCCAGATTCGTGGCTTTGAAGATGCTAGAAGGGATTTTATGCCTTTAACTTAACAAACACAAGAGTCTTCAGCCATATGATGACTTATGTATAGGACATTAAGTATTTACAAATCGACACCATACATTCTGTGCAGGTCTCTTTTCAGACTGCCTAGGGCAGAATTCCAGAAAACAATTCACAGTTTGTATTATCAATACGATTATAATGTGTTCTTTGTTCAGTTGTTTATACAAATTATACTTTTAATTAGAATATGTAAACTGAATTATGGAGAAATTGAAAAGAGACAGACATGAAGAGACATAAAGGGACAGATTAGTTTTACATGGTTAGCAAAAAGCATATGGGCCCCTCATTTGAAACTATATGGCTCAAATGAGCTCTTCATTTATTGCCAACAATTATAGAACCTATGTTCTACCTACGTTACAGGGCTATTATGAGAATTAAATGTGATGATATACAGAGAGTACTAAAAAGTGAAAACTATTATTCTTGTTAGGTTTACTAGAATTTCTATTTTATGAGTCAATTGCTTTTATCATTGGTAGTTAAATGGCAATTACTGAAAGAGAGGCTTAGAATAGTAAAGAAAAACAAAAATGAAGCTATTTAAATAGTATCAAGCTGGAAATTAGAAAATCTTCTAAAACATTCAGAAACACAAACCAAGTAGAGCTAGATGTGAGAGTACAGTCTGAGCAAGTAAGTGCCCTGTTGCTAAAACAAAACAGCAAAAACAAAGCAAAAAATGTGTAATAACTATTCATTGCCTGAACTATGACGTACTGTCTAATTATGCCCCACAGCATCAGAACAATCACCAGAGTGTCTGGTAGTCAAAGATCTGGCCAGGCTTTCTTACCATCATCACAAGTGAAGTCTTGAATGGCAACATCCTGGATGGGGATTTCTTTGAGGAAGTAGGGTTTCTGACATCGAGGATTTCCCGTTACAATTCTTTTCTTCCTGAGCCATTCTCCCAACCAAGCCAGGTAGCAGTTACAATTAAAAGGATTGGCCAAGAGGTTTCTAAGCGCCACATGCAAACAATGCAGAGCTCAGTTTAGAGGTTCGCTTTCTGACTTCTCAAAACCCCATGCTACCATTTTCCCATACTGTATCTGTTGGAATGATTCCTTCTTAGTCTTTGTATTCACCCCACCCCCAATTCATGCTCAATCACACACAACATATGGGATGTGTTCTTTGACTGAAATATCTATGTTTGGAACTTAAAAAATAAGAACAATATTTTCATATAAGAATTCTTCAAATAATTTCATATGAAAAATAAAGTGAAGGTGGCAATTCAGGGTTTAGGCAGTGAATCCTGATAGATATCTCATTTAGAGATAATTTAAACTTGTCAGAGATCTGACTTACTGTCAAACTTCCCTACACTGATAATGCAGTAATTTAATATAAAGATGAAGGCTGATTACCTTATATTATTGAGTTTAACCTGACAACAGCTATTTCATTAATTTGTCATTTTAAGATTTCCATCTCTTATTTGCTCCAGAGAATAGGTTTCCCATCTGAACTGACAGCTGAGTTGATTAAATGCCAGTTATAAAAATGAACTTACTTCTACAAATCTCAATACTTTTGGCATCTCACCACTTCAGCACAAACCTATTGACAATCCCATTATTTATAAACATGCCATCTTTAATATGCACAAATTAGTCACTTGATGGAAAATGTCACATTTTATGTGGAAAGAGGATTAAGTACCTTACTGATGGATGGATGCTTCTCTCAAATTATTTCTTCAGGGATTGAGTTATGTTGAACATGATTTTTTTCCTTCTAACTACCTTTTCAGTTAAATTAGTATTTTTAGATGCCACCATTACCAGGAAGCCATGTCAGTTATAAGGTTTATCATTTCAAACACTGCTTTTTAAATACTGACATACAAGGGGCCTGAAACACTTGGAAAGTTTGTTTGTTTTCTGACACTTTCTGAATTCTATCTGTAGACCTACAAATATTCTTTATTCTCCAACCTTCTACATAAAATGTGCTCTTGGATAGGCTCAGCCTATTTCTTTAATATCTTCTTAATATCACAGTAAATGTCCTCTGGTGAGCTTTTATTGTTGGTCTGGTCATCCTAATATATCTCCTGTCATTGTGAATGATCCTTTTGAGTACAGTCTGTTGGCAATAACTCTATCAACTCTGTTTTTATAATACTTATATTGTGAAGACTCCAATGTGAGAGCAGTGGGAAAAACAAATCTACATTTCTTTTATTTGTAAAAGAATAAAATAATTCTCAATCAAATTATAAGATTACCATTTATAAATTAAGCCACATCACATTGTTATAAAAACAAATGACTGAAAAATACCATGATTTTTGTTAAATTTTAATATAGGATAGTAGGCAATGTTTTTAGAAAAATTAAAATAAGTTTAACATGAACAAATTTGTCCTTTTTAAAAACAGTCTAAGTCTTTGATCTCATTTTTATGAAATGCTTAGTAATACATTAAAATCTTATCGATAAAAGTAATAAATATAATACACTGGCTCAATTAATACATAAATGAAGACTATTTTTCATACTTACAGAGTAGATAAAGAATGGAGAGTATCAAAAGCCCCTGGTGCAATTGTAGTAATTTGATTATCATATAAAGAAAGCAAACGCACAGAACTGAGTCCTGTGAAACTGTCGTTCCCCACGCAGCTTATACGATTACTTCTCAACATCCTGAGGGAAAAAAATACAACATCATTATGGAGATAAAATATCAGGCAACCAATTTTGCCTATCTTAAGACCGAAACAACCCCTCTTTGCAAATGTGTAGCATTCATTCCTGCTTTCTGAATGTTCTCCTGTCACTAGGAATTGCTGTAGATATGTACAAGTCATCCCTTGGTATCCCTGGGAGATTCATTTCAGGACCTCCTGCGTATACCAAAATCTGTGGCCCTCCATATCCACGGGTTCTGCATTAACCGCGGATGCTTGAATCTGCAGATGCAGAACACGTGGATATGGAGAGCCGACTATATTAAGAACCTTGTGCTAGAATAAAATGCTTAGAGTTGTCAGTGATAACATTCAGTTACAAAAACTCATGAGCCTCAGCACCAGCTTACAACCCCATCTAGTGAGGGCAGAATGTTTTCCTTTAATGATACAATTATGTTTGCCCTATTACATAATGTCCTAATTCACCTACAGCTCTCTAAGCCCTTGAAGCCCCATGATTTATATATTCTAAGAAGCATTACATTTGCTGCTGAAGAGAAAGGAGGCAAAAAAGAATCAATAGCCACAGAAAATGAAGAACTGAGGGCATCTCAGGGACTCCCAGCCAAGTCAATGTCAACACGGGCTGAGGAGGCAAACCTGACTGAGCTTCCACAAAGCCTGAACAAATTATTTGTTTTAAGTTTAGACTTAAAAGGAGGCAATACTTAAGAGATCCCAGTTGTTCACAATAAAATTCCTCTTGAAAAAAATTCTGACCGTTTTTTCTTTAGTCATTGCCATTAACAGGATTAACACTTTTGTCATTTCTTCATCACTGCTAAAATTTTAGCTGTTTCTCGATTCTTTTCCCAAAATGTTTATTTGTGGGGCTTAGAAAAGGAATGAAAAGCTTCTTAAACTCCCATGTAAAGATGAACAGTTGCCATAAACTTTATTCAGAATTTCTGAAAAGTTAATATTTTCCTTAATGCTTCTAGACATGGGTTGATCACCCTGACAGAAGACTGCAAAAAGAACAACAAAGCATTCCTTTAAAATTCTAGATTGTCCTATAATAAATAAGAAATATCAGCTGTTGCATTCTGCTAAGTCGCAGACAACAAGAAAGGATAATGCCCTCCTTATCAAGGCATCGTTTTATGTCAGGAAACAAATGCACAACAGAAAAGTAGTCCTATCAGTACTATCCTTTGTCATAAATAGTAAAGAACATTGGTCTTAATCTTGTTGGAGTCACGGACTCCTGGGAAAAGTCGAAAAAAGCTTTGCTTTCCGTCACTGGAAAAATCCACAAGCACACATATGTACCACATTTTGCCTGCAACGTCGGGGGTTCAAAGACCCACTGAAATATGTACATGTACGAACTAAGAGGTTTACTAGTCCTAAAGGGTTGAGAAGTCTACAGGCTGTGAGGAGGGTCTTGTCAAAATCTTTATAGCTCCAAGCTGAAAGAGACCACTTAAAGCAATAGCTATGTCCCAATAAACCCACAGAAGAACTGTTAATACTCCTAGCTTGGTCTAAATGACCTGTTTTGCTGCTTGAGGTACAGTGGGATTAAGTAGAGAGCCAGTGGGTGTCTGTCTCAGGTGCCAAAACACAAGAGGCACAAAAACATTGCTAGAAATATAACAAAGGAGAAGGCTGAATTTAGAGAACTTGTCTCACAGAGAGTCCTGTGACTGCACCTAGCCAGAAAATAATACTTTGATAAACTCTTTGGAGTGGTGCTATGGACAGAACTGTGTCCCCCTAAAATTCACATCCTTAAGCCCTAACCCCCAGTATGACTATTTGGAGACAGGGCCTTTAGGGAGGTAGTTAAGGTGAAATGAGGCCCTAAGGGTGGGGCCCTAATCTGATAGGACTGGTGTCCTTAGAGGAAGGGGCACCAGACTCCAGAGCTCTCTTTTCCCACACAGAGAGGAAAGGCCATGCAAGGACACAGAGAGAAGGTAGTCATCTACAAGCCAAGAAAAGAGTCCTCACCAGAAACCAACCCTCTCAGCATCTTGATCTTGGACTTCCAGCCTCCAGAACAATGACAAAACAAATTCCTGTTGCTTAAGTTACTTATCTTGTTACAGCAGCCCAAGGCTATCTAATGTAGGTAGTTAAAGGCTCACCCCTCATCCTCCCCTCCCCATCCCGACTCACACTGCCCCCTTAAGGAGAAGGTTCTAGTTACAACAGTCACTTGGCTACTATTTAAGAAGGGAGACTTTTGCCTGCTGCAGGATTTATGTTTTGCTGAGTTACCTGAGGCAGCTTGGCGGAGGGGAATAGGGGCAGGAGTAGATATAACCACTACTTATAGTATATATCTTCTCTGTCCGCGTTCTGCACTCCCAGGATCTCCTCCATAAAAAGACCAAAGGGATATTTGCATTACATTTTGCATTTCGAAGGGACTCCTAGTTAGCCCATGGGAGCGGTCAGCAGGTGGCAGGTTGGCTGTGTTGGATGGTTCGGCTCCAGGCTACCCCAGGAAGCTCTCCTTTCATGCGCAGGGGCTTTTTTGAGTAGGATATGAATTGGGGATGCTGCTGGCTGGGGAAATGCCTTCTCCCTGTACATCTGATAAAGGGCAGGCAATGAACTTCCTTGGCTCTCAGTTACCCTGGGCACGAGGGCTCTTGGTGGCTGCTTGGGGCAGGGTGAGGGTTTGGGGGAGACAGTAGAGCTTGCAATTCCCAAGGGCGTGTCTTGGTTACAAATAATTTCCTTCGTGTCTTCCAAAGGCTTCAGAGTTTCGTTGGTGTCTCTTCCAATGTTTAGGCCATCACTTTTGTCAAACATAATTTTATGCTTTAGAGATTATGAAAAATACGCATACACACAGAAGAAAATTCAAGTAACTCAAAGTGTTGTCCTTACTCGTCAATTCAAGCCCCATCTTCCTTGGTCAACAACCTTCTGGAAACACATAGGATTTCTTTTTCCCAACCTCCCTACCACTGAGTAAGTAGACATACACTTAGCATGTTTTCTTTGAAATAGACGGTAAAAGATATACCACCAGCCAGTTTCTCTCTTTTCACTAAGACCTTGCAGGGGCAGATGAAGGTAGTCTCCAGCTAGGCTTTTTCTGCTGCAGGTGTTGGAGTGGGTTCTGAAGCTAGCGACTTTGGGCCAAGAGAGAGTATTAGGTGGAGGTATTTGAGGAAAAGGAAAGAGAATGATTGTTCTAAGGAAGAACAGAGGAGCCAGATCTGTACAAGCACTGGAGCAAAGATAATCTTTTTTGTTGAAGATTCAACAGCCAGGAGAGGTTCTTTTGATCATTTGCAAGCGGCATACTGAAGTCAGAGGTATCAGAGTTAAGGACTGTTTTTTTTTTTTAATAAATTATTTTATTTATTTTTGGCTGCATTGGGTCTTTGTAGCTGCGTGGGCTTTCTCTGGCTGCAGTAAGCAGGGCCTACTCTTGGTTGCAGTGTGCAGTCTTCTCATTGCGGTGGCTTCTCTTGTTGCAGAGCTTGTGCTCTAGGCATGTGGGCTTCCGTAGTTGTGGCACACAGGCTCAGTAGTTGTGGCGCACGGGCTTAGTTGCTCCGTGCACGGCCTGTGGGATCTTCCTGGACCAGGGCTCAAACCCATGTCCCCTGCATTGGCAGGCGGATTCTTAACCACTGTGCCACCAGGGAAGCCCCAGGGACGTTTGCCTCTACAAAATGTGCATGTGTGTGTGTGTGTGTGTGTGTGTGTGTGTGTGTGTGTGTGTGATAGAGAGAAAGAGAGAGATACAGACAGAGAGAGACAGATACAGAGACAGATATAGAGAGACAGAGACAGAGCAGAGATCGGGGGGATGAGGAAAAGCAGGAGCTATTCCCCCTCCCAGGAATATAATGACCTGGCAATTACAATCCTGTGGTAGAAGAATCACAATGCAAATAAGAATACTTACAAAGTTTTGAGGCTTTCCAATCCCTTGAACATCTTATGCTGAACATTTTCCAAACGATTACTCGTGAGAAGTATTTCGTTTACACCAGTTGCGCCTTCAAATGCTCCCTCTTCAATGTCTGTGATCTTATTGTTGCTAAAATTTCTAAATAAAAATGGTTGAAACAAATATTTGAAACAAGTTCTTTCTAACAACGAGGGCACTGAGACAACATGTCTGATCATTTTCTTCTACTGAATGAAGTCTTCCACAAAAACTCTAAGCTCTTCACTGTCTGGCATTCCCAAGGCTCTGAAAAGTCACCACTTCCTGATTCCATCAAGCCAAAGTGATAATAATACAAAGGAGAAATATCTATGCTGAAAAGTACCAGCCTGATCAATGATCTGCCAGGGCCCCCAGGGATATAAAACTCTTGAGGTCAGGTACTGAGTTGCGTAAACTTTTATGTTTGCCACCACACTTACTAAGAAACTTTTCAAAGAAGTGCCCGATTAAAACTGTTGAATGAATTAATGACTCAAAGAAGACAACTGGATAGAGAAAAGAAGGAAAGACTATGTTTGCATTTAGATAGCATCAGAAATGTATCTGAATCTGAGATTGTTCCCAGTTAAACTTCTCATGTAATAATATGTCAAAACAACCAACTTAACTGCCAGTATTTTGCATCATACAAAATACTAAGGCTTGCCCAGAGGGCAAGAACATCCAGTTGAGGTAATATCTTCCTATAGGTTCTCTCTCTTTCTCAAGGCTCACTCCAAGACCAGGGATGCCCACAGAACAAGGATCATTTTTAGGTACCATTTTATTCCTTTCAGAACACTGCACATAGCAGCTGCTGAATAAATATGTATTGAATTGAAAAGCATCTTAGAGCTAAAAAGAAAAAGCAGTTAACGTCAGTGAAAAAGGAGGACAGTTAAGAACTTAGAAACTCTTTGGGAGGCAGTATAATATGTGGGTCAAGTGCACAGGAAATGCTTTCAGTCTGCTCTGCCACTTACAGCCTATGTGGCTGTGGACCAGTTACATATATGAAAGCACAGATATCACAGAACTATGCTTCTTTCCTTCTCCTGATGTTTCCTGTTATGTGGAGGGTGCTCCATGGACCCTCATTCTTGGCCTCTGTCCTGTCCCTCTTTCCATCCACCTTGGGTGGGGGAGGGTTACTCAAACTGCTGAGCTTATAAACTTATTTTAAAATATGAGTTGCGGACATGTAGTAACACAAATGAGCTATCAAGTCAGTTTACCAATCATTAATTTTGACTTTCTTCTAATGAAAGTTTAATGAAGCAAAAAGTCAAACAGTTGACATGAACGTGCTGAAAGAGAAATAACAGCACGGTTTGGGGAACAGTAAAGGAAGTTACGAAACATTACTGAACTCATCTCTAATTCACTTAGTTTGCTGGATTCCTGCTGTGGCCACATAACAAACTAGCTGTCTGAGTTAAGGTAAGATGCTAGGGTTCTGCTACAGAAAACATGGTTGCCATCACTGGAATACACAGGAAAGAGCCCATTACTTAGGTTCCTCTCAGAGTTTACCCTAAATTCATGTCACAGGTAGTCACTGTATAGACATGTCTCTGAATCTTTTGTATTTTCCAATTTCCTACGAAATCTAAATAAAACTGCAAAGGTATAAGAAACACAGCACTACAGATATTTAAACAGATGGTTAATATACGGCTTACATTTTACGTAATTGAGGAAGTTTCTTGAAGATGCCTGTAGCTTCCAACACTGTAAATTCATTATTATTGAGGCGTCTAGGGAAAACAGAAACAGAAAAGTTTCATTCCCAACAGTCAGGAAGAGATTAAATTTTATTTCTCGTACAGAATTATAACATTATTTAATGAATATCCTAAAGCAAAATATAGGACACATATCACAGAAAATTTGTGGGAAGTACAGATCTTTTCCAATTTATCCCATATTTTAATGACCAAAATAAAACATATTAAGAAGCACGTAGTGAAGAAAACCAATCATCGAAATTCAAAACCAACTCTCATTCAGTAATCTGTAGAACAAAGTTTCTCAGACTTTTTTTTCCACTATTACCCCTGCCTCCAAAAGCACTTTAGGATATTTTATTTCTAGTCACTTCTCCATAAATATGTGTCAACAGCCTTACTGATATACAGTTTACACACCACACAATGTACCCTTTTAAAGTGTACAATTCGGTGGTTTTTAAAATATTCACCAGCTTGTGCAACCGTCTTTGCTTCCTAATTCCAGAACATACTCATCATCCAAAAAAGAAACCCCATACCCATTAGCGGTCATTCTCAGTCTGCTGCCCCCCACTGCCTCAATCCCTGGCAACCACTAATTTACGTGCTGTCTCTGTGGATTTTCCTATTCTGAATATTTCTTATAAATGGGATCACACAAAATGTGGCCTTTTGTGTCTGTTTTTTTCACGAGGCATGATATTTACAAGGTTCTTCCATGTTTAGCATAGATTAGTACTTCATTCTGTTTTATGGCTAAATTACATTCCATTGTGTGGACATACCACATGTGTTTATCCATTCATCAGCTGATGGATATTTGAGTTGCTTTCACTTCTTAATCATTATAAATAATGCCGCTAGGACACCGGCATACAAGATTTTGTATGGCTGTGTGTTTTCAATTCTCTTGGTTATGTACATTGATGTGAAATTGCTGTCACGTGGTAAATCTACGTTTAACTCCTTATGAAAGAGCCCAACTCAAAAGTTTCTCAAAAGTGCTGCATCGTTTTACCTTCCCACCAGCAATGTATGAGGGGCCCAATTTCTCTCACCTGTTACTGTCTTTTTAAAAAGCCATTCCACTGGACGTGAAGTGCTTTCTTATCATGTTTTTTTGTTTTTCCTCATTACGGTTTTGATTTGCGCTTTCTTCATGCCTAATGATACTGAGTATTTTTTTTGTGTTTGTGTGGCACGCGGGCCTCTCACTGTTGTGGCCCCTCCCGCTGCGAAGCACAGGCTCTGGACGCACAGGCTCAGCGGCCATGGCTCATGGGCCCAGCCGCTCCGCGGCGCGGCATGTGGGATCTTCCTGGACCGGGGCACGAACCCACGTCCCCTGCATCGGCAGGCGGACTCTCAACCACTGCGCCACCAGGGGAACCCAATACTGGGTATTTTTTCATGTGCTTATTGCTCATTTGTATACCTCTTTGGAGAAATGTCCATACAAATAATTGGACCACTTTTTAACTGGGTAAGGTACATTTTAATTGTTGGGTTGTAAGAGCTCCTTATGTATTCTGGATATGAGTCCCTGAGCAGATATATATATATATATATATATATTTAGATATATGTTTTACAAATATTTTCTTCCCAGTACTGATTTTTAAAGGTATAATTTAAAAAAAATCTTAATTTCTTAAAACACACACAACTTTTGTTGAAAGATGAATTAGATATGAATTTCTAAATTCTTGAGTGACAAGTAAACTTATTTAAAGTGTTATCATGCTGGAAGATAAAATTTGAATTATTGTTTGTGGTATTACTGGAAATAAATGTAACTCCCTACATGATAGTAAATAGAGAGTTCATGGCTTTTACTGCATGGTCTCCATGCATTTCTAAAGTCCTGGACCTATGAAATAGCTTCATGAACTAACAGAAAATTTAAAAAGCATCATTATAACCACTAGGTAGTGAGTTTCTGCCATCTTTTTGAAAGCATTATATTATTTTTAATTATTCAAATTGCTTAAAATTCATTAAGTAACAGGCATGAGTATAGGCACTGTGGGAGATAAACTATAAAACACAATCTCTGTCATCAAGGGGCTATAATCTGGTTGAAGACAAGAGAATTATACATGCACAAAAAGACAACCAACTTTGCAAAGCAGTTAATGAAAAATACCAGATGGTGCTAGACATAAACATTACTAAGATGTTCTAAAAATGATGAGGTTTCACTAGGTTTTTCTTGGATTTTTAGAAACACTAACATTAAATGTCATACTTTTATAAATAAAGTCAGTGAAGGCCAACATACATGGGCACAGAATCTATAAATGATTCAAACATATTTTAGACCCTCGTATGTGTTAGGCCCTATGTTAGTGTTATAAATATAGATCTGATTACACTCTGTCTTTTTAGCTTTTCCTGCTATGATACCCATTGTTCAGAAAAAAACCACCCTTTGTGCTTCATACTCGGTAAACATTGAATCCTTCCACTTGTGAGTCAGTGAAGTAGCACAGCTGATAAAAAAATGACTCTGATTGAATTCATAATTAACACAGATTCAAAATGGTGACTCCAAACTATTTTATTTGGTTGCTGAAAAGACTACATTAAAAATCTATTAAGTGCTTAGAAATGGGTTTGGACATAAGTAATATCCAAGAAATAAATATCAAATGAATGTATTATTATTAGCACTACTAAGTGCTAACTGAATTTTTTGAGAGGTGAGTTAATTTCTGTAGTTGTATCTTGGGCCAGAAAGATGAAGTAAGAAAACCTCTAATACGTATACTTGTACAAAGAAGAGTTATGCCAACGTGTGTCAATTAAAATTAATGTAATTATTGAGAATGAAAGGGCAAGACAAAAATCCCAATGCTTTGATGCTTTCATTCCTTCCCTCCCAAATAGGATTTTGTTGGGAGATGAACTCACAGCTCTGCAGTGTACTGGGGAATGTGGTCCGGGATTTTGGTGAGTTTTTGATTGGAGCAGTCTACTGTGGTCCCTTCACAGCGGCACTTTTCAGGGCAAGCCAGATCGGCAAAGCAGTCCCCACTTAATTTTGATCGATAATCTTCTGTACCTATTGAGGATTCAAGCCAGAAAAGAAGATACTGAGTCTGAAGGTTAGAATATTTGTTTATTTGTAGGAAGAAAAAAGTAAGATAACTATAGATTATGCAGCAGGGAGACAACTTGGGGAATTTTGGTCAATGGATGTCAGGAGAGGGTTAAAACAAGGGCTTGGAATTTGCTGGAAAAAAGAGTAACCAGATTCACAGGACAGGAAAACATTAACAGAGTTGAGCTTTTCACAGCTGTACTTTCTGCTGATCCAGTTATGAGCCATTCTAGACTATTTGACAGCTAATCACACAATGGCTACTAGTCGTGAAAAAGTTTATTTTTTCTCTGAGTCAAGAATTTAAAATGTATCCAGTAATAAACATATGCCTAGATATCATTTTCAATCAGGGCTTTCAAGGCAAATAGATGGACTCAGGTTTTTAAATTTTCTATGGTCTTTTATTATTCTCTCCCTCTCACATAATCTTCAGAAATGCTTAAAAAGCCCTCTTTTGTTCATTTTGATTTTATAAAAAGAAACAAGTAAATCCTGATTTAAGCCTCAGCAGCTTGTCATGCTGTAGAAAGCTGCGTGACGTTCCATGGTGCTTGACGGAACCATGTTTTACTCATACCTGGCAACCACATGGTTAGATCAAGCACAACAGAAAATCTCGCTACATAACCACTACACCATCCACTAGGCCAAAGGTAAGACCAAGAGGAAAGATGAAGGGAAGCAGGAGAAAAGCTACAGACGTTCTGGAAACGTAATACTGTTTACATGACATGCATTCTCCCCGCAGAATGTTTATGACCATAGTAAGAGTATTACTACCGAAGATTCCCTGGAAACACAAAGAAGGGGCTATACTGAAAGGTGCCTCCAACGTTCCTCAGAACTGCAGAATGGAAACAACAGCTTTCGGGAAAAAACATCCAGGAAGAAGTTGAAGGTGCGCTACAAGGACAACAGAGAGGCTCAAAAGATCTGTGGTTTCTTCTTGGGAAAAAAAAAAAAAGGGTGCAAAAGAGTGAGACTAAAAGAAGATACATCAGGATTGAAAAGGGAGGATATCATGTTTCAGATCAGACACTTTTACTTACAGCCAAAATGGTGAATTCCTGCAAAAGTAAAGATCACCGAGAAGGAAAGAAAGACAGTAAACCCAGTTAAGATTCACATACACGTATAGAAAACTCACTCAGGTCTCTTCCTTCCTCCCTTACTGTGGCAATTATCGGGGAATGGCCTGGTGTGACAAGAATCGTCATGCTTTGTAAACTTTCATAATCATTTTTTGAAGCACAGAAGTACAGGAAAAGCAATGGCATACAAGATGCACAGCACAAATTAAGTTCTTATCAATTCCTCTAGAAAAATGAAGTCTCCACAAGATAAATTTTCTTTGAGTGCTCACTGTAATCTCTAGATGCTATCCAGAATGGTGGTAGGCAAGTAGACATGTAAAATGAAGTGAAAAACTAATCGTGAGATCTTCAAGGACTATCACCGGAACACTTGGATTAAACCTTAGGTTGTGGCTTACATGCTTCATAATGATCTTTCCAACTTATAAATAATGTCACTTAATTGAACTGGAATCAGGATCTCGGAAGAAGTTTGCAAAGCTGAATATAACAGTTTCATTACATTTGCCAATTAATGTTGTGGCATTTATTGAGGATCTGTTGTATTGTAGTTTAAGTTTTCATTTAAAAAGTGAAATAAGGAAATACAGGGAACAAAGTCTAAGTGACAGATACACGAGGTATTTTACATTGAAAATAATCTGCATTCAATGCAATGGCAATGTTTATTTTATGGTTGCTCTTTAGGTAAGCTCATATTTTAATTAAAATCTGGAAAAAAAAAGGGAGGAGAGGTCCAAAGAATTCTTCTGAGTCCTGACTTCTATAATTATTTGTTTAAATCATATAAATTGAATGACCAGAAATTGACAATTAAGCCATGATGTCTGATATAAAAGTTTTGGGTTTTTTTTTTTCCCCAAACCTATTTTGGCTGCTGTTAATAAGAGGACAAAACTGTATCAGAATTTATGAAAACAACCTGACTTTTGTTCCTTATTTGGTGAATTTGAAATATTAATTTCTAAATTATTGATAAAGCATATTTAAATGTGACAGATTGAATAATTTGATAATTATATTCACTTCTCTAATTTGGGGATTTAAGTAATATCGATGTTTTATCCTATAGGGGTTCTGTTTTTCAAAATGGCTTTTTCTGGGTAATAGCTATCAGATGACTTTCTACTTAATAATTGGGTAAAAACACTGAATTTCAAAGATTGCCAATGAAGGCCAATCAACTGTTCTTTTCAACATGTTACTTCTTATGCAGCCAGTGTAATATATATATTACTGATCATTCAAGTCAAAATGTGTAATGAAACAAAATCTGTTAAATGCAAACAATTATTCATATTATAATTCAACAATGGCAAGCAACGCATATCTCCTTAAAATAGAGACCAAATCCAGAGTTCTTCTTAAGAAAATAAGTATGTTTTTTCATACTAACACCTTATAAATATTTGTTAAATTTATAACTATTAAGATATATTATAGTCTAGAATATACCCAAGATATTGTAAATGTAGCCAATGAACCACTAACATGTATTTTTATATAATGGTTTAAAACGAACAAGTCAAGAGGCATTTTACACAATTGGCAGGCAAGGAAAAAATAAGTAAAGAAACATATTTCAAAGAGCTAGTTCTAGAATCATCAGCCTTGATAGTGTTAAGACTGCAGTGGTAAAACATTTCAATTATTTTTCTAAGAAACAGTCCATTCATCTGCCTAAGTTATCCAAGGCACTTGGTGCCCATGAACTTCTGATGCTTTCAGGATGGATGTCAATATTGTTTTCGTGGAGTTATTATACTGTGACTCCAGGGATGTAAGAATTTTAAATCACAAGCAAAGTCCAACTGCACATAAATCAGCAGGAAGTTACTGCTTTGGTATAAAAAGTGAAGCAACAGCAAGCAAAGTAAAGCAAAAAGTAAGGGATACTTTTTTAGTATAAAAAACCTCTATAAAAGAGTAAATCTCATGATGGAAAACACAGTTCTGTGTGTTTGAGACTGATTTCATGTAGAACTAGTTCTTTGACAACAGAAAGGTCTCTGTCTTTAAAACCAGCTTAAGATGCTATATTTTAAAAACAGGTTGAAAGGGCAGATATACAACATAAGGAGAGAAAATTATTTAAGTAGAAAGCCATAGATTGAAACATTTTAGCTACTGTGAGAAATTTCAGATAATGTGCCAAAGTGAGAGAGAGAGAAAAAGGTGGGAGTTTAATAGTAATATGTTTAACATCAGAAGCTGCATGCAAAGGTCAGGTTTTCAGGAAACAGCTACAAGTGATCTATGCAGAAGGAAATATAGCTACAGAGTACCCACTGGATTTTCCAAAGCATGCATATCAAAGTTTTAGCAGCTACATTTTATAAGGTGAGGAAAAGGTGTCTGCAGTTAGTCCTACTACCGAGCAAAACCTACCTGGAATGAAATACTGTTCTTTAGCTAAATAAAAAAAGAGAAAAAAAATAGAAGATGCACCTGAATGTCAGCAAGCAGAGATATGAGTTATATTAGATTAAGAATGGACTAAAGTTACTATAGATAATTAAGTGAAAATGTATATTCACAGCAGTGGCTGAAGTATAATCATGTACAGTGAGTAGGAAATGCATCTGGAACCATGGACAATAAAGGGCTTTGTTTTGATATTAGCTTCTTAGTATAAATTAACTGCCGAATGTGAAATAACTCCTGGAATAGTTAGGTAGCATACTACCCAAAACATATAGAACGCACTTTATTATGAGAAAATAGAAAAGATTATACCTAAGCAAACAGTAAAGTTCAACGAAGTTTTCTCTTTAATATTAATAAAATGCATCTATATTTCACTTTTTATAAGTAAATGTAATATTCCCAAAGTGTTAAAAGATGGCCTTTTGGAAAAAGAATGTACCCTCACAGTCCTATTCAAAATGTGAGAATGCAAAACAAGAAAACAGCATTCGGTGTGAGAAGCAAGGAATCCGGAGCTTTTTTTCCCCCTACTTCTGAGCCTGAGCAAATCAAGTAACCAAATCTCAGTTCACTTTCTTAAAGAAATGGAAACATGATTAATTACTTTACTGTTGCTCAGTGAAAAACAAGACAACAAACTTGAGACTTACAGCCTTTTAAAGGCACTGAGTTAGATAAAAGGCCCCTGTTAAATTCAAACCCTGGGATTATAGTATGAAGTATCCAGGCGTCTTTTTTTCTTTATTTCTTCTGCTGGATATTGTGTTAAAAAGGTTACATGTAGGAGTGCTACATGAATTGTGACTACAGTTCTTTTCCTTCATGGGCAGAAGAAAAAGAAATACGATTCTGCAATGTTTGGTAATTCAGCTCAAGGCCAGCTGTCTGTACATCTCACTACTGTTTTGGGTAACGCTGGGGAAATGTTACACAAAGTAAGAAATTACCTGAACAACGGAATTTCTTGCTTTTGATCTGTCCAATTCTTTTATTTGCCAGACGCCGGGGGCTGGTGCAGCGGGCACCACTGGTCTCGATTGGGTTGGTATGAAGATAATCCGCCAGCCACTTGAGATGGCAGTCACAAATAAAGGGGTTCTGGGCCAAATGCCTTTCAGAAACACATACAGAACACTTTTACACATGACTTGCAATGAATTCAACTCTCCAATTCAGAGTGAATACAATGGTCATCACGTTTGATCCAAATCCTATATACATACATGGTTTGAATGGCACGGAGAGGTGAAAAGGTCCCCTTGGCGATGGTCTGAAGCTTGTTGTCATATAAGGAGAGAAGGTTCAGGTTGTGCAGATCCTGAAAAGCATCTACCCGAAGGCAGTTTATCTTGTTGGCATTCAATAATCTGTTTGATTAAATAGTCGTAGAATTAAAGTGTAGTATCTCATTAACCCATCTTCAAGACTCTGTTGTTCTTGAAAAAACCCAATCAAGAAATCCATTTCTTTTACCCTTAACATTAAGTAATCATTGAGGTATCACAGGCTGAAGATTTGGGGTCATGGCAGATAAAGCATGGGTCATGTCTAATGATTGGATTGCCTAAATCTAGTGGTACTTATACATTTATTCAACAAAAATTATTAAATATATTCTCTGGAATGTGTAGAAGTACAGCAATAGAGGCCTTTTATAGAGGCCCTCATGTTTGCCCAAAGACAGTTTAGCCCTCCAGGGGCAGAGAATTTTCTTTGATACTTCTTTTTCTCTGTCACCATTCAGTTCAGAGCTTTGATACTTCGGACTTTAACAAATGTTTAGTAGCTCAAAAAATATGTGCTATGTGGTTTGGGTATGATGCTTTCTTATCTAACACACTGAAAACTGTTTTCCCATTTGCCCACCAGAATCTCTGTAATTCAGGGTATTCCAGTTTTACTTGCCTTTTTAAGACCTCAATTCCCTGCACATGCAAAGCCAGGACTTTCTAGTGGTGGTTCTCCCTGCTGTACTCTTTTTTTATCTTCCTTCAGAAACTGCAGTTTTGGCTTTCTCTGTGATCTATATAGTACTTTCTTAAGAGCTTAGAGGCGTGGTTTGAGGTGCGGACTGATTAATCCTATACCTCCCCACTTGGGGCCACAACACACGGCCCACTGGCCATGTTCCCTAACTAGTGAGCTAAGAAAGGAGCTGGAAAGCACAATGCTAAGGACAAGGAAAAGATGCGGAGCCTGGAAGACACAACTAACGAAAGTGCCGTTCTGAGCACTTTGTACTTAGTTTACATTCAGGTGGCCCAGAAATTAGGGGGAAAGTACTGAACACTACTTTCTTTTGTTCCTTCCATTTACCTACTTCTTCTCAATATCTCATCTGTTCAAGCAGATCTAAGATGTTTAACCTAACCAAATTCTCAACTAACCATAAAGAGTCAATTGTGCCACATTAGCTGTGGCAGGCTTAGTCTAGAGATACAACTTAAGGCAGAGGGAGAAAGCTGGCTTTTTTAGTAAGGTTTATCTACATACAGATTCCCAGTGTTTATCAACCCACTTGTTACAACAACTACTAATAAGTGTGTGTGGAAAGAAAAAGGTGCCATTTTTAGTGTTGGTACTAGGCAGGACAGTGGTAGCAAGAGAATGTAAGTGAATGGTGAGGAGAATAATGCTAAGAAGATGTGAAAGAATGACACAAAAGTAAATAACAAATAGGCAACACTTGGCTATAGTACCTAGCTATACCTATAATGTGTATAGAGTCATCCTATTCAAGATCAGAAACAATATTTGCTAACTCACTGCAAATGAAGGGTTAAAAAATAATTTGATGCCCAAATAAAGTCACTAGGTAACAAAGGTCAGTATTTATCATGACGGATTGGTCTGTTGTAAAATCAATTTATTGAGTTATGTAGCATTAAGAAGAGAGAGAGAATGGAACAGAATTGACAGTACTATACATAGTGAGGTTAAACAGTTTTGTTAATGATTTGCTTCATTTGTGTGTCTGTATGAACAGACACATATGTGTATATGTGTACATATGCATACACACATGTATATGTGTATATGTATGACACATATGTGTATATGTGTGAACTGTGTTGTGATATAAAATATGTTTCTGCATAATAATGAAAGGTTTAAAATGTGGATAATAGGATGTAATTATAAACATACATTTATCAAGTAAGGAAAAAAATCAACCTTTGGGCTGTTTGTGAGACCAGGAATAAATTTTTACCAAGTAAGTGGTTCAAACCCCAACTCCAACAAATACACACATCCAAAAGAGAAAATAGCATTCTAAACTTAAGAATTTTAAAGCAGACTGACTGTGGGCTAGTTGAGAGAAAAAATTATATCACACTCATCTTTCTATCCACAGTAGCTAGGTCAGTGTGTACCCCAAATGAGATACCCTATAAGTGTTTGGTGATTTGAATAGACTTTGATGGTCCAACACTAACAATCTTAGTATTATCATATTTTATCAATCTCATTTTCATATGAGCATTAATTAAGACATCTGGGGTCAAGTCTTATTCTTATAAATATGTATTATAAATACTTCTTCGAGACAAATAAGTTGTAGCTATTCTCTAAGCAGAGTGGTCTTTAAAGACAAAATCCAGGAAATTGACAGATAATTCTCTCACTAAAGATTAGTTTGAGTGTTACCACTCTGTCCTAGGCTACTAAACACCGTCTTTGTGTTGGGGGATGTTATTCTAGTATTGTCACTGTTGCAGATTCTTTGGACAAAGGTGGATAAACATATTACCAGGTCTTTCTCTTTTCCAATTATTGGTAAATCAAACCAGAGAAATTTCATAAAGGTCAAGGATTCCACAAACTATAAATGATAGAACAGCCAGGATGCCCACATTTATGACAATGTGGAAAGAAAGGTTTGGGAACAATTTCAAAGTGTTGTGTCTTCAAATAAATAACCATCATCAATGTTAGCTCCACTAGACTAATCTTTTCCATTTCATTAAGCTATGTCATTTTGGGTCAAATTTTTCTGAAGCCTCCATGAAAATATGAGATGGTACACTGGCTAAAATATATATTTGGGTTCAACAGATCAGAAACAATCAAATACTTACAGTAGCTGTAAGGAAAACAGTCCTTCAAATAAACTTTTTGGGAGTTCTGTGATTTTATTTCCATAGAGGACACTGGAAAAACATGATTTGAACAAACAAAAAAATTAGACATCAACCAGCAAAACAAATTCAGCCAAACATATGTATTCAGGCATATAGGAGGTCAGTAAGCTCCATACGTCATAAAAGCCATAGTTGAGTAAACAAACTTCAATTTGCAAATGTTTTTTCCCTGATTATAGATTAGACGTAGCTTATGGTAGAAAGTTTGGAAAACATAGAAAAACAAAAAAATTAACATAATTTATTTCCCTTTCATAGAAATGTCCACTGTTAAATTGTCATGTGTTTCTACACACACACACACACACACACACACACACACGCACACACACGCACACACAGTTCATATGTAATGAGAGCACACAGTACATAACAAAGGAGAACAGCAAATGCGGAACCTACTGTTCTTTAAAGGGATGAGGTTTAGGATTATCATAATGGAAAACAGTGAAAGGAATCCACATAAGTGTAAAATTTTCGTTTTAAACATATAATGTATATGCATAAGAAATGTAAGATTTGTGAAGACAGTGATCATTAATATTGATACAGGAGAATTTTTAAAATGTATGTTCCCCAAAGAAATATGAATAGGAATGTATTGTCATGTCCCTACCTCTGATTAGCCACTAAGTGTAGCCACAAAGTGCAGGGACCATGACTTAATTACTTCAGCATACTTGGTGCCTAGGTTTTGACACACAGTGATGTTCTAACATTGGATTGATGAGTGAATATTGTTTGAAGAGTAAAATGAGTAATAAATTAGCACAGGAACAAATTAAGGAATAAATTAATGTATTCACAGAAAGGGTGAAATGAGGGGATTTCAACAGCAAATAAATGAAAATAATTGACTCATCATGTTGGCTATTGACCACAGATCTGCAATGATGCCCCTCTATTCTCAGGCCTCAAAAGCAGAGGACCACAATTATGTGTAGGAAAAGACAGAAATTATATTTTTAGAGGAACAATTTGACAACATGTATCAAGAGTCATAAAGATGTTTATATAAATTTTAACTTAGTAGTTTCTCTCAAGAGTTTAAGAAAAAAATCGGAGACAAACACAATATTTTATCTGTCAAATGTTGTTCATGGAATAATTTATAACAGTGAAAAATTAAATACAAATAAAGTGTATCCAAGTTCCAAAGAAGGGGATTGGCTAAATATATATTTCACATTGATAAAAATCATGTTCTGAAGAATATTTAGTGAAATGAAAGTATTCATGATACAACACTAAGTTTAAAAGAGCATAATGCAAAAGAATATATTATAGTATAATTTTAACTTTGTTTAGAAGAATATATACATATATACATAAAAAAAAAGTGGAAAATCTCTAGATGGTAAGTGACTTACTGTCCAGAGGTCATTTGAATTTGAATCTATATATACTATCTTTATTTTTAAAATATTCTCTAGGATGGGCATAAATTACTTTAAAAAGTCAGAAGTATTCTTTTGGAAGAGAAATAAATGATGTCATAAAATGTGGAGGAGGGTGGGAGGGAGGGAGATGCAAGAGGGAAGAGATATGGGAACATATGTATATGTATAACTGATTCACTTTGTTATAAAGCAGAAACTAACACAACATTGTAAAGCAATTATACTCCAATAAAGATGTAAAAAAAAATGTGGAGGAAAAAGCCAAAATGAGAATCAAAATAATTAATATGTTTGGCAGCTGTACATGATTTCTGTTTGGAAAGGAGGAAAATAATGCAAGAGAGATGAATCAGAGTGAGGAAAAAGCTGTTCCCTTTTAAGATGTCAGTGAGAGGTGGGATATATTACAAAATATGAAGAAAATTCTTAAGGGAACAAATAAAGCTGGGTGCTATACTGTACAATGTGACATTTCATTTGTATAGATTCCAGTGGTATAGTTATACAGTATAACATAAAAATTCATTTGTGTAGAATATAGATTTTTTTAAAAAAACTTAACACAATTAGAGAAGAAACAATTTTAAAAATACAAGAACAAAAGAGAGAATTCTACATTGTCAGGCTCAAGGAGGTAAGGGCGTTAAGAAAGGGTAGAGCAATAATAATATATATCTTAAGGTCAAGAATAAGAGAACAGAGGGCTTTAGGGAACAAATGATCAGATCAAGGTGGCACCAATTCGGGATATTCAACTGAATATCATTCAAGTAATGCACTCAGCAATAGGTATCGTACACTCATTATGTGCCAGGAACTTTGCCAGGTTCTAGGCTTCGTGCCCAATTAAACTGAATCCAGCTGTTACTTGTTCAATGTTCACCATTGGCCCGTGTGCCAGCCGCTGATACAACTGAGATGAATAAAAGGTATGGCTTCGAAGAGACACCCAAAAGGGCTATTTTGAATATTGAAGGAGTTTCACATTTTGAACCCATCGAGATCTAAAAAGGAAACAGGATGTGTAAGAACTGTGGGGAACCCACATTAGAATCAAAGGGTGAGTAATTTAGTAGGTTGTTCACTTGGGTCTTTTGTTTCAAAGGTTTGTTCAAATAGCACAAAAGGAGGACTAGCTAGACAGTGTGCCATACTTACACTGTGAACATTTTCTTTTCCAACAAATCATTCTGTTTCCTTTAAGATCATGATAAGAAAATAGATGTTTACTATTAATGAGACAATTTGGGTACAGGGGAGAAAAAGACGAAAATCACAAAAGGACGTAGGAAATCTGTAAGTGTAGGTATAATTGGGTATATGGACTATCATAAAAATATTATAATAAATACTTGATATGATGGGGATGAGATTTCTCTACAAAACGGTATAGCAATACTAGGGCTGAATAGTTTTTTTACACACAATGAGATCGAAATGGTAGGAAGGAAAAAGGGATTTAAAAATATCAAAAGTCCAAAGACCAGGACAGAACAATTGGATGGCAGCCAAGAAAATAGGGCCAAAGTCTATAAAAATGAGGGAAAGGAGTATCATCACATAAAGATACAAACTGCAAGAGGGCCAATGAGAATCTTGCTATACTCATAAGAGGGAATGAAAAATTTTAAAAATCAAGATAAAAATAATTCAGGTGAAAAGAAAATAAATACATGAGTAATATGCACAATTTCCAAATACCAAGAATGACAAATTGGGTAGCTTTTCTACAGTTTTCTTATACATGGCTTATATTTGCCATTCTATATACAGTACAATTATGCTGATAGAGAATTTTTTATAGTCGTTTGAAACAACAGGGAAATCTTATGGCAGCTTTTTTACCTGCTACAAGAAGGAAGGCTAAGAATACTAAACCCAGTTTCACTCTGGTGTTTCAATACTGGGACAGTAAGATACAGCAACCACTGCTGGCCAGTCTTTGACTTCTCCTGCCCTTGCTGAAAGCAGAAGACAGAACTCCTACTAAAGAGAAAAAATGTCCAAATTGGAAATCTACATGATGGCTATCATGAAAAAGGTGCAATGGGCAGACTTACTATCCAAATAAATGTTAAAGAGCTATACTTACTTATAAATGAAAAACCACGTGTACTTGAGAATTAAAACACTAAGCAAATTTAAAGAGAGTACAGTAAAGAGAAAGCAGAGGTCGCTACATTTTCACTGAAAACCAGTGGTAAATGCAAGGTACTGTGCTGGACAGTTAATATCAGTCCAAGAAAAGCCTGTAGGAAATGCAAATACAGCAAACAAGCCTAACACTATAGACCCCTGTGGAATTTGTGAGCTGGTTAGTGAAGAGAGGAAATAAGAATTAGTGAACTACAATAGTTTGTAAAAGGTTAATGAAAAAGTAAGAAGAGGGGAAAATCATATTCTGAGGATCTTGGGCATAAAAATTCCCTGGGATAATTAAAATCCAAAATCATACACATTGATAAGTATCAGGAGAAGAATTTGCCATGGTCTTATTGTAATATCTCTTGAAAGTTTACTCTGTGTTTTTAACAAAGCCAGGAGAGGAATAATCTCATCCCCATCTTAGAGATGAGATAACTGAAGAACAGCGAAATTAGTAACTAGCTCTGTGTACCAGTGAGTTAGAGCCAGTATTCGAATACAAGCCATCCAGCATTCTAAAGGAGATATGCTTAGCCACTATGCTGCACTGCTATAACACTTAATATAAAGTTATTTTGTTAATACAAATATATATAATTATAATATAATATAAATCCAACCAGTAAATGAAAAATAAAAAATGTTTAGAGGCAATGCTAAATGTACTTGTACGCCAAGTTCTTAAGAAATGATTATTAAATATTATAGAAATTTTGTTGATGTCACAGTGAAAGTAATAAAAAGCCCTGAGGATAAAATGATTTCATAGATGCATGTATTTTGAATGATATTTTGTTAATAATAGGTAATACATTGTTATATAATAAAATATGTTAATATATAATAGTGGTATATAATATATATAATAGTGATATATAATAATACGTAACAAAATAAATGTTAATAAAAATAAATAAATGTTAATGAATTTAATAGGAGGGACCTTAAAAAACACTCAACAGATGAAATCCAGTTTTCTCTAAGATATACTATTTTGGTAATTGAATAAGAAATCAATTTATTAAATAAAATGCATTGGAGGTATTTGGCAACATACCACCTTTAAATATTTCGCTTCTTTAGCAAATGTAGTGATTAAATTAAGCTGGCTATATAATTGAGTACAGCTGCAGTAAGACATATAAAAGCAACTTGTACAAGTAAACACTTCATTTAAAGGAAGAAATGTGGCCTATTTGCATCCCTCTTGCAGTTAATCTACATACACCTAAGTCACTTCACCCCTTTCTGGAAGACTTAAACTCCTGGCTCACTATTTCAGTCTCCAACATGATTCTTTTCCAGCAACCTTTCACCATATTTATCCCTCTACCCTCGTGGCTGTACCCGAGACCTTGCCATTACCAACAACTGCAACCTTTTCATTATTTTAATTTCAAGCATCTGCTCCCCTCAAGTCATACTGACTTTTGCTTGCTCTGTCTTGAAACACTCTGCACACTCCTACCTCAGAGCCTCAGTATTTAGCTGTTCCCTCTGTTTTTTTAATACTTTTATTTTATTTATTTATTTATTTTTGGCTGCGTTGGGTCTTTGTTGCTGCATGTGGGGCTTTCTCTAGCTGAGGCGAGCGGGGGCTACTCTTCGTCGCGGTCCACGGGCTTCTCATTGCAGTGGCTTCTCTTGTTGCAGAGCACAGGCTCTAGGCGCACGGGCTTCAGTAGTTGTGGCATGTGGACTCAGCAGTTGTGGGTCACGGGCTCTAGAGCGCAGGCGCAGCAGTTGTGGTGCACAGGCTTAGTTGCTCCACGGCATGTGGGATCTTACCGTACCAGGGCTCGAACCCGGGTCCCCTGCATTGGCAGGCGGATTCTCAACCACTGCACCACCAGGGAAGCCCTGTTCCCTCTGTCTTGAATGCTCTTTCTCCATATCTCTGCAGAGCTCACTCCTACAATCCCAATCTTCAGATCTTTGCCCAATATCACCTTCCTGGGGGGCCTTTGTTAATTGTTCTTTTTAAAATTTCAGCTCTCCCCTCCTCTAGCATTCCTTATCCCCTTTCCTTTCTTAGTTTTCCTTCATAGCACCTGTATCATCAGATATACTATATTTCTGTCCATAGTTTACTTTATCATTGGTCACCTCCACAAGGGAGGGATTTTGGTGTTTCGTTCACTCACGTGGGGACTAGTACACAAGAGGGGCCCAAATACATTTCTATTGAATTTATGATTGTGTTTAAATGAAGAAAAGGGTGATTGCAAATCCGGGTAGTTATATATTTTATGGAAGGGGTAAATAATTTAATCTTCGGAAGGCCAATTCAGAACATGAACACAAAGAGGAAAATGATATTAGTTATAATATATGGACTTTCTCTGTGATATCATAGCTATTTGATTTTCTCCTAGCTTTTCTGTTTTATAATGTTATAAGGCATTCCAGAAGTGGGTATTCCACTTCTGGAAAAAGGTTCCTACTTTTCCATGTACTGCTATGATTTGAACTAGAAATTCCTCAGTGACTTAGCGTCCTGACTGAAATGCAGTTCTACAAGGAAAGATAATGCTTTTCTATAGCTTTCCAAAAGAGCTATGTACATGAGAGCTATGATCTTGAAGACTAAGATCCCAATTCAGCAAGCAAGTTCTTTTACATGTGTTGTCATTTCTTTTCCAATTTGCCATTAGTTTATTATATATGTAGATTAGTACATACGTTATAATCATTAATTATAATAAATATATATTTAATAAATATAATGTAATTTACTGTGATGAATGATTAACAAAATTAAAATGATTACTCTTTTATTTATCTTATTATTTCTTTTTACCATTTAATTCTCACAACCACAAGTGTCAACATCATTAAGGCAGTAGAACTTAACAGTAAACTCTGCAAGCAAGCAGATATAAATCAGAATTCTCCATCCATTTCTCTCTTTTTTTGACATTTAATGGTTATCTTTGAGGCACAGATACTTGAAGGACCAAGACTTTGTACACTGACTTGACTTTTGTTCTGTCCTTTTGTATGGCTGGGAGGTTGTCTATCCTTACTTTGGATAGTATTACTGTCCAGGATGGTATGTACTTTCCGGACAATTTGGGTGATTTAATAGAGTTTTGCACTGCGCTTTGCAATTTTAGAATCTGACAGCCCACCCTGAGAACAGTGCATGACTGTACTTTACACTTTCTGCCAATAGCTGTTTCCCTGGTCTTGGACTTCATCTATTAAAATAAAAATCCGAAACAAAAACCAAACAGAAATGAACCTAGGCAGACACTGCAGGTGAAGTGATAGTTTTCCATTTTTTTCTTCAAAGAAAACTGCAGTTTTCTGAGCAGACCAGCATAGCAACTTGAACATCCATGTGCCCAGAAGAGCTGGTTCATCTCCTCCCCTTGGTATGAGTGTAAACTGTTATATAAACCAAAGGTGTTTATCTGAGTATCACACATGTGTATCCTGAAATTCTCACTGGCTACCATTGACTTCTGAAGTTTCTAAGTGCCCTGCAGTAATTTACAACAATAAGAACCCTTCTCTAAGCATCATCTCTTAAAAAAATACCAGATTTCATTTCCAAACTTTAAAATTAAAATTTGAAATAAAAGCTAACTCTACTCGGTGGACTTCTGAAGATTTTGTACAAGTTTGAAGGAATAATGGCCTTTATAAATTCACTTCAGGACCACTTTAATTTACATAGCTATCTCCCTGGAAGTCCTTTTGACATTAAAAAGCTGTCATACTTTCTTATCTTTGTTCTTTGAGAGATTAAAGCTGGTCTGTCAGGGAAGTCCTTAGGTGATGAAGCAGGGGTTGGGGGGCCCTCTCAGTGGTCGTCTTCCACTGTTCTCTGCAAGACTTCGCCCAACATCATTCTAAAGGGGACTGTAATTGTCCCCAGTGACAGCAGCTATGGGCTTAAGGATTATCAACACAACACTGACCAGAGCACTCCAAAATAAACATTTTCCCTTTACTTCAGAAAGAAAACATTGTCCAAAAAGGGGCTCATACTCTTGCTCTCTAAACAGCAGAACTGTCAAACCTTAAAATATATACCCCTAAAAATTGGCTAATTTTAGTGGCAGGTAGCAGTTCTCCATAAAAATGATGAAATTCACT
The DNA here is from genome assembly GCF_008692025.1 of Phocoena sinus. Lineage (NCBI taxonomy): Eukaryota > Metazoa > Chordata > Mammalia > Artiodactyla > Phocoenidae > Phocoena > Phocoena sinus. The sequence continues at coordinate 48,222,974 of NC_045767.1, read as the reverse complement.
AAAGATTCATACTAATTATTATTAATAATTCATAATAAAAACCTGAAAGAGTATATCCCTTAATTCCAAATTTAAAACTAGTGCCACTATTCCTTGTGCATGCTGCTTCCTTCAGTGATGTGGTCAATACTTACAGTGAATTCAGAGAGCGTAGTCCTTGGAAAGCATCTGGTGCTAGCTCAGAGATCTGATTATTGCTCAGGTCGCTAAGATTAAAAATAGGTTAGGTTAAACTAAATAGAATATCAGTGAGATTTCCTGAAGGAGAAAGCTATTTATTGCCTTTGCATGTCAGTTTTGCACCTATCAATACATATATAAAATTTGCAACATGAAACATCTGAAGCATCCTAAATTAAAAAAAAACACACTTTTAAATCAATTATTGGCTATTTTCCTAAATTATTATTAAAGATGGCATGTGTTATTTTTGAAAATAGAATATTTAAGAATTTGATTGCATAATGACCACGTACATTCACACTAGTGTGAATTAATATGCTAAATTACAGAGAACTTAAAAAATTAAGAGTTTAGCTTTTAACATTACAATATTATAGAACTAGCAACAGATAGTCACATCATTTAATATTTAATCTGTCGAGTACTTATTCATACTTAAATGGATGTCTTCGCATGGTCATGACTTGTATAATTTTTAAAAATTACACTGATTTCAGAATATTATTCACTCACATTCTTCTAAGCTTTTTATATGGTGAGAAAGCTCCAGGAGGAATGACCTTGATTGAGTTCTGTTCCAAACGTCTGCAATGAAAAAAAAATTAAGTTTTAAATAGAAATGTGAGCTCCCAGATATGTTTAATTCAAGCCATGTCAAGAGCAAAGGTGATATGCTTTATAAGTGATTTTCTTTTTTTTCTCAAAAAAGGCTACTAAAATTAATTGTGCTCTGCCCTAAATGTGGTACAAGATTGGGAATAAAAACAAAGCAACTCTAAAAACAATAAAAATATTCTGATTTTTTAGGCATTACAAGTTCATTAATATTTAAGTCTGGAGTTTGTATAAAAGAAAGAACACCTGTAAGAAGCTAAGTTGGGAATACGTTTTGCTAACTTCAATATCAGGAAGAAATACGTTGTAACACTGAAAAGATGTAGAACATGTTTTAGAGATAACCATAACTCTTCCACAAAAGACATTATGGTTGAATACTAAATTTTACAAACCATTTCCTCTACAGAAAGCATATTATAGCTTGAAAGAATTGTTATATGCAGAAAATTAATTTTGAAGCTTCTTCTGAGGCAAAAATCCTATATTCTAAATTTATAAGTGCTACAGATATTTTCAGTAAAACTGTCTGGACTCTGTCAATCCATTATGTGAATATTTCATGTGAAAACCACTGCAGCAAAGTGCATTTAAACACAACTGCCATGTTTTTATGATGCACTAAAATCTGAGAGGTGAAAATAACCCTCTAACATTAACTATTCCATGGTTCTGCTATCAAAGAAAGACAAGACTTTACCCATCTAGTTATGAAAGACACAAGACAGCATATTTCACAGGGTATTTTGGTAAATATTTTAGTCCTTCAAAAAATGCTGTCTCTCAGCCTCATTTCTACCCATGTAAATATGCTAATACACATTTCCCATCCCTTCTCCTCGCTTCTGCTCTGTATCCCAGAGAGCTGACTCCTGTGAACCATTTAGTCCAGGCTCAGTTGCTAACTGGCTTTTGTGAGACTTCATCAGTGAGAGGAACTGGTGGGAGACCCAAGGTGGGACGAAGGGAGAAGCCAGGGTATTCTCCCCTTTTCTGCCTCAGGATATGTCCTCAGCAGTGGTCTCATCTCCTCCTTAATTTTAGCTCCTGCTAAGGGCCAGCTCCTAACTTTGTATATCATCAACTTCTTAGTTCTTTGTAGCCCTGGGGGTGGAAGCAGCTTTCTAATCTGTGTCACTTTCTAGAGCTGTTTAACTCATTTGTCATATTAAATCCCTCTGTTGAAATACCTGGCATGAGCTCCATTTTCTTGCCCAAATTAAAAAATATATATATATAAAATACACATATATGTATATACATTTATATTGGTATATTTATGTATAAATATTATATATAGAGAGAGGCCATATATAGGCTATATATGTGTCATATACAGTGATTCATTTTTATTGAATGTTGGTAATACTTTGACATTATATGTATTACAAGCATTTAATGGACATCAGATCAACATAAATAAAATATCACTAGGCGGTTAAGTCAAATTGCTTAAATTACGGTCTTTTCTGATTCAAAGGCCTTATATTACAATATAATGTTTTCTTCAACAGTCTCAGTGTTCACCCTCTGACCTCCTTGTCTCTAAAGGCAATGGGTTTCCCCAGTCTTCGCCGCTCTTGAACTCACTGTAGCATATGATATTGTGAACAATCCTTCCTCCCTTGGATGTGACACTATATGTTCCTGATTCTCGCTCTGCTTTTCTCTTTCTATTTATGGCTTCATTTTCTAGTCCTCCAAATTGAGTTATTCCCCAAGTTTCTGTACCTTGCTTTCTCACAAAAAGTTAAATCTTTTCTGTAACTTGCAATATTAGTCCAGAAAGCAGAAGTTATTTTGTTCACATTAAAGAAAAACTTAAACTTAAGCTATTTACGAAATATGTTAAGGAAGCAAATTAAAATCACTCATATTACAGTACTCAGATCTGTGAATCTTACTTTAGCTTTTCTGCACGCATATTTATTATATATAATTAAAATCTTACTGTACAGAGAATTTTGAGTTGACTCCTTTACACTAAACATCATATCATCCATGTTTTCCTATATCATTAAAATTTTCGGAAGACATTATTTTTAATGTTTTCATGACAATTCAATTGTGAAAATGTGCCATATTTCCTTAATCATTCCTTATTGTTAGCCGTTGAAGTTAATAATAATTTCACATCAATATTAATAATATTGTTTAGTTATTTTAAGATGACTAGAGCACAGCCTCCTTTTGAAGCTTTCCTTTACTTTCTTAGGTATAGTTAACTGTATCTTTCTCTCTGCTCAAGGGCATTTTCTTCTAAACTCCTCTGCTCTTATCTGACTGCATTCTATTTATTTTTCACATATCCCTCCTCCACCAAGTTGTTGGCCCCTAAGGGGTAGATTTACCCTAGAAGACAAGAAATAAACTCATGAAGCAAATATGTATTTCCTTCATATGGATTATTTATCTAGGTCTTAAAAAAGGGTTACTTTTTTCAAAAGCTCTAAGTATAGCAAAGGATATTTTAATCATTTCACTATTACATTATTGATTAGAACATTATGAATTGACGGTTTAGAGACACATATTTTTTTGCTGTGATCCATTCCTGTAGTTGGATTTTAAGAAGTTTAAAATGTAATCGACAAAAATATAGTAAAAACAAGCTATAGATGGAATACTCTTGATTAAAGGACTTTCTTCAAATCCAGGCCAATGAAACATCATTTCATTTTGTTAAAGATTTTCTCAAAATAATATAATGCGATATAAGAAAAAATAAAAATTCTTAGTGTCTAGCAGGTTTCTTTCAACAGTCATGCAAAACTAGATCATACAATTACTTTTCGTAAATATAATTTCAGTTTCTTGAAAATAAGGAATCAGCAATTATTCATTCATTCATTCAATCTGCAAATATTTAATGACGGTCCTGTGCAACATATTGTATTACATAATTGGAATTCAATGGTGATCAAAAGCAGATATGTTTATACCCTCATGGACGTTTTATTGATAAAGTGCCCAGTTTTACAGTTACATTTCCAACTAATTTGTTCAATATAAGTTTTTTTAAAAATGAGATATTTAGTACTGAGACTTCTGAAATGTCAATAACATTAACTTACAAATGTGGTCAAACTAATTCTATCGCTTAATATAATTAAAAAGCTTCTTTAGAAATTTTAAAATTCATTTATTATTTTAAAGTCTCAGAACCTAGAATACTTATAATGATCACTAATTGTTCTAATGGCTTTTAAATATATATATATATATATATATATATATATATTTATTATTTTTTTTTGCGGTACACAGGCCTCTCACTGTTGTGGCCTCTCCCGTTGCGGAGCACAGGCTCCGGACGCGCAGGCTCAGCGGCCATGGCTCACGGGTCTAGCCACTCCGCGGCATGTGGGATCTTCCCGGACCGGGGCACGAACCCGTGTCCCCTGCATCGAAAGGCAGACTCTCAACCACTGTGCCACCAGGGAAGCCCTTAAATATATTTTATTGTAACTTAGTTTGTGTTGAATCTGCAGTTAATTTCATTGATAACTATTCCTGCTAAAGCAAACAAAACAAAAAGATATAAGTGGGCCATCTATTTTTTTAGGAAATGCATGCTCAAAAAGTTACAAAACAAAGAGAATTCGTGATGAAAACATATTTAATATTATATGCAAAAGTAACTCAAACATAATATAGCAATACTGCAGGTATTATTCCTTATTGCAATGTCCCATGACTTAATCTACATATGGCAAACCATATCATTTACAACATATGCAACAGAAAGCTGAACAATGACATGTACAATGGATTTGCTTGCTTTTCTTTATTTATCTATTTACTTCCAACCTTGTTCCAAAAAAAGAGTATTTGAAAAGAAGCTTAAATGGTTATTTACATTGACTTAGCAGCTAATTGGTTTTTATGGCACGGTCTAGCAGTCCATTAAGGCACAACATAATTGCCTCCTTCATTCAAAGAGACAGATTCTCACGCAGGGAAATATTCTACCACTGACAGATGTCAAACCATAAGTTTTAAAACGTTTAAAATTGGCCATTTTCTTGTTTTCAGTGGACAAACAATAAACTAATGTGTACTTCCTGTAAACTTCTAGGTCTCTAGGATAAATAATTTCTGTGTTTCATTACAAGAACCTCATAATATATTTGACAAACTACAAACAACACACATCTCAAATGTTGCCCTTCCTCCTAAAACAAGAGGGGGGACTATTAAAACCAGATTATAAAAAGTAAGGAGGAAAAATATTAGAGTTTTCAGGTGAAGGTTAAAAAAAAAAGGAAGGGTAAGCTGGGACAAAGTGAGAGAGTAGCATTGACATATATATATACACTACCAAATGTAAAATAGATAGCAAATGAGAAGCAGCCCCATAGCACAGGGAGATCAGCTCGGTGCTTTGTGACCACCTAGAGGGGTGGGATAGGGAGGGTGGGAGGGAGATGCAAGAGGGAGGGGATATGGGGATATATGTATACGTATATCTGATTCACTTTGTTATACAGCAGAAACTAACACACCATTGTAAAGCAATTATACTCCAATAAAGATGTTAAAAAAAATTATATACCTAATAACACAGCTTCAAAATATAAGAAGCAAACATTGGAAAAAAGTATAAGAGACATCCACAATCATAAAAACAAACAAACAAACAAACAAACAAACAAAAAATTCCAGGGTTAGAAAAAGAGATAGTGTAATGGCTGAGATATATTTGTTTGCTGTAGATAAAATCCACCATAATTAAGAGCCTTCCAAATGCTAGCCCTTCATAAAAAAAAAAATTAATATTTTAAATTTCAAAGTAAAAATAGATTTAGAAAACTGAGTAAGAGAGGGAGAAAATTTTATAAACCCCATATGATAAAGGAAGACTTTTTCATATAAAAGGAGTCAGAACCTTTTTCTCCACGGAATGTATACGAACAATTCCAAAACATTTCATCGCTGTGTGTACGTATATCTCAAAGCAATCTGCTGCTACACGTCATCAAAACAAGAAGGAAATTTTAGTTTGAAGTTCAATTTTAGTTAGAAGACAGTTTTCTAACTGTTCCAATCAAAAAATTCACAAGTATGTTTAACCAATAAAAAGAACTTTTTCCTCCCACTCCCATATATCTTTTTCTCTTGTTCTCTACTGCTTTTTTTTTTTAAAAGAAATATATGTCTTCACACTTTTAGAGTTCCTAAAGAATGAACAGCTACCAATATACGTCACTTTTCTGGTGCCTATTTCAAAGATGGTAGAAAACGGGAAATTATCAGTAAATCTCTCTGCTGTAATACTGTGGACACTTAAAACCTGGAAATTATGTGCAGGTATAGCTGGGCTCTGTGGCATATAAATACTTTACCATGGTTATCAATTAGCAGATCTTACATCAGGAAAGTATACAACATACAGTGTAATTGGGTAGTTAAATATTCCAACTAGTTCTGAAGATATTTACACTATATTAAACAACATTAGTTTATTTTAAATGACACTTTCGACTCACTAGCTTTCAATACTCAGGCATTCGTTTCAATATTTTTCAAATTAAATTATCTTGATAAACTATAAAAAATAACATCCACATGCCAAAGCTGAAATAGCTCTCCCAAGAGGTATTTATGTTTTGTATATGTATCGACATAAAGATAAAAAGTGGAGTTTAGTGATTAAAAGTATGAGCTTTATACAGACTTGGATTAAATTCAGAATCTGCCACTGATTAGCTCTGCGGACCTTGCAAAAGTTACTGTTTGTTTCTCTGTGTCTCAGTTTCTCTTTCTGAAAAATGAGAAAATAAAACCTACTATAAGCGTTTTGGTAAAAATTATGAGATGTAAAGAAACATATATGGTATGTTTTTTCCTGCTCAAAAAATAGTGGAAAAAATTAAAATGAGGATATATATGTGTATATATGTAACATATAATATATGGCATTATATAATATAATGTCTATAGCATGTATTAGTCACACATATACACACAGATTATAGAAAGGAATAAATCTGACACATGACTTGATCTCTAATGTGAAATAAACATTTATGGTTCCAAAACACATTTTGAAACAAATTAGCAAAACAGTTTTGCAGAGAACTCCCAACTGTCTATTAAACACATACACTCAAGCATCATTCACATGCATGGAGGCTGAAAAAAAAATACAAATGGTTGCTATTTCCATGATCAACATGATTAAAATAGAGCACTTACTCTAATTTGAAAACTGAGAAACTCAAAAAAAGTTTTTACACCACCAGTAAAGTATGAGTTTGGATTGAGTGTTCCTGTAACATACAGCCCAGATGCTGATTATACATGGCAATAAAACTGACAGTTCTTTGCATTTTCCCCATCTGCTTTTAACGTAAATGGCAAAAACAGCTGCCAAAGAACAGAACAGATTTAATGGGGTGAAGGCTGGAGCTGCAGAATGACTTTAGTTTTTGTGTCATGGACTGCTGAGTGTAGCCAAATATTCTCATCATAGGTAACACCAGTCCTGCATTTGTAAAGGAGGAAGCAGCGATATTACTTTGACATCAGGGATCCTCTTGCCTATTACATAATAATTCTAAAGTAAGTACTTTATATTTTTGGAATATTACTTCTAACTTGACCAGTAAATGCATGCCATTGAAATCCTTCAGATGTCTCTACATAAAATGACCCAAGATTATCTTAGACTAGAATATTATTGCTGTTATGTAATTGCGATTTCCAGGACTTTTTAAGTTTAACAAATATTTTTAACAGCTGAGTGAATATTGGCCTCTAGAGAGACATACTTTGCATATAGCTAGCATTTTTGCCTTAAGACTCTGTCCATCCTAATTGATTATCAGCGATCCCTATGTTGGGATGACTTGTTCCTGAAAATTGTCCACTTCCTTAATCTTATTTTATTTCTTGTGATGTCATTCTGGGGACATTTCCCTCAGTGCAAATTCAATTGATGTTTTCATAATAAAAATAATTCTTTTTCCATTTGGTCTTTAAGCATTTAAAGCAAAACAAAAATGTGTGTGTGTGAGTTCCTATTGACCTCATATTTCAGGCAATGAACTTCTGAATGAGTGTTAAAATTTTTATGTATATATTTATATGGACACACTCAAGTGCAAAAAAAAGTACATTCAATACACAGAATCACATAATTTAGATTTAGAGGGAAAAATGGGCTAAGACACATGGCTCGCCGATTTCAGGGGCACAGAGTACAGATTCATAATGTCAGTAACACTCAGTTTTCATAATTTTTCTTTTACAGTCCAAGAAAGACAAATGGAAGTTTTGCTGCTTTGTTTTTCATTATAACTAAAACCTCTTGGACGCTTAATATGAGTTAGGCACTGAGCTAAGTCCCCCATTTGGTAATAATTTTAGTTTTAAAAACATTATGCAAATTACCTTTATACATCATTTGTTTAACAGTATTACTCAGTGAATAGGTAGCAACTAGCCTTCTCCCCGATGCCTGTACTGAGTTATTGTCCAAGTCATCCATCATTTTCCCCCTAAAGTTCAGATAACACTGTGATCACTAGTAGAATTTGAACCAAACAAATTTTCAACTTACTCTTTCTGGCTGATTTTACAACCATAAATCAATAACTTAATTCTTTAAAAAAGTGACAATTTCATTCACATGAGAATGAATACTACTTTGTGCCCCAGCTGTCTTCATTTCTATGTTAAAGTCTACATAGGTCTTATTTACATCTGATGGGTCTCCATTTCTTTCCTGTAGAAGTGTTCAGTGACTCAACCACAACAGCACTTGGGTCATTTCTTGGAATAACTTCTCATAGTATCTGCTGCTAAGCCTGTCTTTATCATGCCTTATGTAACTGTTTGTATCACAAGTGGATTCTCTACTCCATGTTAGAGTGATTTTTCTAACAAATCAAATCATACTACTACACTGCTCAAAATTTCCCCTTGTATCCTGTTAACATCAGGACAGTGACTCTTCAAGATTAGGCTTGTACTTTATGTTCTAACAACTGAAACTGTTTTAATTTCTCAAAGACACATAACTCTTTCACTTTTCTCGGGCTTTGCACGTGCTCTTTCCACTGTCTAGAAAGCCCACAATTTCTCTGCCTTCAAAACACATCCTCATACCCCAAGATTCTTTTAGTCTCCCAGGGAAATCAAGATATTCCCTTCTCTGTGCATATGTATTTCTCCATGCATATGTATTTTATTACTTATCATATAGCTTTTAAAATTTCTGTGTGTGTAAAGCTTCAATTCTCTGCATTGTAAACATTTTGAAAGCTGGAACTGTGACCTCTCATCCATAATGCCTGATGCAGAGTAGGCACTCAAAAATATTTGTTGACTATGTAGTACATGAAAAAAATGTTACTTTTCCACATGCCATTGTCTGCTGCAATAACGTTCATCAGACTCCTTGGGATTTTTAAGAGAAACCAGTTGGAGCATCTGCTTTGCCTTACCACTCTAGTCATTTTAAGATTTCTTTTTCACCAATTTATTTATAATTTTACCATACTTATTTTCACATCTTAACTAATATTACAAAAGTTTGACTCATTCTTCTATATGTTTCTCTTATGAAAGGCACTGTGGTTTTCTCCTGAAATGATCAAACAACAACAAAAGCATATAAAGGGTGCGTGTGTGTATACGTATATATAACATACACATTATACATATGAATTTTTGTGAAATTAGGTACAAATATGAAAAAAAATCAATATATTGAAAAGGCAACCAAGAGAATGGGAGAAAATATTTGCAAATCATATATCTGATAGAGGGTTAATAACCTAAATATGTAGAGAACTCATACAACTCAATAGCAAAAAAGCAAATAATCAAAATAATAAATGAAGAAAGGAACTAAATAGATATTTTCCCAAAGAAAACATACAAATCAAGAGTAGGTACATGAAGAGGTGCTCGACATCACTAATCATCGGAGAAACGCAAATGAAGAACACAATGAGATATCACACCAATCAGGATGGTTATTATCAAAAAGATAAGAGATAAATGCTGGCAAATATGTGGAAAAAAGGGACTCTTTACACACTGTTGGCAGGAATGTAAATTGGTACGACCATTATGGAAAACAGTATGTGGTTCCAGTAAAACTGATATTGAACTACCATATGCTCTAGCAATCCCACTCCTGGGTTTATACCTGAAGGAATTGAAATCACTATCTTGAAGAGGTATCTGAATCTCCATGTTTACTGCAGCTTTATTCACAATAGTCAAGATATGGAAACAATCTAAATGTCCTACAACAGATGAATGGATAAAGAAATTGTGGTATATATACAATGGAATATTATACAGCCATAAAAGGAAGGAAATCCTGTCATTTGTGACAACATGGATGAACCTGGAAGGCATATGCTAAGTGAAATAAGCCAAACAGGTAAATACAAACAATGTATGCTATCATTTACATGCAGAATCAAAAAAGAAAAATCTGATTTCATAAAAACAGAATAGAACAGTGGTCGCAGAGGTTGGTGGCTGGGAAGATGAAGGTCAAAAGGTATAAATTTTTAGTTATAAGAAGAATAAGTTCTGATGCTCAAATGTACGGCACAGTGACTACAGTTAATAATATATTTCAAATATTATATACTTGAAAATTGTGGAGAGTAGAACTTAAGCATTCTTACCACACACAAAAAAAGAGTTAACTATTTGAGGTGATGAATGTGTTAATTATCTTGATCTTGGTAATCATTTCACAATGAATAAGTGTATCAAATCATCATGTTGTACCCTTTAAATATATACAACTGTATTTGTCAATTATTCCTCAGTAAAATTGGAAAAAAGGAAGTAAATTGAGGGAAATAAGAGCAAATAATTTTCTTTTCATGAACCCACACTCTTAATAAAAATGAATTCTCTTTACAAAGATGATTATCCTATGATTTCATTCAATAGGAATTAAAGATTGTTCAAGATATGCATATAAAATTGAGAATTTTGCCAAAATAAAGATGAAAATGCTCCAATGATTATTAGTGAACTCAATAATGGTCTATGGAACTACAGGTTTAGTTTAGTTTTAAATGTATTTTACCTAATTTATCTTATACTATTTTGCTGTGGAACTATCAAAATTGCTGTAGGGATTACACTAAGCACGGCTACTGATGACTAAGAATTAAGTGAGATGTTTGTTGTGAGGAAACTCGGTGGTGATCTTAGTTTGTATACTGAACAATGAATTGGCTTTCTGCATTCTGTAAGAAGCTAAATTATTATGTCTTTTTCTAAGCTCCTAACTTATGATGAAATCATGATGTGAAAACTTCAGAGATATTTTATCAATATTGTCTAAATAGTAAAGTCGAGGTAATTTACATGTGCTATAAAAATTAGTCAAACTGTTATGTTATATTTATTTTTAAAATTTATTTTCAAAATTTGGGCATAATTAAAAGAAAACGAACCAATTACACAGCATGACAGCTGTACTATTAGCTGAGATATTCCTGAGTGCATGTTAAATAGTCAAAAAGTCATGCTTGACATCATGAGTACCTGTAACTTTCCTAATAAGCTAGTATAGAATAGGTTATTTAAAAACAAGTTGATCAAATCTAATTTACATATCCCTACCAACAGAAACTTTGAAATATGCAGATTCAAAATTTGGCAAGTATTATTTAATAGAAATAAGGATGCCCCTTTTGGAAGGGGCAAATGCAGAAATAGCATGCAAAAGGGTTAAACACAGGAAGAGTGCCTCAACAGACACGGAGGACAAAGATATATTTTTAAAATTATATTCAGTATCATAAATGCAGTTTGTAATCAGAGCATTCAAGAATCATTCTCACTTTCATTTCTTTATAATTATGCATGCAAATGATCCAGAGTAAACAAAAGGGAAAAAAATGTACTCCTAACTTCATATCCAACCTCTAATACTGTGAATCTCTTTGAAATAGGCTTCTTTACTACTAGCAGAGTAAAAGCAGTCCAATAAGTTTATACGACAAAGTGAGTTCCCTTTCCATTTTACCTATTTGAATAGCACATCCAAAACAAATACTATAACTTCTGAAAATTTGCAATACATCTTAGAAAACAGAGACAGCCCTCATAAGACCCGGCCTAAGAACTTTGCTACCATACTTTCCTTTCCCGAAATTTGAACGCTTCCTTATCTTCTCTCAGACAAATAAAAGGAAGAATTGTATGGCTCCCAGCTTTGGAGCCCCGAAAAATGCAACCAAGATTAAAAGCAGTAAGACCTAAGAGTGAACAAGACATACTAAATTGTTCAACCTATGTTTTTACTAACTGTTCTCCGTGATTTATGGAATTTCTGTATAATGGTTTGGACAGGTGCTATGCCACAGAAAATCTATAACTGGATTGAAGAGAACTAAATGTCTACTTTACAGCAATCTATCACAACACATTCAAAGTATTACACCTCAAGACAAGATTTAAGAAATTAATTCTGAGGATTTGATATACAGAGAATCAATTTGCTATTAATGATTTTGTTGCCATGGGTCAGGCCTTGTATAGACTTGCCTAAGGCATTCCATGTGTATGAAAACAAGGTACCCAACCAACAGTGTTCAAAGCAGCCAAGTGCTGGAAAGATTCCAGGGCAGCAACAACTTCTTTCTTCTAAACCTAATTTTACCTGATATTACACATTCTATTTCCCCCCATCTATCTTCATTAGTCCATACTCCTTTGTCACATTTCCTTTTACTAGGAAGAATGGAGGCTTGGAGGCTCTCCTGATTGTATGTCCCAGACCCCCCACTCCAGTACTGTTCTTCTCCCTGCCCACACTGTGCTAAGTTTTGGGACAAAAATGGTGAGGGAAAAAAGACATGATCCTGCCCTCATTAAGCTTGCAGTCTAATAGGGTAGTTTGACATTAACCAGAATATCAAATTAAGCTGTGATAACTTCTATGTAGACAAAATCTAGGGAGATATGAAATTACTTAATAGAGACTAGGAAAGAAGACAACAGTTGTAGATATAAAGTCATACGAAACAGTTCTTAGTTTTGTAAACATTCCTATACCTTCATGCCTTGTCTTTCTCTATGCTCCTTCTATGTTCCCTTCACATGTAAGTTTCTTAAAGTGTCCTGTTTTTCTGATATCTACCTCTCTTCATTTTTTTTCAATCATCCCTTTTATAATATCCCAACAAGCTAAGCCACATCTATCTTTCTTTTGCAGCTGGATGGAAGATGGAAAACAGGCTTTGGAGTCAAATAAATCTACGACTGAGGCCAGTTTAGTCACTTCATAATTGAAGAGTTGTTTTTTTACAAGATTTCTTAACTTTTTTGAGCCTGGTCTTTTTTTAAATAGCAAAATGAAGTTGTCAACTTTTGAGGGATTTGAGGTAAACGTCTATAGGCTTTGTTACAGAGAAAATGTGACCTTAGAGAAAGATGTCTAAGATGTCTGTAAAAAGATTGAATTAATTATTACATCTAAGGAAGGAGGGTAACTATTAGATACTGGCTTGGTCAACCTAGAGCAGAAAAAAGTTGCTCTCAGATGCATGTAGAGAGTAGAATCCAAGCCAGGACAGGAAGCAGGGAATTTAACAAAGTAATTTTTAGTTAGCCCATTTTAGCTCATTTCATTAAGCATTCTATTCATAACTTTTTTTCATTAAAATTTCTCTTATTGATTTTATGCTTAAAAAGCATCATTTCATTTTTCTATGGGAAGAGAATGGACTGCTCCTTCAGATTTTTTTTTTTATCGTGCTTAATGTAACTCCACCCTTTCAGAGATAAATCTGCTTTAAATGTTTAATTTTTACATTATCCATTCATTCAATAAATATTTATCTTATATTTATCAAGGGCCTACTATGTGCCAGGAACTAGATTTGTTGCTGGGTGTTCAGTGGTGATTAGAACAGAAGCAGTTCCTGTCTTCATAGAGCTGCTTTAGTAGTGAAGACAAACACACAACACAAATATATATATATATATATATATATATATATACATATATATACATATACATATATGGATATATAGTTACAAAATGTAATAATTAAGTGCAGTCAAAATCAGATTCCTAGTCTGCAAATGGGAGGACAGATCCTGGACCATGGTAAAATCATCAGGATAATGAGGCCTCTTGGAGAAATAAAACCAACCTTTATCTAACACATGCCTCTGCATTAGTTTTCCTATTTTATTTAAATTGCACAAATACACCCATCAAAGGTCAATGAGAAGATCAAATGCTACAATATGTGTATAGTACCCACACTGCAGCATTAGATAAATGCTAGTCTCTTTTCTATTCCTTCTTCTCCAATTATTTCAATTCTGACTTTAAAGGAATAGTTCCCTTCTATATCTTAACAAATTTAAGCACATACCACAAGTGTGAAGTTATAGTTGCAAGCACAAATCAGATAAAAGGAAAGGGTGAGGCAAGTTTTTCTACCCAGATTTACAGGCAGTTGATCACTGCTACATATCATACATACATACTTTCTTTTTGTCACAATATGAGATAGTTACAGGAATAAAGACACACTAAACAGTAGGAAGTCAACTCAACATTACTGAATGAAATGTCTGATAATTTTCAATAAAGAAATTCTACTAATAATTTACTGGTAAAATCCAATTTTAAAACATCATATGAAAAATATGAAGGGAGTTTATAATGTTCAGTTCATCATGTATTAAAAATATAGAATGTATAAAAATTTTTAAAGATGTTGCTAACTTTATTTCTACACTTTATGAATCTTACTGATTCTTTTTTTTTTTTTTTTTTTTTTTTTTTACGGTATGCAGGCCTCTCACTGCTGTGGCCTCTCCTGTAGTAGAGCACAGGCTCCGGACGCACAGGCCCAGAAGCCATGGCTCACGGGCCCAGCTGCTCCGTGGCATGTGGGATCCTCCCAGACCGGGGCACAAACCCATGTCCCCTGCAGGCTGACTCTCAACCACTGCGTCACCCTTACTGATTCTTTAATAAAAAAGTAAAAGAGCAATAAAAGAAGTGAGTCACTAAGCTAGTAAGTTGTGCCACTATAATGAATGGTAATGGGTGTATTTTGTTGGAGTTGAAGATCAATATGATTTATTACCAGATGCTCTACTGATAAAGCTGATAATGTAATAATCAGAGAAGTAAAATTCACCTAGAGCTTCACATATGTTTTCATCTCTACTTATGAATTTATTATAGCTTTGCCTGATAAACCACCACCTCAACACAGACAAACTCATTGGGACATATTAGTTAGTCTAACTTTTATGCTACTAAATTCCACCATCATACAAAATGTAAGAAAAGCTCTGTGACAAAAAATAAAATAGACTATATGAGATAAACCATTTGTAATGTTTCATATTCCTTTCAGTCTGTTATGTCTACAACTCACTCCTCTTTTGTCAACCAGTAACAGCATTTTTGTCTCCTTTTCTATCATCAGGATTTGATCAATCCCCTCCTGGGCCCAGAACAATCTTGCTTCCACATATATCTTATCTAACTCTCACACTCTCATGTCTCTCTAAACCTATTCTTCCTCTCTGACTTTCTAATGACTGCAGGTTTCTGCACCTTAAAATAAACCCATCTGTCCTTTATCATTGCAACGTCTTCTTTAAAAAATCCTTTCTCAGCTAAACTCTTCAAACTACTCCATATCTGCTCTCTCCAATATTCATCACCTCTGACCTTTCTTAACACTCTGAAGAGCAGCTTACTTACCTATCACTCTATCTTGAATCCTTCAAGAACAATATGCTGGTCAAATTGTAAGACCTGTTCTCAGATCTCCTCTTGGTTCATCGCCCGGAGTTATCTGACTCGGGAGCTTCATTTTTCCCAGAAGCTCCTTCCTCCCTTACCTATTGTGGCCCTCTGCTGTTTTTGTTTAGTCCCCTCGGGTTCCTCTTCTGTTTTTCTCCTTTCCATTGGCCATCTGATGGCATTAACCATCTACTTTTTTTTTTTTAATAATATTAATTACTCCAAAATCTTTGCCTCAAATCCTGTCTTCTTCCAAACTATCATAGTCTGTATTATTTTAGTGTCTCTAAATATCTTACTGGAACTTCGGTATCTCACAATTTTGCTCACGATCATCTTCCTTCCTAGTTTTGGTCCTGTTCCTCAGCTTCTTATATACAACGCCATAACCACCATCTCCCCAGCCCTCATACTTGAAATTTTGGCATCACCTTTGAGTCCTTTTTCTCATCTCATCAAAGGCCAAATCCTATTAATTCTGCTTCTGTATTAGCTATCATAGCTGCTTCCACATCATCATTCCTACTATTACTTACTAGCTCCTGCTCTCATGACATCTCCCCTCGACCAACATAATAGTCTCCTAAGAAGCCTTAAGCCTGGTTTTCTCTCCTTTTGCCAAACCACTGGTGCAAGCTGTCATATTAATTCTTCTTAGAGATTCAAACTCCTGTGTTCAAATGCATTCCAAAGAAAGATTTAGATCCTTATACTATCAAAGTCCTCCATGAATTAGCTCCAACCTACCTTTTCAACTTTGTTTCCTTAACTCTCTCAGGTACCAAATACCAATCAAATTGAGTTCCTGTGTGGCAGTATCTCGGATTTCCATTCTTATTGCCTATGCTCATAAGGTTCATTACTTCTGAAAGCTCTTTTCTCATCTTTGCAGTTCCATTCACTAATTATCCTTCAAGGCCTACCGCACACGTTACCTCCTACATGAAGGCTTGAGATTGAGGTATCATTCAATGAGTACTATCGTCTAAGCACATGAAGCTCTACATGTGTTAATTCTTTCACTACAAACTGACGACAGTTAGTTCAGATGAGGAGATAATCCCATAGAGGATAAGTAACTTGCATACGGTCGCACAGTTGGTAAATGATAGGTAGACCTCGGGTTCTAACTAAAGCTTTCTGACTCTAGTTAACCACTGCAACTTGTTCTCCACTTTACACCCTCTGTAATAAATACCTTAAACTTACATTTAGGTCTTTAATCCATTTGAGCTTATTTTTGTGTCTGGTGTTAGGGAGTGTTCTAATTTCATTCTTTTACCTGTAGCTGTCCAGTTTTCCCAGCACCACTTATTGAAGAGACCGTCTTTTCTCCATTGTATACTCTTGCCTCCTTTGTCATAGATTAGGAGACCATAGGTGCGTGGGTTTATCTCTGGGCTTTCTATCCTGTTCCATTGATCTATATTTCTGTTTTTGTGTCAGTACCATACTGTCTTGGTTACTGTAGCTTTGTAGTATAGTCTGAAGTCAGGGAGCCTGATTCCTCCAGCTCTGTTTTTCTTTCTCAAGACTGCTTTGGCTATTCGGGGTCTTTTGTTTTTCCATAAAAATTGTAAAATTTTTTGTTCTAATTCTGTAAAAACTGCCATTGGTAATTTGATAGGCAAAGCAGAAATAGAGTCACCGATGTAGAGAACAAACTTACAGTTACCAAGGGGGGAAAGGGGGATGGGATGAATTGGGAGATTGGGATTGACATATATACACTACTATGTATAACTAATGAGAACCTACTGTTTAGCACAGGGAACCCTACTCAGTGATCTGTGGTGACCTAAGTGGGAAGGAAATCTAAAAAAGAGTGGATATATGTATATGTATAACTGATTCACTTTGCTGTACAGCAGAAACTAACACAACATTGTAAAGCAGCTATACTCCAATAAAAATTAATGAAAATAATAAAAACCTTGACCTTTAGTTTTTCCTCTCTTACAACATGTATTACTTTGTACCTCATTTTATAGCTTTTAACTTGCATGTCACTTGATGGAGATCTGTGGAGAATTCATGCTGCCTTTATGTAATAATACGTGTTTACTTAATAAATGCTTGTGCCTGGAGAGATGGATATACTATTTCTCTGTGTGAACAGCTACTATGTCTTTCTACTATCTACTTCATCATATATTACAACTTCTAAGATGAGAGGCCTTATGCAATCTGTGGCTTTAGAATTAGATGGAGATGTTGTTTTTGAAGCATTATTTTCCATGATGCCTCAACATGCACCTCTTACTCTAATTAGGCTCAACTGTGCAATCCCTAAAACAAAATGTTCACTGCCACCTCTGCCCTTTGTCCCCAATGTTTCTCTTTCACAGAATATCTCTTGCCTCTTCCCAAGCCCTATATTATTCTTCTTTCAAGGTTCAGCTAAAAAATACAAATGTCTTTTATGGCCAAGGTAGTGTTTCATCAATTAAAAATTTGATGAGAATAATATTATTATGTGCATACATATATTCTTTGTCTGTGTCAAGTACTGCATCTCTCTAAGTACACTTTTAAGCACATATTAAATATTTTAAAATAATGTTAGTGGGTCTTATGAATTAAGATTATTCTCATATAAGATAAATTAGGGCAGTTAACAGTCAAAAAAATAATGAATAGTTCTTGAAAATAACTTATTTTTTTTGGTGCCTACTATGAAGGCCTATCTAAAGAAGTTGATTGTACTTTATTATTTCAACCAAATATGTCCCAAAATATTTATTTAATTCAAATTTAGAATTAACTTCTAAAACAATATATGGTAGGCTGGGTGGTTAAGAGGTGCTTTCTTCATTAATAGATATTAAGGTAAAGATTTTTCCTAATGCTCACTTCCCAAGATGGTAAAAGTAGTCCACTTTACATCTTATGTGACCTTGTTTTAGCCACATGACTTATATTTGGCTAGGACACAGAAATGAATCCAGCAGCTGCATACAAAATAGGTATGAAATATTTTGTTGAGAGAATTTAATTTTTGATGGAGGTAGCCATTGGCTCAAATAAGCTAAAATGCTCACTAATTTAAAAATCTTATACATTTTGACTTGATAATATTATCTTTTTTATCCTTTGTGGTGGACTATACAACGGTTCAAACAAAACAGTGAAACTGTGTTTTAAAACGTGTTGTCTTGAGAAGGCAGACATCGTCTAGTTATCTTGTTTCTATGATTTATTACCCCAGCCTTGTTTTTCTTTTATTTTCCACCACTCCAAGCTAGAAATGGGCAGAAGCAGATCTCCAGAACCAAATGGATAAATGAGGTACTCATACTCTTATTTTTCCTAAAGCACCTAATAACACCTTCTGAAGAAAACTGAAAGTATTATTTTTCCTTGAAATGCATTCCTTTTAATTCTACCTGTGTTGAAAAAAAGAGAAAGAAAAATCCTAGCCACTTCAATAAGATATTTAGCTAAACAGAGTCAAGGTCAATACAATTCTGAAAGAAACATTTGTCTAAGCTAATGGATCAGTTTGGCCTTTGACAAACCCAGAATCTCCTAAAGAAAGTCATGGCTTGGGTTATTGAGGAGGTGGGGGGATATGAGGGAATTCAGGGAACATACATTTCCGTGATAGTCTCTGGCAGATTTGTGGGGATCTCAGTGAGACCTTTCCCACGGCAGTCTACGATATTGTTGCTACAGGTACAAGCAGCTGGACAATGCAAAACACTGCAAGACGGCGCCATAAATGATTGGTGACCTGAAAAAGAAACAAACGGAAGTTATAGTTTTTCCTCCTCAATCTCATCATTGTGAGACACACAAACTTAGCTAAAATAACAAAGCACGTTATTAAACAGAAATGCATTTCTCTAAATACCTGATTATAAAATGATACTATATTTCTACAATATATTTTAGGAAGCATGCATGTATGTTTTGGGGTCAGTACCAATAAAGCAAATGAGATTTTTAAAACTAATTACAAAAATGATAATTTTTAAAATTTGAAAGATTTGTGAGAGAGGTTAAATTCTGATTTGAAACTAGAATTCTATTCAAATTTATTATGAGTTCCAAAAAAAGCAGCAACTTCAGACTAATCTATATTTCATTTCTAATAAGCTTAGATAGAGCATGGTCTTTATTGAATTTAAGTAGCTTAACTTACTTTAACTCAAAGAAGGAAAGGAAAACAGTAAAACTTCCCTCTCGGTAGACATAACTGTCTAAATAAGTAATCATGTGCCAATAAGTGTGGGGGAAATAGATTATGCTAAGTTTGATTTCTGGGTAGGTTCAAAGTTACCGCTTTTTTTGAAGTTGTAATAATTTGTATCAGGTCATTCTGTTATTTGTAATCTAGATGATTCCTTTTTTGACTTTGTATGGCTTAAAATTTTAGGCTAGTTACCCAGAGGTATATATTTTACTAGTCAGTATTGAAATTTTACTGTTCAAATGGTGAACAACAGGCTGTCAGGCATTTTGTACCAAATAGGCATCTGCAAACGCTGGGTTTGTCCCTGCAGCAGGGCCAGACCTCTCTGCCCTGCAGAGAAAGGGCCCGAGTGGTGGTGATACCCGGGGAGGAAGCTACAGGCTAATTACTAACCAGGTCCCTCTCAACAAGTTCTCACACTTTACAAAAATAGTCTCAGTCTAAACAAGAAACATGAACTTGCCTTCTTCCTCATCTAGAAAACAGGAAGGAAAAAAGTGAAAAGAGAAAAAAGTGGTTAGGAACGAATTGTTAGTCATTTCCTTACTTAATTTTTTATAAAGCAATCAGACCTACACTGAGCACATTCCATGACATTATAAGAAAATTTTGTTTGGGTTACAAAAAGCATGAGAAAATACATTAAAAGGTCTAAAGGATAGCAATAAAATAGAATCCTGAACTAGTATGTCTTCTCGCTCTTCCTTTAGGAAACTATTTACGATGCATTACAAATATTTAAAATTTTTGTTTTATTGTTATTTTGAACAGACACTTCTGAAGCAGAAATAATTTATATGGATTGGGAATCAGACTGCCTAGGTTGAGATCCTTGGACTTAACTCTACAACCTTCGACAAGGTTACTTACCATTTCTTTTTCTCAGCATTTTAAACTTTAATGTAATGTTACATTTCTCGACAGATGTTATGAGGGAGGTAAAAATGAGGTAAATATTCGTGAAATACTTAGACTGATGCTTAAGTACAAAGAAAGAACTAACTGAATGTCACCTATTGATACTTTACATAACCGGTGTCTTAGTTTTGTTTTCAGATTTTTGTTACTACAGTTAGTCATTTATCTCTTTTAGGTAGGACTGCATCACATGAAAAGTATTTTGTCACTTTGCAACTACAGTTCTGTTACTTTTTCAATTTCCCAGCCGGGATCCAAGATTAGTTCATCATTTTTGCAATTGTTAACATCAAAATAGAAATAAATTCTTACTTAAAGGTAAAATCATGAGTAGCAAACAGAACTGTAATTGAGGAATTTCTTATCTTTCCCTTGGACTGAAAACTGAAAAATCCTTCATCATAACTTAGGTGAAAGTAATCAGTAATTGCCAACCATGCACAAATGTCTTAGAGCCTATGACATCATCCCTAACACAGAGGATTTCCACAGAGTGATTAGTGCATAACTGCACATTAGTGAGGAACAGTGAAACCTCTGAAGCATGCACCTTACACAGTTCCTTACATCATAGCATACGGGAATATGAAAACAGAAAGGTTCTTTCTCCCTTACCACTGCAGACAAATTCTCGTTTTTGAACCTCAGCTACGTTATGGCCCCTTAGGTGGGATGGCCCCATACATTGAGTGTATAGGCCCACCCGAGGCCTTTGGCGTAGCCAGTCCGAGAGCCAGGCCAGGTGGCAGTCACAATACAGGTTGTTCGAATGGAGTCGACTAAATGAGAGCCAAGAAGTTTAAAGCAAGAAAACAGAAAAGAGTCATTTCAAAACTTGGAAAATTCATTCATAATAACATATAACTTTGTCTCTACCTATAAATAGGTTAAAGCTTAATAAATGCCAATCTAATTATTTTCCTAAAAATTAAACTGGTTTATAACCACAGACTCAAGTCCCTCTTCATCTACCTCTGAGCTAAGTAAGTATACAGAAGCTTGAACATGACCATGAAAATCTTTTGCCTACGTCTATTCAAAGGGACAAAGAGACACAAAGAAGTCCAAGGCAAATTGCTCTGCAGTCCCAACATACTGGCAGCCAGTGGGGGTGGGGTGGAGGAATGGGGAAGTCTGGGCTCAGGCAGGGGTAGGAGGCATGTTAAGAAAAGCTGTGGCTCCCAGTTTGAAATACCAGTTAGTCTTGTCATTATTAGTCTCTGTGGCAACTGCTGGCAAAACTTTTTTAGCAGGTCACTTTCATTTTTTGCTGAACCCGACAGAATTATAATTCAATATAAACCATTTCTTTTCACATCCCTATTCTGATTTCCTTCTTTTTGTTTAATCGCAGTAAAAGGGATTAGCTGCTTTTGGCTCTTGGGGACCTAGCCTCAAAGAGCAGGAACTGAAATTAAAAGACATAAATGGCTGGGAGTGAAGGAATTATGCCAGCCCCCTCTACGCTGGCAGGGATCCACACCAGATCATGGATCCCTTCCAAGTGGTAAATAGCACTTCTCCATTAATAAAATATCAGACAAATGTATCCACTAAATTAGGTAAATGACTTCAAACTGGCTTTTATGTTTTTTCAAACTAAAGAAAAGGACATCCAAAGCTATAAATCAAAGCATCATTCCCAGAATCATCTATGCCATGGTAATACCATTTTAGCCCTTTTTAGCTGATGTGCTCGATTATAACCCAATAACAGTAATGGATATTAAAACATGGAACCCAGTCCAGAAAGCTAATTGGACCATAAAAGTGGAATTTTTAAGTAGCAATGATAATACAGAATAATGAAACAACCAAAGCAAGGGAATTTAAAGTCAGATGACTGTTTTACATTCTCCTTGAGCCTGGAGGTATGGAATAGACTGTCTTGCATCCAAACTAGACAGCATGCCACAGGACAGAAAGGCACATTTTGGGAACGCTGGGTGACCTCTGGTGAAGTTTGCTTGGAGGTCAAAGTGGCATCTTTTGGAAGCCACAAGGCACATTCCACATCATTGCTCTCTAAATATTTCCATTGAAACCAAGTACATTACGATGATTCAATTAGATGTGCACACATTTGAAATGAGAAAAGAATATAAAAATTTAAAAACCCGATTAGTAAGACAAACTGTAGTGGATTTCCACAAGAAAATAAGACTCACTATACTCACTATACTATTTAATTTGTCTTTAAAAACTTAGCTAAAACTAATGAGAAACCAACTTCATTAAATATAGTTTGAGTGAACTGGGCTCTTCATTTTGCCAGTTAGTCTCAATCTGATAGCCCCAAGAAAACAAAACTTAGTTATGCCTGCTTACTTTTAGAATGATTTTATTTTGCTTAATTATATTCCAAGGAAATTATAGCCCATGAAGAGCTCAGTTTTAGTGAGGAAAAATGACATTAGTATTGGTATTATCTAATTCATTAAAAAGTGGCAATTCAACTGATTTTTGATTAAAGAGAGAAAATAAATGTAATGTTTTCAGTTATAAATTATTGTAAAACAAAAATATTTTGAAAACCCTATCAAAATATATTTACTCTACTTAAAAACGCATATTTTTTCAAAAAGTCCAATGCTTGGTTTTGTTTCTCACCATTTCTCACATGTTGTATATAATATGTATTTTTAGGTCAAGGTGATTCTGAAACCCAGTTCAAATGCTATTTATCTCTGAAAATGCTTTAACTAAATACCCCACCCTGGGCTTTGAGGATTAATTTTTCTCTAAGAGAAAAAAATAGCTGTATCAAACACTTTTATTAGAGAATCATTTTTATCCATCTAAAATATTTTAATGTCCATCTGTAACTCCTGAAAAGATATTTTAAAATATAAATGCTGACACAACCTTGATTACAGAAGCACTAAAGGGTGATGCTGTAATTTTACATCACAAAGAATGCTGGAGAGCCAGTTTAGCTTTATTAGGATTGCTTGCCATACAGTAATAAAATCATAAAGATTTACCATTTATCATTTCTGACAGCCAATCAAGGAGTCTTCCATTTCTTAACGAAATGTGATCTCCACAATAGCTCAAAGTAAATGTTTTTCTCCCTCCCCCAAACTTCCCATAACACACATCATTCAAAAGGAAGCTTTCAAGTTTTCAGAATAATAGTTCATTTATTCAAATATCATATCCAGAACTTTTTAAAAAGTGGTGTTTCCCTTGTCTACCCCATGATGATCTAGCGGTCATATTCTTTACTTACTAAAAACAGGACTTAAGGGGAATCATTAATTGATTAAATTGACTTTATATATATATTGTGGCTACTTACAAAGTCCTAAGTTTAGGCATATGGTTGAAACTTGCCACAGAAAGTCTAGTAATGTTGTTATTGTTGAGAGTGCTGTAGAATAAAAACACGTTAGAAATTTTAGATATGAAAATGTATTGATCACTCCATAAGTTAACACAGAAAAAACCTCTTGTGATTATGTTTATGCAGAACGATTACCTGGTAAAGATGGCATCAAGAATGAACTGTGTTATACACAAGACGATAAATAAATTTCATACTTTAACATATTACTATGCATTCATCAAATATTTATTACTAATTTGTGACTTGAGTCATAGTGTCTTTGACCATGTAGCTTTATGCACTGTGTACATACATGTTGATTTACGATACTGGTTAAGAAATGAACGAGAGATAGTCACAGTTGGAAAAATTAAACAGTTATATTTCCTTTAAGGGTATTATGTATAATTAGTGTCCACAAGTAAATGAACCCATTTGAATTCTCCAGTTGAAATCTCATAGCAACGGCACAGAATCAGTACTTTCAGGTCCTGGAACAGAGTCCTGTTAATTGTTCTTTACTGTGGACAGCAGCTGCTGTTGAAATTTGAGTAGGAAGAACAATATCTATATTTGGTACTTGCATTGGGTAGGAAAGAAGTGACATGCTGTAGCAATATAGTAAAAGCTTAATATATTCTAGCAGTTTTTAGCTGCAGCCACATATCCTGTTCTTTGTTTAGTGCTTGTAGTGATCATGGTTTCTTGAAGCTAGGGTCAAGAAGATGGGTGGTCAAGGGAGATACGATGAAAATAAGTATACTTCTCACTTGGTTCAAATGTTTCCTAATTTCCCTCTAACACAAGCGTTGTTAGTTGTATTATTACTACTATTTCTACTACAACTACTACTCATTCATTCATCAAATATGTCCTGAATGGCTATTATTTTTATGGCAACATGGAATTTCTAAAAATAAGTCAGGCATAAATCTTGTCCTAAAATAGCATACAGCCTAACTGCAGAGATGAATTACACAAATTACAAAAACTTAGAGTTAGTAAGGTTTAGAAGAGAGATATCTTTTTGTCTCCATTTGGAGAAGTCTGATTGTGACAAGACAGTGAGAAAGACAGTTATCCCAGGAATGGGTGAGCAGAGTGTGGAGATGACAAATGATTCCAGTATACAGAAGATACAGTAGGGTGATGACTAAACAGGGCAGTGGCTGAAGAAGGCAGGAAAGATGGATCTTGATACAGGTGGATGATGTTTAATATTCAAGAAGGGTTTGAATTAGAGGTTGCACATTCACTTGCCTACAGAGACCATGCAGGAAACATACATGAGAGAAGCAGCCTGCTTGTAAAGAAATAAAATGGGGAAGAGAGACGGGGAAGAGCAGACCGATCCCTGGGGACAAAGAGGACCTTGGTGATAGTGATGATATTCTCTGTTGTAGCAACTAATATTCAGCTCTGATGGACTGCTGCTCTGCTGTAATGGAAAGCTGCCAAACAATCTGATTTTCTCAAGAGAAACTAAAAATGGAAGTTTTTAGATCAATCTTCCTAATTTTTAAATACTGGCAACTAACTCAAATATTTCAGAGTCCACGGGCCACGTCTGCTTGGGCTAAGCAAGATACATTGAGGCCACTTTAGGCCAGCTAGTGGCTATGGTTATCAATGGTGGGATATGGGGTGTTCAGGGGTAGAGGGATTTACTTAAACTTCTCAGTAAAGTAGGGCATGACAGCTACAGATCTAGAACGTGCACTGACTCTCTTTACTATCCAGTTTAGCAATGTATTGAATGATGTAAGAACTAATGCAAATGATCTGAACTAAGTCGTATAGAAAAAACCCCACTGAATGAAGGATCTATAAAGCACTGAATTGGTCGGCTCATGTTATCTGAAAGCCTCTAGCATTTTCCTGTACTCGAGTGAAATGAGACTTTTTTTCAAGCACCATTAAAACATATCCTGATGTCTGAACTAAAAGGTTTCACTTCTCAAAGGGATTTGCTTTAAATGACCCCTTTTCCTACCCTCAAAATTTATGCTGATTTTATATGGCTTAAATCTTCAGAGTATACAGCATACTGAAATGTGATTTTGGGGACAACTTTTTTTTAAAGCGATTCACACTAGGCAGACATGGGTTAATTTTGAACTATAGTTTTTCCACACAAAAGAGCTATCATTGCATGCCGAAGCCAGTGGCTATCAATTTGAAGACTTTCCTCAAAATGTTAATTTGTTTAACGCAACTAAAAAAATAGATCATCTCATTATTTTTATTCAGTATCGATGCTGGCAAAGCAATATTGATATTAATACCTGGTAACTGAACAATATGTGGAATCAATGAAATTAAGTTATTTTGAAATTAACAATAAATATAATTTTTGATTAGGTATGATGACATGTATGTGTTATGGCCATGATCAATTCCTATTATGAAACAATGTGAAGTTATATGCTGTACTTCTTTATTTGTGAACACTTTTTCCTGCATGGAAGTCTATTTCTATGTTCAACCTCAAGATTTTCTCTATGTAATGAGAATATATTCTGGTACAAAGGACATCCTGGTGTGTAAATAAGAAATGTTAGTCTTGGTAATCATGTAGGCCCTCTTGGACTTAGATCTTGATTTATTCTTTCTTATTCCCTAGTGCTAAGCATAGGAGTTGGCAGAAAGTCTGATATTGAATGGATTTGAACCACTATGTTTCAATTCAATTCAATTATGTCCATTCTATAGAAAAGAAAAATAAACCATATAAAACTGGCAACTCAAGCAGTGTATTTCATTTCTGAATCTAGTGTCCAAAGAAAAAGAAAATATTGATCTACATTTAGTTTCCAATGCTATTTTTGAGACATCATCTTCTTATTAAGAAAACAAAGTTAATTCTAAACCCTATCAATGAGAATTCCACAAAAAGTCAGTTCGTTTTACATGCAAGCGATAAACTGCCTCCTTGCTTTCATCTACCTTGGCTTTTCCTTCTTGAACTTTATTCATTCTCTCCCTTAATATATATTTTAATCTAACAAATTTCCATCAATGGTTCAGTATGATTACCCCCATCTTCTCCCGTTTGGCCTCAGTATATTCATATATTCACACATGATTCACAGAATCAAAATTTTAAAATATCTAAGACATTAGAAATCCAAAATTTAAGGTGATGTGCAAATTAATGCTCTTTCATTATTTCCTCATAATAAAAAGATACATCTTAAAGAGTCATGGATGATAAAAATAAGCAAAACAGGTAAATTTCTTTCTGGAACTCTATATAAAAAATGGTAACTCTATATTAAAAAAGCCCCAGACCAGACATTTGTAATGGGTAAACCTTTGATCTACTTGACAAGAGATTATGGCTTAACAAAGTCAGTCTTTCCAGCATTCTAGCCAATTTAGCCTTAAATTCTTCATTAATTAATTTCTCTAAAGGCTGCATAAATTATGAGCATTAAAAATTAATATATATTAAAAGAATGTCTGCTTGACTTTATATTTAATATAAAATATTAAAATTATTTTGAAAAAAATCACATTTTCTTGTATTGTGCTAATTTTAATTCTTTTCTTTAGCAAACAAACTCTGTCCATTAGATACTCTTTGAGACCTATCTATTGAGGTCCTCAAAAGAGTTCCCAACATTTTAGATTCTGATTTTAATTCCATGAACCACGAGATGTTTATCACACTTTGGTGTGTTTCATGATAGTGGGTCTTGCAAAAGTCACCTTTTAGATATATTGCTAACCTGACAAAATATAGGAGGTGACTGTGTTTTCTGGAACTTCCTGCTTCTAAAAACAATGATACTAGTTTAGAACTAAAAAAGCAAATGAATAGCTATTGTATTTGTGGGTAAAGTGTTTTCAATGTCTAGCACAGAGCTTGACACATAGCAGGAACTTTCTCTCTCTTCCTCTCTCTCTCTCTCTCAATATATATGGAGCACTCAATACCTCCTCAGTATATTAAACATATATTAGTTATTCTATAGCTAATAAGTATTTAAGTTCTTTTACTTAATAATAAAGTACTTTATGGGATTTAATTCACTCAAAACATTTAGAAAATTTTTCATTAAATGTTTGGTATCATTCATATTCTCAGTTAGGTGCCCTGACTTAATAACAAATTCTTTGACTTACTCTGCTCTGTTCAACTAAGTAACACTTGTGGTAGTCTCCTCACATATAAAGTTTAGTGACATTGACTATGGTTTTGACGTCAGACCACTATCATGAAATCATAGTTGTATCGCAATTATTCTCACTCTGAAATAGCATTAGTGAGCTTCTTATATTAAAAATGGCTCTGGAACACAATTTTAAAAGTGGCCTTATAACTACAATGTGTATGACAAGCACTTTGATTTTTTTTTTCCTTTAGAATAAGTTAGATTGTTATCAACAGAAATAAAGGTGATCTCTCAAGTGGTTAGAGAACAGTATATACTCTCAGAGCAATTTACCTCAATCAACTCATTCTTACATAATTCTTTAAAAATAATTAATAACTTAGCAGCACATGACACACTGAGAAATTCGATTCATTTACTTGCAAATAAAACCAAAATCATATAGAAAATATTGGAAAAATAAGCCCTCCTAGTTGAAACAATCAACTTTTTTCAGAATTACATTCTGCTCTTCAAACTCAATTTATAAAGCAATGGGATCTTTTTCTCAGGAGGATTTCTGGATAACATTTAACACATGGACTGAAAATTCAAAACCTCTTCACATTTAATTCAGTTTCAGATTTCTGAACAAACTGAGTCAGGGGAGAATTATAGCATAGAAATATATTTTATTGCGGGGAGAAATCTGTAAGTATACTTAAAAAGTTAGAAAGGTGAATCTTTGGGGAAATTTTTCAGAAATGTACAGGTGGCTTAAGCAGCTTTAGTAACTCTAGTTTTCATTAAAATTATTTTTCATTATAATTAACAATGCCATTAAAATTATTTTACAGTGTCAAAGGTCTGTAGAGATTACTCAGTTACCTCTAACCAATTCTGTCAGCCATGTCTGTCCAGCAAGGAAAGACAGAAAATGTCAATTATAATTCAAATCTGTGTGTAGTGCTTTACAAAGTCAGTAGTGAAGACTTTAAAATGGACCTAGTGGGCGGCTTATTGAATTTAGACAGTACATTTCAAAGTAACCTTACAGAGATGGTAAGTTATCTAGTTAAAATGACATTTTAAAATGAGAAAATGTCTTTCCATTGCACAGCAATAAAACATACCAACATATCAGCTATTAAGGTTTATTTTTTGTTTTAATGTTTCCTATGCAACTGATGTTATCTTAATATACAGCAATTCTGGGAATTCTCACAAATCCTGTGTATGAGACTATTTTATCATAAGGAGAAACACTTAAAAGACAATACGTGTGAACATTTGAGTGTCGTTCCTAAATCAGACAATTTTACCTAAGCATATAGATATGCTATGCAAGGTTTTGCACACACACATTTCAACTCTCCTCTGTATTCGCTGTGAGTTATTTAAGGGCTCTCTTTGGGAAACCATTTTGACACAAGGTTTCAAGCTAACAGATAAGCATCCACCTTAGCACTCCCCAGACACAAAGCTCCCGTTAAAAGAGTAAGAAATAAGCGGTACTTACAGCACCTCCAGGTCCCGGAGAGCCCTAAATGCCCCATCTTCAATACAGCTGATCTGGTTGTAATCCAGTTGCCTGTTAAACAGATTAGAAGAATATATGTAAGAGATTGGACACTAGCAGGGTTAGGTGAAAGGGAGTCTCCTGAAGGGTCTCTGAAGCCTTGGCTGCACTAACTGAAATGTTCTCACAAATACACTCATCTGCTTAAGAATGTCACAAGCCATTCTGGCGTCGGTGCCGTCACTGAAACCTCTTTTTGTTCTGAACTGTGTGTGCAAATAGCAGCCCTTGGAAAGCTCCAGTAAATAATAACTGCACCTTATATTAAATGCCATAGGAATGCAATTTCATTACATCAAGAAAAGCTATCCATTAAGAGCTTTCAGCGTCATCTTGCTGAAACAATTTCATTAAGGTAAAGGACTGTAAATCACTTAATGTCACATGCACCCCCTCAGTGACCTAACAGAATCCATTTATCAGAGACACCCAGCTGCATGTTAATTTCACTATCCTTGGCAAGAAAGAGCAAGAATACTTTTAGGTTTTCTTCTTTTAAAAGCAGTTTTCTTTCAAGAACTCCAAATCAGGAAAGAGAAATGACGTCCCACCTATCTCCTTGCTATTTCCCAACTAGACATACACCTTACAAAGCTACCAGTTGTTTTATATTAAGCTTCACTATATGCAAGCATTGTTATCATTAAATGCGACTTCTTGGCACTGTAAATATTAGACTTTTCAGTTAAGGAACTTCCCAAATTACACCACTCTCCAGAAAACAAGTTTTTTAAAAGTATTAAGAAATTTTTAAAAATTTGCTTTTCTCAAAGCTGCTAATTTCGGCCCAAAACACTATGAAACACATTTAGCAGCAAGATTGTTAAAACACCACACATCTCTACAGTCAAACATTTAAAAGCTGTATCAGCTCATTCTAAATAATACAGAATTCAAATAAATGAATGTTCTCCAGAAGTTTAAGTACTCATTTGCTAAAATTCAAAGATTGAAAAAAATGGCTGCTCCAAACTTATTTGCTTTTTCCTGCCGCTTGTCTGGGGAATTAAAATTTCCTTCTTCATACTAAGAAATTTACTTGGTTGAAATGGACAACTAAGTACTAAATCCCACAGCACTCTCCTTTTTGTTTAACAAATAAGCAGTTTTTATTTAAATCTAGTAGCTTGATGCTTAGCGATATTATTATTCCTGGAAAGAAGAAGTATTTTAATGCTTCACTTGAGATAGAAACAAAATGTTTAATGAAATAGTCAGGTGAGTTGTCAGCTCTGCATGCGTTGGGAAGGGAGGTACATGTACAGGGTAAGACTATGATCCTAATACAAATGAATCTTGTCCTTGTTTCAAGTGCAGAATTCACCAAAAGGGCTGATTCAAATCTGAGGTCGGTTTTTAAGGGAAATGTTGCAATAGCTGTTTCTCTCACAAGACGACTGAATAAAGGTGAAGTGATTTAAACCAGTGACTTTCAGAGGGGCCTTTTCAAAGTCCTTACTTTAGAAGTTATTTACATAGAGAATGTCTCATGAAATATACATCTCATTTTTAAGAAGGTCTCTGGAGGACATAATCATATAAGAGGCTACCTTGATGCCGTGCAAATGGTGCGTACTAAGATGTGCAATATAAAAAACGTGAGCCCTTGAGAAGATACAATTTTATTGCTTGTATAAACTAAGGCTTTCCGCAAACAACAGCTACCACTCATGCTACTGTAACAGCTGAAAGCATTTCTGCTTATTAGGAAGTATGCAGAGGTATAATTTTATTTTCTAAGAAGACTTTTTAAAGACTCATGATGTAATATGGTTGCTGCAGTTCCAAGAAAACACTTAACATTCTTGAGCACTTTTGATTTTTACAGATTAAATTCATTTAACAATTAAGTTAATAGCCGTTTTTTATGTTTAAAGTGCTAAATATATATCTACACTACTATTCTCTAACCTCTTGAACAATTTATCAAAGCCATTTAAATTAGCACAATGGCATGAAGTGTTACCCTTGACACACTACAAAAGAGAAATTGTTTCCAGACAAATTGGCAAAATCTTTTAATGCTATCAAATTTGCCTAATGCAGTCTCCACGTTAATCTGTAAAAGGGTGAGCTGTATGTTTGCCCATATCTTATTATCCATAGCTGTCAATGTATAAATCAGTGCTGACACAGCTTCTTTTAAATCATGCATACTATACACAAAGGGGAAGCCCTAGTTTGCCAGAAAGCACTCAAGCAAATCTTGTCCTACAAGTACTGAAAGACAGATTACTTTTTGTATACCACTAGAAGTTGAGACGCTGCTGGACACTTTTCTAATTTTACCCCTCTTTAACGTTGCTCATGGTTATATGCTTCTTCTTAACAGAAATCTAAGCCCTTACTGGCACTAAACCATTAAGAATATTCAGCTCTCATAGGACCAAAGTCGTCCCTAAAAGTTTCCTGAATGCCATCATATCCCAGTTCAAATATCTTCTGAGAAGGAAGGTATTTTGTGAAAACATTACTCATTTGAAAGGACAATGAAAATCGAAGTAAATAATATTTTCATCAGTGGGTAGATTTTGTAGTATTCAAAGGTATGTTTATGGAAAGTGTTGTACCCGCATGACTGCTCATGGGAAAAATCTCTCTGCACAAACCTCTATTTGTCTGCATATGGTTCAAGATAAACAGTGTCAAAACTACGCAAAAGTGTAATTTATTTCAGAGTTTCTGGACTAATTTTCTTCACCTTGTTTCCTCTCATGCTACTCACTTCCTTCTCTACCACCTCTCAAACCCTGGGCACTCCTGCTTTCTGTAAACAGGAAAGGATCTGTTCAGCCAAGAGTTTAGTGACATGTTTAGATGTGATTATAAACTGTGCCGTAAAATTGTTCCGAATTAAGGAATTAGTAAGAAGAGAATTTTTTCACTTCTCCAAAAAGTAATGTTACAGCTATTTACCCAGACATAAGGTAAATGTGTTGATCTTTAGATGATAAGAGCACTAGGTGCATCAGAGACGGCTTGAGGATCCTTTCCTGACACAGGAGCTACTTCCCAGGGGGAAGCAAGCTAGTGCTTTTCTTATTTTCCCAGGAGAAAGAACGGTATGAATAGTACCACTGGTGGTTTCTTTCAGACATTTAGCCTACATGTTCTTGCCCAGACTGCTGTGTCTTCTCCTCATTTCCTACCCCCAGCCCTCCTCTCTTGTTTCTGTTCAAATTCCGACCCATCCTCTCTGATCCTCCACTGTCCTAGTTTGTAAGAGTGTGACTTGAAGCAACTGCTTTATCTTTAACTTCATGAAGATAATGTTGTTAAAAAATATATTCTCTTTAAGATTTCTCTCAGCATTAACATTCTATGATTCTCTTTTCAGTGGTAGGTGCTCCTCTTCTGATGCTCTAGAATAACTCTTGACTGCCTATTTTATTTTTTCCTAGCACTGGTAAATTTAGTCTTAGAGAATGCAGTATGTTTTTATTAAGAGAGATCACTCTGTGCCTCACTCACATAAAATTTCGGAAGCTGATCTGATTGTCTTTAGGACTAAAAATAATTTAGCCTAGCTTCAGATTTTGATTAATTCTCAGAATGAGAGACAATATATAATGTTGCTAAGTATAAATTTTACAAAAGAGGTATATTAAATGACAAAAACGGTTGGACATTTGCTTACTTGGCATCCTGAAATATAACTAGAGACACTGCACTCTGTTACTTTTTTTTTAACATCTTTATTGGAGTATAATTGCTTTGCAATGTTGTGTTAGTTTCTGCCGTATAACAAAGTGAATCAGCTATCTGTATACATATATCCCCATATCCCCTCCCCATTCTGTTACTTTTAAGTAAGTCTTTTTCAGGATTTCCTGTTGTCATTTTTAAAAATCTAGATACCATACTGTTTGAATTACATACAAAACATACCTTCCTGCATTAACTTTAGTTGGTTTTGTCCTTACTCATAGAAAATTCATATTCCAGTGCAGTGTCCAAGTAATAAAATCTTATTACTAATTTTCTTTTTGTAAAAATTAGAACACCATAAAATATACTTAACTCTGAAACAATAGTGAACATAAAAATTCTTTAATAATTTCTAAGCCAGGCAGAGTTTCTCGATGTCTCAACAAAATTATTATCACTATGCTCCACGTTCTCAGGGTTTTTTAGGTATGAGAAATAGAAGTTTCGGTCATATTTATCTCACCACTGTAAGATGACAAACTCCAAGAATCTAGTTGACTTAAAACACATCAAAGTGACTACAGTCAATATGAGGGAAAAACAACACTTCACTATTTTATAAGCAACCTGATAAAACATAAATATAATGGGAGAAAAAGAAAAAAAAATGCTGGTAAGGATATGGGCAGGATCTGTTCTATTTCTTTCTTCCCTGTGTGTATAAAATTCAGGTGAATATGAGTGCCTAAATATACAAATCTTATGCTAATAATGATTGTTTAAGAAGCAGTTCAAGATTTAAATTATAATACATAGAGGGAACAAAAAAATTTAAATTAATCCATATAAATGAACATCCTAGAGAGAAGTATCAGCAAACATTATTTACCTTGGCATGAAAGCTCATCTGTTAGCCAGGACATTAATGAAGGAAATAACCAAGGAAATGACTCTTCTTAGGAACCCAAAATAATTTATGTTATTTGAGAATTTAACCCTTTTGCATCTTTCAAGTAACATTATGTTTTTCTCATAGGAATAAAGAATCTCAGTTTTTATTGGAATAAGCTGTGGTATAAAGTTATATCCATTTGATAAGTTATTAGAAGGAAGCTAAAGGTAGTTCTAACAGAGATGGTAATAGACACTGGAGGAAAGACAACTAAGTTGACCTTCACGTTCTGGTAAGTCTAAGTAGACTAATCAAGGGAGGTAGAAATTGAAACTGACAATGATAATTGCTAGCATTTATTGAATGCATAGCAAATGGCAGGGTCTGTAGATATACTTGTCTCATTATTTCTCACAATTACGTGAAAAGGTAGGTATTATCATTATTCTGATTTTATAGATAAGAAAATGAGGCTCACAGAAGTTCAATAAATTATGCAAAATACGTAGTAAATATTTAGTGAAACCTTGATTCAAATTTAAATCTATGTATTGCTGAAGCCCTCACTAGATACACAGGTGGCTAGGAAAAGAGATTCAGGAGCTATTCATTCTGCGAATGGGGGTTTCTGCTGAATTTCTAATGGCCAAGTTTCAAGGAAGAAGCCAGTAGACGAAGAATGTTACAGAATTTCAGAAAGGAAGAGATTACCCTAGGTGAAAATAATTGTGTGAGGAAGAGAAAAAAATCCCCCGATCCCTAAAAGATGGATAGAATCCAGTAAGACAGAAATAAAAGTGGGCATTCCCTATGGAGGAGACTGGTTCAAAGAACACTTGTGAGCAGAGGTTCTACAATGTTCACAGTAAATGTCTGCAAGAGAGGGGCCATTCTGATGTGAGCGAAGAACTTGTGTGCAGATTCGGGGGGAGAGAGGGCTGGGAGCCTGCATGGGTGTCAGAACATTGGGACTAGTCAGAATATCTAAAGAGACTAGATGGCATGCCATTTGATAAAAGTCGCTGTTCTCTCAGGGAAGAGCCTATATTCCTACAGACCCTGCAGAACTTCTGTAGACAATACTCTGCTAAATCCCCAAGGCTTTGCCATAATGCCTATAGCAAAATGTTTTTGTTTTTAATAAGCTGCATGATTTTGAACCAGGTAGTGATGGGATGAAAATGCTTTATGAAAACAAATCTGGCTGCAATGTCACAACTATCTAATGAGAATATAAACTGGAGATCAAAACTCAATTAGCAGGTTATTGTAATTGCTCAGAGGTAGAAAAGAGTGGCTCTCCAGGGTTGGGGAAGTAAGAAACCTAAAGATCTGTTCTGTCTCAAGGACAAAACGCAGCCACAGAAAGATCATGACAATTACTATTTTATACTGATACATATGTGAATTAGATTCCCAACTATTCAATCAAAATGTCTTGTGTTTTTTTTCTTTTTAGTTTTATTGTTTTGGAAAATGTTGATGAAGATATGTTATTTAGACTCATTTTTACATGAGAGAAAGCTATCAGTAATAAAGAGTGCTAAGGCATCCAGGAGAAACAGCAAAATGCGATATTGGAGAGGTTATTGGTAGCAAACTTGACCATAGTTGTTGCGGATTATCACAACTCAGTGTGGTTTTTTAGACTGAGTTTAAACCAGGCAAATTCTAGGACCATGGACAGTTCCCATTTTACTGACTGTGGCAACTGCTGAGTTCCTAATACATTTTACGTCTAAGAACCCAAACAACTGCTGGTTGCTGGTTGTCCCCTATGTCCACAGGCAGCATTCTGGATGTTAAGAGACGCCCTGGTCCTTATGCCATAAAACTCAACTTCATTTGCTATTTATCTAAATGAAGAGCCATTGTTACAGGTTTGTTCAGAAGGTTCTACCTCCCACTAAAGGCCTGTATGCGGTATTTAATCTAACGCTAAAGATAGCAAGCCCCTTGAGTGAGAAACCAACTTCCCCTTCAAAGTCTCTTCAGCCTCAGGCTTACTGAAAACACTTTTGGGAGGAGCTAGGGGCACTAAAAGTTACAATTTCAATTTGATATACATGGATTTTATTTTTATGATAATTATGTAAAAAGTATGTAATTAAGTATGACAAGAAGTGTAGTAAACTAAACATGAAAAGTAGCTGATTACGGTAGTCATTCTGTAAATATGACTTAATTTATAGGACAAAGCTAAAGTAAGTCTTGCATTTGAGTGGTTAAATATATAATACACTCTTCTGGTTGTTACATATTTATTCTATATTACGTGAGCAACCTTGTTCCCTTATCATCATGAAGAATGCAGATGATAGAGGAAAAGAAACCAGTAGATTGATATTTTAAAATAGAGAAGTGTGAAAAAATAGCAAAATATATGTCTTTCTTGTGTACCTAGTATAGAACTGTGAATTTTCCTCCTAAGGGTTTTAATTGATCCATTAATAAAATAAATTGAAGATGACAGAGTTCCAGAAAAAAATTAAATTTCTAAATAACATAAATAGCTGTGTAGCAACATACAGATTAACCTTCACTTTCCTATTTGCCAAATCTTATCACCAAGAATCAGTGCATCCTAAATTGGGTTATCTGTTTCCTAAAAAGTCGTGGCCATGCATTCTTGTTTCCCAAATGATACCATGACTTATTCAAAGAGAACCAAGCTAAATCATCTTATAACTTAAATTATCTTATAACCCTTGTCTGTAAACTAATGTATGTTATAAAAGAATGAATATAAATATTTTCCTTAACCTATTTGTTAACAACAGGTAGTTTTATTGGAAAAGGAGGGTAAGATTCATAACAGATGAAAATTTAATGGAATTGGTATAATGCAAGCAAATAGAAAAGGAATGTATTTATTAATGAACAGTAAATAGTAAAGTTTGGAACATAGAGTACATTTTGAGGATATACCGCAACATGAAAGAAGAATAAAAACCAGGTATGACGTACTTCAAAAAGTCTACCTAAAATAATTCTTGTTGGAATTTAGTTATTTTAAGTATTCAGGTTCAACTCATTAAAGAAACTAATGTAAGGTATGTTAGAGTTTGCTTTTGTAGTGTGAGTAACTCTTGGCAATCCATTTGATTTTTAAGTTCATATATTTGCACCTCTTTGCTTAAATCCTAAGATAACATGACTAGAAATGATTTCTCATAAAAACAAGAGACTCTTGGAAAAATTTTATATTCATAAAATACCTACTTAGAGAATAATTTTGCAAGTCTCAGCAATAAGGCAAGATTTATTATAATTTGAATATTCTCTTAAATTATTCAATTAAATAGAAATGCCTCATACATACTTGTAAACAAAACTGGCACAATGTAACATGTCTTTGTTCAGAAACTGATCAGGAGGCAGCCAAGGCTTTATTAGTCAGTGTTAAATATATTAAATACATATACAAAGTTTATCAAGGAAAATCATATAAACATTGATTATCATTTTGGTGAGGCATCATTTGGTAATGATATGGTATCAGTACTTGAATTCATACTTGGAGAGTTCAAACACACAGATGTAAATCCTATGTAAAAGTGCTGCCAGTGACTTTTATAAACACTATTATTTAGTTGATATTTTAATACAATCTTGTTATTCTCAGATCTCACTGTGTACAATCCCAGAAAAAAGAAACTGGTTTAAGTAGCAGGTAGAGAAAATTGGGTAACAAAATAAAATATAAAGTGTTTTAATCCAGTTTGGAAATTAATAGGGGTAAGCAAAAAAGTTATGGGAAGTTCTCCCTGGAGATGTTTAACAGCAAGATAAATGTCCAGCTGTCTAGAATAGTTTTACTGTGGCTTGCCTGGAGGAAGAGGAATAAAATCTGCTAATTTGCAAAATTTCCACAGCATCAATTTCATATTGTCAGGATACTGCCTTAAGCATATTTAGCCAACCACAAGATTAAAGCAAGTGCTTCCAGTGAAAATCTTCTGATAACTGGAATTTGTTCTGAATAAGGCCTGAATATGTGGTAAATCCAATAAACTCGGTACAGTGCACTAGACTAGTCTTTTAGACAGCGCTATACAAAATATCGGCTTGATGCAACTAAAGCACGTATTCCTTCTGTGCAGCCTTACTTCTCTTTTACTCCCTGAATGACTCGAAACACTAGCCATTATGGCACCATGCAGGGTTGTCCAAACTGTAAACGTACACACTGGAATAATAAATAAGACAAAGCACTATGCCTCTCCTTCCCACACTGAATGTTAATAATATTAATAATGTCAATATTTATGGACTTTTACTGAGTCATTACTTGATGACATACAGTACCATTTTAACAGTAATACAAATTAAAATTTACTCTCAGTTCTAACATATTTTACAAAATATCCTTCTTAATTTTTAATGATAAAACTAAACTTCACACAAAGTCCCATGAAATTGAAATTTTTTTGAATAATGTAGTTTGAACTATTTTTTAATTATAGCAAAATGCTTTTTAAACGTGAAATTTTAGAAAATTGTAACTATGATCTTATTTAATTAAATAAACCTGTAAATGCATTGTGGTGTTTCAATGTTCTCATGGTCTTTCTCACTGTTACATGGAAGGCATTGAGAGTAGCAGGAATAAATTGTTCTTTTGATCATCACATCATCATTTAGCACTCACATAGTTTCTTAAGCCCCCTTTCCTCCATAAGAACAGAAACCTCCAAAGTTAAAATCATTTGGATGCCACTCTACTTGGCTTCCTCCATATGCAGATTGCTATGCTTCTTACCACCGCTGCTATTCCGAATTAGTATTCGTTCGCCTTGAAACGAAGGTAATATTCCTTACATCATACACACACGCGCACACACACACACACACACACACACACACACACACAATACACACACACACACATTCCACTGCACTTTAATTTTAATCCTCCAAACCAATCGAAACCCAGAAATCAGGCCTTGCGTAGGTCTTAATAAATTCTTACTTTCTCAGTCTGCTTTTACCGGCCACTACTCACCAGTATACAGTATGAGCCAACCTCCTTGAAGATTCCTTTATATTTTCTTTCAGTAACTCTTTTCTAAAGTATTCCCTGATAACTTCAAGCAATATCAATACTTTTATCTCTTTCTTTCCTCAGTACTTGTTGCATTTAATTTGTTTATAAATCAGAGTCTTGTGTATATTCATTTAGTACTTTCTGATAGATTTTTTTCCCCATTATTGCAGCTCCATGTCTAATTGACCCACGATAGACATGGGTCTATCTGATTGATTACTAATATTGCAAATTAGTTTATGCTCTCCTTTCTTCTCTCCTTAGTATAAATTTTTCAGTGCTAAATTCTAGCAGTTGCTGAATGAATACTGTACTATATTTTGTAGCATATTACTGTTTTAAGGTTTTTCACATATGGTTTTTCTCTAATAACCACAGCAAATGTAAGAAATTATTATACTGATTTCATAAAAGTAAAAATTAAGGCTCAATGAAGTTTACTGATTTGTTACGTTTACAAAACAAAAAAATGGCAAGAGATTCTGAGACAGTCCTAAACTCATCTCACAGTATACATAATAACTGCCTTTAAAATGGTAGAGAGGGGGGATGATGTCGTGGGGAGAAATATTCCAAAAATCCTGCTAAATCAATATTGCTTTCTTCAAAGTATAAGGGCTAGCATTTTACTTTTCTTTTTATCTCTAAACTTTTAAAATCACATTTTTAAAGAATAAATGAAGAGGAATTAAGGAAGAATCCCACCATGACCGGTATCTCACTCCCAAATGCATCCTTAAATATGGGAGAAGGATTACTTAATAGACTTGGATTCCCTAAATATCTTTGCTAAGATTAAAAGCCACCTGTTTTAAGGCTTTAGAAAAAATACTATTGTAAGATTGCAAGTGGCATTCTCAAAGGGTGGTCAACTTTGGCCATTACTGTCCTTTTACAGAGACATATAGGCAACTCGGGTAGGTGCTACATTGGGATCTTTATGTTGTTCTGATCAGACGTAATATACAGAAGGCAGTTCTGAACACCCTACATCTCTGAATCTATCTGAAGGCTTCCCTAAGTCTTCATTAGAGATTAAAAACAAAGCAAATAAAATCTCTTTAACATGTAAACGCTCATAAAAACCTAGGGCCAGGATTTTGACGGCTCTACACATTTATACCTAGAAGTCTATATTTTTCTGTCTTTACCTATACACTTAAAAAAAGTACAAATTAAAGTACAAATTTTAAAAAAGTACAAATTAAAAAAAAATTTACATTGAGGAGAGGATGTAGAGGCCATAAATTGTAGCTTTATAAACAGTCCTCTTTGACGAAGGAAAACATCTGTCTCACTTTCACTACTGGAGAAATATTGTTGGATCCCACCATGGAGAATTCGGAATATAAGTTAATTCTTAAAGCGCCTGCCCTGTTTATTACTAGCTAAGAAATACTGAATTCCTGATAGTTAATCTCAGCACACAGGGGCCTTTTCCCTCCACAATCCAAACTAATGGAAAAGCTACAGAAAATGTTTTACATTTTAGATTCACGGTGAGTCAAAAACCATCATTTTAAAAGGCTAACAAGGTATTTTTAAATTTATTAAGATATATATCAATGATATTAGGATTGCCATTGTGATCTTAAACCTGGTATGTAAAGAGCTATCCACACTTACAAAAAAACACATCTACATAAGACACTAGATTAAAGATTTATCAAGGGATAATAC
Source organism: Phocoena sinus (assembly GCF_008692025.1). Lineage (NCBI taxonomy): Eukaryota > Metazoa > Chordata > Mammalia > Artiodactyla > Phocoenidae > Phocoena > Phocoena sinus. The sequence goes on along the minus strand of NC_045767.1, from coordinate 48,182,022 downwards.
AGAAACATAGTTTTTCTTTCTTTTTTTTTTTGCTTTTTAAAGAAGGCTATACATATATTCTTTCATAAAGATATAAGAGGGAAAAGATGCAAGAAAAGTATTCACACAAAGGGAAAGATAATTTTCTCATTCTCACACTGTTGGCATTTAATGAAAATGGTGATCTAAAAGCTATTTTAAAAAGCTGTAGCTCTAGGCCACAGGTATCTCTAACAAGAAAATATTATCTACTCTTTCCAGAAAAAAAATATTCTGCATTTCCAATAAACACCGATAACAAGTGAAAAAGGAGCTATTGAAATTAGCTCACAGTAAGGGGAAGAAAATACATTGTAAATACCTTATAATCAAATAATTTCTTTAGATTTCACAAGATTAATCACAAGGTTTGAAGAATGAATTTGATAACAACTTCAGTTTCAAGACATCTTCTAAACGAGAATCTCTTCAGATAGCTTGTGAAAACAATTTAAAACTTATTGTTACAAGCTCTCCTAAGGAAGCATAAAGATGTATATAGGCTTTCACCATTTTTTTCTGACACTTTATTTAATATAAATTAAACTTGGAAAATGGGTAATTAAAAGAAAAACAGTATCAATTAGGAAAAATACTTACAGATTTTTAATATCAACTGCCCCACGGAAAGCTTTCCTTGGAACTGCCTGAATTTGGTTTTCACTGAGGTCACTAAAAATAACAAAAAAAGAAAAAAGATCAAGTTATAAATGTTATTTATGAATTATTTTAATCAATGTGTTTGAAAAGTGATAGGACACTTCCAAAAAAAAAAAAGGAAAGCTAAAATAATACTAAAGGAGCATAATTAAATCCATAGCATTAGATGCAATTTCTAATACAAATATTTTATATATCTAATATAAATTAAAAAGTTGGACTGAATGGTTTCTTGAAGTAAGTTTTCAGATATTTAATTTCATAATAAATTATTAAATATGGTTCTCTTAAATTTAAGAGTTGATTCACTTCTGTGTAATAAAATGTATTTTTTAAAACAAATAGTAAATTGTTCATAACTCAATTTCAAGGGGTTCTAAAGTTTTAGTACATCATATTTCTCCAATATCACTAACATAACTTAAGACGTATATAGGAAAGCAGTCCCTTTTAACATCCTAGAGAAGACTGGGCAAAAACTGATAAAACCTGGGCAGTGTGATTAAGTTTTCATAGCACTTTAAGTAATCTTGAAAATGGAACACGGCAGTACTGGCCCAACAATAAAACCCACAGTTCTTGCATGAAATATTAGCAGCAGGTTGATTTAGAACCTTCTTTAAATAATTCTATTATAACCATAAACACAGACTGTCTATATTTGCATTTTAATTTAATCGAGAAATACATTTTAATCAAGGGAAAAAAAGCACTCTTTGAGTTGAAATGAGAGTTTGTAAAAATCACTCATCTCGTGAAATGGATCATTATTTTTCCTTCAGAGTTCAGATGCAATTCTATAAGCTCACATAGTATTACTAGCTTTTAACAAGAAGGATATAAATACACATGCAAGAAATGTCACTGAAAAGAGGAAATTTTAAATAACACTACCACATAGCAGAAAGCTGAAATATCAAATAAAGTATTAAAGTAACAATGAAGGTACTAAAATTATCTTTAAATTCAAGATAACTGACGCTCACAAAGAAAGATGAAGCTACTGACCACGGGTACATGCCTGCCAAAACGGAGTCATTTTCCAATTTTGTGGAGGCATATTGGACGAATTCACCAGCATTCTCTCCCCCAATGCTTCTTATGACCAGAGCTGGTTGCTCACACACTTCTCGCCACACAATAGAGATAACTGGCAGATACAGAGATTTACTGTGTGGTTTTGACCTCATTAGCACTAAGTTTTAAACAAGTGAGATTTGCATTTATATCTCAATATCTGCAATGTTCAAATAAAAAGAAGTTTGCTAAGCAATTTGTAGAGAAATAATGTTAGTCTAAAGAGTAAAGGTCTTTAGCAAAAAAGCAAAGAAAAACACATACATATTTTATTCCAAACAGTAAGTTTGTAATATGTGCTTACGTAGGAGTTAAGGCAGCCATTCATGTCCTAAGTGAACTGTTATCAATAGCTTCAGTATATCCTTAAGAGTAATAAAACTTCATTTCCTTAAAAATTGCTTATTTCTCCAGCTTGTCGTTGATCTCAGACTGACTTCCCTCCTTTGTTTAATTACATCGAGTTAAGAAATGTTTAGTAGCATATATTTAAAAGCCTAATGTCAGAAACAGTGCTCAAAGGAGGCTACTGAGCTAGGAGAAGGTAAAGAGAGATACTGGAGAAAGAAAATTCAGGAAGTAATAAGAAATGAGGAGGGAAAAAACTGAATTCAAGCAAATTTAATTCTGGAGCACTCCGTGAAAACAGATAGTGTTTTAATTGTTGTGCCCCTGTCAGTTCAATGTTTTCTCACCACTTATTTTTTTTTCCCACTTCTCCTAGAACAAAGACTGCTTTAGAGACTGTGTAAGTGAATAAAAATGGCAGAGATGTTGGCTTCAGACCTTGCCTGCTTCCCAGGCTCTGCAGTCTTCCCCTCCCACCAGCTGGGGCCATTTCATGCGCCAGCTCGGGCACAGCTTTCCTAGGGTCATGGTCTCAAAGAGGGCGAGGGTGTGGTGGGAGGCTAGTCAGGAGGATGACTTCAGGCGGCTCATAGAGACATGGCTGAAGAGCACTGAAACACAGGCAGAACACCATTCCTTCTGAATGTGATTTTAGTCCTTTTGACTGCCTCAGGCAGAAGTCTAGGGCATTAGAAGGGTTTTATTCTGCTAACACCTACCATCTTATCTTTCATAGAAGGGTGAGGGACAGTCAGGCTCAGAGCCTCCCTACGGTCAGTGGCTTACGTGTCTCTGCCCCCCTGAGTAGACTATTCTATGAGGTCTCTGCTCTTGTGCTCCGCTTACTCTGGTAGCCAAATTCAGTTGTGGATCTCAGGTCCCTTCAGTTAAGTGGGCAATAATATTCACCCATGACAGGAGGAAGAAACTTAACAAGTTTTCAGTACCTGCTATGTGCAATACTTAAATTTTTAGAGATAGTATAATATCAAATTTATGTTTTTTAACCCACATGGCCATCTTGTGAAGTAGATATTATTATTATCATTATTATGACTATTTGTTATGATTAAAGAAACCAAGCTTCAATGATGTCAGGTGCTAAACAATGACAGAAAGTGTTGAAGTGTCAAAAGATGTAGAGGAAATCCAGATAAATATTGAGTCAGGATGTGGGGATTTCTAAAGATGACACTGAGGGCTACTTAATCAATCTCAATATGTCCTTCCTGTGGCCTAAAACTTAGGAGGTTTTTTCTTAACTCATCCTAGCCTCTGACTTATGTCATTCGCATTTTTGTGTGAAATACATAGCACGAGCAAGAGTATGGAGGTAGAAAAATAGAACTTCTATGGGGGTAGATTTTGGTCTGGTTTGCTTAGAAGGTATAACATGCAGTGCAGTAATAGGAGATCAGGTTGGAAGGAAAAGTGAGGGGTGTGAGGAGTAGACATTCTGATACTGATTGAAGAGTGAGTTCTTATTTCAGCAGACAGTGGTAGCGAGGGAAGAGTGATGTATGGGAGCAGGACAGATACTCTTCCTTAGATTAAACTGGCAGTAGAATTTAGGAAATACCAGGGGTCAAAGACTCAAATCTGGATAACCAGATACAAGATTTTTATGATAGTTAGGGAAAAAGTAATGAGAATTATGAAGCAACCATTATAATAACCATCAATACATTGCTTGTTTACCCTGGCCTTGTTAATGGATGGGCTCCCACCCTTTAGACAGAAAAGGTACAAGAGATTAAGAGTGGTATCAGGGATGCATGAAGAACCAAAACTTAGAAGTGAATTGTATGCGGATATGGATTAGGCAAAGAAGAGAGAGAAGATAGAAGTCATTTTGAACTTTGATAGAGGAACCATTAACAAAATTGGGAAATCAAAATTTACAGTGTCTATTATGAGATTGGTTGTGGAAATTTTTCAGTCTCGTTGGAGAGATGTGATTTATATCTCACAGTTGGATGATAACAAAGGTAGTATAGAATAAGTAAAGCATGTGTGGAATCTTAGAAAAGTGATCCAGGAGATCAGAGAAGTAACAGTCATTGGAGGCTTGGTTGATTCAGGCCACTTTCAAAATAGAAAGGGAATTTTTTGAAATTTGATGAAAATTACTGAGCTCAATATTTCTCATCTTCCAGTGTTGGTATGGGTGAGTAGGAGAAACCCAGGGAGAGAGGAGGTATGCCAGAGGAATTAAGAGCATAGGCTGCAGACTGAGACGTGAAGTAGGTATTATTATTATCATTATTATTACTGTTTGTTACTATTAAAGAAACCAAGCTTCAGCGATATCAGGTATCAGTGCTAAACATTTATTAACCATGTGACCTTGCGAAAATTGCTTACATTTTCTGTATGTCAGTTTCTTCATCTGTAAAATGAAACAATAACAGTGTCTATATCACAGGACTGTTAAGTGGATTCAATGAAATACTCTTTAAAGTGCTCACAAAGTGACTGGCGCACAGTAACTACTGTAGAGGCAATGGTTACATACATACTACAATTATGCTACTAGGAGAATTTGCTCTGTGCCCCTAAGTGTATCTGCTCTGTTCCTTGAAGACCATTGTAGGCAATGTGATACATTACTGATGGGAGTGCATTGTTTTGTGAACTATGTGTATGAGAAAAATGAGTCAGGACTACTGAGCTAGCAGGATAGTGCTGCCAAGGGAAGAGTCTGTAATTATATCACTAGGCAATAGAGTGTAAAAATGTGCTTCCGAGTAGGAAAATGGCTTGATTGGAGTTGATTTTTAGGAAGATTGATCTGGAAATTGAAATTCGGAGCAGGCAAGGACAATGGGCAGAGAGTGGCACTGGGCAGTAGTGTGGAGAAATGGTGGGTCTCCAGTGAACTAGGCAATTCTTTTTGGAGAGCATTAAATAATAAAGTTGAGAGTTGGAGTTAGGTCCAAATATAAGGTCTTTGATGCAAGTTAAGGTGCTTGTCATCTTGGGGAGAGTTTGGAACCGCTCAACTTTTCTGAGGAATGGAATAGCAAAATGCAAAAAGCATTTGGGGAAAACAAGTGTGATAATTGGGGAGCTGGGATGGAAGACAAGGAGACTAAATTAGCTTTGTAAACTTTTGGACACAAGTAAATGGAAAGATATTACATGCTTATGGACTAGAAGAACTAATAACGTTAAAACGTTCAAAGTCATCTACAGATTCAGTGCAATCCTTATCAAAATTCCAATGGCATTTTTCACAGAAATAAACAAGCAACCCTAAAATTTATTTGGTCCCACAAAAGAACCTGAAGAGCCAAAGCAACCTTAAGAAAGAATAACAAAGCTGGTGGTATCACATTTCTTGATTTCAAGCTATGCTACAAAGTATAGTAATAAAAACAGCATGGTATTGGCAGAAAAACAGAGAGATCAATGGAATAGAGTTGAGAGCCCAGAAATAAATCCACACATATATGGAAATTAATTTATGACAAAGGAGTGAAGAATGTACAATGGAGAAAGGACAGTCTCTTCAGTAAATGGTTTTGGAAAAACTGGACTTCCACATGCGAAAGAATGGAACTGGACCACTGTATAACATCATACATAGACACTCAAATTGAATTAAAGACTTCGACATAAGACCTGAACCATAAAACTCCTAGAAGAATATGTAGGTGGTAAGCACCTTGACACTGGTCTTAGCAATGACTGTTTTATACCTGTTACCAAAAGCAAAGGCAACAAAAGCAAAATTAAACAAGTGGGACTATCTCAAACTAAAAGCTCCTGCATAGCAAAGAAAACCATCAAAAAATGAAAAGGCAGCCTATAGAACCAAAAAAATATTTGCAAAATATTTATCTGATAAGGGATTAATATCTATAATGTGCAAAGAACTCATGCAACTAAACATCAAAATTCAAACAACCCAATTAAATGGGCAGAGGATTTGAATAGATGTTTTCCAAAGAATACATATAGATGCATGAAAAGATTCTCAACATCACTAATCATTAGAAAAATGCAAATCAAAACCACAATGGGATATCACCTCACACCTGTCAGAATGGCCATCATCAAAGAGACAACACATAACAAGTGTTGGCAAGGATGTGGAGAAAAGGGAATACTTTTGCACTGTTGATGGGAATGTAAAATGGTGCAACCACTATGGAAAACAGTATAGCAGGTCTTCAAAAGATTAAAAATGGAACTACCATACGATCCAGCAATCCTATCCTGAGTATATATGCAGAGAAACAAAATCACTCTCTTATAAGAATATCTGCACCCCTATGCAGCAGTCTTTACAATAGCCAAGACATAGAAACAACCTAAGTCTCCATCAGTGCACAATGGAATATTATTCAGTCACGATAAAGAAGGAAATCCTGCTATTTGCCACAACATGGATAGACCCTGAGGGCACATACTAAGTGCAGTAAGTCAAGCACAGAAAGACAAATACTGCATGATCTCTCTTACATGTGGTATCAAATAAAAGTGGAACTCATAGAAAGAGAGAACAGATTGGTGGTTGCCGGAGAAGGAAGGTGGAGGATGGGAGAAATGGGTGAAGGTGGTCAAAAAGTACAAACTTCCACTTGTAAGATTAATATGTTCTGGGGATGTAATGTACAGCAAGGTGACCATACTTAACAATAATGCATTGTATATTTGAAGATGCTAAGATGGTAAATCTGAATAGTTCTTATCACAAAAGAACTTCTAACTATGTGAGGTAATGAATGTTAACAAAACTTATTGCAGTGATCATTTTGTAGTATAGCAAATATAATGTTATATGTCAATCAACCTGGAAAAATACAAACAAAAAAGTTACTGCAAATGCTCAGGCATAATTTGGAATTTTCCATATGAATTAAAATATTGAACATCTTAAATCTGAAAGCCTGGTTTATTCATTTTCTGAAATGACAAGGAAGTGAGAAGAGCTGGAAAGACTGTCCCATTCTGAAGCTAATCTTGATATGAATGGTATGAACGAGGGTGAATATAAGTGGTTTCAAACAGGAAAGGTTCTACGTTCTTGGTATTTGCACAACTGGAAAGATATAGGCCTCCCAGAGCTAGGCCTGAGAAGTGGCCCTAGTGGTCATCACCCTGGAGTTTCCCATTTTAGATCCTTCTCCTTCTACTACATACAACTCATTCACAAAACCACTTCAGCAGTGTCTTCAACCAAGCCTCTTCCTCCCATTCTCTATTGCCATGGTCCCTGTTAGAATATCATCACCATTTCACACATGACTGAGATTCCAAACCGATATATTTGCCTCAACTTATGATCCCTTCCAAGGCATCCGCCACATTGGCACCACAGTTATATTTCCAAAATTGACATCATGTCAAATAACCGCCTCCTGAATTCTTCTCCATCTCAGTTAAGAGGACACCATTCTTACAGTTGTTCAGACCAAAAACTCTGGAGTCCTCATTAACATCTCATATTCTTCCACACCCAACATCCAACCCACCAGCAAATTCCCCTGATTCTTCAAAATATATTCAGAATTTGATTTACCTACACCTCTGCTCCCCTGACAAAGCCACCATCCCCCCTTCTGTGGATTGTCTTAATAACTTCCCAACTCTCTCTCTGCTCCTCCCTTTGCCTTCCTATAACCATATCTTGCCACAACTCCGATCAAAATTCTTCATTGGACTTATAAATTCTACCAAATGTAAAATAGACAGCTAGTGGGAAGCATCCACATAGCACAGGGAGATTAGCTCGGTGCTTTGTGATGACCTCGAGGGGAGGGATAGGGAGGGTGGGAGGCAGACACAAGAGGGAGGAGATATGGGAACATATGTATATGTATAGCTGATTCACTTTGTAATACAGCAGAAACTAACACACCACTGTAAAGCAATTATACTCCAATAAAGATGTTAAAAAAAATTCTTCGCTGATGTCGCATATCATAAGGAGGGAAAAACTCAAAGCATTACAAGGTCTACAAGTCCCCCAAATCAACTGATTGACACCTTTGACCTCATCTCTTTCTCTGCCCCACCTCGCACACTCTTCTCCAGTCACACTGGTTTTCTTGGCATTTCTTGAAACCTTCAGATTGTGTCTCACTTGTGGGCCTTCTTTGATACTTTCTGTGCTTCTATTTCCACCTCAGATACTTTCTGTGCCTTCTATTTCATTCATTAATTATATTCTCTTAATTCACCTTTTATAAAATCATTCTTCCAAATCTTCAGATTATCCACATTTTATTTTGTCTTAAGCACCTAGTTCCTATCGCCATGAAATGCAGGGTTAAATATTGTTCAAGACACAGAGCAAATAGTACCTTCTTTGGCATGGTTCTTCTCCAATCCCCCAGCTGAGCCACGTGCTAAGATCTCTGTAACCTATTAGTAGCTATGTTATGCTGTGCAAGTCACCTACCCACTTTCTCCATTTGTTCATCTGTAAAATAGCTAAGATAAATGGCTCTTAGGGCCATTTTGCCTGGTCCAAACAACAATATTATTCGTAATGTAAATTAATATTCAAATAACTAAATATCAATAAAATTATTACATAATTACAAATTAAAACGTTCTTATTCATTATTGGGAAGTCAGTTGTTCCTATCTTCTGTGCTCTTAAGGTGACCTGCACACATATTTACTGTAACACTCCAAAATTTTTAGTTGAATTCTTTTCTTAGATAGCTGTCTCTCCTGTTAGACAATATGATAAATGAAGTTAGAGATTTTAGTTTATCTTGCTTGTATAGAATTCCTGGCATATGAAAGGCCTTTAATAAGCAAAGTTTTATGGAAAGGAGGTAGGGAAAGAAAAATAAATTCTGAAGAAAAATCTTACAAAACATGACAACACGCTGGATGAGTGTGAATAAGGAAGAGAGGCGATAAGTATAAGCCTGTGGTTGGAGCCCTGATAAGCAGCAAAATCTAGTATGATAGACACAATGAGGCAACACAGGAGCGGTAAGTGTCACTGTTTCACAAAACCTTGGAGATATTAAACTAGAGCTCAATAAAGAGATTAGAGGGAAAAATACAGACTAATGAGTCTTTGTACCATAGTGAGAATCGAGTTATGCACGGTACATATAAATCTCCTTTCAGATGATATGCATTGATGAATTTCACATTTGCAGGTTAGTGTCCCCAAGAACCAAGATTTAGTGTACTCAAGATTTCAATCTCTGAAGATGGGAAAGTCAGCTGTGTTCTTTTCTCTCTCTCACTTCTATTCTCTCATTCATGCATTCAAAAGCATTTATTAACAGCATAAAATCTGATGTAATCATTGCTTTGTGATAATTCTGTTTCTTTTATGATACATTTTTAACCAACAACTTGACCGCCGATTCTTCATAAATAGGGCTGTCTCTTCTACACATATCCTGTCTCTTCCACATCTTAAATATAATCTTATGTAGAGCAGTTTTCTTTTTAAATCATTCTTTGTCAGATGTATGAATGGTCTCTTCTTTAGGAATTGTCAGTGCTGTTCGTCCACTGAAAACTGGTTTGTCACTCAGGACCTCAGCAACTTCTCATACTCAGCAACCAAAACTTTATTGAACATAGTAGTAATAATACACATCTATTTTTCTCCTAATCTCTAATATGTGTTGATAACAGTGCTTTCTTGCACTTAATAAAAAGTTTTAATCGAAGTTTTTACACAACTTACGACACTTGTAAGACCCCATAGATACTTAAATGTAAAAATGTGTCCATTTTAGAATTTATGAAATAAGATAATACTCAAAACTACCTTGTATTGGGCAATTAACTATCAGGCGATACACTTGGATTTATTTGTTTCTATAACCATATCAGAATGTACTCTTCTATTCCCATTTGGAGGCAAGGAACTGGCATTTACAGAGGTTTCATAATTTAGCTGCAGTCATACAGCTAGTAAGCAGTGGAGGAGGGATTTGAACTTGGCTCTGTTGTTCTCCAAACCTCATACGCTTGACCACTGCTGCCCTGCCTCACACAGGAAGTGGCTTCTGTAGAGGTCTGGCTCTCTGGTCTTGTAGTTCGATGACCCAGGAGCTGTGGTTTTAAAGTGCGGTTCTAGGATCAGCCATAAGAGTCCTCTGGGGAGGCCATTTAAAAAACAGACCTCTGGGGCTTCCCTGGTGCCGCAGTGGTTGGGAGTCCGCCTGCCGATGCAGGGGACACGGGTTCGTGCCCTGGTCCGGGAGGATCCCGCATGCCGCGGAGCGGCTGGGCCCGTGAGCCATGGCCGCTGAGCCTGCGCGTCTGGAGCCTGTGCTCTGCAATGGGAGAGGCCACAACAGTGAGAGGCCCGCGTACCGCAAAAACAGACCTCTGGGGGCTTCCCTGGTGGCGCAGTGGTTGAGAGTCCGCCTGCCGATGCAGGGGACGCGGGTTCGTGCCCCAGTCCGGGAAGATCCCACATGCCGCGGAGTGGCTGGCCCGTGAGCCATGGCTGCTGAGCCTGCGCGTCCGGAGCCTGTGCTCCGCAACGGGAGAGGCCACAGCAGTGAGAGGCCCGCATAGCGCAAAAAAAAAAAAAAAAAAACAGACCTCTGAGTTCCATCAGAGATGCCAGGCAGAATCTCTCGGGGAGGTCCAGGATACCTGTGTTTTTAACAAGTCTGCTAGGGAACTGTTATTCCCATTGTCTTTGAACCCCACATTAGTAGCCCATTGGTACATCTCCAATAAATGGTATCTTCTAGCTTTTGTTCGGTTTATAAGCCTGGCATTCATTTACATGCATCCAGTTGGAAGTTGTGAATGCCAATAGGAAATAAAAAATGGGAAGCACCAAAAAAAGAATATATACAGTTCTCTGACCAAAGAAAAAGGCTGGATAAGAGGCCAATTTTTTGCATTGTGGTGAAATATACATAGCATAACATTTACCACTTTATGTTTATAGTTCATTGGCATTAAGTACATTCACACATGTTGTATAACCATCACCACCATCTATCTCCAGAATGTTTTGAGAGGCCATTTTAAAGACTTTTTTGCATAATGTAAAATCTTACAACCAGGACAGTAATCTTGAAATAATAAATGATTTACAGTGTAGATAATGTTTATCCTTTCTCTTTCTTCTCTTCAAAATAGTATCATAACATCACCTCACATTAACACTGATCTTTCCAAGTAGTATTTTAGTCACCATTTGGTTGCCTATAAGCACTTCAATTAAGTGCATTCAAGGAAGACATACCTAATTGGGTAGAGCCGTCAGGTAATGAGAGATTCTAAAAATAGTGCATGACAACAAATTTTAAAAATAACCTTGTGTACATTTTATAAGGGCCACTGAGCTAATAACCCATGTTTTATGATAACCCATGTGAGGTTATTTTTTTGACACATCCAAACACAGAGATAATCACAACAGTCGGAAAACACCCCCAGATGCCTGCAGTGATATCCTGGAGGGTTGTGTACTGAGACAGGACAGGAATCAGGTTTTGGATAGCAATACTTGGTTCCACTCCATAAAACTATGTGACCGTGTGACCTTGGTCAAGTTACTAATATTCATTGAATCATGCTCTATTTTCTTTAATTCTAGAAAAAATATCAAGCATTGCTATGTCAGAGTTACTGAAAAGACTGAACGATCTGATGCATTCTATGCAAACATGTGAAGTGCCTTGCCCAGTCTTAACACACAAAGGCACTCACACATGTTACCTTCCTGCACTTCAATTAGTTCAGTTCAGTTCACTTCAAGAGTTATATACTGAGGAAGTGTGTGCTGAATACACTACTAGTTCTTAGAAATAAAATATATAAGTAACATGGGTCTGCTCTCAAGAAGCTCAGTTTCCGAAAGAGGAAGCAAGCAGGTAAGGTGATCATTATACTGCTGAACTGATAAAAATACCAGTTTCCTGAAGGAGGAAATACTTAATTTTTTTGTTGATTGGAAATACTTCATTTTGTCATTTTAATCATTGATTGGAGTGTTGGGGATGGTAGATAATAGTAAACAAACAAACAAAACAACAAAATAAAAAAAAACTTTGCTATGGAGTTTCTTTTCTAATTTTTTTATTGTGATATAATTGACATATAACATTATATTAGATTTAGGTATATGACAGTGATTCAATATGTGTGTATACTGTGAAATGATGGAGTTTCTTAAGTTTACATATAGACTCATGGAATATACAGTTAACCCTTGAACAACATGGGTTTGAACGGCACGGGTCCACTTATATTCAGATTTTTTTCAGTAAATATACAGTCAGCCCTCCATATCCATGGATGTGGAACCTGTGGATACAGACGGCTGACTGTAACACACTCACAATGTAATATGCATGCATGTATTCCTGTCAAGTCTTTGTATATCCATTTCCCTCTGCCTGGAATATTCACAAGTAGTCCTTCACTTGGTTAATCCTCCCACTCAACCTTTGGAGCAGAGTTTAAATAGTCTCTCTTCTAAAAATTGTCTCAGAAATATCCTAATACTGGAGTAGGCTCTCTTCCTCATGCTCCTGTAACATGTCATACTTAACTGATATACTGGATTATAATTGCTAGTTTACTTGTTGACACATCCCACGAGAGCCAAAAGTTCCCGAGAACAGGTACTGAATAATTCATCATTGTGTCCCCAATGCCGAATACAATGCCTGGCTGTGGTCAATAAAGTGTAAATAAAAATGTCCAGAACTGATTAGCAAATTAGTAGTATACTTATTGACATTTAGGTTCTCAAGCAGATTACTGATTTAATAGGTACTCGACGTCTTTCTTAGGATATATTACATGAAAATGTCATCATCTACTCTGGTATATTAAGATCATGATATACTTATTATTTTCTTCCCAAAGATATGGTAAAAAATATTCTTTTTGTGATCCAAATATTTTTACTGAGATCAGTAAGATAAAGGTAACAGCAAAGTTAGAATGATGGTGTTAGTACAAATGTCACACATTTCAAGTGGAAAACCGTCACTGAAAACCATTATTCAGCCTAAACAACAGTATAAGTTTCAGCTGATGGAAATAAAAACTCTAATTTTCTCAATATTAGGCTCAGGGATATATGTGACTTTCATAATTTAGTCAATAAAACATGGATGCCAACCAAGAAATAACAGTTTCCTGAATATAACTCCATGTATTTGTGTCAGGAATTGCACTATTTATGTATCGAGACATATCAAAGATGTGATGCTATTTTTTCATCAAAAAATTGTAATATAGCCAGGAAGACCAGGCATATATATATGAATAAAGAGCAAACACACACTCATGGTAACATGCATGAGAAAATTAAATAGTGAGAGATAACAGAATGATGTGACATATAAATCAAGAGATGCTTTTGCAAGGGGAAGGCATTTGTGTCTTAGGAAAAGCAATGGGGATAGTCTGTTAAGAAGAAATGGGAAGTTGTTTCTAAAGAGACCAGTATGGGAAGACCAGAGACATACAGGTATATTAAGGGTGACATATTTGGGGAGTAAATGGTAAGAAGACAGAATTTTGTTGCATTTAACAATTAATTAGAAGGAAAGAGAGTTTGTATTGGGATTCCAGAACATTCAAATAAGATGACTATGGAGTTTTCAGTTAATCTTATTAGCAGTAAGAAACAACATGAGCAAGTAATAAAATAAGACAAAACAAAAGTTTCAGAGATCTTCATGCAAGAATGACTACAGAACAACACTTCACCACTTCAGAACAGAAAGTTTTGTTGTTTTCTCTTCCTCAATTGTTCTTAAAGGTACACTTGTCAATGAAGAGCCTTCATCAATATGTATACTCAATTCTGACTTTATAAAAACTCTTGGTCTATAAAGATAGCCAACCATCAGGCTTTCCTTCCAGAATTTACAGATTTCAACTAAAAAGTGATTCTTGATAATTATGAAAACATTTTCAGTGGAAGACAAGCTTCAGTTGAAAAAAACTCTAAATCAATGATTAATAAATAAAATTGGCAAACATCAAATCTCAACAAATTATGACCCCCACCAACAGAAAACTTTTGCAAATAGACTTTACTGAGATAAAACTTACATACCTACGAGTCTATTAGTTTATATTACACAATTTAATGGTTTTTAGATTATTTAGAGTTGTGTAACAATCATAACAATCTAAATTTAAAACATTTTCATTACTCCTGAAAGAAACTTTGGACTTATGAACAGTCACTTCCCTTTCCCTCCCCCATGTTGTAGTGTGTATCCACAGTTCATTTTTATTGTCAAATTATATTCCATTGTATGGATATAGCACACTTGTTTATCTACTCTTCAGTTGATACATGCAATAGGCTTTGTAAGGCAATTTAAAAATCAATAACTGGGCTTCCCTGGTGGCGCAGTGGTTGAGAGTCTGCCTGCCGATGCAGGGGACATGGGTTCGTGCCCCAGTCCGGGAAGATCCCACATGCCGCGGAGCGGCTGGGCCTGTAAGCCATGGCCGCTGAGCCTGCGCTTCTGGAGCCTGTGCTCCGCAATGGGAGAGGCCACAACAGTGAGAGGCCTGCATATGGCAAAAAATTAAAAAAAAAAAAAAAATCAGTAACTACTTGTGCTGGGGACAAGTCTATTTAATATGCTCTTTGAATCCTTTGTGATAGTTTTGTACTGGTTTAATATTATTTTTAATATAACAGAAGCCCAATTATTGAGCCATGGCCATCAAGGAGTGGTCACTACTTTAGACCAGCCTAAACCCATTTTACATACCATCCTCTCTTAGAAGGTTTGTTTGTTTCTGTTCAACTCTGTACACTGAGCTATAGTCTTCTTCCCCTAATTTTACCTCCATATACCCACAACAGCTCTACAATATATGATGTATTCTTTTGATCATGCTCACAGAATTTGTATAGGCTATAAAAACAGCTCTTGATGTGTTTCGTTTTGAATTTGGGATAAAACTGTATTCAAAAATGGAAATAGATGTATTTTCCTATCCTTGCTTTTTATCTACATATGCATATCCATACTGATATTGATCTGAATATTAAATTATATATATACATGTTTTTTCTAAATCTATGTACATGTGTGTACAGACAAAGACAGAGACACAAGAAAGAGAAAGAGAAATACTGGAGAAAAAGGAAAGATACAGAGAGATAAAAACTCACTGTGAAATTATGGGTATATGGAGAGATATATATTAGTTATATAGATATCTTATTAATATATCTCACTATCTGTAATTTAGGTAGAGAAAATGTAAAACATTATGACATAAGGAAGTTTTTCTGTCCAGAGTTAAACAGATCTCAATCATTTTCAATTTTTTTGACAGTTTAAAAAATTTTTTTTATTTTTGGCTGCATTGGTTCTTCATTGCTGCCTGCAGGCTTTCTCTAGTTGCAGCAAGCAGGGGCTACTCTTTGTTGCGGTGCGCGGGCTTCTCATTGCGGTGCCTTCTCTTGTTGTGGAGCATGGGCTCTAGGCACGCGGGCTTCAGTAGTTGTTGTACACAGGCTCAGTAGTTGTGGTTCACGGGCTTAGCTGCTCCATGACATGTGGGATCTCCCCAGACCAGGGCTCGAACCCATGTCCCCTGCATTGGCAGGCGGATTCTTAACCTCTGCGCCACCAGGGATGTCCCTCATTTTCGATTTAAAACAATCCTATATTATAACTCCTGATGATAATTTTAGAAACCTCACTTGAAGCATTCTCTGGAATATTCTCCAGAAAATTTATTTTCAATAGGAGGTAGAATGAAAACAACTTGCAAATAACATTTATCCTAAGCACTCTTTATAGATCCTCATTTAATCCTTCTGTTCCTAAAAAATAAAAGCAACTTTCAAGAATATGTTCTTTTTAATCAGCATATCTCTCTTACTTGTTCTAAAGATTTTTAAAAGGTAGAATGTAATCTAATTGTGCTGAAATACTGCATCAGCTTTTAACAAAAGAGCCAATACTGCAAAGCTGCTATTTTATTGCTCACGACGTATGGTTTCCAGTTGGGTATCCCATTAACCTCAGAGTGCAATGATATCATTTTAATTATATAAATTGAAACAGCAGTGTATAATACTTATATCATGTAAAAATGGATCCGCTTTATGTGAAAGTGTCTAAACTATCTTTCACTATGAAGCCATAAATTTGCTTTAGATGGCAAACTTGCTGGTAAATTTAATTACTGGTAATTTTATTTTCCTCCACAGTTTAACCTCTCTAAGAGTCTGACCGGGAATGTCATAAATTTGTACTTCCATGGACTACTTTGGAAACTACTGAGTAATGATAAATTAGTATTTGCTCAGATTTTAACTTAGAAAAGCAAATAAATATAAATGTAGGTAGAAAATAAGTATGCCAACCTGTAAAAGTCATCACAGCCTAAATTCCTAATTTGTTAAAAAGTATGGTTCATTTAGTGAAACTTTAAAGTTATAATATATAATCAGATAATATATTGCACAGAAGATGACTATTTTTATGCATCTGAAGGTCTAAATAGCTGTGAGTGGATAAGAAAAAAAATG
The DNA here is from genome assembly GCF_008692025.1 of Phocoena sinus. Classification (NCBI taxonomy): domain Eukaryota; kingdom Metazoa; phylum Chordata; class Mammalia; order Artiodactyla; family Phocoenidae; genus Phocoena; species Phocoena sinus. The sequence continues at coordinate 48,165,434 of NC_045767.1, read as the reverse complement.
AGTTTCACATAAAGAGAGATGTTTGCATTAGTTGAAGAGAAAGACTATATGTAGTAAAGTCTCGTATTACATACTCATAGAATTATCTGGTATCATTAGAGTATTTCAGGGGTCACATCCCAAGGAACTCATGCAAGTTTGGGGAGAGGATGGGGGTGCAAGAGAAGTGTTCCCCGTTAATGTTTCTCTCCTTCCTCAGAATTCCCCACAGGGTAGCTATCCTAATGGGAGAAGAAAGGAAGCTTGGTTGTGATGGGCCAAAGTTAGTACATTTCAATCTTAATTAAATGTGACACACCAGGTGAGAACAATCCTGTCTTCCTGTGAACAGAGAGAAGAGTACAGCACATGTTAAAGAGCCCCATCACTCAAACCAGAGGGTCTGGACCCACATCTGGGCTCTGCCACTTACTGGCTTTGTTACATGGGCAAGCTATTCCACCTCTCTAAACCTTCACCCCCTCATCTGTAAAATGGGGATAATAAAACCACCTACTTCATAAGGTTATTGTTTGGAAGAGCTGGGATAAAGCTTGTGCAATGCTTAGTGGGTTGCTCAGCACAGAGCAAGCACCGGATAATGGTAGATTTGCCACAGCTGCATACAAGTTTCTGTCTGTTCCCTCCCCTTCAGGGTGAACTTGAGGGCTTGGTCTCCACCTTAATCACCTAAAAGTTTCATCCTGGATGTGCTGGATGTGCCCTTCATTAGCTCTATGACCTTGTGCCAGTTTTTTTTTTAACTTCTCTAAGCTTTCATTTCCTAATCTTTAAATTAAGACTAACATTTAGAACACATTTCATAGGGTTGTTAGGAAGATTATATGAAATATTTAACACAGAACCTCACAAGTATTAACAATATTCAGTAAATGTTACATATGATCATTTTAACGTGGAAATATATACCAATAAACAGGATTTTGGAAGACGTCCTATAATTTAGGTAGAATCTTAGCTTACCAATTTTATCTATAAAAGTACAATTTAGCAGAAGACAGAAAAGCCTTTTTCACAGTTAAACATAGTATAGTATCTGTGAATTATATTGCTGTCATTATCAATAAATACTTAAAACAATCCCAGTAAGCTCTTAGCTATTCTAAGATACATTTTAAATTCAGGGAATTTAAATTCATCATATACAGTTGCTGGATTACAAGGAAGGATAAGAGTATATGGGTATGTTGTAATGTTCTGAACGTAACAAAGCCATTTTATAATTTTTAAAAGGCAATCTTAAACTAATGTTTCCACTCAATGCACAATCCACTCTTGATTATGCAGTTAGCAGACATTTTAAGGAGATCCAGAGCCCACATTTTCTGATACCATGATTTCTGAACTATATCTAAAAAAGAACTAACTACAGATATAAAATCTGAAAAGCAACTTCTGGTTCTGAATTTAGTGGGCTACCCTGGGTGGGGCCTCCTAGGTGGAGGAAGTGGGGGTGAGTATCTCCATCACCAGGTATCTGGTCACCTGCTCTGCCAGGAGAAAGGCTTCGATTCAGGAGCAGCAGGCAGGTGCTCCTCACTGTAAGCCGTCTGCTTTCCCAAGCGAACCATGTTGATGGGGCAGAAAGGAAACTGCCATAGTGCAGAGAATTAAACAAGATTTGGAAAATCAAAGAAACAACTCAGAGCTGTGTTGAAGTAAGAAAGAGGGAGAAAAGAAAGGGGCAGAGAGAGAGAAGGGGTGATGGGGGGTGCAAAATAAGAGAGGATGAGATTAAGAGGAAAAAACGATGAATGGTGTTAAGGCGAAACAAATAGCAAGACAATAGCAACTAGTGCAAAAGAAAAATCAGGGCTGAATAGTTTAAACTGCACAGTTCATTCCTTTTATACGCTTCGTAGAAATGCATTTCTACTCAGCCATCGTTCTATTGTTTTAAACATATCACGCATTTAATATCCACAAACCTAAGAAGCGGGTATTGGTATCACCCACACATAGACAAGGAAACGGAGCCTGAGAAATTACAGGAACTTACCCTCAGCATGTAAGAGGTATTGGGGGAATTTAGAAGTGAATAGAAAGTTCCTGCCCTCAGGAAGCTAAACCTAAAATGACCCAGGATGGATTTGTTCTGGGTTTGGAAATATGTCAGGAGAAAGTACAAAGGCATCCTCCACATATATCCACTTTGTAACGTTGTTTCTTTATCTTGTGCTGCAGGGTTTTGCAGTTAGAACGACTCAACAATTCTACTTTGACCATGTCAGATTATACCTTTACAAGGAGATAAAATTAGATAAAATTTACTTTAAAATGTCTAATGCAACTCAAATATTTTGTTTTGTCGTTGCCAGCTGTCAATGGGTATTGTAGCCCATGGTACTTTACTGACTCTCTTTTAATAACAAGTGTCACAGCATTTCACAGACTAAGTTGACAGAGAACTTACTCTATAGCACTACTGACCGTTCCATTTGCTTAAAACACTATTTAAACGCCAGAATCAATCCAGCCACAATTGTGCTGTATAAGTCAATCTAGCAGCCACAGAATCAATTCTGCCCAACAACTGTTCCAAAAGGGCACTTAAATCAATTTGCCACAAAAGTACTGCATAAAATGGTATATGCACAAACTCTACTTAGTTATTATACATAGAAAATTAGCTGCAGCAGATTCAGGGCTCACATTTAAGTGCAGTTCTTAGCCTCAGTATATCTGTGTGAGGAATATTCACTGATAAAATAATTCCAACACACATATCATTTGTGTGTGTATTAGTAGGAAATTAACCTACCAAGTAGGAGTAGTTTTCTATTTACAAGCTCTTAGAAATTTTATACGTCTTAACAAAATTTGATATATCCTTTTCTAATTGTAGTATTTCTTTCTTTTTGCTGTTTAGGGAACAAAGGGACCATTTGCAAAGGAAGCATTGTCTGCACTACCTAAGATTTTTTTTTTAACATCTTTATTGGAATATAATTGCTTTACAATGGTGTGTTAGTTTCTGCTTTATAACAAAGTTAATCAGTTATACATATGTCTCCATATCTCTTCCGTCTTGCGTCTCCCTCACTCCCACCACTCTAGGTGGTCACAAAGCACTGAGCTGACCTCCCTGTGCTCTGCAGCTGCTTCCTACTAGCTATCTATTTTACATTTGGTAGTGTATATATGTCCATGCCACTCTCTCACTTTGTGGTAGCCTACCCTTCCCCCTCCCTGTGTCCTCAAGTCCATTCTCTAGTAGGTCTGCGTCTTTATTCCCGTCCTGCCCCTGGGCTCTTCATGACCATTTTTTTTGTTTTGTTTTTTAGATTCCATATATATGTGTTAGCATACGGTGTTTGTTTTTCTCTTTCTGACTTACTTCACTCTGTATAAAGGACTCTAGGTCCATCCACCTCACTACAAATAACTCAGTTTCGTTTCTTTTTATGGCTGAGTAATATTCCACTATATATATGTGCCACATCTTCTTTATCCATTCATCTGTTGATGGTTACTTAGGCTGCTTCCACGTCCTGGCTATTGTAAATAGAGCTGCAATGAACATTGTGGTACATGACTCTTTTTGAATTATGGTTTTCTCAGGGTATATGCCCAGTAGTGGGATTACTGGGTCGTATGACAGTTCTAATTTTAGTTTTTTAAGGAACCTCCATACTGTTCTCCATAGTGGTTGTATCAATTTACGTTCCTACCAACAGTGCAAGAGGGTTCCCTTTTGTCCACACCCTCTCCAGCATTTATGTTTGTAGACTTTTTGGTGATGGCCATTCTGACTGGTGTGAGATGATATCTCATTGTAGTTTTGATTTGCATAAGATTTTTTTAAATGGATTAATTCCAAAGAAATCATAATCTTAACATTGAGGGAGAAATGTGAGGTTTGTTTTATCCCACACAGAAAAAGTCATATCAGAAAGTGGGACTGAGTGACAGCTCCTGACAGCTCACTGAACTTCAGGACTGTAAGGGAGGTGCAGGGGCTCCAGGACTGGCAAGTGAGCAGAAAAGCTGGGAATGTGACCTATGGCGCACCAGTGACCTACGTCCAGGCTAAGGCTGCTAGGTGACTTAGAATTGAAGAAAAAAAACTTCTGTGGAGGTTTAAAAAATATGTGTATTTGTAAACACACCCACAAACTTACATTCTTTTAATACTCTTTTTTTGGAAGTATAGTTGATTTACACTATATTAGTTTCAGGTGTACAGCATAATGATTCATTATTACTACAGATTATACTCCATTTAAAGTTATTACAAGATAATGGCTATAATTCCCTGTGCTATACAATATATCCTTGTTGCTAATCTATTTTATATATAGTAGTTTGCATCTCTTAATCCCACACCCCTAATTTTTTCCTCTCCCCTTTGGTAACCACTAGTTTCTTTTCTGTGAGTCTGTTTCTGTTTTGCATATACACTCATTTGTATTATCTTTTAGATTCCACATATAAGTGATATTATACAGTATTTTTTTCTCTGTCTGACTTACTTCACTAAGCATAATATTCTCTAGGTCAATCCACATTGCTGTAATTGGCAGAATTCCATTCTTTTTTATGGCTGAGTAATATTTTAACATTTTAATATTCTTATTCTTCTGTTTTGGCTGAATTTGAATATTTTACTTTTTTGTAAGCATAGATTATTCTGACACAAATACTGGGGTCGCTCTTTTTCTTTTTCTTTGGTTACTCAAGTTACTTCACCCCAAATATGGATTCAGGTGCTGTAATTGACTTGGTCATAATTTGTGAAATACACAACATAACTTTCACTGTTGTATAGGAAGGAGTATAATTCCAAATGAAATATTAGATTTAGAATATGGCTTTTCCAAATATACTTAATGAGCAAGTATCTTAGTAGAATTATTCATAACATTTTGACTCATCAGAGAAGGTTGCTAAAATTGGAAGAGAGTAAAAAAAAAAAATCCTATTTGTAGTATTTGCATAATTAATAAAATCATCAAACCTAGCTGGATCAAAGTTTTCCTTCTTCGGTAATATAGGTATATGTTTTTCTGTAGAGCAGATCTTTGAAAATAGGATATGGTCTCCTCTATCTGGAGTGATTTACATGTTCTCTGACAGTAAGTGAGGGGATGGGATGAAGTGACGCTTCCAGATTCCTTCTATTGTAATACTTATCATTTGTTCTTTCTAATTAGAGTGATGTACCATAAGAAATTCAGGTAGGATAAAATGGAATAGAACTGTAAATATCTAAAATGTGGCTTAAAATATAAAATTCCAATATAAAATTAATTTGTGATGCTGTTTTTAATATCCCTTTGAATGAAATGTAGCCCAGCACTACAGAGTATCCACATGGCTCAGTCAATTTGATGGGGTTTTATATTCATTCTTGTAGCATCACCTAGAGAAGGAAAGTGATATTGCTTTCATTTTATGTATGGAGAGACTGAAGTGGCATAATTCTCTAATGGTCTGCAAGAGTTAAAAGAAGTAGCATCAACATATGATGAAGATTCAGTTGCCCAATTCTAATTTGATCAAGTTCAGAATGTATGAAAAGTACTTTTCCTCAACCAAGGAAACTAAAGTTGATGACTCTGAAAAAAAGGTTACAGGTTCTCAGTTACTGACTATATACTCTTGACAGGTTAGACATTTCAAATCATATTCTCAGGAATTCAGACACAAACACTGAGCGTCAATCCTGAAATAAATCATAGCACTGGGTTCCAGATTGTATTTTAATTTTTTAGCATTAGTTATTAATTAAATAGCTTCAATAATTTTATTTTTAAATTTAAATGTTATACCTCTTTTGTTTTTCCTTATACTTCTAGTTTTTAATTATCAGTCATTTTTAATTCCTTATAGTCTAGCTAATACTTGTATTATTGATGTTCTGTTTTCTTCTTTTTAAGCACATCAAAATAAAAAAAATAGGTTTCCTCTCTGTAAACTAGAAAACAGTGCAACAGAATGAAATTTATACATTGTCTCTACTTTTCAAATGATTTGACTGAATGAAAATATTTAACAATTCCCCATGGACGAAGTTTCCCCATAAGTAAAAAATAGTACGAATAAGTCAAAAACTAAGCTGTTTCCAAATACTCCTACCTAGATTTCTTCCAGTCCCTGAGTATATAGACTATCACTATTTTCATAGTTACTAATAATAACAATTAAAAACAACTGAAGTAATTTTCAAGAAAAGCAATGAATCTTTCACAGTTCAAACTGAAAGCCCTTCTAGGGATGACTGGAATATTCCTTTCCTGTTCCTCTCAAAGAAAAAGTAATTCTTAAAAATCATACTCTGGGTTGCTTAAACAACAATGGCCATTGGATCATATAAAAGTGCAGACTATTAAATACACAATCAGGATATTTAGTACTGTTAAAGTAGTGCGTTACCAGCACATCGATATCAGTGAATATTCATGAAAGGTTAGGAAATACACAGATTTCTTAAGTCTCTCGGAAAGACAATAGATGTCAAGTTAGGTAGATAGACATAGATTTACTCATGTTACTTTCTGGGCTCCAAATGTGACTGTCTGGGTATAGGCTTGGTAAAATTCCAGCCTATCCAATTTCCATTGGCTTTTGACCAGTCATTTCTCTTTCTTCAAATTATTCTGAACATCTTTTCATTGAGAAAGATCTGTGGATCATTCTAATACTATTTCCCATTCTCTTCTTTTATCTAGTGAGTCAAGTGGCCAAAAAATGCAGTGATTCTCACTTTATTGCTATTGTGAACTAGTTGCTTCTGAATTCACTCCCTGCTTTATTTATCGTGAGTACGTGAGAGAGAGAGAGAGTGTGTGCGTGTGTGAGAGAGACAGAGGTGTTTTTAGGTTTTACTCTTTTCTGAAGAACTGTTTCTTTCCAACTAGCCATGGCTTGGCAAACAAAGATGCTCATCCTTCTTCTGTATCCCCCCTCCCACAGAAAGGGCACATACTTGTTGGCTTTCATAGCAGTTTGCAACCCACCCACTTCTTTCCATGACACACAGGATATGGCATTCTCCCATGAGAATGTCTTACCAATTAGCTCCATCTTTTCTCCCCAAATCAAGAAAGGATGTTGGGATTCAAATGAGAGCCATGTTATAATATGGATAACCTTGAACAGACTTTAAACATGGAACCATTTGAATTAAAGTTACTTCAGCTGCTTTAACTCATGTTATGCATGATACACCTCACAACTGGTCACCACAGCACCCAGTGCAAACCTCTGGCTCTTTCTTGGACAGTTGCACTGGCCTGGCCCCTTCTCCCTTGCTCACCAGATGCGCAGATCTCTCACTGTAGGCTCTGGTTCCTCATAGAAAGTGCTGCCTTTCCGTCTGACAAGTCAAACTGCTGGGCTTAAAAGTTGTCACCAAGAAACCTAAGGGTTTTTATTAATACGCATAGGAAGTCAGAATCTTACAGATAATGTGTGACTAACAGGAAAGGAGAATCAATATTGTGTGTCCAATGGATGGCCTTCTGAAGAATATCATTTCCTTCTGCAAAGCTACCTCCTTAAAACAAGCATTCATCAGGGCCACCTCTGTTTCTGTCCTGCTCCCAATTCCCATATATCAGGGACTCCTAGGTTCTGCCTCGAAGTTTTCTCCTGCTTTTGTTCTAGGAAAAATATTAGCAACAAATCAGACCAAAAATTAAAAACGTATAAGATATTTTCATCTTTCTCATTTGACACAATAAAGAGGAACTGGGTATATATTGGATTTTCTGAACATCACTTATTTGATGGAGTTACCTATTGACTCTCTGTACATACAGTTTTAATAATATGAATAGCTGGTCTTAAATTCAGGATTGTAATATTTTGCATCTAGAATTCAGTTAACTATTTGAATAGATAAACATGTCGAGGGGGCTTTTTGAGGCAGTGATTCATTTATATAATGCATATTTTCTTTTATATGGTCTTAATTTGAAACTGTAAAGTCCTTGCTTTTAAAAGCTGCCTGATTCATTTCTGACAGTAAGGAAAGAGCTATTTGAACGGTTCGTTTTGCATACTGACTTTTGGCTTTTCTTGGCTCCAGACTGGCTGGAAATCCTGGAAACAATTTCTAACACTTTTACCAGACTTCTCCCACTATTGCTGCTTCATTCTTTCTTCTTCATTACCCATCCCTTAAGAAGTAGCACTTCCTCACACTCACTTCCCATTTCTAGGCAGAAGTGGTGTTCAGGGCTGATGGGAACCATGTAACGACCTATTGGGTTGATCATTCCTTTACTGATAAACAGAGACAATCAGGGAAGAAACACAAGAACCCAAGCCCACACTCGTCTCTGCTGTTAACAATACCTGTTTCCCCCTTCAAGCGCTTGCCTCCAGAGACATACTGCCTTAAGTGGACAAACCACTGAGAAAATTCCCATCTGACAACTGGCTTCGAAGAAGGGTCAAAGGAATTAACCTGTGGTTAAGGAGGCAAGGGTTGGCTTAAGTACTTTAAGCACACAGACAGTTGTCGTGCACAAAGACTGGAGCAGCTGGATTCTATCTCTGACGATGAATGAATCAGAGCAACATTACAGTGGGAATGATGACTTTTAGACAAGAAGGACGAAGTCTCTATTGCATTTAGGAAGCAACCACTGTGGGCTAGGGCTTTGCACATTTTGTTTCATTTAGCCCACTTGACATCTTCAGGGAACTCTAAAGGAAACCAAGGTTAGAGAGTCGCTTATTTCCTTCAAGGCTGCAAAACAAGTTCAGTGGTAGAACTTGTGTTTGAAGCTAATTTTATAGAAGTGAGAAGTCCTTTCCACTATAGCAGTGATTCTTATATTTATGAGGGAAAAGGGAACTTAGAACTCTTGGAAACTCTCACAAAATCGGTGGACCTGACCCTGGAAAAATACACATGGACACACCCACAGGTCATACACATGTTTGTAGCTGGTGCATGAAATACAGACCCCAATAAATGCTCTGTGGTAAAGTGTGCTGCTGCTAACAGAATAACAGCAAAAACCGGGCCCAGTTACAGGATGAAAACAATAACTTGGAGAAGAAATGGCAATATCAAAAAGAGAGGAGATGGCATAAGCCCCTTTCAGTCTTCTGATTCTATGTAAATCCTTCTCAATATGTTCAACAAACATCCCTACAATTCTTACCTGTGGAAAATTCACTTAATTTTAAGACATTCTCTAAAATATCGTTTTTTAAAGGATCCAAATTAATAATAGAAATAAAGGATAAATTCTTGAAAATATGATGTTCAGGTAAGAAATATCACCTTTTAAAGTAACACATTCATATAAAAGCAAGATTCTGGAAAGAGTAGTCTTCAAGCACGTTGAACTACTGAAGCAGAAACCAATTTATCATTTTAATAGCAGATAATTTAATAACAGTGTTAGGTGCAGAGCTCTCTAACAGACAGCTGGAGAGGGGCAAGGAGAATGGAGGAAACTGACATGGCGCTCAGTAGGCTGGGGCTCACAGGTACGGCCAGCGCCCTACTGAATCACCCCTCCGCAGCTCCCTTTGATGTACTGGATACAGAGAGGACACTTATGTTGTGCCCATGTAACAGGGCTGACACTATTGCAAAGGTAAAGAAAGTACGGGTTAGGATATCTGGACAGAATGCAATTAAATCTTAAAGAATGTTACAGAGACACAGGCATTAGGAAGCAAGTGCAGAGATGAGTGGCCCTACAGTATCAGAGAAAGCTTCATGGAAGAGGTGGACTTTACAATTAAAAAGGTTCGGTGCTCTGTGACCACCTAGAGGGGTGGGATAGGGAGGGTGGGAGGGAGACGCAAGAGGGAGGAGATATGGGGACATATGTATATGTATAGCTGATTCACTTTGTTATAAAGCAGAAACTAACACACCACTGTAAAGCAATTATACTCCAATAAAGATGTTAAAAAAATGTTAATAAATAAATAAAAGGTGTTGAACGTAGTAGAAAGCAGACATAGAACTGAGAACTTGGCAGGCTAAGAGACTTTAAAGTTTTCCCTTAAAAAAGAAATTAATAAGCAAGTTCTATGTTATTAAAAGATAGTGATAAAAATGACAATGGCAATAGTAAACGTGTATCACACTCACTCTGTACTGGGCTATCCACTGTTACATTATTGCTAATTCTAAAAAAAAAATACACAGTGATTCTGTGTATAAAAATGTTCTCCATTTATAGCTGATGAAGGCTCCTGAGTTACAGCTTATGCCAGGATTCTAACATAGGTGTGTCTGATCCAGAGCCTAGAGACAAGGAACCCCCCTATGAGAAAGGCTACCACAACTGCAGTAAAACTTACACGACAGTTGCATTTAAATATCAGTTGAGTTGAATTTTTTTCTGAAGGCAACTTTTAGGAAAAACAGTAGAATAAAAATAAAACAAGATAATAATATTATTGCACATTTATGGTTTTCGCTTTCAATGGGCCCCCCACCATCCTCCTGACTTGAGCCCATCTTGTTCTTTTCCATTTGCCACAATGGCAGCTGGTGGGAGCGGATCGCTTGATCATTATCTTCAAGTTTCCCACCCTAGGCTTAGCCTCCTGAGTCTAGGAAAATAAGTATGTCTTCTAATTCGCTGAGAACATGGAAGCCCTCTGGAGAATGTTCTTTTCCTTCCCTTTCTACACTGACCCAGGAATCTGTAACCATGGTGGCCCCTGCCCACTTTGAGGATAACATCCTGTGTCTCACATCAACACAGACCTCTCTCAGCAAGTGTTAAACTAGTATTCCTTTTATCCTAGAGAGTCAAGTGGTGTTGTCACTGCCAAACCAACAGATGCTTCAGCCCAGCATCTGCCACTTTCGACTTCTTTGTCTTCCTTTGTCTTTGTCTCCTGGTTCTTTTCTTGCCACACTGAGTACCCCATATCTCAATCTCACGTTTTATTCCTCTTCTCCAGGAAAACCATTACATAATGATGATCTGCATGGGTTATTAAGTCACCTACCTTCAAGGCTTCAGCTATCCTCAAATATTTCAGGATGACTTCTAGAATGGAATACTTCCACCACCAAATCTGCCTAGTGCCTAGCAAGTGTTCAACACTACTGACAACTGATACTTGGTAATCATGGTTATAAAGCCATTCATGGTCTAGTTCCAAAATACATTTTTAATTTCTTTTTTAGGCTATTCTACTTCAATAGCTGATATTTTAGCCACGGTTCAATCAACTTGTGAGGAATGAATGAGTGACTGATCCACGCAAGCGCCTTGAGCTAAAAGTTGTCTGCTTGGGCCAAAATGCATTTAAACTTTATGAGAAAATGTATCATTTCCATGTCTTGTCCCCTGAGGCACTGGTCTCTTGAAACTTTAGTCTTCCAGGATCTGTCCTTGAGAAATATTTTAGGCCTTTTCCGAGAAGGCAGCTATGTCTCATGAGGAAAGAAATTAAATCCCATCTGTTTGTGTCTGCACACAGTAAAATGTAAGTCAAAATTCCAATAGTCCTTTTAAAAAGACCAAAGTGAATCCTCTGTGCCCTACTCGATACTTCATCTTTTAATAAAGAACTTTCTAATCACTAAAGCTGTGTGTGCATGCACAAATAATGTGAACAGTATACAGGAAAAATGTCACTGCATTCCCTGATATGTTGCTATAAAGAACTTGGAGATTTCCCAGGCACGATATGACCTACGAGAAATAGAATTCTATTCAATTCTAATACTCCTATTCATGTGACTTATTCTAGTCACTTCTAAACTACTGGAGCAAGGAAAAGTAGCCTTTTTCTATGTTAAATACATTATTAGCAAAATTTTCATTTTCATTTATTTTCCTCAGTCTTCTTTCACATCTCAAAAAGTCTTCATCTGTAACCTGTTTAAGCATTCCCTAGAAAAGTATTAAGCAGACATGAAACTTCAGCCATCATTTCAATTGAAGGGAAAATTCCATGGAGTTCTCTGGCAATACAGCAAAGCCTCCTAATATTTCTTTTTCACTCTCAAGATAAATCTCACAGTGAACATGAAGACCCTGTTTCCGGCCTATGCCCTCTCCCATTTAGCCTCCAGAGCTCTGAGGAACTTTTTAAAACACAAATATAGTCACCTCTTCCTACCCTGCCAAGCTTTCGAAGTTTGCAGGGTGTGATTTTGCTGCTTTTCCAGTTTCACATTGTAGTCTCATCCGCATTCCATACCTTTCATGAAACTGGTCCCCTTTCCTCACACACACCGCCTCCCCCGACTTGGCTAGGTGCTCTGTACAGACCACCTGTCTACCTGCCCCTCATCCCACACGCACCTCCTTTCTCCACTGAGGAGCCTGAGCTCAGTAAGACCCCCATCTAAACCCAGTTTGCCTTTCCCCAAACATTCTCCTCCCCACTCACAACTATCACGTCTGTATTTTTCTAAGTTCTCACACAGTGATTTGTGCACACCTCGATGGAACCATTTGCGTGGTTGTAAGATTATTATATTCTTACTTTATTAAAATGATCTTAAAAATATGAGTTGGGTTCTCTGACTAGGCTAAATTATGACTGGGACATAATAATTACACAGAAAATGTTCTTCTGGATAAAGTCCTTTAAGGTCCTCATAGCATGGAAATAAACGGGTTAACAAGTAAAATTCTCGGCTGAGGCACAGTAGGCAGAATGCTTGTAGATGCTCTACAAGGGAATTATCAGAGTCAGCGACACATGGGCAGGCAAGACACACTTTTAAGAAGCTTTTCTTGCACCTTGGAAGTTATGCTCTTCTAAACAACCTTCAAGGGCTATAACATCTTTAACTCAGAGAGACATAAAGGACACAGATTATGGGTATGTGTGTGCATACTGTGTATTTGTGTGAGTGCCCGTTTGTGTGTGTGAGAGAGAAAGGGGAAGAGAAAGAGAAGGAGAGAATGAATGAATGAATGAATGAGTATGTTTGGATGAGGAAGCATGGTTCTCAGTTACCAGTACCTCTATTATTTTGCAGCAAATCCATATAGGAAGCAGGCAAAATAACCTAGACATGCTGTTGACTGTATTAAAACTGCATTTGAGCCAAATTTAAATGAAAGATTGGAAATTTTTTGCAAGAATTATAAAGACCTGATGTAAAGAAATGGTCACCTGTGCATGGGGCACACAACATATCAGTGAAAAGGGCATCAGTGAATGATGTTAAATCTAGGTTGTAAAAGAAGAGGGTCGGGTTTGCCTGGTGGCACAGTGGTTGAGAATCTGCCTGCTAATGCAGGGGACATGGGTTTGAGCCCTGGTCTGGGAGGATCCCACATGCCACGGAGCAACCAAGCCCGCAAGCCACAACTACTGAGCCTGCACGTCTGGAGCCTGTGCTCCACGACAAGAGAGGCCGCGATAGTGAGAGGCCTGCGCACCGCGATGAAGACTGGCCCCCGCTTGCCACAACTAGAGAAAGCCCTCGCACAGAAACAAAGACCCAACGCAGCAAAAATAAATTAATTAATAAACTCCTACCCCAACATCTTCTTTAAAAAAAAACAAGGGACTTCCCTGGTGGTCCAGTGGCTAAGACTCCGCGCTCCCAATGGAGGGGGCCCGGGTTCGATCCCTGGTCCTGGGCTGACAGGGAACTAGATCCCACATGCTGCAACTAAGGGTCCGCGTGCCGCAACTAATTAAATAAATATTAAAAAATAAATAAATATATTGAAAAAAAAAAAAAAAAAAAAACAAAACAGAAGACGGTCTACGCTGGACCAGAACACAGCCGCCCCCCTTTGCCACACTGACCACCATAGGTTTTCATCAGTTCCTCGTGGACAGGGGATTTAAAGTCCATATTAACATCACATTGTCTAAACATTTGTTGTTTAGGAAGAGAATATTTTTTCATACGGAAGCTTTGCCATTTCCAATTAATCCTGTTGTGGCCCTAGGTAAAAAGTCTTATTAACCCAAAGTTAGATATTTCAGTCAGGGGTAGAGTACAATTTTAATTCTACAGGGAAAAATCTGTACTCAGAAGTGCAGAGAAACTAAAATGCTTGCTAAGGGCCTGGTTTCACAGGGTCATTCTAACTCCTTCACTGGTGAACTTGCTAGTAATTATGCCTACCCACTTTCCCAAACATTAGAGTACAATTAAATGCATTTTAGTTGGACTTTGAAGAAACTAAAGATATCTAAATATAGGTGTACATTACTTTACAAATATATCCAATTCATTCCAAATAATAAGGGCCACAGAAAACTTCTGGAATTTAAAAGTCACAAAGATTCTGCATCAATCTGAGAAAATGGTAAGTTCAAGTTCAGTGGTAATATTATTTAAAGGGCGTCGTTAAACAGATGAGATCATTTCAGTGAATTTCGTGCAGTCCCTGGTTTATTCTTTGTGTTGTTTTCTATTGCCCCATATTTCAGCGTTTTCTTAGGCTGTCCACATCAGCTGAAGTTCACAATATACTATGCTATTTACAAACCTGCAGCAGTCAACATCTGTAGAAAGGGCTCAGAAATTTATTTAAAGACTGCAACATAAGCATATCCAATCCTGATAGTACACAAGACTATATATCTTCTTTGGGAGACTGACACATGGTTCGCACTCTAACTAGTGCTAATGCATCTTTGCCAAGGCCGGAAGTAGTTTCAACTCCAAGGAGATGCAACCTAATGATGGATCGGCATAAACCAATCATGCTAACATTTGTATTTGGAAACCCTACAGTGTAGCACTGACAATATCTCTTTTATTTCCCCTACCATGTTTCTTCAAGTATATCAAGATGTTCTGCCAGGAGGACAAGCTTATGATTGAATTTAATGGTATATAAAGATAGGCCAGACTGCTTTCCAAAGCGCAATTTCATAGTTGGAACTTGTATCAATTAATTGCCCTTCTGGCAACCCCACTGAAAATTAAATTAAATGGTGGAACAATTTCATTAGAAGGCTTTGGCAAAATAAACCTAATAGATGGAAGGCTCTACATAATTAAAAATGGGAGGTGAGTTGCTTTCTGGATGCTTTTAACTCATAGGTCTTAACTTTATGTCTTTCTTTCCTGCTTCGTAGTGAGCTCCTCAAGAGTAATGGCTGAACCCTATCTATAGTTTCCTAGCAGAGTCCATAGCACAAAGTAGGCACTTAATAAATATTACTAAATTCTCAAAGATGGATGCGAATATTAGTACACTGTGAGCTTTGTCATCCAAGTTTGAATCAAAGCCCCTCTACTAATGAAATGAATGGCTATTATGGGTTGAATTGTGTTCCCCTCAAATTCATATCTGAATTCTTAACCCCCAGTACCTCATAATGTGCCCTTATTTGGAGATAGGGTTTTTTCAGAGGTGATCAACTTAAAATGACGTCATTATGATGGGACCTAATCCAACATGGCTGGCATCCTTATAAAAAGGGTAAATTTGGACACCAAGAGAGATGCACACGAAGGGAGAATGTCACATGGAGAGGACATGACTCTTCTATAAGCTAGAGAACATTAGAGATTGCCAGCACCAGAAACTAGAATGAGAGCCATGGAACTGATTCTCCTTCATGGTCCTCAGAAGGAACCAGCCATGATGACACCTATGACTTCAGGCCTCCAGAACTGGAATACAATACATTTCTGTGGTTTAAGTCACCCAGTTTGTCACCCTTTGTCATAGCAGTTCTAGCAAACTAAAACACTGGCTTCAAAAAAGTCATTTTAGCCTCTGTGAGCCTCATTCATAAGATGGAAATAATACCTCAGCACTGTGCCTAACACATGGTTAGTACACAGTAAATGGTAGGCTTGAAAATGATGAGGAAAATAATCCATCCAACAAATACATAGTAGGCACCTTTTATGTGCAGAGACCTGATTTACTTTCTGGGTAATAGCTGTTAATAAGACTTAACGCTCACAGAGCTAACATCCTAATGAAAGAAGACAAATAGCAGATAAGTAAACAATACAGTATGTCAGATGATAAGAAACTCTAGAGAAAAACAGAGCAGGGAAGGAGAATACGAAGTAAAGGGTTGAAGGAATAAAATTTTATATAGTCTTGCCTGCATTGATAAAAATCTGAAAAAAAGATTTATAAAGGATATGAAGGAGGTAACAAACTGTGTGGTGAACTGGGGGAAAAACACACCAGGCAGAGAAAGCAGCAAATGCAAAGGCCCTGAGGTGGAAATATTCCTGACATACTGTGGTAAGAACAAGGTGGCAAGCGTTGCTGAGCAGAGCAGAGCAGAGAGAGCAGGGTGAGAGCTGTCGGAGATGAGGTCTCGGAGGGAGTGTGGGAGTCAAGATAAGACTGGGACTAGTAGACCTAGGACAAAGCCACTAGGCTTCTTGAAGGCCACTGCAGCACTGACCACTGCAGAGGAGATGACACAGTCTAACTTATATTTTAACAAGATCACTCAGCCTGCTGTTTGGAGAATCATAGGAAAGGTGTTAAAGTGGAAGATGAAAAACCAGTTAAGAGGTTATTCTGATAACTGAGTGCGTGTTGTAGGCAGCTTGGACTAAGTAGTGGAGATGATGGGAAGTGGTAAGATGCTGGATATATTTTGAAGGCAGAGCTAACAGGATTTGCTTTAGGACTGAATGTGGAGTATGTGCTCAAGAGGGAAGTCAAGGATGACCCTAGTTGTTTGACTTGAACGGGTAGAAGATGCCATTAATGAGAAGAGAAAATAAGCAGGAGAAGCTGGTTCGGGAAGCAGGACCAGGAACTCAGTTTTGCACAAGATAAGATGGAGATTTTGCCGATCAGACATCCAAATGGAGATGGAGGATAGGCTGTGGGATACAAGTCTGGATTTTGGAGAACAGACACTGGCTAGAGATGTAAATTTGGGACTCCTTAGAGGATTTAAGTTCAAGAAACTGCATGAGATCACTAAGAAATTCGACAAAAAACGCTAACGTTTATTAAGTGCTTACAGCATTCCTGACGATTTTCTAAATGTTTTACATATGTTATCTCATTAATCCTTGTAGCTAACCCTAAGGTGATTCAACAGCTTGCATTTTACATTCTAATTTTTCGACTTTGCCCACTTTTACAGAGAAAGCTGTTTTTCATCATTTTAAGTATTGCTGATCACAGCAACAGAGAGCAACACAATCATTTTGCATCTAAATCAAGGGTCAGCAAACTTCTTCCGTAAAGGGCCAGATAGTAAATATTTTAGGCTGTGCAAGCCATATGGTCCCTGTTACAATTCTATGATTGCAGTGAGAAAGCAGCCATAGACTATACATAACACGGTGGGCGTGGCTGTGGGCCAATGAAATTTTATTTATAAAACCTGGCAAAGGGCAGGATTTGTCTTGTAGGCTATAGTTTGCAGATCCCTGATCTAAACAAATGACTTGAATTAATTTGACTTCGTGTTGATAACATCAGAAAACAAATATTCAGAAAAGGAGGGCAAAATATCCTAGTGGGCAAGGCACCCTCAATATTAAATTAGACGCTTTTAGATTTCATATTATGTTGCTCTTAAGATTCGGAGTATCCCAGAATCCAGGAAATTCCATTAAAAAATGTGACTTGGTGGGCCTCACCTGAGAGGACTCCAGATTTTCCATAAGAAGGGTTCTAGAGATGGAAATATGATGGAAGGAAGAAGGACAGGTACATGTATTGAGGTATTGATTGCCTTAGCAATCACACAGTTGTTACCTAGATTGTTTAAGAGGCGGTATGACTTTGTGGAAGCTAATGGACATTTCGTGCAGGGAGATCATTTTGTGTATTGGAGTACTTAATCCTTTACTCTGGAAAATCGTTGTTTCCTAGTAGGAAGTCTCACAACTTCAGAAGGACTTTTATAATTTGAATGCTTAATGTGAGATGATATATATGACAGGATATATAAATTATAGCTCATACTATCAGACAATAATTAAAGTTAACAATTCCAAGGATAATTAATAATATAAAGATATGTTCATTTTGCTATGGTAAGTGAATATGTAGGAGACAATATTCCATATGCGATAAGTTCTCAATTTTTATAATTTAGGTAACTTCAAAATATTAACGCATATATGTGGAATCTAGAAAAATGGTACAGATGAACCTATTTGCAGGGCAGGAATAGAGACGCAGATGTAGAGAATGGACAAGTGGACATGGGCGGTGGGGGAAGGGAAGGGTGGGATGAATTGGGAGATTAGGTTTGATATATATACACTAGCATGTGTAAAATAGCTAAGGCAACCTGCTATATAGCACAGGGAGCTCAGCTCAGCGCTCGGTGATGACCTAGATGGGTAGGATTGGTGGGGGGCGGTGGGAAGGAGGTCCAAGCGGGACGGGATATATGTATACATATAGATGATGCACTTCATTGTACAGCAGAAACTAACACAACATTGCAAAGCAATTATACTCCAATAAAAAAAAATGTTCCTTGCATCTGTAATCTTTCCATTTCTACACTCTTGGTCAGGCCTTATCATTTTTCACCTAAACTGTAATATTAGCTTCCTAAACAAGCTTTTACATACCAACTTACTCCTTTAAATCTCTAGCCCTCAGCCCCCCAGTCAAAACGTCTAATAGATGTGCCATCACTTTTTTTTTTAACGTGGACCTCATAATAATCACTTCTTTCTCCAAATCTGTTAAATGGTTCTTTAATGCAAATAGAGTAACATCCTGATGGTAAAGTTCCTGCTCTAACTATTCCATCCTACCTTTTCACTTACATCCGTGATCCAACCATTTATTGAACACGCTTTCCCCCTTCCCACCCCTCAACATTTCCCAAGGTTCCTACTCATCCACCCTAAACTGCAAGTCTCTTTTCTTATTTTAGTGGTGAAGTCCAATGATCTGAAATCCCACCTCTTACAAGAACAATTCCTTCCCCCATTTTCCCACCCCACTTCCTCCCATCTCTCTACTTGCATCCCAGTCTGCTCCGTGCTATTCTTTTTAAGAGTCAGTATCTGCCTCTTCCAGATGGCCATCCTCTGGAGTTCAGGAACCCTGTTATTCTTCATATTGGTATCTCTCCAAGTCTAAAACACAGAGCAGTATACTACAAGAGAGTCTGTAACTCTTTTAATTTAATTTAAAATTTAGAAAGGTATTTGATATCCTTACTAAGCGATGTTTAAGAGAACTTTTGTCTGAAACTATCTGGTAATATAATGATTTTTGATTAGAATTAGTTATTCAAGGAACTTTACCCTCCAAACATATGCATCACTCACAGAAATTAACGATGAGCACTAGGGCTTCCCTGGTGGCGCAGTGGTTGAGAGTCCGCCTGCCGATGCAGGGGACACGGGTTTGTGCCCCGGTCCGGGAAGATCCCACATGCCGTGGAGAGGCTGGGCCCGTGAGCCATGGCCGCTGGGCCTGCGCGTCCGGAGCCTGTGCTCCGCAACGGGAGAGGCCACAACAGTGAGAGGCCCGCGTACCGCAAAAAAAAAAAAAAAAAAAGATGAGCACTAATCATTTAAAATCCATCATAGTGTACAAAGCATCCTTGACTAAATTAGAATGACGCAGATAAATTATAAATTATCACGAAGGCACTCCTTCTGCCAGGAAAGCGGGAGTTAAAAACCCACTAGCCAGTTGGGTATCCTTGTTCAGAGAGAAACTTGCCCAACCATACAAAATGGCCCTGCATTACTACTCTCTTTTTCTAGGAGATTAATTTCACATTGCATCCTAAAACTAAACTAAGAACTGAGGATACAATGGCTAAAACAGTTTCATATACTGAGGTGGGGTGGGGGCAACATGACAGTTTTATTGTGACATGAAAAGAATATACAATGTATTTTATCTAAACAGGAGGAGAAAGGAACATAAACAAACCAGTCTCTGGGAATATAAAAACACACATTTGGGCTTCTTTATTTAAGTTAATTATGCCATATTTTAACAAGGTGTCATTAGGGGGATTTAATTGGTTTTCCTTGTCCAATAACTTCTTTTGTCAATTAGCCTTCTTTCACCTCTGGATAGATAATGTAAGCTCCACTTCTATGGAGCCACTGGGCACTTCATTCAACAGAAATGCCTGCTGTTTCCTCTTCTGGTCTTAAGTCAAGGCTATGCCAAAGGCAGGCCAAAAGGCTTTCTAACAACTACTGATGGTTTTGACCTGGTTGGTGGTTGCTGTATGATTCAGTACAGTTGATAACAGGTTTTTTTTTTTTTTTTTGGCGGTACGTGGGCCTCTCACTGCTGTGGCTTCTCCCATTGCAGAGCACAGGCTCCGGATGCGCAGGCTCAGCGGCCATGGCTCACGGGCCCAGCCGCTCCGCGACATGTGGGATCATCCCAGACCGGAGCACGAACCCGTGTCCCCTGCATCGGCAGGCGGACTCTCAACCACTGCGCCACCAGGGAAGCCCGATAACAGGTTTTTAAGAGGATGGGGAGGAGATGAGAGGATACAATGTGGTTAAAAAGATAAAAATTTACTTTTTGTAATTCAAAAAGAAATTCAAATGGTTCTCTTCTTAAGTGTATTTTAATCACAGTGAAAACTGTCCATATTAAAGCACAAATACTTAAATAAGTACTTTAAGTATAGAACACGCCCCCTCACATTTCTGTTTGCAACATTTTTCTTTGCAATAATTAATCTATTCAAGAACATCAGGGATTTTTTTTTAACGAGTTCTCCTAACTGCATAATTTTTTCCAGCTTGTAAAATGCCTGATAAGAGCCCTTCAGATTTTCCAAAACATACCCTTTATATCACGTTGTGAGAAATCCTTTGAAGGCAGCATTTATGCACTTACAACAGAATACTCTGGGTCCAGGAACAACAGCAGTTAACTCTAACATTGAGTAAGTCACTTTTCTTCACACCTCTGGTGGCCCAAGTTGAGAAAAAAAAAAAAAAAAAAGGCAAACAGTCTGCAGCAATGAATGAAGGCTCTGGAGTCCTTTCATAACATTCAAGTTGATCAGGGTCCTCGTTGAGGGTCTTACCTCATTTCCCACACATTTTTCTGACCTATTTTGTCTGCCTTTTCTCAGAAGGATTTTGCTTGTTCCACTGTCAACTAAGCGGTAAACTAATTATCTTGTTCAAATCCCTTTGTAACGCCCCTAATCCTATTAGTTATAAGAATGTCTGAATACTGATTGCAAACCTTTTTTTTCCCCCTTTCTTTTTAGAGAGAGCGAAAGGTCCATGGGTTTGGTCCTGGAGAGTGGGAGTCTAGCCAGTTGATTGGACTGAGGCAAAGACAATTCTGGCCATCCAAAATCCCAGGCCACTGAAGCATACAGAAAAAATACTCTCCTGTACTCATTCATTCCTTCCTATTCTGTCTTTTACACACACACACACACACACACACACTGGATTTAGTAATCATCTTCTGAACACTCCTACTCACACAGTAGAGCATGGTGAACGCTGGGCCCAGCTAGGCGCTCAACTTCACTTTCCTTCTTTTAACTGGAACATTTTAATGAAGAGGGTGACGCTATTACAGGAAGTCAAAGCAGCCATACGAAACAGAGGAAATGAACAAATGTTACGACAGACCTCTACCAGCTCAGGGAGTCTTAACTTCTTTTCTTCAAAGCACTCTCACAAGTCTTGTTAAAGGACTCTCTCTGCCTCTGTAGAAGATGCCAAGACCACTGCCTCCTGCTATCTATTACTGAGGGAACTTTAATCACTTTTCCTTTTTTGTTGCCACTGGGGAAGGAGCCAGACTGCTGTGAAAGGCCTGCAGTCAGAAGCAATGTTAAGGAGCATGAAATTTATCTGACTTCCACAAAAGATGTGTTCTGCCCTTCCCATTCTGCTTTTGCCAGGCAGGCTGCTCTGGGTTGGCTACATTGTCTTAGAAAAAACAAACATTTGCTTTAAACATAGAGGCACGATGCTACCTGTGAGGATCCGGTCTTCCTAGGCCACCTCTTCTCTACCTACAAAGGATATCTCTGTCCTTGGCACAGAAAGTCAACTTTTTTACTTTAATAAAATAGCATCTCACCCCACGCGTTATTTTTTCTTGGTAGCACAGGAAAGGATTGTTTAAGAGATGACCTTGAAGACATTACGGTATGTGTTAGAGGAGAGTCCCCTCTTTAACATCTTTCTGGCGTCTGAGAAAAATATTACAAATAAGAGAAAAGGGCAGATTCCTCAGGTAAGAATACAAGACTGCCAACTTAACAAATTTCAAGTACTAAGCGCTTATATTTGATTTATCATCACCTTTAGTGGCCAACAGAGTCTGTTAACACACAGAAGGCTGGGTTTCTCCTGGACAGACTCCTGGCATACAGGAAAGAGTTAGTGTGTGTCGGTGTGTGTGCCCATGGTGGGTGCGTGTGGATGTCAGTGTACAGAGAAGGAGGTGCAGGCTGTGATGAAAGGGAGGGGTATACACTCCTAGCCATGGCCTGCTGCTCTAGGGAAATTCAAGCCCTAATGAAAGTGCTAAGTACCTGTTAGCAGCAGTTTGAAAATAGGGAGAATACAGGCCTGGGGGTGGTGGAGAGAGTAGTGAGCAATTTTATGGTATCTATGTATTCTATTATCTGATGCAGAAAGGATTCTAGGCAGTTTACAGAAATGTGTTTGATGCAAGAAGATGCAGAAATAGGTAAGTAACTTCTGATGAAGGGTAAGTTAAGAGTTGTTCACTCATGTAAACCCTTGTCCCAAGTGAGAAGCAGACTTAGTTCTGTGTTCCTGGCAAGAGCAAAGACACCCTATGTTTGAGATTAAAAGCATTCCAGCTCTCCAGGAAAAGCACATTTACTTTTCCCGATGCTGCAGCAGGGAGCACACCTACCTGAGAGGTCACATGATGAGATGGTGCATAATGTCCTTAAAAACATTTCTACATAAATACAGGAGTAAGTATAGCAGCAGCTTCTCATAATATCCCTCAGGAAAGTCAGGGGCATAATAGCAAGTACGTATGCTGGGACCAAATACAACTAAGCACAGGCATGTGACTTGGCAGCATTGTGAGATACTATCTAAATCTCGAAAACTGAGTATGTGTCAGTAAATAAAAAGTGAAAGAAACAAGAAAAAACAAAGAGCTTTGAGAAACTGTAAGCTAATCTGAAAACAATAATTCTTACATTGTGTTTCCTCAGTTGTTTGGTTTGTGTCTGCTTCATTATGATATAACCAACATCCTACATCCTATACAACTTTAAAAACTCATAAATCTCCCATTGATTTTAGTTTTTCTTTAAAAAAAATCTACATGCAAATGTAATTTGTTATCAACCATTTCCAGCGATGGCCACTGTCTACAGAATAAAATCCACACATGGCCCAAAGGGACTGGACCTGGCCCCTCTTCACTGCCCTACTTCATTCTTACTACTCTCTTCTTCTCTCACTGATCACCTTTCTGTTTCTCAGATGCACTGAAAAACATTTATGCTGCTCGGATTCTGCATTTTTTGGTCTCTCTGTCTCAAATGCTGTCCAGTTCTTGATTCACTCTGCATTGACAGCTAAGCTCAAAGATCCTATTCTAAGAGAAGCGTTCCCTGAGAGAGAGAGAAGCGTAACTCTTCTCTCTTCCAAGCATTTTCCAACCAAAGAACCTCTTTTCTTTTCTTCATATTTCTTGCTGTCATCTGAAATTACCTCATTTATTTTTTAAATTTATTCACTTATTTAATCATTCCTTCCAGTTCTTTGCTATAGAACATCTGTCATGAAAATAGGAACCTTTTCACCTTATTTATGCCAATAATTTTGGCATATATTTGTTCCCTCCATAAATATTGGCTTAATATGTGAATAAACCAAATTTTCCACTAGAAAAGACTGTCAAAATATAGATAGTGATTTAAATTAGTGTCCATTTTTTCAAGCTTTAGAAAATTTAGGGTTGCCTATGGGACTTCATGGAGAAACATGAAAAAAGAATTTCTGCCTTGATTATGAAACAGAGGAACCAATAAATTCCCACTAAGGTTAAGTCTTAAGAACATTCTTAAGTTATCATTTTTCTTTACTAAAAGTATCTCCCCACGCCCAGTAAATGCCCACAAATTCGTGTGTTCAGTGGCAGGCTGCTCCGTATGAAGCACCTTCAAAAGAGAGTAAAATTCAAAAGTCCACCTATGCCATTAAGCGACCTGACAGCTCAGAACAAAAACACAGCAAATGGACCTGTTTCTAAGTCATGAACGCCATGAACAGGAAGGAGAAGCGAGGCATATCTGAGCACCAGCAGGTCTGCGGCCACAGCTCCCACCTAGTCCCAAACTGATAGGACTGCAGTGATGAGGGCTAATGGGGAGTCCCAAGCGGGGAGCAGGACAGACGGCCACCTCTGCTGTCAGCGATTTCCCACTTAATATTAACGCTGCACAAATGCCCTCTGTAAGCAGTCAAATTAAAGTACCTGGAGCCCTCGTTTAACAAAAAGAGGACGAAGAACACAGGAGGAGCATGGCCAGGAACCCAAAGGAAAGACTATAGCTGTTAGTTGGCAGGATAGTCTCTGAGTTGTCAAATGCTGTATTTTCTGTTATGGCCACTTAGGGGCGCTGGAAGCCTGAGAAATGGCCGCCTGAGCCCAAATTTCAAGATTCCTGTGAGAAAGGCAAACAATGCAACAGAGGCATATTCCTGCATACCTTCCTACTGCATAGCTGTGCTCCTCACCTGGATATGACTGTGTTTTCTTGGGTAATGATAACGAAAAAACTTCTGAAGAGGTTTCGAGGAAAAGAAAAGCAAGGAAGTGATTACCATGAATTAGGATAGTATTTTCTCTAGGTGGGCAAGAGGCAGGTGTGAGAGGAAAAGACGGGAGGGGAAACGTGTGGTGTGATGGCAAGGTTTCATCTCTGCTCTGAGTGGCAGGTATTTAGGCACTTGCTTTAAAGTTTTCTGTGTTTCTGTATGATCCTCTATGTGTGCATGTGTGTGTGTGTTTCACAAGACACTGTTTGCTTCTGATAACAGTCACCTTTCACAATAGAACTGCACAAATACATACTAAAAGTGAATTTGAATGCAAGAGTCTTTAAGGACAGAGATAAGAAGCACGGCATTAGGTGCCAAACATCGGTTTCCATCTCCCTCCCTTACTCCCTGTGAGACTCTGCACAATTCATTTCATTTTTCCAGCTTTGGTTTTCTTTTCAGTATAAGTAGGTATAAAAATACCGACTTTGCAGGGCTGTGGTGTGGACAGATGAGCGTGAAGGCAATTAGCACAGTAGGGACCATGAAAGGGCCTCAAAACGGTTTTCTTCCCTTCTCCCCCCACCCACGCACTGCCTTCTTTAACCCCTTCAAGTTAGTAATTGCAGTCAGAAGCCTTAGAAATGAATGGAAACGAGGTTAAAAATGGTAGAGAACACGTGCTTCAGAGAAGTGATTTTAGATAACATTCTACATGTGGCTGGGGGGTGGGGAAGACCTGGAGAGAAAAAGCAACAATAATCTGCTGATCATATCTAATCATTATTGGTAAATTTTTAGAGGCCACTGTTACTACCTGACATTGTTGTAAGGCTTCATTTAAAAAGAAGAATGCAGGCTTCCCTGGTGGCGCAGTGGTTGAGAGTCTGCCTGCCGATGCAGGGGGCACGGGTTCGTGACCCGGTCCGGGAAAATCCCACATGCGGCAGAGCGGCTGGGCCCGTGAGCCATGGCGGCTGAGCCTGCGCTTCTGGAGCCTGTGCTCTGCAGCGGGGGAGGCCACAGCAGTGAGAAGCCCGCGTACCGCAAAAAAAACAAAAAGAATACAAACTCATAGTTTTCCCCACACAGCTTCGCTTCACTTGTTCAAAGACATCAGCAGTATTGAAACACACCAGCAGCTTGTAGAAGAACTCTGGCCTGCAGCTGTTATTAACTAACTCAGGACGCAAATACCACATAAGTACCTTATGTAGACAAGTTTTTAAAATGCAGCCGTATGCTTTCAACCTTAATTTTATTTATTTATTTAATTTATTTTTAACATCTTTATTGGAGTATAACTGCTTTACAATGGCGTGTTAGTTTCTGCTTTATAACAAAGTGAATCAGCTGTACATATACATACATCCCCATATCTCTTGCGTCTCCCTCCCTCGTACCCTCCCTATCCCACCCCTCTAGGTGGTCACAAAGCACTGAGCTGATCTCCCTGTGCCATGCGGCTGCTTCCCACTAGCTATCTATTTTACATTTGGTAGGGTATATATGTCCATGCCACTCTCTCACTTTGTCCTTTAGAATCCACGATGATAAAGCGTTCACAAAATACCTTTTGCTTCTCTAAATGTACAGACCCATTCTGTAAGAATACAGTTTTCCCTATGACCTTTGGCCTTGGTGAAACGGTATCCAACAGGTTCTAGCATAAGTACGTGTGCATACAGACACACGACACTTACTATATTATAATAAAAATATGGACTTGAAGACTCTTTCTCTAATGGAGCAACCCTCTGTGGAGGAAGAGTGGTTTAGTGGAAACTGTGGTGTTATTAGAACTAAAAGCTATTGGTTTAGGTTTGACCACTACTATTCACAGGTTGTACAGACCTGGGCACCTCTCCAGCTTCCCTTTAAGCCTGTTTCTTTGCCTTTCAGTTGAGGATGGTAACACCTTCTTGCTTATCTTGTAGATTTTCCAAGGATCAAATGAGATAAAATAAACATAATTCTTAAACCCTGGACAGCTATATCACAACCGTTGCATAGAGTTTGGTTAAAACTTAGACTACAGCGTAGAAAGTAAAACGTTCTAAATGGGTTCCATTCCCAACTCTAAAGTTACTAGGTTTGGGGACCCTGGGCAAGTCACCTGCTTCTCAGTCACTATTGACTTCTTTGGGGATAACAATGAAATCTTCCCCGGATGGTTGTTCTGAGGTTTAAATGAAATAATGAAAGCCTGGCCCCTGCTACACACTATTTACAATTATATACATATATAAATTAATATATAAATTTTTATCTTTGTTACACACCAGGTAATTTTTTTATTCTGCACCAGTGGCTTTTCAGCCAAGTCTCATGTCCTGCTTTCTAAGCTCAGTTCTTCTTTCTTAAGTTATGGTTTAAGGCTATCCCTTTTTTTTCCTTTGCAATACATTTGCAAAAATTAAAGCTACGATATGTATCTATTCCTATCTATCACCAGCATAAAAATAACCCTACCTGTCAAACTCTGGAGTCCTTCCCATTAATAAAATATTCAAAATGAATTTTCTCCATGTCATCTCTGATCAGATAATCCACTGCCAAATCAAGTGAAATATGATTATTTAGAAAACTAGTTTTCTTCTACCACCTTTCCTTATGCCTACCTCCTTATTCTCTGAAGAATTTGATTCCCTGTCTCCATGTTTCATTCTTTTCCTAGCTTCAACTTTCTGTCCATATATAGCATTCTACTAATTTTCCCCTTCTATTCAGCTTCCTACACAGTGAATGTTTTAGTTAATGAATGCTCATCTTTTAGTCAATGAATGCTGTGCTCCATCTGTCAACAGTCCTGGTGATGTCCTTTCTTCCGTATCACCTCCGCATTCCAGGCTCAGAGCTCCTTCATCCAATGCAGGTGTTGGTTGAGCGGCAGTCAGCTGGCATGAGTTAGTTACCACATTAAGCACTGAGAATGCAATGATGAAGCCGGCAGCATCCCTGCCCTCAAGAAGCTCACAGTCTGGAAAGGAGCACTGACCAAGAATACTCATTCACACATTAATGTGAGAGGGAAAAAATGCAGCAACAAAGGTGACATCAAAGCTCAACTGAGGGTTCGGGGATGTCACAGAAAAGTGCTGAAAAACACATGTTGGTGAAAAAGACTGAGGTCTGAGGGAACGGCAGGCAAAGGAAGCTATGTATGAAAAAGTGTGGAAGCCAGCTGGGGAATGCAAATAGCTTAATGAAGCTGGAAATCAACCCAAACTTGAGTTTTCTCCATGTACAACTTTAAGCTTTCCACTAAAGAGCTACTTTCCAACATGAAGTATCCATTATTATCTTTTCTGATTTTTTAAAGACTCTATGCATTTCCTAGGAACTTAAAATTGAACTTACTAAAGGAATTTCTACTGCTTGAAAGTGGCTTTTTTTTTTTTCTGTCAAACTGATTTATTTACAGGAAGATTTAGAAAACATATCTTTAGAAAACAAAACAATTTTTGGTAAGTTTTGATTGTAGCTAATTTTTAAATGGGAACTTACTCTCTACAATAGATATACACCACACACACATACACACACACACACACACACACACACATTTATGGACTTTTTCCCCCCCTGAGACTATTTCATTTATACAAATAAAAGCCATCAGAAGCTTGGGCAATATTTATTAAAAAAAAGAAAAGAAAAAAACTTGAAAGTTCAGAAACAAATGAGCCACAGGTTTAAAAAAAATGACATTAAAGAAACCTCAAAGCAATAATAAAAAACCTTCAAAAATACAATAAAATGAACAAAGCACAAAACTTTGTGACAAAATAAAAAATCCTTTTCCATAAAAAGAAAAGCCATCTATTAAAAACAAAGTTTTCCCAAGCCATAAAGTCTGAAGGTCAAAAACAATCTAGAAATAACTAGAGCTAAAACAAAACTTCATGGAACACTTACGATGAACTTCAAACAGTGTTTAAAATGCACAGAAAATTCAGGGAAAATAAACAGTATAATTTCTTAGGAAATGGACAAAGGTTTTCCTAAGTCAAATCACGCCTTATTGATCAACTAAAGTACTGGGCAAGAACAAAGAAGTATGTGAACAAAGGAAATACACAGACCTAATTTATTTGAACTCACAAATCTGATGTTAGTTAAGTCTCACTCACTGTTACTTTAAAATTGGAGTTACTGTGGAATTGGGGCAAATGAGGGCTGATGGATAGGAAACTAACGGCTAAGGGATCGGAGATGGGAAACAAAGAGCAATGCCCACCTGGTAAATCTCTCAAAACAGGAAGGCATCTCATAGCATCCTAACCAATGTTTCTATGACTGTTTATAAAAACATAAAAAATGCTCAGAAAGGGGATGTATACATTAACTTCAAATGTTCCTTAGTGACAAATACTGCATTAAAACCATGTCAGCTAGAAAACTGAGTTCTACAGAATCGTATTGGGCTACTGTATTTTTGTTGCTAATCCTAAATATTTTAATAAATTTAACCAATAATATGAAATGAAGTTTGAAATAGGAAACTGTTATAAAATATTAAACATTGTTATTTAAATTATTTGGATATTTTAAATACTGAAATACACTGTATGAAACTGCAATAATAAAATATACAAATCTTTAAGTAGAACGAAGCATGCCACTGATAATTTTAAAATATCAATTTATAACATAACATACATGTGGATAGTAGCTAACTTTTCAAGCTTTATTTGTGAAAAATGGTCACTACAGTATTCGAAAAAATGCATATATGTGAAATTTTATTACATAAGATCCTGTAATGTGGTTGGTATTTTTAAAGCTATGACAAATTTCATGGGCCTTTTGCATCTTTTTAACTTCATGACTTATTTTCTCAAATTATTTTTCAATATTTTTCTTTACTAGAATTTTATTCTGGGATTCCATAGATATCATAATGGGTAAGTAGTCTAATTCAAAAGCAAGAACTGTCAGAGAACAATGAGACTTTGTCATTTTCGTGAAGTTAAGGTGCTCTGAAATTGATAAGCAGATAAAAATGTTTCATGGATAGTTTTTTACTTTCTTTTCTTTTTTTTTTTTTTTTTTTTTGCGGTACGTGGGCCTCTCACTGTTGTGGCCTCTCCCGTTGCAGAGCACAGGCTCTGGACGCACGGTTCAGTGGCCATGGCTCACGGGCCTAGCAGCTCCGCGGCATGTGGGATCTTCCCGGACCGGGGCACGAACCCATGTCCCCTGCATCGGCAGGCGGACTCTCAACCACTGCGCCACCAGGGAAGACCCAGTTTGTACTTTCTTGATTCAGTTTAACATTCCTGGAAAGTGTCAGTAGTCAATGGAAAAAGTGCCAATAAAAACATTAGTCTCATGCATCTTACTTCTATGTGAACTATGGGTAACTTGGCAATAAGCAAATTGTTTCATTTGTACATTTAATTTACAAACTCTATGAAACAATGCGAAATATTACCTTTGCCTGATAAATCAATCTAAAAAGGTAACCAATAAAGAGAGAGACAGATCCTTTAACCATACAAGGGGTATAATAAAATGATCACACGAGCCAAGATTACATTCCTTTAAAAGACATGTAATGGAAATCTATACTTAAAACTCAAATATTTAAATGAACACATAATCACTATTTGTTAGTGGTGTAAATAAATACATATCAGGCTTACCACTTTCCTTACTTATGAAAATTATGTTAATACATAGCATGATGACTAAACATTTATTTTGCATTATGTTTATACATTATATTTTCCCTATTTCATTCTTTTATTTAGTAAACACGTTTACTGTATGTACGTTAAATGCCAACCACAGTACTAAAGGTTTAAAAGAGACGTCCTCTGTGAAATTGTAAGCAATGAGAATCAAATACAGACTCCTGGGCAAGTGAGAATTCTACCATTAACCATTTATAATCAGAAAAATGCTCTCTTTTTCTACCTTGAAATACAGTTTAAATTCCAAATCTGTATAAACATGTTAAACACTGTATTTATCAAATTCTGGTTTAGTTACACTAAAATAATAAATTTTAAAATATCTAGTTTGTAGGTTCTTTGCTTTGGCAAATAGTCGGGTATTGCAAAAAATGCAGAGAATGAGCACTTGTGGTATGTTCACTAAAGGTGTTTATAATCTTTCCATTGCCTCAAGCCTTTTTTCTTGGTTTTTAAATATCCCTCCTCCATCCCAATTAAGTTGGTTTTGGGGGAAATTTAACGAAATAAAGATCCTACCAATCTCAATGTGTCCTATTATGTCTACATGTGAATGTACTTTGGATGTACTTAAAAAATTTGGTTGTACCTATATGGGAAAAGAATCTAAAAAAGAGTGGATATATGTATATCTATAACAGATTCACTTTGCTGTACAGCAGAAACTGACACAACATTGTAAATCAACTATACTCCAATAAAAATTAATTTAAAAAATTTAAAAACATAAAAAATTTGGTTGTTTTATAGGCAAATTGTGAGTCACTCCTATGATGGAGCCTGGGGGGTGGGAGAGACACAAAAGGAATACAGGGTAAACTAAATGGCTGAGCAGTGGTAAAGAATGGTTAATAATATCTTAGAAAGCATAAGGAAACTTAAGGGAAAGGAAACAAAAGCAAGGTGAGTAGGTTATATACACATTATCTAAAGTCCTCCAAATAATTTTAAACAGAATTGCTGGAGTTAATAGTTCCAAATGATAACAAAAAAAGGTATTGAATATTCTGTACACCCACTTTACTCTGAAGTTTCTTACAGCTGATTATTTGTAATTCACAATGGAAACAAAGCATCCAATTTGTGAGATCTTTGTGTCATATAGATATATTGATATATAAATTTAGGCCATCTCAGTAAAATGACAATTCAAAATGTATTAGGGGCTATGAAGTAGGATAAGGTAGATAAAAAATGAGCCAAGGGACTTCCCTGGTGGTGCAGTGGTTAAGAATCCACCTGTCAATGCAGGGGACACGGGTTTGATCCCTGGTCCAGGAAGATCCCACATGTCATGGAACAACTAAGCCCGTGCACCACAACTACTGAGGCTGCGCTCTAGAGCCCGTGAGCCACAACTACTAAGCCCGTGTGCCACAACTACTGAAGCCCATGTGCTTAGAGCTCGTGCCCTGCAACAAGAGAAGCCACCGCAGTGAGAAGCACACGCATTGCAATGAAGGGTAGCCCCCGCTCGCCGCAACTAGAGAAAGCCCGCGCACAACAACAAAGACGCAACGCAGCCAAAAAAGAAAAAAGAAAGAAAAAACAGCTGGAAGAAGCCTTCAAAACAGAAGGATGAGCCAAGAAATGACCTTTGAAATATGACTATATCCTCATGACAAAGTGCAGGGGCAGCAGAAACACATTGTGATGTTATTCCATCCATGTATCCATTAGTACCATTCTGAAACAACTTCTGTAGATCTCCGATAAGTGTAGGCTGAATAATCTAACAAAAATGAACGTGAAAGCAAAGCACAGATGTGCCAAATATCTTGCATGGGCGTGCGTTAAGTACTGTCAAATGGAGAACACGGAGGAGGAAGGCAAAGGAAACATTCCGTCAGGAATTATAAAATGCTTACAGCCTCTTGACATCGAGCTGGATTTGATAGGCTGTGTATTACTGAATCATAAGACTCTTATCAGCTTCTCACAGGATCCCCCTCCTCTCATTACACTGTAGAAGTAAATCTATTTACGATACTTTTCTTAGCCTTTTGGGGAAAAGGGAATCTTGAGACTTCCAATACAATAAGCTTCTGCAAAATATGAACAAAATGGTTCACAATACATTTTAAATGGATTTATAAGAAAATGTGACCCATGCTTTTAAAAAGTTCATCATTAAATTCAAAGCATTCATGCTAACTCCTTAATACATGTTTCTCCTTTTAATGTCAACAGAAAATCAACACTAAGGAGGAGACATATGGTGAAGGGAAGGACAGAGGAACTCATCATGAATCAGCTTTCTTCACTGAAGGAGAAAATAAGATGTTTATATTTTTAAATGTTACTACAAAATGTTCCACCAGCAAGGCTGGGAATTCTAAGTGGCATGTAACCATCAGACTTAACTCGCTTTCAAAACATACTCTGGATTTGAAAGTTATGCACGACTTCTTGGAAAAGGCAAAATGACTATTTCTGTATAATGGCATTCATCAGATTCTTTCTCAAATTTAGGGAACTGATCTCCATTTTAATATCTGAACTAAGCTCTGGTGATGCTGATTAATATTTAATTTCCTCTATTCTAGTTCCAAGGACTAGTTCCAGAAGAGCAAAAATAGTGTCCTAATCTACTTGGACTGCCATAATAAAATACCATAGAATGGGTGGCTTAAAAACAGAAAAATTTTCTCTCTCACTTCTAGAGCTGAGAAGTCCAAGATCAAGGTGTCAGCATGGCTGGTTTCCAGTGAGAGCTCTATTTCTGACTTGCAAACAACCAACTACCTTCTCACTGTGTCTTCACATGCCAGAGAGAGAAGGAAAGCTAGATTTCTGGTGTCTGTTCTAATCCCATCCTAAGGGTCTCACCCTTACGACCTCGTCTAAACCTAATTACCCTCAAGACCCCATCTCCAAATCTGTCACCTTGGGTGTTAGGGCTTCAATACATGAATTTAGGGGGAGGGGCACAATTCAGTCCATAGCAAATGTAGAAAGACTGAATGAAACAATGAAGATCATACATTTTAGGAAAGACAGAAGTGAAAAAAGGACAGTACAAAATAAAGATATGGTAAGGTTTGTGGAAAACACACCTTAAGTTCACTCCTGGTTTGTTGAGAAAAGTTACTGCTAAATCTAAGTGCTGACATTGCTACTGAGTGATTGGTTTCTAGCTGAATCTTGGCTTTTGTCAATTGCCTAATGGGGGTGGACTATCAGAGTCGAAGCTAAAAACTCTTATTAACATTCTCCTTCTCATCAACAATCAAAATATATAGATTTCTCTAGCAGGCTTGAACCTCCTGGGAAAACAAAATTTGTCTAGTACCTGAAGAGTTACATAAATGACACCAAATGTTTTGGGAGAGGGAATACTGGTAAAGAATCAGATCTTATCCCATTTACTATATATGCAACATAACAAACAGTATCTATTCTATGATCATTAATGTGTAATGCTGATAATCATAATTATTGTGACTAAGCATTTTCAAACTGTCTACACCTGTCTTTCATTTGTAAGTCTGTGTAAGTTGCTGGACAAGGAAGGACATTTTTCTAGGTTTAAGTTGTGACTCAGATGTCATCCAGCAATATAAGTACTTTGTCTCAGGAATGAGGGTAAGGTTTCATGTTTTCTCCTACTTACAGAGTTGTTCAGGAAGGAAATATGCATGCAAGTATTCTAGATACTATACATACCTAAAGGATCTCTATGATTCATATTTTTAGTTACTAATACAAAACCTTGGAATGACATACTTTAAGCACTGGAAGAATACATAATGAGGTAGGAATACAAACAGCATCACAAAAGTTGCCAAAGTCAGTTTTTAACAAGGTAAATGCAACAGCAATGGACTGCTTAGTACTTTCCAGCATTTCTTCTTCAACTTAGACATAAATTGCCACTCCTTCTGTAGCAGAAGCTATTAGTGCTCTGCCATGTCTCCTTGGATGGATTCCTTTCCTATTTTTGTTTATGCCAGTCCTCAATATGATTTCACTCTCCATAACTGACAGGCTCATTTCCAGCAGGGTACTCTCAAGAATGCCAGAACGTGTTTTACCTGTGCACACGGTGAACAGAGAGGACCTGGAAACTGGTTCCCCTGACCCCTAAACAGCTGGCCTTTAACCAACGACCGTCTCGGAGCTGCAACTCCCTAGTTTCTGATCAGAACAAGTCTTGGTTTGAACTATGATGTCCTCAGCACTTGCTCATCTTTGGAATTGAACTCATGTGATCCTCTGCTAAACTTTGCTTGACATCTCATCCTTTCTGTTCCCAGTTCCTCCACCCCTCTTAGAAACACTTCCTGCAAATTATTTCACATAAATCTTTGTGTCAGAGCCTGCTTCTGAGGAACCCAATCTAAAACGTCCCTGTGACCTTCATATCTCAACACGTAACCTCTAAGCTGGTCCTGGCATCTGGCTATTCTTTATAATAGCAAATGGTGATTCTTTGAAACAGTGACTCAGCAACAAATGGTGACCTGTTCAGCAGCTTTCTGCTTTAACCGACATTATCCTCAACCTCGAACAATGCTGCGTTATTTCCTTTTTGTCTTTGTCCAGTGAGTGGCCACCTTGCTCCTCCCTAGGGCTAAATAAAATCTTTATGCTAATGCTATTCTAGCCTGGAATCTCATTCAACTTGGTGTCTGTTGGTCAAGCATATTTTAAATATCTGGCTTATAGGAATTTTATAATAGCATTATATAATATATAAATGTATGATAACCGGTACTTTGAAATGTCTGAATACATTTATGAATGACAAAGATTGTTAATGTGTTCCAGCAAGATTTTTTAAGAGAAGCAATAAAATAAACCACCGTTAGAAGATAAAAAAAAAAGAAAAGAATAATAATGGTTAACCTTCTTATAGTACTAACCATGTGCTGTACTAAGCAAATTACTTTTTGCTCATCACAACCCTCACAGGTATATCCTATTATATTGCCTATATTCCAGACCACGAAACTGAGGAATAGTGCCTTTCAGTAACTTGCTGAAGGTCACGTGGTAAGCAAATGCACAGCTGGGCTCCATACACAGGGAGTTTGGCATTAGACTCTATACTGTAAACCACTCGCTATATAGACTCTGCAAAAAACCAAAGAAAATAGCAACTCATGCAAAACATTCAACTTAGGATGAAGAGGGAAAAGGGAACTTCTTAGATTTATGATTTTCAATGTTTGCTCAAGATATAATTACTATTTGCACTGCTCTTAAAACTTTACTTAAGTGTTACCCCAATAGACAGACCTATTAATATGGTTAGGCTCTAAGAATTCAGATTTACAAGTAGTCCAGAGCATAAAGATAATGTGATGAAGGCACTGACTTTATAAATAACACCAACAAAAACACCAAGAACAAGATGAAGCGGCTTCTGTCGGAGCGTAGGGAGAGGACTGGCAGCGCGA
This sequence comes from Phocoena sinus, assembly GCF_008692025.1. Classification (NCBI taxonomy): domain Eukaryota; kingdom Metazoa; phylum Chordata; class Mammalia; order Artiodactyla; family Phocoenidae; genus Phocoena; species Phocoena sinus. The sequence goes on along the minus strand of NC_045767.1, from coordinate 48,129,729 downwards.
ACACAGCCTGAAGGGGTTAGTGCACCACGGTTACCCGGGAGGGAGTCTGGAGCAAGAGAATTTTTCTTGCCTCTTTGTTTCCTGCTGCGAGAGGAGAGGGGATTAAGAGCATTGCTTGAAGGAGCTCCAGAGACGGGCTGGAGCCGTGGCTAACAGCGTGGACCCCAGAGACGGGCATGAGATGATAAGGCTGCTGCCGCCGCCACCAAGAAGCCTGTGTGTGAGCACAGGTCACTCTCCACATCTCCCTTCCGGGAGCCTGTGCAGCTCGCCACTGCCAGGGTCCCGGGATTTAGGGACAACTTCCCCGGGAGAACGCACGGCGCACCTCAGGCTGGTGCAAGGTCACGCCAGCCTCTGCCGCCGCAGGCTCGCCCCGCACTCCGTGCCCCTCCCTCCCCCCGGCCTGAGTGAGCCAGAGCCCCCGCATCAGTGGCTCCTTTAACCCCGTCCTGTCTGAGCGAAGAACAGATGCCCTCAGGCGACTTACATGCAGAGGCGGGGCCAAATCCAAAGCTGAACCCGGAGCTGTGCGAACAAAGAGAAAGGGAAATCTGTCCCAGCAGCCTCAGGAGCAGCGGATTAAATCTCGACAATCAACTTGATGTACCCTGCATCTGTGGAATACCTGAATAGACAACGAATCATCCCAAATTGAGGAGGTGGACTTTGAGGGCAAGATTTATTATTTTTTCCCCTTTTCTGCTTATTGTGAGTGTGTATGTGTATGCTTCTGTGTGAGATTTTGTCTGTATAGCTTTGCTTTCACCATATGTCCTAGGATTCTATCCGTCCGTTTTTTTTTTACTTAAAAAATTTTTTTAAATTATTTTTTTATTTTAATAACTTTATTTTATTTTACCTTGCTTTATTTTATTTTCTTTATCCTCTTTCTTTCTTTCTACATTTTCTCCCTTTTACTCTGAGCCGTGTGGATGAAAGGCTCTTGGTGCTTCAGCCAGGAGTCAGTACTGTGCCTCTGAGGTGGGAGAGCCAACTTCAGGACACTGGTCCACAAGAGACCTCCCAGCTCCATGTAATATCAAATGGCGAAAAACTCCCAGAGATCTCCATCTCAACACCAATCCCAGCTTCACTCAACGACCAGCAAGCTACAGTGCTGGAAACCCTATGCCAAACAAGTAGCAAGACAGGAACACAACCCCACCCATTAGTAGAGAGGCTGCCTAAAATCATAATAAGTCCACAGACACCCCAAAGCACACCACCAGACGTGGACCTGCCCACTAGAAAGACAAGATCCAGCCTCATCCACCAGAACACAGGCACTAGTCCCCTCCACCAGGAAGTCTACACAACCCACTGAACCAACTTTAGCCAGTGGGGACAGACACAAAAAACAATGGGAACTACGAACCTGCAGGCTGCAAAAAGGAAACCCCAAACACAGTAAGATAAGCAAAATGAGAAGACAGAAAAACACACAGCAGATAAAGGAGCAAGATAAAAACCCACCAGACCTAACAAATGAAGAGGAAATAGGCAGTCTACCTGAAAAACAATTCAGAATAATGATAGTAAAGATGATCCAAAATCTTGGAAAAAGAATAGAGAAAATGCAAGAAACATTTAACAAGGACGTAGAATAACTAAAGATGAAACAAGCAACAATGAACAACACAATAAATGAAATTGAAAACACTCTAGAAGGGATCAATAGCAGAATAACTGAGGCAGAAGAATGGATAAGTGACCTGGAAGATAAAATAGTGGAAATAATTACTGCAGAGCAAAATAAAGAAAAAAGAATGAGAAGAACTGAGGACAGTCTCAGAGACCTCTGGGACAATATTAAACGCACCAACATTCGAATTATAGGGGTTCCAGAAGAAGAAGAGAAAAAGAAAGGGACTGAGAAAATATTTGAAGAGATTATAGTTGAAAACTTCCCTAATATGGGAAAGGAAACAGTTAATCAAGTCCAGGAAGCACAGAGAGTCCCATACAGGATAAATCCAAGGAGAAACAAGCTAAGACACATATTAATCAAACTGTCAAAAATTAAATACAAAGAACACATATTAAAAGCAGCAAGGGAAAAACAACAAATAACACACAAGGGAATCCCCATAAAGTTAATAGCTGATCTTTTAGCAGAAACTGAAGGGACTGGCAAGACATATTTAAAGTGATGAAGGAGAAGAACCTACAATCAAGATTACTCTACCCAGCAAGGATCTCATTCAGATTGGATGGAGAAATTAAAACCTTTACAGAAAAGCAAAAGCTGAGAGAGTTCAGCACCACCAAACCAGCTTTACAACAAATGCTAAAGGATCTTCTCTAGGCAAGAAACACAAGAGAAGGAAAAGACCTATAATAACAAACCCAAAACAATTAAGAAAATGGGAATAGTAACATACATATCAATAATTACCTTAAATGTAAATGGATTAGATGCTCCCATCAAAGACAGAGACTGGCTGAATGGATACAAAAACAAGACCCATATATATGCTGTCTACAAGAGACCCACTTCAGACCTAGAGACACATACAGACTAAAAGTGAGGGGATGGAAAAAGATATTCCATGCAAATGGAAACCAAAAGAAAGCTGGAGTAGCAATTCTCATATCAGACAAAATAGACTTTAAAATAAAGACTATTACAAGAGACAAAGAAGGACGCTACATAATGATCAAGGGATTGATCCAAGAAGAAGATATAACAATTGTAAATATTTATGCACCCAACATAGGAGCACCTCACTACATAAGGCAAATACCAACAGCCATAAAAGGGTAAATTGACAGTAACACATTCATAGTCGGGAACTTTAACACCCCACTTTCACCATTGGACAGATCATCCAAAATGAAAATAAATAAGGAAACACAAGCTTTACATGATAAACTGAACAAGATGGACTTAATTGATATTTATAGGACATTCCATCCAAAAACAACAGAATACACATTTTTCTCAAGTGCTCATGGAACATTCTCCAGGATAGATCATATCTTGGGTCACAAATCAAGCCTTGGTAAATTTAAGAAAATTGAAATTGTATCAAGTATCTTTTTCGATCACAATGCTATAAGACTAGATATCAATTACAGGAAAAGATCTGTAAAAAATACAAACACATGGAGGCTAAACAATACATTACTTACTAACGAAGTGATCACTGAAGAAATCAAAGAGGAAACAAAAAAATACCTAGACACAAATGACAATGGAGACACGATGACCCAAAACCTATGGGATGCAGCAAAAGCAGTTCTAAGAGGGAAGTTTATAGCAATACAATCCTACCTTAAGAAATAGGAAACATCTCAATAAACAACCTAACCTTGCACCTAAAGCAATTAGAGAAAGAAGAACAAAAAATCCCCAAAGTCAGCAGAAGGAAAGAAATCATAAAGATCAGATCAGAAATAAATGCAAAAGAAATGAATGAAATGATAGCAAAGATCAATAAAACTAAAATCTGGTTCTTTGAGAAGATAAACAAAATTGACAAACCATTAGCCAGACTCATCAAGATAAAAAGGGAGAAGACTTAAATCAATAGAATTAGAAATGAAAAAGGAGAAGTAACAACTGACACTGCAGAAATACAAAAGATCATAAGAGATTACTACAAGCAACTCTATGCCAATAAAATGGACAACCTGGAAGAAATGGACAAATTCTTAGAAATGCACAACCTGCCAAGACTGAATCAGGAAGAAATAGAAAATATGAACAAACCAATCACAAGCACTGAAATTGAAACTGTGATTAAACATCTTCCAACAAACAAAAGCCCAGGACCACATGGCTTCACAGGCAAATTCCATCAAACATTTAGAGAAGAGCTAACACCAATCCTTCTCAAACTCTCCCAAACTACAGCAGAGGGAGGAACACTCCCAAACTCATTCTACGAGGCCACCATCACCCTGATACCAAAACCAGGCAAGGATGTCACAAAGAAAGAAAACTACAGGCCAATATCACTGATGAACATAGATGCAAAAATCCTCAACAAAATACTAGCAAACAGAATCCAACAGCACATTAAAAGGATCATACACCATGATCAAGTGGGGTTTATTCCAGGAATGCAAGGATTCTTCAATATACGCAAATCAATCAATGTGATATACCATATTAACAAATTGAAGGAGAAAAACCATATGGTCATCTCAATAAATGCAGAGAAAGCTTTCAACAAAATTCAACACCCATTTATGATAAAAACCCTCCAGAGGGCTTCCCTGGTGGCGCAGTGGTTGAGAGTCCGCCTGCCGATGCAGGGGACGCGGGTTCGTGCCCCGGTCCGGGAAGATCCCACATGCCGCGGAGCGGCTGGACCCGTGAGCCATGGCCGCTGAGCCTGCGCGTCCGGAGCCTGTGCTCCGCAGCGGGAGAGGCCACAACAGTGAGAGGCCCGCGTACCGCAAAAAAAAAAAAAAAAAAAAAAAAAAAAAAAAAACCCTCCAGAAAGTAGGCACAGAGGGAACTTTCCTCAACATAATAAAGGCCATATATGACAAAACCCACATCTAACATCATCCTCAATGGTGAAAAACTGAAAGCATTTCCACTAAGATTAGGAACAAAACAAGGTTGCCTACTCTCACCATTCTTATTCAACATAGTTTTGGAAGTTTTAGCCACAGCAGTCAGAGAAGAAAAGGAAATAAAAGGAATCCAAATCGGAAAAGAAGAAGTAAAGCTGTCACTGTTTGCAGATGACATGATACTATATATAGAGAATCCTTAAGATGCTACCAGAAAACTACTAGAGGTAATCAATGAATTTGGTAAAGTAGCAGGATATAAAATTAATGCACAGAAATCTCTGGCACTGCTATATACTAATGATGGAAAATCTGAAAGTGAAATCAAGAAAACACTCCCATTTACAATTGCAACAAAAAGAATAAGATATCTAGGAATAAACCTACCTAAGGAGACAAAAGACCTGTATGCAGAAAATTGTAAGACACTGATGAAAGAAATTAAAGATGATACAAATAGATGGAGAGATATACCTTGTTCTTGGATTGGAAGAATCCACATTGTGAAAATGAATATACTACCCAAAGCAATCAACAGATTCAATGCAATCCCTATCAGACTACCACTGGCATTTTTCACAGAACTAGAACAAAAAAATTCACAATTTGTATGGAAACACAAAAGACCCCGAATAGCCAAAGCAATCTTGAGAACGAAAAACGGAGCTGGAGGAATCAGGCTCCCTGACTTCAGACTATACTACAAAGTTACAGTAATCAAGACAGTATGGTACTGGCACAAAAACAGAAATATAGATCAATGGAACAGGATAGAAAGCCCAGAGATAAACCCACACACATATGGTCACCTTATCTTTGATAAAGGAGGCAGGAATGTACAGTGGAGAAAGGACAGTCTCTTCAGTAAGTGGTGCTGAGAAAACTGGACAGGTACATGTAAAAGTATGAGATTAGATCATTCCCTAACACCATACACAAAAATAAGCTCAAAATTGATTAAAGACCTAAATGTAAGGGCTGAAACTACCAAACTCTTAGAGGAAAACATAGGCAGAACATTCTATGACATAAATCACAGTAAGATCCATTTTGACCCACCTCCTAGAGAAATGGAAATAAAAACAAAAATAAACAAATGGGACCTAATGAAGCTTCAAAGCTTTTGCACAGCAAAGGAAACCATAAACAAGACCAAAAGACAACCCTCAGAATGGGAGAAAATATTTGCAAATGAAGCATCTGACAAAGTATTAACCTACAAAATTTACAAACAGCTCATGCAGCTCAATAACAAAAAACAAACAACCCAATCCAAAAATGGGCAGAAGACCTAAATAGACATTTCTCCAAAGAAGATATACAGACTGCCAACAAACACATGAAAGAATGCTCAACATCACTAATCACTAGAGAAATGCAAATCAAAACTACAATGAGATATCATCTCACACCGGTCAGAATGGCCATCATCAAAAAATCTAGAAACAATAAATGCTGGAGAGGGTGTGGAGAAAAGGGAACACTCTTGCACTGCTGGTGGGAATGTGAATTGGTTCAGCCACTATGGAGAACAGTATGGAGGTTCCTTAGAAAACTACAAATAGAATTACCATATGACCCAGCAATCCCACTACTGGGCATATACCCTGAGAAAACCAAAATTCAAAAAGAGTCATGTACCAAAATCTTCATTGCAGCTCTATTTACAATAGCCCAGAGATGGAAACAACCTAAGCGCCCAGCATCGGATGAATGGATAAAGAAGATGTGGCACATATATACAATGGAATATTACTCAGCCTTAAAAAGAAATGAAATTGAGCTATTTGTAGTGAGGTGGATGGACCTAGAGTCTGTCATACAGAGTGAAGTAAGTCAGAGAGAGAAAGACAAATACCATATGCTAACACATATATATGGAATTTAAGGGGAAAAAAATGTCAAGAAGAACCTAGCGGTAAGACAGGAATAAAGACACAGACCTAGTAGAGAATGGACTTGAGGATATGGGGAGGGGGAAGGTTAAGCTGTGAGAAAGTGAGAGAGTGGCATGGACATATATACACTACCACACATAAGGTAGATAGCTAGTGGGAAGCAGCCGCATAGCACAGGGAGATCAGCTCGGTGCTTTGTGACCACCTAGAGGGGTGGGATAGGGAGGGTTGGAGGGAGGGAGATGCAAGAGGGAAGAGATATGGGAACATATGTATATGTATAACTGATTCACTTTGTTATAAAGCAGAAACTAACACACCATTGTAAAGCAATTATACTCCAATAAAGATGTAAAAAAAAAAAAGAACTTAATATAATTACTTTAGTGACTATACTATAAAAAAAAAGAATGAAGCTATTTATAGAGTAATTACCATGAATCAAATATATAACCAACAAAAACCTACTGTATAGCACAGGGAACTCTGCTCAATATTCTGTAATAACCTAAATGGGAAAAGAGCTTGCAAAACAATAGATACATGTATTTGTATAACTGAATCACTTTGCTCTACACCTGAAACTAACACAACATTGTTAATCAACTGTACTTCAATATAAAATAAAAATTAAAACAAAACAAACAAACAAATTTACCATGATTCAGGTACTATGTTACAGCAGTACCAAGATTATTCTACGAAAACTTCACAAACATTCTGTGAAGTAAAACTTTTATTTACCCCATTCTAGAGATGAGAAAACTGAGGCCCTGGGAGTTTAAGATTTGTTTGAAGTCAAATAAATAAAGTAAAATATGTAATCTGATATATTATCCAGTAAGGAGTTGGGCAGTAATACTAGTAAATAAATGGCCTTCACATCTTTATAGGGTCATATTTTGTCAATGCTAAGTATTTACTTATTTTATGATTTATGATTGCCTGGTAAGTCTCATGGAGTAGCCACTAGATGGAAGCCATGCAGCGTGGTTAGAGGTCAGAATCAGAGCTCCGGTTTAGAATGTGCTGGTGAGATCTGCTAAGTGCCAAAGATGGACAGTAAATCAAGAAGTTTCACGGTAATTGTCTTTTATCACAGTTTTCTTGACCATCATTTCATAACTTCCCAAAAATGCCCTACTGAAATTCATAAATATATACATTAAAAATGACAACTATCTACAGATACGAAGTTTTTTCTTTTTCTTTCCTTAAAAGCTATTCAGAAATTTCTTTCTTCTTGAAATTCAGATTCATCAGAACAGTGAGAAGAGCAAACATATTTATTAAAGTAGTGATCTAATACAAGGACTCCAGCTAAGCAAAAAACAAACAAACAAACAAAAAAAACCCTGAAAATTCATAGTTAACTTGAACAATTCAGTGACTTTTCCAAATCTTATTTAATGCTGTCTCACCTTCAAGCCAAGAAAACCTTAAACTTGAAATGTTGAGAATTATTTTGGCTGATTAAAAATGAGATACTCTCATTAGGTTACAACTTCCGACAGTTGTTTACAAATGTAACTGTAAAATAACTTGGCTATCCTCCCTTCCTCCCTTCCTTCCTCCCTCCCTTCCTCCCTTCCTTCCTTCCTTCCTTCCTTCCTTCCTTCCTTCCTTCCTTCCTTCCCTCCCTCCGTCCCTCCCTTCTTTCTCTTGCTCTCTGTCTTTCTTTGTCTTTCTTTCTTTATGCATTTGCTCATTGATCCCTATTCACTACTTCATCCTAACCGCAAGGGGACAAAAATTACTTTCAAAACCTCTTGTAACTTTCCCAACCACATGCAAGCCTATATATTTAATAAACTTGGCTCAGTTATGCCTTTGTGGCTATCTATGTATGCACATAGTGTAACATATTGAATCATTATTTAATATAGCTTTATCCTTCCTACCTAACATTAGAAGGCCTCTCTTGCCAGCACCTGGCGGTGCACCCAAGCATGCAGGGCATTCAGCTTTGGAGTCAGAGGAGCCTCTACTAGAATGGTAGTTCTGCTACTTACTCTTTTGTATTTTACTTCCCCTTCCTCCTTCCCTCTCTCCCTCCCTCTCTTCCTTTCTCCTTTTTTCCTTCATTTTTTGGGTAACCTTCTTATCCTCTACATCTTAGTTTCCAATTCTGTAATCTATGACCCTTCGTTCACAGTGTTCTACAAGGATGAAATTAGGCAATGTTTGTGAAACACTTGACACCTAGGATGTGTTCAGTAAATGATGGACAATATTTTTAGACAAAGTTGAAGAATCACAAGGGCAAACATAGTGCCTGATGTAGTAACTGGCATACTAAGTGCTCCATCAATATTTGTTGAATGAATTAATGAATAAAAGACTGGTCATTTGGAGAGAGGAATATACGAGAGCTTCCAGAAGCACAGTGGGGTTCCCAAAGGCCACTCAGAACTACATATCTGCTTTAACCCTATGGGGCCAAGTTAGAATTCAGGTTAGTCATCTGCCCACAGTTTTTGCAGCACATGGACAGAGAGACCCTCACCAAAGCCTATTGCTAAACCGACATGAATGGGATGGGGAGAAGTGGGGTTTTGTCTTGGGTAATTATTTAGGGAGATGGTGCAATGAATTGTGAACCTGGTGGAGAAAGATGGGCAGTAATGACTTGGATATTAGAGGCAGTGGTTATTGCTTATTGTTGGAATGATCTGTTCAAAGTGCCTGGGCTGGCTCTATTTTATTCAAAGGATCCATACAGACCTTTAACAGAACGTCCATGAGCCATGTTTATGTGTTATATTGAGTTACTTTAAAGCTTTGGAGTTTACCAGGACTAAAAATTTTAAAAAGCAGAGACACGGCCCAGAGGAAGTCTCTGAAAGCTTGTACTTATTCTAAGATGGAGAAAACTGTGTGAGGTCATAAAACATAATCAATCTCCTGCTTTTAGTACTTAACTTCAGTACAGGTAGTATAGTAATGCAGCTGCATGTATACATTGTGTGTGTATACACACATGTATATACAAATATGTATCTTATATTTATACACACATACACAAACACACACAGCAAATCTTGTTTAATCCTTATCCTTACAGTAACACTGCCAGGTAGGGCCATCTTTCTCATTTTGAAGACAGGAAAACTGAGTCTCGAGAGGTTATGTTACCTGCTTTGGGTTATACAGGTAGAAAGGAGAAGAGCTGGGGTTGGTGACCAGTGGCTTAGGATCTGGAATCACTATCCCCCATCCCTTTCTCATAGGAACAACTGAAGCCCATGGGAATTTCCAGTTTCTCTGAGTAACTCGCCAAAATATATCCAGATAGTAATAATTAGCAAGAGTAGGAAGTAAATAATATAAGTAAATAGGTACAAATAGTGAGTTAATAACTAACTGGGAAGGTACTGAAATCCACTGATGTTTATTTGACACCAGTCCTTTTCTTTAACCACTATGCTCTATCGTCTCAAAGTCACAGAGAATTTACCAGATCACAGATTAAAATGTCATTATTGATTACCCAGACAACCTAACAATCATTAAAATACCGTTCCTAGGGCTTCCCTGATGGCGCAGTGGTTGAGAATCTGCCTGCCAATGCAGGGGACACGGGTTTGAGCCCTGGTCTGGGAAGATCCCACATGCCGCGGAGCATCTGGGCCTGTGAGCCATAATTACTGAGCCTGCACGTCTGGAGCCTGTGCTCTGCAACAACAGAGGCTGCGATAGTGAGAGGCCCGTGCACCGCGATGAAGAGTGGCCCGTGCTTGCCACAACTACAGAAAGTCCACGTACAGAAACAAAGACCCAACACAGACATAAATAAATAAATAAATAAAAATTAAAAAAAAAAATACTGTTCCTAGAGAAAAATGCGTTCCCAATTTTACATAGGCAACTTGCACATAAATCTTTAAGACACAAATGTGGGAATTGCTTTTTAGTTACTAGCAAAGTTAGATTGGATATTACTCTGGGAATTGAGAGCATGGAAAACCAAATATAAATTCTTGTAACTGTTAGAGATTCATAGATTTGTACATCTAGAAGCCTCCTTTAGCCTAGGTAATGCACACAGGTAGAAGTCCAGCTGTCTAGATATAAAGTGTTACCTTTAGTGACCCTCATATTCTTGCCCCACTCATGGCTATAGTATGTGCAGAAAATGGGCAAGAATGTGAGGGGTTAACAGAAATCCCCGTGAAAGGTTTCAGAATTTATAAGAAGAGAGAGAGATTAAATATGCATATGTGTCTGTGTTTGTATTCACATTCTTTATAAAAAATAATTTCAATAGTTTAAATTTAAAATTACAAAAATCATTAGATACGAAAAGTTATATATACACGGTGGGAGTTCTTGTGACATTTACTGGTTTCAACAGTTGACTTATTTTCTAGATATTGTAGGAGTATTTGTTTTCTAAGGCAACTGCAAGTGTTACTATATCTCACTATTTACAGATGCTTTGAAATTGCAAGTGTTTCATGACACTTCCTTATCAAGATGGAGCAACACTGAGTCTCAATGGTGCCATCTACTGGGAAGCTACTGAACTCTGAAAATAGACAGTACCCTTGTATGCATTTAATGGAAACAGAAAGTAATCTGATATTCTTTTAATGAAGAAATGCCATGAATTAGTATTTTTTTTTAATTTTGGGGGGCATTAATGGGTATAGTTAGTGTCCTGGGAAGCAGAAAGTTCCCACCACAGTTCTCTCACACTTGTTTTCTCCCTTTTAATTTGATGTAATTCCTGTGTGTGTATGTGTATGTGTGTGTGTGTGTGAGAGAGAGAGAGAGCCAGAAACAAGAGAAAGTGACTTCTCAATTAATATTTAATTGCTAATGTTTAATAGTGAATAAATTAACAATTAAACACAAATTTCAGTATGTGACAAGTTAGAGGAGTTGTTCTTAAGGCTAATATGCAGTTACTTCTCCCAGGAATTTCACCGGTATTTAAAAAGTCTTTGATGTCTTCGTTTGTGCAACAGATAATATCAGGTTTGAGTCAGTGAAATCACCCTCAAGCTTTCACTACTGCTTGTCAAAGGATCATCTGACTCTTGTATCGAAAGGAAACTAAATATTCAATATATCCCATGGCAGATCTAATTGTTACCCTGAACCTATAACTAGACTTTTGGAATGAAAATGACACCAATATGCTGCATTATCAAATTTTCAGCAAAACATAACAGAGAAAAATCTTTTGTTACACGAATATATCCATAAGGTGGCAGATAACAAGTCTTAACTAACCATGCGTGTTTTACATAGTAAATTTACAACAATACATCTTGATTCCTTGTCTCAGTTTCCATCATCACTTGGAACTTTTTTGGACCACTTTATCTACCATGTGTGACTTCAGAGAATTCCATCTAATAACTACCCAAGGGATAAAATATGCTGCTAAGTCAGATAAAAGATGTTTAAATTGTTATTTACTTAGTTTTAATGTGTAGATTCTTCTATTCATATATAATTCAATAGATATTTATTGTCAAACCCTCATATGCTCAGAATATTGAGTTAAGACAGAAAATGTCTCTGTCCCTCCCAGTCATATATTCTAGTGTAGAAGAGAGCCAGCAAACACTTAAGATCATTTCATATAGTAAAAAGTGCTGGAAACTTAACAAGGTGAAGGATAAAGAGTTAATGTGTCTAGGGCTGGAGGTTGAAGGAAGGTATGTGTTCTTTTTTTTTTTAATTTTTATTGGTTTTTTTTTTTTGGCTGCATTGGGTCTTCGTTGCTGTGTGTGGGCTTTCTCTAGCTGTGGTGAGTGGGGGCTACTCTTCATTGTGGTGCACGGGCTTCTCATTGTTGTGGCTTCTCTTGTGGAACACGGGCTCTAGGCACACAGGCTTCAGTGGTTGTGCCTCACGGGATCAGTAGCTGTGGCTCACGGGCTCTAGAGAGCAGGTTCAGTAGTTGTGGTGCACGGGCTTAGTTGGTCCGTGGCATGTGGGATCTTCTCGGACCAGGGCTCGAACCCAGGTCCCCTGCATTGGCAGGTGGATTCTTAACCACTGCGCCACCAGGGAAATCCATGTGTTCTTAGAACAAGTGAATCTGAGGCCACTAGAAGAGGTAGTTTTTGTGCAGGCCAAAGGGATAAGAAGGCCACTCTGTAAAAATCTGGAGCAACAAGAGTCAAGATAGAAGGAAAAGCACATACAGTCTTGAAGTGGGAGTGAGCTGGGCAGGAAAGAAGACAGCTCTCATGTTATTGACAGAGGATGAGAGTGGTAGGAAATAAGTTAGAAGAGGAAGCGGGAGCCTAGCTCCAAAGCAGGAGGACAAAGATATAAATAGATCAACAAATAAGAACATAGTGAGTAGGTATGAAGGGAATTAGGATGAGTCCAGCAATGCAACAGGCTCTCATAAATGTCATCTTTTTTTAATCTCCACATTCACCACATGTGGTAGATATTACTATCTGGATTCCAAAGCCAAGGCAGTGAAGGACAAGATGAAGTAATTTGTTCAAGGTCTCACTGATCAGTATAAAGGAAAACGCAGATTTGAACCCAAGGCTTCATTCTGTTTCCACTTGCTCATGTAGCTATACTCAAACTTATCACACTTGAGTGAAGAAAAGATTCTATAAAAGCTTAATGATAGGCGGGAGGAAGCTTCTGTGGCTGCAAGAACATTGAAGGCAAGTCAGATACATTTAAGATCAGACTTAACTTGTTTAACTGAACGAAGAAAGTTTTCCAAACAAGTCTTATGTAAACCGAATGAAGAGCTGAATGGAAAACATACTGAGCGGAAATCATATTTTTCTAATTGTTTTCAGAACAATTTGCTCATTCTAAAATTTCTCAGTTGCTTTAACGCTTGTGTTCAACTCAATTAACGGGATTTATAGTCTTTTAAAACACATGCCAGAATAAGCATTATTAAAACAAATAACACTTTAATATTAATTTTAACTTTAAAAGTTAAATGGGGAAGGGAGGTGATATGATTTTTTTCTCCATTTGTAGATATTTTCAAAAAACATTTTCCTCAGTATCTATAATCATTATGTCAGAGAAAGTATTATACACTGAATTGTGCACCCCTCCATTCATATGCTGAAGCTCTAACTCTCATTTGACTATATTTGGTGATAAGGCCTTTAAGGAAGTAACTGAAGTTAAATGAAGTCATAGGGTGTGGCCTTAATCCTATAGGACTGGTTTCTTATGAGAAGTGTCTTCCATGAGAGAGATGTCTCTCTCTCTCTCTCTCCCCTGCCCCACATGGATGCATAGAGGAAAGGCTATATGAGGATACAGTGAGAAGGTGGCTGTCTGCAAGTCAAGGAGAGAGACCTTATAAGAAACCAACCGCTGCTGACATCGTTATCCTGGACTTCCAGCCTCCAGAACAGTGAGAAAGTAAGTTTGTGTTTTTTCAGCCACCCCAGTCTGTGGTATTCTGTTATGGTAGCCTTGGCAGACTAATACAGAGAAATGACAACAATACATTCAAGACTTACATTTTTAATACATAAACCATCATGTTTCTTTCTTTTTCTAATGATTTAGAAATATAAAGTGAGAACTCAGAGAACACATGCCTAAACAACAGGTCCTGGATAGAATAAAAAGTTGACTGATTTTAATACTATATCTTCATTAACTGAGTGTCTACTATGTTTCTATAATGGAAAAAAAGAATTGAATAAGTAAGACGACTGGTGACAAAGTATAATCAACCCTTCTTGAACTTAATTTCAACTATCTTTGATATATACAAATATAACAAAAGATAGTGTTGAGTAAAATGGAAATAAAGAATCATTCTACATATGAACTATAGAGGTTCAAAATTTCCATACTTCATGGGAAGAGTGCATTGACCCTGCTCTCCACCAAGAGGCAGTGACAGCTGTAACTATAATAAAGTTAACTTGGGACTTTCAGATAAATAGGCTTAAATTGCTTTAGAGATTTTAACCTATTCTTAAAGCTTCTATAATTATATTATGTAAATTATTAAATGTGGTAATATTTGAAAAAGACTAAAGCTTAGTAAGTGTTCAAAAAATGATAACCTGCTACTATTATAATAGCTGAAACACTCCTAGAATCAAATACTTCTTCCAGTCAGTTGCACTTCCTAGCACTTTAAATATTTACAGACTTTTCATGTGCTCAAATGAGACATCTCGTTCTCTCACAGCATACTTGTAGACATTCCTTCCCTGGAAGTATCCAAACTTTATTTTATCTTTATTATCATAATTACACAAAATATGAGAATACTTAAATAGAATGTTACGTCTCATCTAGGTCATCAAGAAGAGATTCTTCAGATGCCATAAATATGTTAGTTGTTCAAAGACAAAAACATCTAGTCAAAATTAATCAGTCTCTGCAACCTGTGGAATACCACTAATGTACTAAAATCTACATTAAGGGATTACAATAGGTAGAGGAGAGAAAAAGAGGGGGCAGAAGGAATATTTAAAGAAATAATGGCTGATAATTCCAAAATTTTATGATACACACCCAAGAAGCTCCAACAAACTCCAAGTGAGATAAAATCAAAGAGGTCCAAAATACATGGGAAAAAAAGAAACAGACAAAATTGAAGGGAGAAAGACAATTCATAAATAATAGTTGAAGACTTCAATACCTAATTTTCAATTATGGATAGAAAACTTAAACAGAAGATCAGTAAAGAAATAAAGACTCAACAACACTATAAACTGACTAGATATTACAGACATGTATGGAATATTCCACCTAGCTATATAGTAGAGTACACATTCATTTTATATGCACCTGGAACATTCTCCAGGATAGACTATATGTTACTCCTTAAAACACATCTCAGTACATTTAAAAGCATTGAAATCATACATAAGTATGTTCTCTTACCAAAAAAGAATGAGATTAGAAATCAATAACAAAAGAAAATTTGGGAAATTCCCAAATATGTGTTAATTAAACAACATACTCCTAAATAGCAATGGCTCAAAGGAAAAATACTAAGGGGAATTACAAAATATTTTAGGGTGAATGGAAATGAAATAACAACACAGTAAAGAAAACTTATTTGATGCAACTAAAGCAGCACTTAGAAGGAAATAAATAAATGAGAAAAATATCCCATGTTCATGGATTGGAAGATACTCTCCAAATTGACCTATAGTTTCAAAACAATTGCTATTGAAATACTAGCTGGATTTTTTTGTTTGTTTTGCAGCAATCGATAAGCTGCTACTAAAACTCATACATAAATTCAAGGGACATAGAATTATAAAAAAAAAATCTTGAAAATAAAGAACAAAATTGGAGGACTCACACTTCCCAATTTCAAAACTTACTACCAAACTACAGTAATCACTGTGTGTTATTGACATAGGCATAGACATAGATCAGAGGAACATAAATAATTGTATAGAAATAAGTCCTTACATTCATTGTCAATTGGTTTTCAACAAGCTCTCAAGACAATTAAAAACTATAGTCTTTTCAACTAATGTTGCCAGGACAACTGAATATCCACATGCAAGAGAATGAAACTGCACCTCTACCTCACACCATATACATAAAAATAATTAGCTCAAATGAAGTCAGACCTGAATGTAAGACCTAAAACTAAAGAAATCCTAGAATAAAAGACAGAAGTAAGTCTTTGTGACCTTGCATTAGGCAGTGTGCTTTAGATATGACACCAAAAGCACAATTGACAAAAGCTAAACAAACTGGACTTCGTCAGTATTAAAAATGTGTCATGCTTCAAAAGACACCTTCAAAAATGTGAAAACGCAACTTATGGAATGGGAGAACATATTTGCTAATCAAATATCTAATAAGGATCTTGTAGCAAGAGTATATAAAGAACTCTTACAACTCAGCAATTAAAAGACAAATAACCCAATTTAAAAGCTAAACATAGAGTTACCATATGACCCAGCAATTTCACTACTGAGTATACAACCAAGAGAATTGAAAACATATCTCCACATAAAATTTGTTCATAAATCTTCACAGCAAGGTTATTAAAAAATAGCTAAAAACTGGAAACAATTCAAATGCCCATTAACTAAAAAATAAATAAAATGTGTTAAGTCCATATAATGGAATATTATTTGGACACAAAAAGGAATAAGTACTGATACATGCTACAACATGGCTAAACATTGAATATCATGCTCAGTGAAAGAAGGCAGACACAAAAGACCACACTTTGTATGATTCCATTTATATGAAATGTCCAGAACACGCAAATTCACACGCAGAAAGTAGATTAGCAGTTGCTAGGGGCAAACACAACTAAGGTGAGGGAAGCAAGAATGGGGAGTGAGTGGTAATGGGTCCAAGGTTTCTTTTTGGGGTGATAAAACTGTTCTAAAGTTAGACAGTGGTGATGACTGCACAACTCTAAGAATAAACCAAAAAACACTGAATTGTATGCATTAAATGCATGAATTTTACATTATGTGAATTCTGTCTCTAAAAAAGCATTTATTTAAAAAAAAAATCATTTGTAATAAAGCAACTTACCAGATCTCGTCTGTGAAATAAAATGATTCTTGCAAGCCAAAAAGTATTTTTTTATTTACTCTTATAGTTTACAGCATAAATGTAAAAGATTTCATCATAGCATGGGAAAAAATTAATTTGGATTTTCTTTCCTATTAAGTTAATAGCTCTGATATAAGCTGAGGCTAATAATAACAATAATATGCAGGGAAATACTGTCAAAATTTTTTCTCTATATAAAATGATTAATTTATATTAAATTACATCTAATGGGCTAAGAGCATAAATTAATCCTATATTAATTGTGTTTTATTCAGCCGTAGAAAAAATCTAACATACAATAGAAGACTCAAAGTGAGTAAATTTGTTTTGCATAAACTTTTTAAACATAAAATGTGCATTTATTAGTTTTTATTAACCAAGGAATCTAAGTTGAATAATGATCACCTTTGAAGAGTTAAATATAAATGAATATATATAAATACATAAATGTGTGTATACAAATATTTTACCATGAGAAAAATAATTGAACCTGAGTCAAAATAAGTCTGAAAATATTATCTTCCCAAGCTCACATCCAAAATAATATAAAATGAGAGATCATTAATGACGGCTTTTCATAACTCTCATTTTGAAGTAGGGTAGCTCTGCCCTCTCATGCTCTCCTCTTTGGCTCTGCCCTCCCTTCCCAACTTTCTTGCACAAATTTACAAGTCCACATATTAAAGAACTTTCTAATTCTTTGTCTCAACACTATATACAAAAGCCAAACAGCTTAAAACACAGTGGCTCAAACAACCCTACAGTGGCTCAAGCAACCCTACATTGGCATTTTCCCATCTTTGTCCTTTCCCCTGAAAGGACCTACTATGTGCCAGATGCTTTGAAGTCAGGTGTCGTGTAAAGGCCATGGTTTTTGGAGTAAGATCCATCTGGGTTCATATGCAAGACCTACCACAAACCAATAGGTAAATGACCTAAAATAATTTATTCTACCATGCTGCACTTAAGTTTCTTGGACTATAAAATGGGTATAAGCATTCTTACTTCCTGGTAAGACGCTGAGATGATGTAATACACCAAGATTCTAGAGAATCAGATCCATGGGATCCTAGGAATTATATACAAACAGGTATGAGCACAGGTGCATTTGAAAGGTGGGAATGGAAGAGGGTCAACACATTTCATCTGATTTTTCCAATGCGACACAGACCAAATTTAAGAAGCCCCAGGAGCTCAAAGTTTAAAAGTGGATAATATTCTTTCTTCATTAGGTATTGTGTAGGACACAAAAAACTATATAAGAAAACTGTCACTTAGAACAATGCCATGAGCTACAGTGACACAAGCTGTTTCTTTCCCATGTTTCTGTGGTTCTACCAGGTAGATTGCATCATCATGTCCCCTAGGCTTCTCAGACTGAGGCTCACTTACTATTGACTCAATGAGTATAAATTAAGTTCCAGAGTCAGAAGCTGGGTTTCCACACTGAATGAAATAAGAAAGGCCTTGCTCCTAAAGGAATTTATAATCTGGTAGGAGTAGAAAGATGGTAAAAGTCAAGTGCAATATCATGAACAAAAGGGAGGTTGGCTGAGCACAGAGCAGGGTCAGCAAACTGAAATTTTACCCTGTAGGGGAAAAGGGAATCAGGGTCAGCTTTGGGGCAAAGTGATGCTTAAGCTACGATATGAGCATAAACAGTAGAGAAGGGAGCTGGTCTCACACATTCTGCCCTAGAATAAAAAACTGGATGTGTAAAAGTCCTGAAGTTCAAACAGAGTAAGTAATACAAAATTGAAGCCTGAAAAGGGTTTCTGTCACGCATGAGCTTGGAGTTGGGGATTACATTCTCCTGGTGGATTTACTCTATTTTTGTGTATTTCTTTTTATTACATTATAGTGTAGTAACTTGTTTCTATCCAACTTATTTCTCCTATAATTTGTCTGTGAGCCCCTTGAGCTAGGTGCTAGGTCCTATGAATACTGCATCCCAAGCTAATCACTGAGATTGAAAAGCTGTTTAACAAGCCTTTGTTGAACAAATGAGTTTTTAAAAAAACGCTAACATCACAGACTGTTTTGATGCAGGTGGAGATAAGGAACAATTGCTGATCACCACCATTCTCAGATTTCCTCTGCTTTTCTTTATCTGTAGCCCCATCTCAGCATCTGTCTGAAAAGACTTGTCCATCATAAGCACTGCCAATCAAAGTGCTTTGTTTTGCTTTTGCTTCTGACCACAGAACAGGCCTTTCACAGTGCAGTAGATATAATCTTTGGTGTTTGGCTCTTCTCCACTATGCTAATTTTCCATTGGATATGGAGGAGCTTGAACTTTGCAAAGAAATATTTAGTTTTCCCCAGCTATGTCCATATACAGAACTCAGTCAAAAGCTTGAGAATAAGGGGCACCTCATATTCTGCTGAAATCATGCTCATTGAACTTTGCTCAAATAAGGTGGACAAACAGAAGTTTCACGTGACATCACTTGGCCTTCTGAAGATACTTTCATGCTTCTGCCAACTGAGAGTCCTAATGTTTTGCTGGCTTGTTTGGGACTAAGCTGTTGAGACTGTGAAGTCAAGTTCTCCACTACTGCCTGCCAACTAGGAATGCTGAATTAGAATAGTTGAGGGGATGGCAGGGCCAGTGAAAGGGTAGACATTATTTGGTTAAAACTGAAAAGAAATAACAAGAGGCAGACATTTCTAGATAGTTTTTAGTCCAGTTTTGTTATTCACAACTTGAAAAACATATTTTGACCCGGATTACACTACTGGTGATTTCGTTACCATATTTAAGTATGTATGTCCATTGATTTTCTTCCATACCGGTCCCTTCATTTGTTTTCCCTAAAGACAAAACTCTAACCTAAAATAACTATTAAAGGGGAAGAGCAGGCACTGGGGAATTAAATTTCAGTATCTGGAAGACAGTCTAACAGTCTGTGCTTAAAAATCCTTTCTCATCACAAAACAAGCTGCTAGCATTTTTGTAATACGTTGCATCCCTTTGAAAATCTCAGGGCAGCAATCCTATATGTTTAGAGACAGCGGCATCCTGGGAATATGAGCAGTGTACATGTGGACCAAAGTTAGACTGCACAAAAGTCAGACTTTAAAAGTAATAAGATTTGGCTGATTTGAAAGGAGAGGAGATGTTCCTAGTGTAATTATCAATGTTGCCTTTTTGTAATAAGTTGCTTACAGATTCAGTGTTGAATTTTTTAGCAATATAACATATATAACTAAAAGTGCACAAGTCCTAAGAACACAGCTTGATGAAGTTTAACAAAATAAACACACCCATGTAAGAACAGCAAGGAAACAAAACACTACCAGTAAATCCCTGCCCCATGACTCTTCTCATTTAGTTCCCTAAAGGAAAGCACAATTCTGATTCTTACTATAGCAGATTAGTTTTGTCTATTTTTAGACTTATTTATAAATAAGATTTATGGACAAGAAATCATGCAGTCTGGACCTTATTCACCTGGCATTTTTTTCTCAACATTATGTTTGTAAGATTATATGTTGTTGTATGTAACCATAGTTTATTTTCATCGCATACTGTATTCATCCCCAAAGTTTGAATATTCTCCAATTTATTTTTTATGTCCCATTGTTGATGAAAATTTAGGTTGTTTCCACTGGAGGTTTTAATAATACTCTTGTTATGAATATTCTGGAACACATCTTTTAAAACACAAATCTACATATTTCTGTTGAGCATCTACCTAGAAGTGGAATTGTTAGACCATAAGGAATGAGTAAGTAATTGTTGTACCATAAGGAATGAGTAAGTTCAGTTTTAGAGGATATTACAAAACAGTTTTCTAAACAGGTTATGCCAACTTACACCCCAAATAGCAATTTTTGAGAGTTTTAGTAGGTCTACAGTCCTTGTCAGCTCTCGGTGTTATCAGTTTTTTGATTTTTGTTTCTAATGGTTGTATTAATGGGTAAGTAATGGTGTCTTACTGTGGCTTTAATTAGCATTGTCCTAATAAATAATGATGTTGAACATATTTTAATGTGTTTATTGTCCATTTGCATATTCTCATTTTGAAGCGCCTGTCCAAGACTTTTGTCCCCCTTTCTTTTTTTAAATTTTTATTTTCTACTGAAGTATAGTTGATTAACAATGTTGTGTTAGTTTCAGCTATACAGCAAAGTGATTCAGTTATACATATACATGTATATATTCTTTTTCCCATTTAGGTTATTAAAGAATTTTGAGCAGAGGTCCCTGTGCTATACAGTAGGTCCTTGTTGGTTATCTATTTAAAATATAGCAGTGTGTACATGTCAATCCCAGCCTCCCAATCTATCCCTCCCTCCACCCTTCCCCCCTGGTAACCATAAAGTCGTTCTCTAAGTCTGTGAGTCTGTTTCTGTTTTGTAAGTAAGTTCACTTGTATTATTATTTTTCTTTTAGATTCCGCATATAAGCGATAATTATATGATATTTGTCTGACTCTCTTTCGTTTATTTTCTTGGGCTATCTGCTCTTTCTTATTGATTTATAGAAGTTTAAAATATAATTATAATTTGTATAAGAATCCTTTTGTGGTTACATTTACAAATATTACAAATACTCCTCTATTCTTATTTATGAAGTGGTGTCTCTGACAAAAGTTTTAAAAATTTTAATAGAGTCCAAATTCTTATTCTTTTCATTTAAGGTTTGTGCTTTATGTGTCTCATTTTTTTAAAATGTGCCTAACTAAAGATTTTGAGAATATTCAATGACATTTTCAAGAAATATTATTGTTGGGCATTTCCTATTTCAATCTTCAATCTACCTGAAATTAATGTTTGTGTATATCTGAGATAAGATGCAGTTGTTTTTCTTTGTAAATCCAGTTAACCTAGGACTATTTATTGAAAAGACTCATTTCCTTATGGCAAGTGAAGAAAGACTACACTATCACACAAGGGCTGAGTCAATCCAGAAGTGACACACATCACATGCTATTGTCCAGATCTAGTCACATGGCCCAACTAGCTGCAAGAGCACCAAGAACAGAAAATGCAGTATCTGAATATTATTGTTGTAATATTTGCCAAGATAATTACACTTCTATCATATGAAAACATACTTTCTGAATTATTTTACTACTCATGCACTGGAGAGAGTAAACAATAACACATTCCTTTATAACAGAGAGCCCAAATGGAGACCAATTTTTAAGAATCAACTAAAGGCAGGAATTAACTTGCTAAATTGTTGTTTTCCAAATGGAAATCACATGGAAAGTTTGATTACGGCCACCACGTATTACTTAGTACATCAATACCATCTTCCATTTGTGCTGAATTTAGTAACAGTAGTCTCAATGTTTTCTTGTTGATAATCACAGATTAATTAAAAAAGAGTGAAGAAAGCCCAAACAGACAGATAGACAAGTACAATGAAAATAATATGCCCGGCATGCTGCTTTGCATTCCCACACATGGGAACAATCATGGGGGAAAAAAAACCCTCCAACACTACCATAAATTACTGTGATTGCAAAATAAAAGTACATACATCATTAACAATGATGTCTCTATCTTACTCGTATTTCTTAGTATAGTACAAAATAACTAACTCCCATAATGAAAATTTTATTTTTTCACCTTTTTCCTAGACCAGAACTTTCTGAGAATTCTAAAAAATGATTAAGATGATTCCCTTACTTCAGCAGTTCCCCATAAATCTGTTTCAAAGGGAAGCAGAACATTCTTAGTAGTGGAAGGAAACTTCCTTATTTTCTTAAACTCCTAGGACACAGACTTGGAGTAATAATACTTTATTTAGAGCAATGATACTGTATTACTTTATTAGTAATAAAGTAATAATTACCTTATTAGTAATAATTACTTTATTACTAAGTACTTGAATTTACACGTATATATGTATGTGTGTATAATATATGTATACTACCTATTACATATATCTTATGTATATAAAATAATAGTATATATACAAATATATATAATTCGATTTATCATGTGTTACAACTATCTACACAAGTAGATTAATTACACCTTCCTTAGGAGTAGGAACAATGACTTAGTTATTTTTGTTTCGTTTTTGAATATTCATCATATCTGGCAAAGAACATGAGGAACTCAGTCCATGAAGTGACTCCCCCAGTCCCCTCCCCTTACCTGTTCAATTCAGACATCAGGGAACCGTATACAAACAAGCTCTTCTTCTTAAGGGTTATAAGGCATATTTTTAAAAAATCTTTGCAAGTTTTTCACAGTATTTTATTAAGATGAATTTTTAAATTCTAGTCATCCAGACTCATAGAATGTTACAAATTAATGTTCAAAATTTTGAGAGACTATATATATATATAGTAATGGCTCAGGGATAATAAGGATCTATTATCTAAATATAGATTTTAAGTTCTTCTGAGCCTCTCCCACATTTGGCTGTAATTTTATAACTACAGAGAAATGTGCTGTTTTGTTTAAAAGTATAGGGCAGAGACGGATTTATAATGATTCTAAGTTTTATGGACAACACTTCCTCTTGTCCATTCACTCATTAAATAATGCATTTATGAATTCTTTATTGCACACATGACTGGCACCAGGTTTGTGCTGGATTATCAAGAAATATATAAAATAACTGCTAACACCCACTGAGCAATTCTTACGTGGTAGGCAGTCTGCCAAGAGCTCTTCGAAGAGCTTGCCTTGTATTAACTCTCACTATCCCTATTAAGTTAACCTTATGCGATTCAGGGAATTCAGTTGTTTGCCCAGGGTCACAAAGCTAGTGAGCGACAGAGCAGTGACTGGGATCAAGGCTGTCTTGTTCTAGAGCCAGAGTATCTCTAATCATTACATTATTCTGCCTCTACTCTCAGGATAAGCAGTTATTAAACTGGTGTTCTAGAAAACATCTGAGGTTTTAATTTAGAGGATATTTAAATCACATCTTAGGAAATTTCCTTATTACACTTAAGAGTTTGATAAGGTACAGTAGAAACTAGTCCTCAATTCTAAGAAAAAACGATGTAAAATATATTATCCGACTTTGTTCATGATGTTTAGGTCTCATAAACTCTGTTTTTGCCTGAGAGTGGATACAGCATTAAATAATGATGCAACTGACAAATTGTGAAGGTTTTAAAACTTAAGGATACACTGTTCAAGCCCACATCTGGACACTGTTATGGACCAACAATATTTATTGGAGAAAAATTAAAGTTTGTGTGGTCCAAAGAATAAATCTTCTAAACTTCACAACTGGGTTTTTGTTTTTTTTTAAAGAACATCATTGACTTCTCTTCAACTTCTGCATTGGATGACTAACACTTACCAAAATGGCAAACAGCTCTAGCACTGCAAATTAAAATTTCACATAAGCTTTGTACCTGCAAAACACCCTGACTTTGAGAAGGCTCTGTGAATCAAACGCTTTGCTAACAGCACCTATCTGTATCAAAACCACAGCACTCTCTTACCTAATAAAGTCCTTCTTTCTTGGCTAATTAAGACAGTACCAAAGAAATAAATAGATAAATAAAGTTACTTATTCAGTCAAGAGTACTCAATGTTCCCAGTAGGCAGTCTTTTCACAATTCAATTTCCCCAGTGGGACCAGAAGAGGAAATGAAACAACAAATTGCACTCCTGATGAACTAAGCAGAAGCCGCTATTCTAAAGGGAGTCCTGCTAGGCCAATTAGCTCATCATGTTAACAGAGGAGCAATCCAGAAACCAATGCCCCAACAGCAAAGGTTCAAAAATGCAAAGCTCAATGGCCTCTTGGAACACTGTCTCCAGTGGACACTCCTGGAAATTGTTGAGTGGTTTGCCAATGGTATTTTAATATATGATACAAAGCAAAGATTCATGTTAAGTCAAAATAGGAGCATTATTGCATCATTGCATATCTACATTAATATACTTAACCATTTATACATATTTTTCATTAAGTGGCACTTACTTGTATTTCCTGAGTCAACTTAAGCAAAAATGGCACAGAATAGCAATATTTTAAATTACTGTGGTTTCCCCAGTTTTCCAGGTGTATATTGTTTAACTCCCAAAGATAAAATATAGCTAGCCTTCAATTTAACAAGTTCAACTATCTAAAAAATGTATATGTGTACAAAAACATATTTTAGAATTAAGTGGAGTTTAGTGTGAACAATTATTAAATACATTATTATAATTAAAATAGCAAAGATACATCTCTTAAGAAATTTGGGAATTTTATATGAATGGTTTTGTAATATCAATATCATCTTACATTTATAGACTACAGCTTACAGAGTACTTCTACTTGTATTACCTTTTTCAGTATCTCAATATTTTGTTGTTTTAAAACTAAAAAAAAGGACCTCTAAGTCAAATCCTTCACCACTTTATGTTCTCTTACAATTTTTCCACATTTAAATCTTTATTTAAAAAACATACTAACATCTTTTCATGCAGGCGTTTAATTTTTTTTTATCAAGACTGTGAAAATGGATCAGTGCTACTGTCCTTATTTTACCTAAAGGAACTGAGGAACTGTGATGAGAAATGGCATTTATTGACGATCGGCAAATCCTGAGTAAACCTTCAACCTCTCAGTTCCAGAATCCTAACTGCACTTGAGGTATATTAACCCAGTAATGGATAAACCAGCATGTGCTGAATGGATGCTCAAGATGAAGTGTGTAGGGTAGAAAGTATGGAAGTATGAGGTGAAAGTAATCAGGTGGGCAATGAATTTGCTAAAACTAACAACCACATTATTAATTGTAAACAGTTTTTTCCTCAGTATAACAATAATGCTAACTTACTTTTATTTCTTTATTAGATATGTAGTACATACTCAGTGTATAAACTGAATACCAATAACTAAAAACATACTATATAACAACAATAAAAACCAATGAATAAATATGGAATATTTCAGTATGAGTTTTTAAATGAGAAACAGAATTAGTATTGTTTTCATATCTTTGGTCTTTATTTATTTATTTATTTTTTTTTTTTGCGGTACGCGGGCCTCTCACTGTTGTGGCCTCTCCCGTTGTGGAGCACAGCCTCCGGACGCACAGGCTCAGCGGCCATGGCTCATGGACTCAGCCGCTCCGCGGCACGTGGGATCTTCCCGGACCGGGGCACGAACCCGCGTCCCCTGCATCGGCAAGCGGACTCTCAACCACTGCGCCACCAGGGAAGCCCCATATCTTTGCTCTTATTCCAACTAAAAAATATAGCTAGTTATATTGTGATACATTACATATACAACAAATAATTCAAGTTTTACACAGATAATTTAACTCTAGTTTTCACTTCTGACTTAAGCAATAACTGTTACTCAGTTTCCTTAGTTGCAGTGCAAACAACCTGGTAATAGTGTTGGGGGCAGATTTAAGCCTTGGGAGCCTTATGAGTCGCTGATTTGAATTTTAGGTTCCACATCTTCCCAGCCATGTGAGTCTAAGCATTTTATTTATTTATGGTACCCGTCCTTCAAGGCCCATCTTCCTGTTTCTCCCTTTTATCCTCTCAGTTACCTCCAGGAGCTCTGCTGTTTCTCTGTCGTTCAGGACTCAGTGTTCCCCAGCTTCCCACTTCTCCCTCTTTCCCTCCAGAGTAAAAATGAGGTACATACTCTAAGATCACCAATCAAATGAGCAAAGAGTAAAACATTATAAAATAAAAAATTTTTTAAGTTAAAATAAATCTAAGCACATTCTGGACAGAGAGATACACATGTAAGTGAGCAAGAAGTCATGTGCCCGTGGTGCAGAAAGCCAAACTCTGACAGCAGGCATTTGCGGCAAAGTAAGGATTTATTTACAGGGCATCAAGCAAAGGAGTGGGAGACAAGTCTCAGATACACTTCATCTTGGTCTTTGAGTTAGGAATGTTTTAAGGGGGAAGAACAAAGGAACTAGAATTAATCGTTGCCTCGTGACATTTCTTAATCATGGTTTCAGGAATCAGGATGTCTCCTTTTTGTAATTCTCTGTCCAGGTAGTCCATGGCTTGGAGATCTGTGGGCTCACCTTGCCCTGGAGAAACACCTGAGTTTGTAAGTTAATGATGATGTAGTACAATGTAATGATGATGTAGCAATTTTAATACATTGATGATGTTATCAACAATAGCCGACTCTGGTTGATAAGTGTTCAGTTAGCATAGGATTGAGGCCAGAGGGGACAAGAAAGGGATTGAGGTCAGAGGAGACAAGCAAGGGAATAAAGTTTTGGATAGAGAGGTTAATCATAAACTCAGTAAGGGAACTCAGTTTTAGGGGGACTTGGTTTCACACATAAACAAACACATAAATAACTGACATGTGATGGACCTGGGAGCAAGTGTGACCTTCCCGGGGAACAGGCCAAAAGTTAAGAAATAGGGGTAGGACAGGCCCAGCAGAACCTGGACAGTGGGGAGTGGGGGGAGACTGTGTCCTGGAGGGCCCCTGCACTTGAGCTAATGGCAGGTTATAAAACCGACTTCATACCCATTCAACTGAGCAAGTGCAGGCCATGCAACAGGCACCAGGCCCTAGCGGGCCACATAGCTTCCAGTAATGGACCTGTGACTCCTTGGTCCTCATGCCAGAGAAACCCACAACCTCACCAAGGTCCAGCCTCAACACAGAGGTAGACTGGAAGTCCCCCTCCACTGGAAAAGAAAGATCCACGTCCAATCTCAGAATATCCTGTTGGCTCTACCCTCAAAATATATCCAGAACAACACCACTTCTCACCATCTTCACTGCTGTCACTCTGACTCAGTTCACCATCATCTCTTGCCTGGATTTTTGCAGTAGCCTCCAGTGGTAGTCAGAATATTGGCCCTCCAAAGATGTCCACATTCTATAGAATGTCACCTTAAGTGGCAAAATGGGCTTTGCAAAAGAATTAAGAATCTTGAGATGGGGAGATTATCCTGGTGGGCCCAATGTAATCACAAGAAAAAAGCAGGAGAGTCAGAGTCAGAGAGAGACTGGAAGATGCTACCTTTCTGGCTTTGAAGAAAGAAAGGGGCCACAAGCCAAGGAACGCAGGTGGCTTCTAGAAACTGGAAAAGGCGTGGGAATGGATTCTCCCCAAGAGCCTCCAAAAGGAACATACCCTGCCAACAACTTGATCTCAGTCCATTGAGAACCATACCAGACCCCTGACCTCCAACACTGAAAGATAATAAACTTGTGTTGTTTTAATACAAAAAAAAAAAAAAAACCAAAACTAATCACCTTCTAAAATAACATTAAGAGCCCACTGGTAACTTAATAATTCATTTTTAAAAACTAATATTTATTAAGTATGATACTTTAGGTATTGGATAAGTGTTTTACATGCATTAACTTGTTCGGTCTTCATTACCAACCTGTGAGATGGGTATTATTAGTGTTCCACTTTTAGATGAAAAATCGGGAGCTTAAATAACCTGGTCAAAGACCCACAGTTAGAGATCAAATGCAGACAACAAAACTCCATTCATAACCTCTCCATTATACCAGATGGGAGAACAAAGTTTAGGCTTGAGGCTAAAAGGGATCTTTTGCCTTCCACTCTAATCTAGATCTTGGAACAGCGCCCCCAGGTACGCCTGCAGAGATATCACAGAGCTGGCTGTGAAGGGAACCCACACCTCCAGCCGCATGGATGAGGGCGCAGGTCTGCTGGATGGAATGGGTTAGAGTCAGCAGGCAGAGAGAAGGTCTTCCTAGCTGACGTGCTTTCCCCTTCAGCTCTGCCCTTCCCCCAGAAACATGATGTGTGAGAGCGTTCACCCAACAGGAGGGCAAGCAAATGGAGGAGAAAGCCAGAAAGCGGGTGGTCACAAAGGAATCAGCCAGATTGGCTCTGGCTTTTGAGGTACAAAGTTCTGGCTTGCCAGCAAAACTTGTTCCAACAAATGTCTAGCTCTGACCACCACGATTAACTAACTAACTAATTCCCAAGAATTGGATGGAGAGACGATGTTCTTTCGACACAGTGTCTTTGTGGTGATAGAGGCATGATGAGATGGGAGAATCCTTCATCCGTTACCAACCACTCTGTCTACTTTCTTCCTTTTTTTCAGGCATTTCTGACTTCAATTCCATCCTTATTCAGAAGATGATAATGGATGAAGATAATGATGACAAAGATGAAGCCCATCCAGCTTGGATTCAGTGGTTCATCTTTGCAGTCTTATCCTCACCAATAACCTAAGCTCACTTGTGTTTTGGGGCTTTTATTGCACCTGCCCTAAAATCCCCAACCCTGAATGAATCCAACTGCCCATCTTCTCTGTACAAGCATCTTAGTTGCTGAGTGCTCATGGAACAATCTCAGAGTTGGCTAACATCCATATAAAATATATGGTCACCACCTTTGAGAAGAATTTACCAGCACATGGCAATCCACGTGTTTGGTCAGCTCTCATTCTCTCATTCTCCTGTTCTGAAAATCTCAACTGTTCTCCAACCCCTGGTCCCCACTCTACTGGCCTTCCCCTCACACTTTATGGAAGCTACTGCCTTCTATTCACCAAGGAAATGGAGAAGTGTTAAACAGAAACTCCCTTGATGTCCAACATCTGAATGTATGAACCAACCTGCTTCTGCATGGCACCTTTTCCTTTCCTTCTGTGTTCTGCATCCCTCTTACCTTCCCAGGACCCTGGAGGTGTCTATTACAAACTTTCTTCCCCATCTTTAGTCATTCTCTCCATACTGACTCCTGCCCTAAGTGGGCAAATCTTACTTCCCTTCTTACAACAAAAACAAAAACAAATAAATGCTCTCTCAATTCCAGTTGCATTTGCTCTTTTTTTCCAAACTCAAATATCCAACAAGACATTTACCCTTTATTTCCTCACTTCCTGCTTATTCTAATATTTCTTCCACTCTCACTACTGTACCTAATGTGTTCTCACTACAGTTGTTTTGGTCTCAATAACCACTTTACTAAACCTAATGAAACACTCTTAGCTCTCATTTTATTTAACTTAACATTATTCTACCCTGTGGGCCCATTCTCTCCTTTTTCAAAACTCACTTTCCTAGATATCTAATGTACCACATTCCCATGTTTTTCTCTAGCTTCCTTTCATAAGTAGTTCCTCCTTCTTTAACTGATCACTAAATGCTGGCTTTTTTTCAGGCTCTAGTTGCTCCAAGGTGCTCCTCTTTGTTATTCTATATTCTTTCCTCCATTATAACATGATTTACTTCCATAGCTTCAATTTCCATCTCTATGTCTATGACTTGTAGATTTATATTGCAATTGAGAGCTTTCTTCTGCACTCCAGACCACATACTCATCTCAACATTGCATTTGCCCCACAGTAGTCCAGACCTAATTCGAAAAGAAAAAAATACTACTTTAATGCTAAACTTATAAACTTCCTCATATCCAAACCTGTACCTCGTCCTATATTCCACACCTCATACACTCAAACCAGAAATATGGGAACCATAGTACACTCATCTCTTTTCCTATCCATCAACTGCCAAGTTTTACAAATTGTCTCTTCTAAAGATTCTAAAATTATCCACTTTTTTTCATTCCAAGAGCCATCCTTCCAGGCCGAGATGCAATAATCTCTCTCCTGCATTACTAAATTGCCTCCTATCTGCTCTCTCCACATCTTCCATTCAATTAATCTTCCCATAGTAGTCAGAGTCATCATCAAAATAAGATTTATAGGATTTATAGGTATGCTTATTAAATCAAATGCATACAGTTCAAAGGTACAGAACATTAAAGTGAACCCCTTCATTAAAAATATAACCTTAGTAATTTCACGTTCACGCTAGTAAGGAAACACAAACAAAAAGACTTAGGGTCCATCAAGTCACTATCTTTTTTCTTTTTTTCTAGGTCCCAGGCTTCTTTAAGAACAAAGTGATGAGTGATGCAGGGATTAAAATCAAGAGCATCACTGAACTTCACCTTCCCTCCAACCAGTTCCCCCAAACTCCCTGCCCCCACACCCTGTGTGCTCCCAATTCCTTTCTAAGTGAATGAAGAACTTAATCCCAAAGCCCTGGTACGAATCCCAGGGTTTTCTACCTAGCTGTCCCCCTTCCTCTGTCCTCATTCCTGGGAAGGGCTGACACCTCTGTTGGAATGCATGGGGGAGCCCCAGAGTGGTGACAGACACCGAGGGAAAGGCCTCAGCCTCAGGAAATGGGACCGAGGAGTACAGCGTAGTGAAATGAGGACCCCCATAGCCTGGGGTACGAAAATGGGGCCTTGGCGCCAGAGGAAAGGATACTGGTCCCCCTGAGAAAGGAGATCCAGCAGCCTCAAAATCCTCTCGCTGCGAAAAGTCACTGCTTGATCGTTTGCCCTTCTGGCGATGGTTGCAGAATCACACTCGGACCACATCCTTCTCAAGCCCGAGGTGCTGAGCCATGTGGCTAATCTGCTGCAGGATGGGCTTTGGGCACTGCAGGAACATGCTCTCCAGGCCGCCTCTCACTCGGTTCTCAATACTGGTCTGCTTTCTCTTCCGGGCCTGCATGACGGTCTCTGCCTTGCATATCCCCTGCAGATTCTCGTTGTTGTCAGCTTCCTCCACCCACTTCCGTAGCAGGGTCTGCAGCTTACACATGTTCTTGAAACTGAGCTGCAAAGCCTCAAAACGGCAGATGGTTGCTTGGCTGAACACCTTCCCAAAGAGAACCCCCAGGGTGAGCCCCACATCGGCCTGGGTATATCCCAGGGAGATCCTCTCTGCTTTAGGAGCTTGGCAAATTGCTCGAGGTCTTTCTGAAGAGCTTTGATGGCCTGGGACTCCTCGGGGGTCGGCCAAGTCACTATTTTTTTTTTTTTTTTTTGCGGTACGCGGGCCTCTCACTGTTGTGGACTCTCCCGTTGCAGAGCACAGGCTCCGGACGCACAGGCTCAGCGTCCATGGCTCACGGGCCCAGCCGCTCCGCGGCATGTGGGATCTTCCCAGACCAAGGAACGAACCCGTGTCCCCTGCATCGGCAGGCGGACTCTCAACCACTGCGCCACCAGGGAAGCCCCAAGTCACTACCTTTAACAGGAACTCTGAGTTCTAGGAGTTCTGGCTTCTCTTTCAGTCCCCAGCATCACATCACACCTGTATTTCTCTACAGTCAGTACACATGTCATGTAAACTCCCATACCCCATGCTTTCTACTTGGTACTTTTCCTCCTCAGGTAGCTAAAGTTTTCATTCTTTGATCTCAGGTCATTATAGCACTTCAGTTAGGGTGGCTTTTGCACCCAGCACCAGGAGAGATGTCCTCTTTTAGTATAATATTACTATAACTTTTTCTTTGTAGTGCCAATACTTATTTGTTTGATGTAACTCTTGCCCTCCAATGTATAAGCTGCCTCAAGGCAATAACTGCACCTGTCTTAAGCATTAAAATCATAGTATAGGGACTTCCCTGGTGGTGCAGTGGTTAAGAATCTGCCTGCCAATGCAGGGGACATGGGTTCGATCCCCGGTCCAGGAAGACCCCACATGCCGCGGAGCAACTAAGTCCATGTGCCACAACTACTGAGCCTGTGCTCTAGAGCCCACGAGCCACAACTACTGAGCCTGTGTGCCACAACTACTGAAGGCCATGTGCCTAGAGCCCATGCTCCATAACAAGAGAAGCCACCGCAATGAGATGTCCGTGCACTGCAACGAAGAGTAGCCCCAGCTCGCCGCAACTAAGAGAAAGCCTGAGCCCAGCAACAAAGACCCAACGCAGGGAAGAATAAATTAATTAACTAATTATTTTAAAAAATCATAGTATAATATTTGATACATATTAGATACTCAAGGAACACTGATTAACTGAGTCCCTAGAAAGAAGAGTAGGGAAAAGATTAAATTCAAGTAATGGTAACTGTCACCATACTGTATGAGACACATTTCGTATAGGTTTTAAATAGGATCTAATCTACCCTTAACTCTATCATCAATTTAACTATTTCATTTGGTAGAACAGTTCTATCATCTACACCTAAGTCTGAGCTACCTATCATGAGAATAGTACTATGTAAGGATAAAATGTCATTCCCAGTGATATTCATATAATTGCATGCACGCTGAAAAGAGCTGTGTATAGATGCAAATGAATTATGATGCTAGCAAACAATTGCAGGACACTTAATATGTTCAATTACTGTTCTGATCATTTTACATATATTAATCTAATCAAAACTCACAACTTCCTGTGATGTACACACCACTATTAACCCCTTTTAGATATGCAAAAATTGAGGGTCAGAGAGTTTAGTAATTTGCCTAGGGTCACTCAGTTCTTAAATGGCAAAACCAGGATTTAAACTCAGACTGTCCTATCAGGCTTCAGATTTAAAGACTATGGTGTGAGCACCCTCATTATAATATTAAAAGAATTAATATTACTCTATAATTTGAAGAGAATATTTTTCTTAAACCAAATAGTATAGTATTGAAAACTTATATTCTGCTACTGACTTCTGTACTTTTAAAATTCAGCCACAGTATAAAAAGAATAAAGTTTGGGCTTCCCTGGTGGCGCAGTGGTTGAGAGTCCGCCTGCCGATGCAGGGGACGCAGGTTCGTGCCCCGGTCCGGGAGGATCCCACATGCCGCGGAGCGGCTGGGCCCGTGACCCATGGCCGCTGGGCCTGCGCGTCCGGAGCCTGTGCTCCGCAACGGGAGAGGCCGCAACAGTGAGAGGCCCGCGTACCACAAAAAAAAAAAAAAAAAAAAAAAAAAAAAAAAAAAAAAGAATAAAGTTTAACTTCCCCATTAATGAAACACTGGATATAGAGAACACATTTCTTTTAATTTTTTACTATGCTGAATATTTTTCATGCTAGTCAGCTTAACATTAATCTGCTTATTATTTTTTACAAGATTGTACATATGCCAGAAAGTATATTTGTGTTATCCCAAAATTAATCTTTAATTTAATAGTACCTATTTTGATTCAATGATAATCTTATGTATTTACCATGGGTAAAATTTTCAATTAATTTAAAATATAGCTAAATCAATTTATAATAACATTAGCCAAAGGATGGATATTACTGATTGAGCTAAATATAAATAGAATTGAAATATATCCCAGATGTTATACTGAATATAATGAAATATACTTGGTTTCAGGATTTCTGGAAATAATAATTGATAATTGACAAAGGAATCCACAGACTACCAGAATAGAATATACGTATAAACAGCAAAACTGAAACCTAAAATCAATATACAAATGAATAGCATGTTATTTATATTAGGAACTGAAAAATGAAGAAACAGTACATGCTTGGATAAAACAAAATCAGAGAATATTGTATGGCAACAACATAATAAAGTCCCCTGAGGAACAGATGATAAAAGATCGCCCAACTTAAAGTACACAAAGCATCTCCAAAAATTCTGGCCATAATGCTACTTCTACCTCCTTGATTCTCCATGGTATTTTCAAATACTGAATTCTCTGCTCTCCTTTTCAAACTCCAAATTCTGGAACCATTTGTACGTACCATCTGCCTCTCCTTCTTTATGTCTCATAACTCTTTTTTTTTTTAACATCTTTATTGGGGTATAATTGCTTTACAATGTTATGTTAGTTTCTGCTATATAACAAAGTGAATCAGCTATACGTATACATATATCCCCATATCCCATCCCTCTTGCGTCTCCCTCCCATCCTCCCTATCCCACCCCTCTAGGTGGTCACAAAGCACCAAGCTGATCTCCTTGTGCTATGCAGCTGCTTCCCACTAGCTATCTATTTTACATTTGGTAGTGTATATATGTCCATGCCACTCTCGTACTTCATCCAAGCTTACCCCTCCCCCTCCTGTGTGCTCAAGTCCATTCTCTACGTCTGCGCTTTTATTCCTCTCCTGCTCCTAGATTCTTCAGAACCATTTATATATTTTTTTAAGATTCCATATATGCGTTAGCATACGGTATTTGTCTCTTTCTTTCTGACATACTTCACTCTTGTATGACAGACTCTAGGTCCATCCACCTCACTACAAGTAACTCAGTTTTGTTTCTTTTTATGGCTGAGTAATATGCCATTGTATATATGTGCCACGTCTTCTTTATCCATTCATCTGTCGATGGACACTTACGTTGCTTCCATGTCCTGGCTACTGTAAATAGTGCTGCAATTAACATTGTGGTACATGACTCTTTGAATTATGGTTTTCTCAGGGTATATGTCCACTAGTGGGAATGCTGGGTCATATGGTAGTTCTATTTGTAGTTTTTTTAAGGAACCTCCATACCGTTCTCCATAGTGGCTGTACCAATTTACATTCCCACCAGCAGTGCAAGAGTGTTCCCTTTTCTTCACACCCTCTCCAGCATTTATTGTTTCTAGATTTTTTGATGATGGCCATTCTGACTGGTGTGAGGTGATACCTCATTGTAGTTATGATTTGCATTTGTCTAATGATTAGTGATGTTGAGCATTCTTTCATGTATTTGTTGGCAACCTATATATCTTCTTTGGAGGAATGTCGCTTTAGGTCTTCTGCCCATTTTTGGATTGGGTTTTTTCATTTTTTGATACTGAGCTGCATGAGCTGCTTATAAATTTTGGAGATAAATCCTTTGTCAGTTGCTTCATTTGCAAATATTTTCTCCCATTCTAAGGGTTGTCTTTTCGTCTTGTTTATGGTTTCCTTTGCTGTGCAAAAGTTTGAAGTTTCATTAGGTCCCATTTGTTTATTATTGTTTTTATTTCCATTTCTCTAGGAGGTGGGCCAAAATGGATCTTGCTGTGATTTATGCCATAGAGGGTTCTGCCTATGTTTTCCTCTAAGTGTTTTATAGTGTCTGGCTGTACATTTAGGTCTTTAATCCATTTTTAGTTTATTTTTGTGTATGGTGTTAGGGAGTGTTCTAATTTAATTCTTTTATATGTAGTTGTCTAGTTTTCCCAGCACAACTTTTTGAAGATGCTGTCTTTTCTCCATTGTATATTCTTGTCTCCTTTATCAAAAATAAGGTGACCATACGTGCATGAGTTTATCTCTGGCATTTCTATCCTGTTCCATTGATCTATATTTCTGTTTCTGTGCCAGTACCATACTGTCTTGATTACTGTAGCTTTGTAGCTTTGTAGTATAGTCTGAAGTCAGGGAGTCTGATTCCTCCAGTTCTGCTTTTCTTTCTCAAGACTGCTTTGGCTCTTCAGTCTTTTGTATTTCCATACAAATTGTGAAATTTTTTGTTCTAGTTCTGTGAAAAATGCCATTGGTAGTTTGCTAGGGATTGCATTGAATCTGGAAATTGCTCTGGGTAGTATATTCATTTTCACAATGTTGATTCTTCCAATCCAAGGTCATGGTAGGTCTCTCCATCTGTTTGTATCTTCTTTAATTTCTTTCATCAGTGTCTTATAGTTTTCTGCATACAAGCCTTTTGTCTTCTTAGGTAGGTTTATTCCTAGGTATTTTATTCTTTTTTTGCAATGCTGAATGGGAGCGTTTCCTTAATTTCTCTTTCAGATTTTTCATCATTAGTGCATAGGAATGCAAGAGATTTCTATGCATTAATTTTGTATCCTGCTACTTTATCAAATTCACTGATTAGCTCCAGTAGTTTTCTGGTAGCATCTTTAGGATTCTCTATGTATACTATCATGTCATCTGCAAACAATGACAGCTTTACTTCTTCTTTTCCAATTTGGATTCTTTTTATCTCTTTTACTTCTCTGACTGCTGTGGCTAAAACTTCGAAAACTATGTTGTATAATAGTGCTGAGAGTGGGCAACCTTGTCTCTTTCCTGATCATAGTGGAAATGGTTTCAGTTTTTCATCATTGAGGACGATGTTGGCTGTGGGTTTGTCATATATGGCCTTTATTCTGTTGAGGTAATCCCCTCTATGCCTATTTTCTGGAGGGTTTTTATCATAAATGGGTGTTGAATTTTGTTGAAAGCTTTTTCTGCATCTATTAAGATGATCATATAGTTTTTCTCCTTCAGTTTGTTAATATGGTGTATCACATTGATCGATTTGCTTAGATTGAAGAATCCTTGTATTCCTGGAATAAAGCCCACTTGATCATGGTATATGATCCTTTTAATGTGCTGTTGCATTCTGTTTGCTAGTATTTTGTTGAGGATTTTTGCATCTATGTTCATCAGTGATATTGGCCTGTAGTTTTCTTTCTTTGTGACATCTTTGTTTGGTTTTGTTATCAGAGTGACGGTGGCCTCGCAGAATGAGTTTGGGAGTATTCCTCTGCTATATTTTGGAAGAGTTTGAGAAGGATAGGTGTTAGCTCTTCTCTAAATGTTTGATATAATTCGCCTGTGAAGCCATATGGTCCTGGGCTTTTGTTTGTTGGAAGATTTTTAATCACAGTTTCAATTTCAGTGCTTGTGATTGATCTGTTCATATTTTCTATTTCTTCCTGGTTCAGTCTCGGAAGTTGTGCATTTCTAAGAATTTGTCCATTTTATTGGTATGTAGTTGCTCGTAGCAATCTCTCATGATCCTTTGTATTTCTGCAGTGTCAGTTGTTACTTCTACTTTCTCATTTCTAATTCTATTGATTTGAGTCTTCTCCCTTGTTTTCTTGATGAGTCTGGCTAATGGTTTATTAATTTTGTTTATCTTCACAAAGAACCAGCTTTTGATTTTATTGATCTTTGCTATTGCTTCCTTCATTTCTTTTTCATTTATTTCTGATCTGATCTTTATGATTTCTTTCCTTCTGCTAATTTTGGGGGTTTTCTGTTCTTCTTTCTCTAATTGCTTTAGGTGTAAGGTTAGGTTGTTTATTTGAGCTGTTTTCTTGTTTCTTGAGGTAGGATTGTATTGCTATACCCTTCTCACGTAGAACTGCTTTTGCTGCAATCCATAGGTTTTGGGTTGTAGGGCTTTCATTGTCATTTGTTTCTAGGTATTTTTTGAGTTCCTCTTTGATTTCTTCAGTGATCTCTTGGTTATTTAGTAGGGAATTGTTTAGCCTCCATGTGTTTGTATGTTTTACAGATTTTTTCCTGTAATTGATATCTAGTCTAGGCATTGTGGTCAAAAAAGATACTTGATATGATTTCAATTTTCTTAAATTTACCAAGGCTCGATTTGTGACCCAAGATATGATCTACCCTGGAGAATGTTCCATGAGCTATTGAGAAGAAAGTGTATTCTGTTGTTTTTGGATGGAATGTGCTTTAAATATCAATTAATTCCTTCTTCTTTTATGTATCAATGAAAGCTTGTGTTTCCTTATTTATTTTCATTTTGGATGATCTGTCCATTAGTGAAAGTGGGGCGTTAAAGTCCCGTACTATGATTGTGTTACTGTTGATTTCCCCTTTTATGGCTGTTAGCATTTGCCTTATGTATTGAGGTGCTCCTATGTTGGGTGCATAAATATTTACAATTGCTATATCTTCTTAGATTGATCCCTTGATCATCATGAGGTGTCCTTCTTTTTCTCTTGTAATAGTCTTTATTTTAAAGTCTATTTTGTCTGATATGAGAATTGCTACTCCAGCTTTCTTTTGATTTCCATTTGAATGGAATATCTTTTTCCATCCCCTCACTTTCAGTCTGCATGTGTCCCTAGGTCTGACGTAGGTCTCTTGTAGACACATATATATGGGTCTTTTTTTTTTTATCCATTAACCAGTCTGTGTCTTTTGGTTGGAGCATTTAATCCATTTAGATTTAAGGTAGTTATTGATATGTATGTTCCTATTACCATTTTCTTAATTTTTTGGGTTTGTTAATGTAGGTCTCTTGTGTTTCCTGCTTGAAGAAGTTCCTTTAGTATTTGTTGTAAAGCTGATTTGGTAGTGCTGAATTCTCTTAACTTTTGCTTGTCTGTAAAGGTTTTAATTTCTCCATCGAATCTGAATGAGATCCTTGCTGGGTAGAGTAATCTTGGGCGTAGGTTTTTCCCTTTCATCACTTTAAATATGTCCTGCCACTCCCTTCTGGCTTGCAGAGTTTCTGCTGAAAGATCAGCTGTTAACCTTATGGGGATTCCCTTGTATGTTATTTGTTGCTTTTCCCTTGCTGCTTTTAATATTTTTTCTTTGTATTTAATATTTGATAGTTTGATTTATATGTGTCTTGATGTGTTTCTCCTTGGATTTATCCTGTATGGGACACTCTGTACTTTCTGGACTTGCTTGACTATTTCCTTTCCCACATTAGGGAAGTTTTCAACTATAATCTCTTCAAATATTTTCTCAGTCCCTTTCTTTTTCTTTTCTTCTTCTGGGACCCCTATAATTCGAATGTTGGTGTATTTAATGCTGTCCAAGAAGTCTCTGAGACTGTCCTCAATTCTTTTCATTCTCTTTTCTTTATTCTGCTCTGAGGTAGTTATTTCCACTATTTTATCTTCCAGGTCACTTATCTGTTCTTCTGCCTCAGTTATTCTGCTATTGATTCCTTCTAGAGAATTTTTAATTCCATTTAAAATTGGAATTAAATGGAATTTAATGTTCATCAATTTAATGTTCATCATTAAATTGTTCATCATTGTTGTTTGCTCTTTACTTCTTCTTGGTCCTTGTTAAACATTTCTTGTATTTTCTCCATTTTATTTCTAGGATTTTGGATCATCTTTACTATGATTACTCTTAATTCTTTTTCAGGTAGACTTCCTATTTTCTCTTCATTTGTTTGGTCTTGTGGGTTTTTATCTTGCTCCTTCATCTGCTGTGTGTTTCTCTGTCTTTTCATTTTCCTTAACTTACTGTGTTTTGGGTCTCCTTTTTGCAGGTTGCAGGTTCATAG
The DNA here is from genome assembly GCF_008692025.1 of Phocoena sinus. Taxonomy (NCBI): domain Eukaryota; kingdom Metazoa; phylum Chordata; class Mammalia; order Artiodactyla; family Phocoenidae; genus Phocoena; species Phocoena sinus. The sequence goes on along the minus strand of NC_045767.1, from coordinate 48,090,133 downwards.
TTCCTGTTGTTTTTGGTGTCTGCCACCAGTGGCTACGGTTCGTACAGTGGGTTGTGTACACTTCCTGGTGGAGGGGACTAGTGCCTGTGTTCTGGTGGAGGAGGCTGGATCTTTCTGGTAGGCAGGACCACATCCAGTGGTGTGTTTTGGGGTGACTGTGACCTTATTATGATTTTAGGCAGCCTCTCTACTAATGGGTGGGGTTGTGTTCCTGCCTTGCTAGTTGTTTGGCATAGGGTGTCCAGCACTGTGCCTTGCTGGTCGTTTAGTGGAGCTGGGTCTTAGCATTGAGATGGAGATCTCTGGGAGTGCTTTTGCCATTTGATATTATGTGGAGCTGCGAGGTCTCTGGTGGACCAATGTCCTGAAGGCGGCTCTCCCACCTCAGAGGCACAGGCCAGACACCCAAGTGGAGCACTAAGACCCTATCAGCCAAACGGCTCAGAAGAAAAGGGGCAAAAAAGAAAAAAGAAAGAAAAGAGTAAAATAAAATAAACTTATTAAAATAAAAAATAATTATTAAAAATAAAAAAATTAAAAAGTAGTAAAAAATCGAAGAAAATAAAAGGAAGAGAGGAACCTAACCAAAAAACATATCTACGAATGACAACAAGCGCTAAAAACTGTACTAAAAAAACCCCAAGAAAAACAAACAAACAAAAAAAATGGACAGACAGAACCCTAGCACAAATGATAAAAGCAAAGCTTTATGGAGAAGATCACACAAAGAAGCATACACCTACACACTCAGAAAAAGGAAAAAAATATATATATCATTGCTCCCAATGTCCACTACCTCAATTTTGGGACGATTCATTGTCTATTCAGGTATTCCAGAGATGCAGGGTACATGACGTTGATTGTGGAGATTTAATCCACTGCTCCTGAGGCTGCTGGGAGAAATTTCCCTTTCTCTTCTTTGTTCGCACAGCTCCTGGGGTTCAGCTTTGGATTTGACCCTGTCTTTGTGTGTAGGTCTCCTGAGGATATCTCTTCTTTGCTCAGACAGGATGGCGTTAAAGTAGCAGCTGATTAGGGGGCTCTGGCTCACTCAGGCCAGGGGGAGGGAGGGGTATGGAATGCGGGGCGAGTCTCTGGCAACAGAGGCAAGTGTAACGTTGCAACAGGCTGAGGTGCACCATGTGTTCTCCAGGGTAATTTGTCGCTGGATCACAGGACCCTGGCAGTGGCGGGCTGCACAGGCTCCCAGTAGCGGAGCTGTGGATAGTGACCTGTGCTTGCACACAGGATTCTTGGTGGCTGCAGCAGCAGCCTTAGCATCTCATGCCCGTCTCTGGTGTCTACGCTGATAGACGCAGCTCACGCACATCTCTGGAGCTTGTTTAGGGGGTGCTCTGAATCTCCTCTCCTGGCACACCCCGAAATATTTGTCTCTTGCCTCTTAGGCAGGTCCAGACTTTTTCCCGGACTACCTCCTGGCTAGCTGTGGCACACTAGCCCCCTTCAGGCTGTGTTTACGCAGCCAACACCAGTCCTCTCCTTGGGATCTGAACTCCGAAGCCCGAGCCTCAGCTCCCAGCCCCCACCGGTCCTGGTGAGTGAGCACACAAGCCTCTCAGGCTGGTGAGTGCTGGTCAGCACCGATCCCTGTGCAGAAATCTCTCCGCTTTGCCCTCTGCACCCCTGTTGCTGTGCTCTCCTCCGTGGCTCCGAAGCTTCCCCCTCACCACCCCTAGTCTCTGCCCACAAAGGGGCTTCCTAGTGTGTGGAAACTTTTCCTCTTTCACAGCTCCCTCCCCAAGGTGCAGGTCCTGTCCCTATTCTTTTGCATCTGTTTTTTCTTTTGCCCTACCCAGGTACATGGGGACTTTTTTATTGCCTTTTGGAAGTCTGAGGTCTTCTGCCAGTGTTCAGTAGGTGTTCTGTAGGAGTTGTTCCACATGTAGATGTACTTCTGATGTATTTGTGGGGAGGAAGTTGACCTTCACGTCTTACTCTTCCACCATCTTGAAGGTCTCTCTGTAGATTTTTTGATGATGGCCATTCTGACCAGTGTAAAGTGATACCTCATTGTAGTTTTGATTTGCATTTCTCTAATGATTAGTGATGTTAAGCATCTTTTCATGTGTTTGTTGGCAATCTGTACCTCTTTGTTGGAGAAATGTCTATTCAGGTGTTCTGCCCATTTTTGGATTGGGGTGTTTGTTTTTTTCATATTGAGCTGCATGAGCTGCTTGTAAATTTTGGAGATTAATCCTTTATCAGTGCTTCGTTGGCAAATATTTTCTCCCATTCTGAGGGTTGTCTTTTTGTCTTGTTTATGGTTTCCTTTGCTGTGCAAAAGCTTTGAAGTTTCATTAGGTCTCATTTGTTTATTTTTGTTTTTATTTCCATCTTGGAAAAGTAGAAAAAGGACCTTCCTGTGATTTATATCATAGAGTGTTCTGCCTACGTTTTCCTCTAAGTTTTATAGTGTCTGGCCTTACCTTTAGGTCTTTAATCCAATTTGAGTTTATTTTTGTGTATGGTGTTAGAGAGTGTTCTAATTTCATTATTTTACATGTAGCTCTCCAGTTTTCCCAGCACCACTTATTAAAGAGGCTGTCTTTTCTCCATTGTATATTCTTGCTTCCTTTATCAAAGTTAAGGTGACCATATGTGCATGGGTTTATCTCTGGGCTTTCTATCCTGTTCCATTGATCTATATCTCTATTTTTGTGCCAGTACCATACTCTCTTGATTCCTATAGCTTTGTAGTATATTTCCTGTAACCTTTTTTTTTTTTTTTTTTTTTTTTTTCGGTATGTGGGCCTCTCACTGTTGTGGCCTCTCCCGTTGCTGAGCACAGGCTCCGGTCGCGCAGGCTCAGCAGCCATGGCTCATAGGCCTAGCCGCTCCACAGAATGTGGGATCTTCCCGGACCAGGGCACGAACCCGTGTCCCTTGCATCGGCAGGCAGACTCTAAACCACTGTGCCACCAGGGAAGCCCTCCTGTAACTCTTGAACCCACTTTTGACTGAGCTGTGAAAGCTCAGCTGAATCTACTGAAGCCAACATAGCCAAACCAAATGCAAAAACCCTTTAACTCATGTGACTTCTCTGCAAGAAAACAACAAAAGCAACAAAAATCTGGTTTTTCTTGAAACATTCACCTCCTTAATTGTTCTTTCAGTCTTTCCTAGGTCCTCTACTAGCTCCTCTTTGTTCTCCCTCTTCACCACATTCATTCAGGGGTGTAAGCTAGTTTCATGCTGTCCCTTTTCACAACAGCTTTTCCCCCAGAGCTCCATCATCTCAACCCAGGTGCCTCATGGAAATGTCTACATGGGTATTTTACAGATGCCCCCAACATAATATGTCAAAAACTGAAATCATCCTGTACCGTCTCAACTCTGCTCTTTTTTCCCCAGAGATCTATATGAGTAATGATTGCATCACCCATTCAATTATACAAGTCAGAAATCTGGGTGCTACACTTGAGTCCTCTCCCTCCCTAGACTCCATGTAAACTGAAGTTCTTGATCACATCTGGAATAATGTGTCCAATTTTGACAACCATATAGGATAGAAAAATCAAACTTAAAACTGTAAGGGAGGAGAGTGTATATATGGAAACTCTCTGAATTTTCTACTCAATGTCTTAAACACCTAAAATTACTCTGAAAAATTAAAATCTACTAATTAAAAAAAACACTTGGTGGTATATAGAGGAGCATGGCAATGGCAAGAGATTTAAAACTGTTTCATATAAAAATTTTAAAAGATATGCACACTTGAAATATTCGTCTTCATGAAGAAAATTAAGAAAAGTCATGATAGCTATCTTACAAAATTGTAGAGGAAAAAGGAAGATATGTTCATCTGACTCCATGAAAACAAAGGAATATTCTCTAGGAGAAACTATAGAGAAGTGGTTTTCAGATTCTTACAAAAGAACAAACTATTTAGTAAACAAAGCACTTTGAGAAGCAGTGAGCTACTAAATCATTTGTTCAACACAGTGCTTTTGGATTTAGGAAGTGCTTTTTATTATCTGTTACCCTATTTAATTACCATCCCAACTCTGTTTCTAGGTAGGAGGACAAATATTATTATCCTCATTTTATCAGTAGAAAATGAAGACAAAGAGCCTTAGATTATTGGCGTGATTTGGCCAAAGTTAGTGAAGTAGATCCTTGCATACAGCACTTAAATATTTATTACTACACAGTGGGGTCTTATCTAATAGATTCTCTATTCCTGGGGTCACTCACCAGCATACAAAAAGTGTTCAGAAAATATGATTTGAAAAAAGAAATTAATTGATCATTTAATGAATAAATCAATCCAAAGTTTAACTCTAGGCCTTTTAAGTCTTAATAGGGATTGAAGTGTAATTAAATGACTAGTAATATGGAAAACAAACAACAGAAATATATATAAAGGGTTTAGAAGAGAGAGATAACAAGGGGTAATTTGGCCAGATATATGATATTAAAATCAGCCTTATAGGATGTGTAGAATACAGAGAGGAGAAAAAAGCAAAATCTATTTTGGAAGCAGTCTGATAAAGAGCACCTTTAGAGGGCCTAAACTGATCTTCTTCTGGCCCTGTCTTTCCCCTGGATAGAAGAAATGTAAAAAGGAATAAAGAAGACAAAAACAGATGGGAAGATAACTCATGTTTGTGTTATCAGAAGATTTAATATTATTAAAATGTTCATACCCAAAGTAATCTACAGGTTCAATGCAATCCTTATCAAAATCCTAACAGCAATTTTATAGAAATAAAAAAAAAATCAATAATTCATATGGAACCACAAAAGACCATGAATAGCCAAATAATCTTGAGAAAGAAAAACAAAGCAGGAGATATCACAACTCCTGACTTCAAAACATATTACAAAGCTACAGTAATCAAAACAGCATTGTACTGGCAAAAAGAAAGACATATAGACCAATAGAACAGATAGCCCAGAAATAAAACTATTATGTGTATAGTCAATTGTGCTAAAAATACAAAATCAATAAAGGATAGTGTCTTCAACAAATGGTGTTGGGAAAACTAGATATTCACATGCAAAAGAATAAAATTGAACTTCTATATTATACCATATATAAAATCAATTCAAAATGGATTTTTGAACATAAGACCTGAAACCATAAAACTCCTAGAAGAAAACATAGGAGAAAGGCTTCATGACACTGGTTTTGGCAACAATTTTATGAATGTGACACCAAAAACACAGGCAACAAGAACAACAACAACAACTAAAGTGGGACTACATCAAACTAAAAAGCTTCTACCCAGCAAAGGAAACAATCAACATAATGAAAAGGCAACTTATGGAATGGGAGAAAACATTTGCAAACCATATATGTGACAAGAGGTTAATCCCCCAAATACATGAAGAACTCCTACAAATCAATAGCAAAACCACTAAAAACCCTATTAAAATAACTATAATCCAATGGGCTAAGGAATCAAACAGACATTTCTCAAAAAAAAGACATACAAAAGGCAAACAAGTATATGAAAAAATGATCATCATCACTAATCAGCAAGTTAAATGCAAATCAAAACCATATTGACATATCACATTACACCTGTCAGGATGGCTATTATCAAAAAACAAAGATAAGTTTTGGGGAGGATGTGGAGAAATCACTACCCTTGTACACTGTTGCTGAGAATACAAAATGGTGCAGTTGCTATGGAAAACATTAGGGACGTTCCTCAAAATATTAGAAACAGAACTACTTTATGATCCAGCAATCAATTTCACTCTGGGTTTTTATTCAAAAGAACTGAAATCAGGATCTCAAAGGACCATTAGCCCTCCCAAGTTCACTTCAGCATTATTCATAATAGCCAAGATGTAGAAACCCTGAGTGTCAATTGACAGGTGAATGGATAAAGAAAATGTGATATATATATATATATATATATGATAGAATATTATATAATATAATATATATAATGGAATATTATTCAGCCTTAAAAAGAAGGAAATCCTGACTTTTGTAGCAACATGGATGAACCCTGAAGACATTATGCTAAGTGAAATACATCAGCTACAGAAAGATGAATACTATATGATTCCACTTATATGAGGTACCTAAAATAGTCAAATTCATAGAATCAAAGAGTGGAATGGTGTTTGCCAGGGGCTAGGAGGAGGAGGACATGGGGAGTTACTAATCAACAGGCATAAAGTTTCAGTTCAGCAAGAGTTAAGTTCTAGAGATCTGCTGTACAACATTGCATCTATTATTAACAATACAGTATTGGATAATTAAAAATTTGTTAAAGAGTAGATCTTATGTTGTGCTCTTACCACAATAAAAATTTAAAACAAGAAAGATAAAAAGATTAGGTTTCAGAAGAAAAAGTTCCTTCTCTTACCTCTGCTTCTTTTATATTTACCTCTCTGGTAATAACATCAGGCCCAGGATTGTTATGAAGATCACATGATATGCATGTGAAAAGAACCAAATGTAAAACACTTTGCCCACTTTTATAACTAGGTGAGGATTCCATACACAGCATGGCAATAGAGTGCTCAATCTCTCAAGAATGGGGAAAAATATTTGAGCTTTGATATCTTCTTAATTTTTAGTCATCCATTAATTTATTTTTTAATTAAGTTAGTTAACAACTTTAAAACTGCTGGGAACAGTATCTTGTACATAATTAGACCTACATGGTATTTGTTAATATATACATAAAATAGACATTTATTAAATACCTACTATATTCAAGGTCAGGGATCTAAAGACAAAACAAAGTCATGATCCACTTTTGTTTTTATTATTATATGCTCTACGCCAGATTATTTAAAAGGTGTGCAGGTGGATAAGAATAATAAAATGCAGTTTGGGAGTACTTTTAAATATTTACTACAGATCGTTCATTGCTAGGATTCATCTTTCAAAAATATTATTTTACTTATGTTAATTAATTATATCATGATGGTTAATATTAAAAAATCAAAACAATTCTTGTCTAGTCTGTTTTGAAAATTCCAGCATCATAAAATAAATTGCTTTAAAATGTATGGGGTTTTGCTGTGACTAGCTTTCTTCTAAAAAGTTTTTATAATTGGGTTTTAAGGAAGGTATAAGACCAGGGTTTAACTTTCATATTTTCAACAAAGTTTGGTCTGTATGAGAGGAGTTAACTGGTTAAAATTTTTAAAGTGTAATGCTCTATGCCAAGAGCTAGCATGCAGCTATTTACAAAGGGAACATATGCATTTTTATGTGCAATCTGACCAATGAGGCTATGGTTATTTAAACCAGCCAAGCAACAGAATAAAATAATGGCTCAACTTTATATTGTTGCTGTAATGCTCTGCCTAATAGGCAAATTTGGATCACATCACTTATCTCCTGAAAAAGTCCCCCAAAGGCCCCTAATCTCTGCAAAATAAAATCTAAAATTTTTTGGTCCAGGCCCTTTGTCAGGTCCCTGCTTATGTATCTTTACCTTCAGAAACACTGCCCACTACAGACACCTGCCAAAATAGCCCATCTGAAATATTGATATGTTGCATTTCCCCATGTTCTGCCCATCCTCCAAATCTGTGTGTGTGTGCGTGTGTGTGTGTATGTCTGTGTCTCCTTATGCTGGGATGGGCCAATAAATTTCTATTCGTACTTCAAGTCTCAGCTCAGGAATTACATTCTAATTATGTTATCTAGCAAAATACCCACTCATAAATGTTTAATGTTTACAGAATATAGAGAAATTGTAATTATGTAATGTAAATGACAGCATGGTTATAAATTTAAGGTAAATAGATTTCCATATTGTTTATCTTAGAGTAAAAAATGTTCGGGACAGTTAGACAGGTGGTTATGCAAATAATAAACAACAGTTTTTACCAGAAAGTCTCTGAGCCATTATGGTTTTACTGTACAAATATCCAGCCGCTACCAACAGTAACGAAGCCTTAAGATCATTATTTCAAGACCGGCTGTGAACTATTAAGATATATAAAGAAAAAGAAATTGCTCTGTCCAAGATTACTGCCATCAGCTACTACGGTTCAGACCTCAGTGCTTTATTTACAGAACTCCCTATTGACAAATGACAGAATTGCATAATGAGTACACAAATGCCTTTTCAAGAATAGATCTTGAAGGCTGTTTTTATAAAAATGCCTTCTGGCTGAATTATCAAAATGCTAAGTATGCTGACAGGAGGGACAGCAATACACATGGGCTTTGTTGGCTTCTAATGGATTCCATTTCTAGTGCATGAAAAAGATGGAAACTAAAGTACTTTAGTAGGATTTGGATCTCTCTCTCCATGTGCTCCTACAATTTGAAGAATAGCAGGATATGTGGACAGTAGTTTTCTGTTTAAAAGGGAACACATTTCTTTAAAAAATTCCCATCTAATAGACAAGATTAGTAGGTTGCTTGGAGAGATGTAATGCTACAGAACATACCCTTGGGGGTAAAACCTTGTTATTTTGAAATAGTAACCCAACAAAGACTCTAAACAGGGAGTTTTTAGAATTTCAAATTTCTTTAGGGAAATTTTTAAATAAAGTTGTGCTATTTCTAAGGGAAGACAGAGAGACATACTTAAAAAAATAAAATAAGATGTTTTCTTAAAATGGGGTTTATCCTGTAAAAATAGTCAATGTTTTATTTCCCTCAATAGTTATGTATTTTCAAATTTATTTTTATTGAAAACCCTTTACACCTGCCTGGCTTTAAACCATCGGAAGGAGTCAAATGATGGCAGGTCTCACACTTTCTATGCAGTTGCCAAGAATTATTTTATTGTGCAGTTGAGGCTGATGCTAATGCAACCAAAAAAAACATCATAGTTATAATAAAATAATACCACCACGACCGACCATTTTTCACTAAGTCATGCTGTGCAAAGGCAAGCTGCATACAGATGCAAGCACAACAGGATGTGATTGATTCTCTCCTGCTGGCTGTCCCAAGAAAGAGTGCTGCCCTCAGTCCCTGTGATCACCAGTACAGCCAACCAATGTTAATGCACGGGGCTTGCAAGGCAAACAGCTAACACTGGTTCATCCTGGCAAGCCATGAATCGTCAGTAATGAGCATAAGCCGTCAAAGTGTAAAAAATGATGACAGCTTCATCCTCTTACGAAGAAACCTCTTGCAGAAAGAAAAGCATTAAAGGAGGAGCAGCACAATGAAAGCACTCAAGCCTAAACTGTAGTGTCTGGAAACCTTGTAACTCAAATGGCTCAGTCATTTACTTCACATTCCTGGGGACACATGCACACATGCCAGTTACCTGGAGTAGATTCAGGGGGCTTCTCTCAATCAATCAAGAAGGTACAGATGTAATTAAAAATCAAATAGTCAAGGTTTTAAAGATTTTCAAGATACCAGAGCAGAAAAATAACCTATAGGAAGACACTTGCTAACTGCAGGTAATACAGTAAGTCCCCTACATACGAACCTTCAAGTTTCGAACTTTCAAAGATGCAAACATGCATCTGGTTCCAGCAAGGAACCAGAACCTGTGCCGTCAACGTCAGGCGTGAGTGAAATTGCCGCTTGCCCTCCATCTCCTATTGCTGATGATCCTTTAGCTCTACCATCTCCCACCTCCTCTCCCTCCTCCAGTCAGTAACTCTTCTTGCCTGTTCACTCGATGCCAGCCCTGTACGCCAGCTGTTGTCCTGTACTACTGTACTTTTCAAGGTACTCTGCTGTAAGATTAAAAATGTTGGACTTCCCTGGTGGCGCAGTGGTTGAGAATCTGCCTGCCAATGCAGGGGACACAGGTTCAAGCTCTGGTCTGGGAAGGTCCCACATGCCGCGGAGCAACTAGGCCCGTGAGCCACACTACTGAGCCTGCGCGTCTGGAGCCTGTGCTCTGCAACAAGAGAGGCCGCGACAGTGAGAGGCCCGCGCACTGCGACGAAGAGTGGCCCCCACTCGCCGCAACTAGAGAAAGCCCTCGCATAGAAACGAAGACCCAACACAGCCAAAAATTAATTAATTAAATTTTTAAAAAAATGTTTTCTTTATTTTTTGTGTTTGTTTGTTTTTATGTATTATTTGTGCGAAAAGTATTATAAACCTATTATAATACAATACTATATAGCCGATTGTTAGTCGGGTACCTAGGCTAACTTCGTTGTACTTACGAACAAAACTGGACTTACGAATGTACTCTCAGAACGGAACTCGTTCATATGTAAGGGACTTACTGTAATGCCAACACTCTGCTTGCCAGAAGATGACTATACCCATATATCTGCTTAATGTTTCCCACTCAGAACTCATTCCCAAGGGTCAGGATACTGAGGGGACCAGAAGGCAAGAAATCTAATCAGGCTTCTATCTCCTCAGTAGACTCTCAAAATGGAAGAAATCAGAAGAAATTCAAATAGTATGAACAAGGAAGCACTTATGTATGTTTCTTAAATATTAGATATAAACATCTCTCAAGCTGACAATTGGCATACTGTCAATTGCACCTGAAGAACACAGGTTTATAATCACCATTGGACTGATTGGTGATAGCTGGTATCCATTATAACAGGGGTCCCCAACCCCCGGGGGTGGCCTGTTCAGCAAGAGGTGAGTGGTGGGCAAGCGAAGCGTCATCTGCCGCTCCCCATCGCTCACATTACCGCCTGAACCATCCCCCCACCACCACCCCTGGCCATGGAAAAACTGTCTTCCATGAAACCAGTCCCTGGCACCAAAAAGGTTGGGGACCGCTGCCTTACAGATCTTGCCTTCCTATCTTAATTCAGTACCCTATTTCTTCCTGTAGGGGTCAGCACGCTAGGGCTGTCAATGATAACCTGTTTCGAAAATATTTTTATAAGTAGAATTAAGTTGTCTTCAAATAGAAAGAAAAGGAGTACAAAGATGCCAAGAAATCTTTACTGAGTCTACCTTTTAAAATAACCACATCCATGGGCTTCTCTGGTGTCGCAGTGGTTGAGAGTCAGCCTGCCGATGCAGGGTACGTGGGTTCGTGCCCCGGTCTGGGAAGATCCCACATGCCGCGGAGCGGCTGGGCCCGTGAGCCGTGGCCGCTGAGCCTGTGCGTCCGGAGCCTGTGCTCCGCAACGGGAGAGGCCAGAACAGTGAGAGGCCCGCGTACAGCAAAAACAAAAACAAAAACAAAAACAAAACAAAACAAAAAAACACACCCAGAAACCTCTCCTGACAACAGGAGTCAGTTTAGGAGTTAGCAAAACCCACAATTCAAAAAGATAACCAACTCACTAATCATTGATTCAAATATTCTGTCATCAGTACTATGCAGTTGATAAATCAGATGTCACGTTGAAACATATTTTTAACCATGTACTTTAAAGTATTGAGATTTTTCAACAATATAGTTTCAATAAATGAATTGTTTCATAAAAATTCCAGCTTCAGTCTAATGCATCAGCCATTAAAGCGATATATCTGCTGAACAATGAGGTCAGCTTCTCTAAAGAATGTACTTTCTATGCCAAATAAGGTTTTTCCACAGTTAAACAGACACTTGGTGCAATGAAATTACTAGCAGTTCTCTTGGTGGTCTCTGATCACGTGTATTTTCCTGCCTGTTACATCTCCATCTGACACACTTTGCCTATTGTTCAAAAGAGTCATTTCACGCATCAGGAATACTATGATGCTTCTGAGATGGGTTATGTGCATTCTGGCTGATGCACTTTAGAAAACTACCAGATCATCACCAACAAGAGAAGCCTGGAGAATCACATGCGCGCTTTTATAACAAGTTCTGTGCTTTAATTTATATAGAAAAAAAAAATTGCACCAACAACTCAAACTAATAGTTTTTACAGAAAAGCTTTTTGGCCTTTAGAACCAAACAGATATTTGTGATAAAAGCAACTTGTCTGGATACTCCCTGAGGCACAGTGTATTTTCCATCCTTAAATGGATTATTTATGGGTACTGTAAAATTACAATTCTGGAAACAAAATTATGGAAGATTATGTATTCTGGGAATGTGGGGTTTTGTTTCAACTCACTTGAAAATTAGCTTGAAAGCAATCAGGTACTGTTGTAAGCATATACATAAGTAATGAGTTTCAGTAATTTTCAATGAAATAGCAAAAACAAAAGCACAGTTTTAAGGTGTTTTAGGAATAGTCTAATTAACTCAGCAATTTCTAAGAGCATAAAAGATCTTTTTCAAAATGTTCAAGAATTATGAGCTTGAAAATAAGCTGATATTTTCAAAGTTGTTTTAATTATGCTTCATTTTAATAAATTTTAATTTTAAAATGTCAATTCAAGGGGCACAACTTCTAGATGGAGAATAGGACAAAAACCTACACTAGTTCATTCTTCAACGCAGAAGTAGGCCTGCAATGCCACAGTAAGTTTGTGATTTTTTTTTTTTTTACGGTACGCGGGCCTCTCACTGCTGTGGCCTCTCCCGTTGTGGAGCACAGGCTCAGGACGCGCAGGCTCAGCGGCCATGGCTCACGGGCCCAGCCGCTCTGCAGCATGTGGGATCTTCCCAGGCCGGGGCACGAACCCGTGTCCCCTGCATCAGCACCAGGGAAGCCCTGTGATGTATTTTTCAAAATACTTTTCAACTCAACCTGCTAGGTGGTTTTAGGAAGTCAATCCGTGCCCTGGAACCCCTCTGTTAGAAGATATCAAAGCCTGTACAGCTTGCACCCTAATACTATCTCTATATGAATTTTCCTATAGTCCATGGCAAACCATCAGCCTGGAAAACTCTGTGATAGTATTTTCCAACACCACGTTAGTATTTTATATTTAAAGATGCTTATTGGTGAATATAAGATCAATAGGGCCAATTATTCAATGAATTGCTGCTTTCCTCTTCAAATATTACTTACCTAGAAAATTTTGCATTTCAATAAGACAGCTGACTTTGTATTTAATTAGAATAGTGAGGTTAAATTTTGGAATAATGAATTCTGATCAAGCAAGATTTACCTGGACTATAAAAGTGATCTAAGTTTCTGGCAGGGAGATATATTGGGGTTATAGGCTCACATTTTTTCCTGATGTGGAATATGATCAAAGAAGTTTGGAGACACCCCTAAAGAGCAAAACCTCACTTACCTGACTGTGCAAAGCTAGATGGTGTTCTTATAGGCAAAGAATAGAGCTCTGGGTAATTTAAGCAGGGAGGAAAGTTACTGGAAGACTGGAGAACCAAGTTCATAAGCAGGGAAGAAGATATTCAGTTCTGTCAAACAAAGTCAGACACCCATTTGTCTGTCAATAGCTGAACAATGAGGAGTGAACAAGGCTTGCAGGTACCAGCGGTTTTGCTGCTACTGGTCTCTGCCAGCTTCTCACTGGAATAAACTCTTATCTGTACCTCTTCCTTAACATCTGTTCTAGACTCAAAATGCCAGATAGGAATATTGAATAGGCTGCAAATAAGGTTTGTGCTCACCCCTCTGGTTGCTAGAGCTTCAACAAAGTGAGTATCTAGACCTTTCCACTTCAGTTTGGAAAAGTGTAATAATTAGGATGAGCTATATTGTGCTATAGCAACAAAACCTCAAAATCTCAGTGGCAAAAAGAAAAACCACTTTATTTCTCACATTCTTTACAATCCCCATTGTTCATCAGCTGAGGACACTGCTACATGCTGTATTCACCCAAATGAAGACAGTCACTTGATCTAGTCGCCACGTCTGAGAAAAGGAGTCATAGAATGATGACTATCAAGTGGAGTCCAGGGATTCCTGGGAATCTGCAAGTTCAAAACGATTTTCATAATAATATGAAGATGTTATCTCCCTATTTTTTGTTTCCTTTTGATGATATATAGCAACTCATCTTTAATAATAATAATTATAATAATATATTGACAATACCCCATAATAATAATTAAAATATATTACTGATGGTAATAACCCCTCTTATGGCAATTTACAGTTACAAATTACACTCACAGAAATGATCTCATTTGATTATCATATTCTTTAAAGATAAGTAATAATAGCTACCCACCACACACATACATGTACACATAAACTTTAAAGATAAGGAGAACTAGAAAAGATATTTTAAAGCTCAAGCTATAATAAACGAACATTACTTAAAACTCATTTTGTTCAGATCTCCACAATATTTTTTTAAATTCTGTATTAATTTTTATTGGAGTATAGTTGCTTTACAATGTAGTGTTAGTTTCTGCTGTACAGCAAAGTGAATCAGCTATACATATACATATCTCCTCTTTTTTGGATTTCCTTCCCATTTAGGTCACACACAGCACTGAGTAGAGCTCCCTGTGCTACACAGTAGGTTCTCATTAGTTATCTATTTTATACATAGTAGTGTATATATGTCAATTCCAATCTCCCAATTCATCCCATCCCCCCCACCTGGTATCCATATGTCCGTTCTCTATGTCTGTGTCTCTATTTCTGCTTTGCAAGTAAGTACATCTGTATCATTTTTCTAGATTCCACATATAAGCAATATTATATTGATATTTGTTTTTCTCTTTTTGACTTACTTCACTCTGTATGATAGTTTCTAGGTCCATCCACATCTCTGCAAATTGAGCAATTTTGTTCCTTTTTATGGCTGAGTAATATTCCATTGTATATATGTACCACATCTTCTTTATCCATTCTTCTGTTGATGGACATTTAGGTTACTTCCATGTCCTGGCTATTGTAAATAGTGCTGCAATGAACACTGGGGTGCATGTATCCTTTTGAACTATGGTTTTCTCTGGGTATATGCCCAGGAGTGGGATTGCTGGGTCATATGGTAGTTCTATTTTTAGCTTTTATATTTTTTTTATTTTTGCGGTACGCGGGCCTCTCACTGTTGTGGCCTCTCCTGTTGCGGAGCACAGGCTCTGGACGCGCAGGCTCAGTGGCCATGGCTCACGGGCCTAGCCGCTCCGCAGCATGTGGGATCTTCCCGGACCGGGGCACGAACCCGTGTCCCCTGCATCGGCAGGCGGGCTCTCAACCACTGAGCCACCAGGGAAGCCCCCTATATTTAGCTTTTTAAGGAACCTCCATATTGTTCTCCATAGTGGCTGGATCATTTATAATCCCACCAACAGCGTAAGAGGGTTCCCTTTTCTTCACACCCTCTCCAGAATTTATTGCTTGATGATGGCCATTCTGACTGGTGTGAGGTGATACCTCATTGCAGTCTTGATTTGCATTTCTCTAATAATTAGTGATGTTGAGCATCTTTTCATGTGCCTCTTGGTCATCTGTATGTCTTCTTTGGACAAATGTCTATTTAGGTCTTCTGCCTAAATAGAAGTCTTTATGGGTCTAAATGGGTCTTCTTCCCATTTTTTGATTAGGTTATTTGTTTTTTTGATATTGAGCTGCATGAGCTGTTTGTATATTTTGGAGATTAATCCCTTGTCAGTTGCTTCATTTGCAAATATCTTCTCCCATTCTGAGGGTTGTCATTTCATCTTGTTTATGGATTCCTTTGCTGTGCAAAACCTTTTAAGTTTCATTAGGTCCAATTTGTTTATTTTTGTTTTTATTTCCATTACTCTAGGAGGTGGGTCAAAAAAGATCTTGCTGTGATTTATGTCAAAGAGTGTTCCGCCTAGTTTTCTCTAAGAGTTTTATAGTGTCAGGTCTTACATTTCGGTCTTTAATCCATTTTGAGTTTATATTTGTGTATGGTGTTAGGGAGTGTTCTAATTTCATTCTTTTACATGTAGCTGTTGAGTTTTCCCAGCACCACTTATTGAAGAGGCTGTCTTTTCTCCATTGTATATTCTTGCCTCCTCTGTCATAAATTAGGTGACCATAGGTATGTCTCCATAATATTTTTAATGCTGCTCCTCTGTCTAGGAATTCACTTCTCTCTTTTCAGCCTGTTTTTTCTGTCTATGACCTAAATGTATTTTAAATTGCCTTTTATTGGGTAATTTGTTTTCTTAGTTTTGAGTTTTGTGAATTCTTCATACATTCTGGATACAATTTTATTATCAGATATAAGATTTGCAAATATGTTCTCCTAGTTTGTGGCTTGTCTTTTCATTCTCTAACAGTGCCATTCAAAGACCAGAAGTTTTACATTTTAATAAAGTCCAATGTTTCAATTTGGTCTTTTAGGACTGTGCTTTTGGTATCATATCTGAGAAATGTTTGTGTTCAGTCTTTGGGCAGGAAGTATGATGCTCTACATGGAATTTTCATAGGTTCCATATATCAGCTTGAGGAAATTCCTGTTACTTCTTAGTTTCATGAAGAATTTTATCAGGAAAGGATTTTAGATTTTGTCAAGTGCTTTTTCTATGAGTATAGAGATGAACATATGGTCTTTCTTTTTTTAGTTTGTTACTATGACGAATTACATTCTTTGATTTGCGGGGCGATGGTTCAAGCTTTCAAGTTCAGTGAACTGCAAGTCTCTCAGGGTCAAAATCAAGGTGTCAGCAGAGCTGAATTCCATTCTGTTGGCACGAAGGGAGAATGCACTTGCAGGCTTATTCAGGTTGCTGGCAGAATTCACTTACATGTGGTGCTAGGACTGAGGTTTCACTTCCTTGCTGTGTCAGCTGGGGGTCATCCTTGGCTCCTAGAGGGCTCTCTCTGGACCTTGCAGATGGGGCCCTAAATCTCAGAACCAGCAATGGCACATGGATTCCTTCTCATGCTGCCACATTTCATCTGCCTTCTCTTTGTCTGCTGTGCCTAGCATTTTCCTTTTGCACTCTTATTTTCTTACTAATTAACATACAGTGGAATTTTCCAGAGGTTACATGATAGTGCGATATTTCAACAGGTTGAATACAGAAGCTGATATGAGCATCTAGGCTGTCTTCTTTTGAGACAGAAAAATAAGATTTGCAAAAATGTAAAACAATGCTACTCTTTCCACTTTTTAGTGTGTATATATATACTATATGTACTATATATAGACATATATATACTGTGTATATTATATACACTATCTGTACACATAATATATACTGTGACAATATGTAATGGGTTTGTTTTGCTATTTTAAATGATTTAATACACGTTTTAAAAATTTCTGTTTCAAGTTCTAATACAGTAAATATAGATATATAGGTATAAAAATAACACATAGATAATGCATAGCTATATAATCAACATAAACCAAATCTTTTACAAGCCTCAAAAATTTCTAAGACTGTAAAGGGACCTTGAAACAAACAAACAAAAAAATTAAAGTTTAAGAATGGCTCCAGCAAGTCTCACACCAGCAATGAGATGATCTGACTCAGAAGACCCCCTCACTGTTGCTCACACCTGACTGGCCAGTAGAAATGGACCCATCCTACCGGAAGGCAGCCAGGAAATTCTATCCTGTAGGGCAGAGAGCTGGAAATAATGAGAAAACGCTGATGACTACCAAAAAAGGCACACCCTACCTCCACTAAGACACTTCTTTCCCCCAAAGGAAAAGCATACAAGAGGCTGGGAAGCTAAAACTATAACAAAAGCCCACCACGTACTAGTGGGTTTATCTAAATGGGCTTCAATGTTCAGAACATGCTACTTTTCAGTACCTCCAATTGGAACAAAGAACTTAAATCTGTCTACATACAAGAGATGTCACGACGTATCATTTGCACAGACTGATATCTCACTGTTATTTTGGTCCTTGTTGGTGATAAGTCCCAGATTATCCTCTTAAACATTTATATTTTTACATTTCCAGATTATGCCTGGTACCAAACTATCCCAATATCTGTTAAGGAGAGAGATGATTGTCTGATACATATAAATAATTCTCACTAAATCAGTGTCTGAGAACTCAAGAACAGATTTTTGATATTATGTTTAAAAATGGAAAAATGAGGTTTGCACACTCTACTTTTAGTTTTTTTCTATTGCAGGCTCATCATTATCCATATTTCAGTAAGTTTAATTCAATTTGTAAAACTTCAAATGTTGCTTAATGAAGAAATGCTTTGAGTTATTTATGTTTGGGATGTTTTGTAAAGATACATGTTTCTTAACACAAACACAACCCTTTATCAAAGAAATAGGTTTAGCATAAATGATATTTACATCTCAGATGAAGCCATATACCTTGTATTATTGAGATTAATGAAGAGTACAGCCTGTGAAAAATTAATTCCTACTGTTAGTTTTCTTGCCTTCTTTTAATTGGCTAGATTCAATCAGCTCTGGGTGGGAAAATCTGAAAATTCACCTTAAGAGAATTATATTCAAAAAGGGTCAATGAGCTGTGAGTACATTTCAAATTATTCTCCTGTGAGTCAAATATGTGAGCTTTTATCAAAGTACTCTATGGTTAGCTCCTGTTTTTTTTTTTTAATACCTCGATTTTGGCCATGTTATAAAGAGCTGAAATTAAGTGAAGAGCAGTTTCCAGATAAATTAGATTCTACTAAATTTGAGAAGATATGTTATCTAATTGGGACCAAAAACTCACAAAAGGACACGCGAAAAGATACACAGTAATAAGCAGAACTTGCAGAAGGAAGATAAAGAAACGACATGGATTTATTTCTACTAAGATGAAAACTGTGTTCCTTTAGTTCCTTTATTCTACAAAAAGAACGTTTATTTCACAAGGATGATGGAATGACAAGAATCAAAGAAATTATGATCAGAGATCCTGAATTTTAATTGGTAGTTCCTAAGTGCCTGGCATGTGCTGTCGCGTCTGCAAACATTTTCCTACTTAATGCTTCTTAAGACCCGGAAAAGGTAAGTGCAATCGTTACCTTGATTTCACACATGAAAAAGTTGAGGCTAAGCAGGTTAAGGTCCAGATCTGAGTGCAAAGCCTGCAAAATTAATTGTGCACTGTATTCTACTGCTTTCCTTTAATGTGTGCCAGGCCCTGTGCCCTTGGCCAAGATATTTAACTTCTATGAACATCACTGATTTATTCATCTCTGCATCAATCCATTTATTAATTTCTTCACAATATCCTTCAACAAATATTTACTGAGTGCCTACTAAGAGCTGCTCACTGGACAAGGAACTGAAAAGACTCATCTGTAAAAAGAAGAGTTTAAAATGACTGTCATAGGGATCTGATGAAATGATATACTAAAGAGGTTTTATATTTTAAAATACCAGTCAGGCCACAACTACTTCTGATAAAAACTGCCATGGGTATAGTGCCATAATTGTGCTGGTGCCATATGATTTCATCATGCCCATCCAGACCAGGGCTAACCGCTGTCCTCAAAACAACCCCTTACCCTGGGCAATGAATTGATCTGATACAAAAAAGTCTTCTCAGTGGGCATCCACCATCTTGGAAAATGACTCAGTCAAATCAAATCCTATCTCAGAGAGTTGGAATGTGGGATGTCCAAAATGAGATCCTCAGAAAGTAAGAACAGCAGAGGCAGACAGATGAGCAGAATGGCTGTAAAGACTTGGGAAGTTATTTTGCATTCTGAACAGCATTCTAATTTTTGGTGATGCCTATTTATACCCATGAACATATTTTCTTGCTCTCATGGCCAGAACATGTCTCAGGCCTTAAGATCTTTCAGGTAATGCAGCAATAGATTCTAAATTGCTTTCAAAACTGTAAAGCATATACATATGAAATTTGCCACCACCATTATAATTACTAACAAGTGCCACAGCTTGGTCCAAGTTCATTAAATAATGGAAGATTTGAACTTTTGGCTAGGATTTACTGATCTCCTTACGTGGCTATATTCCAGCATTATCTTTCAATGGTTGCTTTCTAAAATACTATTAAGCTCTTTTTTGGGGGTTTGCTTTCATCCACTTATCAGCCCACAACTCTGAACCAATTACTGAAAAATATCCTTGGTGATACTCTGTCAGTATAACTATTAAGAGCTATCTGAAGATAGAGTCTTATGTCTTATTTTAAGTCAGCTTTATAGAAGTGTAATTTATGAGAAATAAAATTGATTTTAAATATACAATTCAAACACTTTTAACAAATGTATGCAGTCCTGTAACCATTAAACCCATCATGATACAGAATTATTCCGTCACTCCAAAAAGTTCCTTCATGACCCTTTGCTGTCAATCCCTCCCTGGGCCCTTGACCACTGGCAACCACTGTTCTATTTCTATTTACTATAATTTTGCCTCTCCTAGAATATCATATAAATTATATCACAGCGTAGAGTCTTTTAGGTCTAGCTTCTTTCACTTGGCATAAGGCTTTTGAGAGTTGTTATAGGTACCAATAGCTCAGTCCTTTTTTATTGCTGAGTAGTAGTATTCCATTGTGTATGGATACCACTATGTCTGTTAAACCACAGTAATAGCTGATAAACAATGAGTTCTTTTCTGCTGTTTGACTATTATTTCAAAAGCTACACTGAATATTTGCATGGGTGGGTTTTTTGATGAATCCTCAAGATGTTCCACGAAATACCGTGATGTTAGAGAGTTCTGCTTCTTCCTTATGAAGCTGTATAATTTTTCTTTAGACTTCTTGGACTGGCTAGGATATTCTATACAATGTCAAGTAGGATTGGTCAGAGTGGACATACTTGCTTTGCTTCTGAACTGAGAGGAAAAGTATTTTACCATACTTGGAGGATGTTAACTATACGGTTTTTCAATGATGCCCTTTATCAGTTTGCAGATGTTCCCTTCTATTTCTAGTTTGCCAAGAGTTCTCATCATGAATGAGTGCTAAATGTTGTTGTTTTCTCTTTTTAAAAAATCTGTTAATATGTCAAATTGCAATGACTGATTTTTCAAAATTTAAAGCAACCTTGTATTCCTGGGATAAAACCCCTTGGTCATAATGTATTACTTTTTATTTATCACTATATTAATTAAATTTTTTGAAAAGGAATTTTGCATATATGTTCATGAGTGATATTGGATTGCACTTTTTTTAATGGAATTGTCTGATTTTATTATCATATGATGTTTTGGGAAAAAGTCTCTCCTTTACTATTTTCTGGAAAGGTCTATGTAGACTTGACATTATTTCTCCAATAAAAGTTGGTAGAATTTGCCAGTGAAGACATCTGGCTTTGGAGTTTTTTGTCTGATTTTGTCTGGTGGAGAGCTTTTCTTTTTTTCTTTCAATAGACTTTAGAACAGTTTTAGGGTCACAGAAAAACTGGACAGAAAGTACAGAGATTTCCCATATACTCCTTGCCTCACACACACAAGCACAGCCTTTAGTGTCACCTCATTCTATAAAACTTGAAAAAACATGAAAATCACACACTGATTTCATTTGTCTGACACACTCTTTTCCTTTGCTCTCAATCTAAGGTTCACCTCGAGGGCCTTAGTGGCCATGGGTTGGTTTCTGCTCCCAATTCATTTATTCTCTGATGTAGAATACAGATACCTTGGCTATTGTTCTCAAAGGGGAGAAATGGTGTCTACAGACATTGAAGCAATCAAGCTTGCATGGATCCCTACATGCTGTCAGCAATGTGTTGGAGATCTGGTCTTCCTTCTTGGACTTGAAACCCCCGGTAGTGAGGAACTCACTACCTCACAAGCAGCTGTTACATTTAAAGTGTTCCCACTGTTAGATCATTCTTCTGTGGGAGGACATGTAAGTTCAGAGAGGCTGAATAAGCAGTTTATGATCAGATTGCTATGTGCAATCAGCACCAAAATCCAGGTGATCTGATTCCAAGTGGCATGAGAGTTCTTTTATGGATCTCTTTTTATGGATCCCTTATTACAACTCTGCCTGATAGGAGAATAGGGCTCACGATTAGTTTATAATACTACAAATACCTCTTGCTTAATACATATAGCAGTAAATATTTCCATCCTTTTAGGCAAGTACATACACTTGTACATTGTTAGAGGTTTTCTTCACTCCATTTAAAATTTCTGAATAGACACATTCACTTTCAGCGGACTTCCTCATATTTTATCTGAGAAACTATAAAGTATTCATATACTCACTGTATATTAAATTTTGATCACTTTTTTTTTCCATTTGGGAATGATCTAGACATTTGAAGAACTAATATACTCAGGCAAAGACTTGGCATTTTATTCAATGTTTGTTAATATGTTCTTTTGTTCCTTCCTATCTTTTTTTCTTTATTCAGGTATTTAATGTATATTTTTTGAGCAAGCAAGTACATCAGACACAGTATTGAATACTCCCTCCCGTTATGGAGCTTATGGTCAAGTGAAGAATAAAAATTTGTAAACATATAAGATCTCTTAAATTGGCTAAAAGGGAAGAAAATTATTTGGAGAGCATCTCACTCATGTTTTTAACTGTCATAAACATAGGCAGTAGAAAAACCTGATGCACAGGCAAGAGATTTTCAACGTTAAAAATCAAATGAAAATTTTGAAAATTGAATGATACACCAAAATTCCAAATTTTGGAGTCACACTTCCTACAACAAAATTATCTCGCATTAAAAATTTGTAGAATAGTAGTTCTCAAAGAGCATTCCAGGGACCTCTGGAGGTCACTGAGATACTTCTCAGTGGGTCTCTTGAGGTCAAAACTATTGTCATAAAAATACTAAGAATTCTTGGCTTTTTCATTCTCAATCTTTCATGAGTGTACAGTGGAGTTTCCGCAAGGCTACCTGTTGTCTGATATCACAACAGTTTGAATACAGAAGTAGATAGAAGAATCCAGGTGTCTTCTAACAAGCCAGGCACTAAAGAGATTTACAAATATTTAAAACAATGATGTTCTTCTCACTATTTTTTGTTTTGAAAAATACGTTCTTTTATAAATAAATGTTATTTATGTTAATACATAATGGGTTTATTATTTTTTAAAAATTTACAAAATAAACCTCTTAACATTTTCCATATTAATTTATATTATATGTATGTGTGTGTGTGTGTGTATATATATATAAATATATATTCCATGTGATCATAAGCTCTTTGTGGTCCTCAATAAGCTTTAACAGTTTATAGGGACCCTGAGACCTTGAAGTTAGAAACAGTGATACAGAATACAAAAAAACAACAACATATCGGACCTTTTAATCCTTATCAATTCCATATTTCTTCCTCAGAAATCTACAAAGTATAAAATGAAACTCTAAAATTAACCCTTCAGGGTTAATATGCAGATGTTATTGTAATGACCAGGTCATTAAGAATATGAAAAATAAACTAAATCAACATATTAAAATATTTTTAAAGTATAAATATATTTTCAGGTCTCTATATACCAGGAAAAAGAAAACTGTTAAAAAATTTTAGGCAAAGCTGTTGTACATGTTGATTGTCATAGAATCTGACTAGTTTAATTGTTCATCAACCGTTTGGACATTCTCTACCATCACATGCAATGTGAGGCACCAGAACTTGAAGAACAAATCTCTTCTAAAGAACTGATGATGCCACTCCTGCTTCAACAATTATACAATGCCTGGATGTGTGTTCTACTATTAATCCACCTAAAATCTGAACGGAAAAAACATGATAAGCAACATAAAAATGCCACTTCCGACAGGGTCTTCCTCGGTTTCATGCCTCCTGAGCTAGTATGGTTAAGCAGAAGCAATCGAATACAAAGGTTAAAGTAAAAGAAACTGATCCAGTATGGAGTCAGATTTGTTCTTCCCGATTACACACTGAGTTTCTACAATGAACCGGGCATTGTAATAGGCACTAGAGAAACAAGGATATGCCCTGTCCTCAAGGATCTTCCCTTGCGGTTTGCGAGGAAATGCCGTGTGACTGACAGAATCGTGGTGATCCGGCCAGGTGTCAGGCCTGAGCCTCTGAGGTGGGAGAGCTGAGTTCAGGACATTGGACCACCAGAGACCTCCCGGCCCCACGTAACATCAACTGGCGAGAGCTCTCCCAGAGATCTCTGACTCAACACTAAGACCCAGCTCCACTCAAGGACCAGCAGCCTCCACTGCTGGACACCCCACGCCAAACAACTAGCCAGACAGGAACACAACCCCACCCACTAGCAGAAAGGATGCCTAAAATCATAATAAGGTCACAGACACCCCAAAACACACCACCAGACACGGTCCTGCCCACCAGAAAGACAAGATCCAGCCTCATCCACCAGAACACAGGCACCAGTTCCCTCCACCAGGAAGCCTACAAAACCCACTGAATCAATCTTACCCACTGGGGTCAGACACCAAAAATAACAGGAACTATGAACCTGAAGCTTCTGAAAAGGAGACCCAAAGCACAGTAGGTTAAGCAAAGTGAGAAGACAGAGAAATACACAGCAGATGAAGGAGCAAGGTAAAAACCCAACAGACCAAACAAATGAAGAGGAAATAGGCAGTCTATCTGAAAAAGAATTCAAAGTAATGATACTAAAGATGATGCAAAATCTTGGAAACAGAATGGAGAAAATACAAGAAATGTTTAAGAAGATGCTATGAGGTTAGATATCAATTACAGGAAAAAAACTGTAAAAAATACAAACACATGGAGGGTAAACAATATGCTACAAAATAACCAAGAGATCACTGAAGAAATCAAAGAGGGAATCAAAAAAATACCAAGAAACAAATGACAATGAACACACCACGACCCAAAACCTATGGGATGCAGCAAAAGCAGTTCTAAGAGGGAAGTATATAGCAATACAATACCACCTCAAGAAACAAGAAACATCTCAAATAAACAACCTAACCTTACACCTAAACCAATTAGAGAAAGAAGAACAAAAAATAAAACGCAAAGCTGGCAGAAGGAAAGAAATCACAAAGATCAGATCAGAAATAAATGAAAAAGAAATGAAAACAACAGCAAATATCAAAGAGACTAAAAGCTGGTTCTTTGAGAAGATAAACAACATTGAAAAACCATTAGCCAGACTCATCAAGAAAAAAGGAGAAGACTCAAATCAACAGAATTAGAAATGAAAAAGGAGAAGTAACAACTGACACTGCAGAAATACAAAGGATCATGAGAGATTACTACAAAGCAACTATATGCCAATAAAATGGACAACCTGGAAGAAATGGACAAATTCTTACAGAAGCATAACCTTCCGAGACTGAACCAGAAAGAAATAGAAAATTTAAACACACCAATCACAAGCACTGATATTGAGACTGTGATTAAAAATCTTCCAACAAACAAAAGCCCAGGACCAGATGGCTTCACAGGCAAATTCCATCAAACATTTAGAGAAGAGCTAACACCTATCCTTCTCAAACTCTTCCAAAATATAGCAGAGGGAGGAACACTCCCAAACTCATTCTACGAGGCCACCATCACCTGGATACCAAAACTAGAAAAAGATGTCACAAAAAAAGAAAACTACAGGCCAATACCACTGATTAACACAGATGCAAAATTCCTCAACAAAATACAAGCAAACAGAATCTAACAGCACATTAAACAGATCACACACCATGACCAAGTGGGGTTTAATCCCAGGAATGCAAGGATTCTTCAATATACACAAATCAATAAATGTGATACAGCATATTAACAAACTGGAGGAGAAAAACCATATGATCATCTCAACAGTGCAGAAAAAGCTTTTGACAAAATTCAACACCCATTTATGAAAAAAACCCTCCAGAAAGTAGGCATAGAAGGAACTTACCTCATCATAACAAAGGTCATATATGACAAACCCACAGCCAACATCATCCTCAATGGTGAAAAACTGAAACCATTTTCACTAAGATCAGGAACGAGACAAGGTTGTCCACTCTTACCACTATTATTCAACATAGTTTTGGAGGTTTTAGCCACAGCAATCAGAGAAGAAAAAGAAATAAAAGGAACACAAACCAGAAAAGAAGGAAAGCTGTCACTGTTTTCAGATGACATGATACTATACATACAGAATCCTAAACATGCTACCAGAAAACTAGAGGTAATCAATGAATTTGGTAAAGTAGCAGGATACAAAATTAATGCACAGAAGTCTCTTGCATTCCTATACACTAATGATGAAAAATCCAAAAGAGAAATTAAGGAAACACTCCCATATACCATTGCAACTAAAAATACCTAGGAATAAACCTACCTAAGGAGACAAAAGACCTGTATGCAGAAAACTATAAGACACTGATGAAAGAAATTAAAGATAATACAAACACATGGAGAGACATACCATGTTCTTGGATTGGAAGAATCAACATTGTGAAAATGATTATCCTACCCAAAGCAATCTACAGATTCAGTGCAATCCATATCAAATTACCAATCACATTTTTCAAAGAACTAGAACAAAAAATTTTACAATTTGTACTGAAACACAAAAGACCCCGAATAGCCAAAGCAATTTTGAGAAAGAAAAACGGAGCTGGAGTAATCAGGCTCCCGGACTTCAGACTATACTACAAAGCTGTAGTAATCAAGCCAGTATGCTAGTGGCACAACAGAAATATAGATCAATGTAACAGGATAGAAAGCCCAGAGGTAAACCCACACACATATGGTCACCTTATCTTTGATAAAGGAGGCAAGAATATACAATGGAGAAGACAGCATCTTCAATAAGTGGTGCTGGGAAAACTGGACAGCTACATGTAAAATAATGAAATTAGAACACTCCCTAACACCATACACAAAAATAAACTCAAAATGGTTTAAAGACCTAAATGTAAGGCCAGACACTGTAAAACTCTTAAGATGAAAACATAGGCAGTACACTCTATGACATAAATCACAGCAAGATCCTTTCTGAAATGGAAATAAAAACAAAAGTAAACAAATGGGACCTAATGAAACGTAAAAGCTTTTACACAGCAAAGGAAACCATAAACAAGATGAAAAGACAACTCTCAGAATGGGGGAAAAGATTTGCAAATGAAGCAACTGACAAAGGATTAATCTCTAAAATTTACAAGCAGCTCATGCAGCTCAATATCAAAAAAACAAAGAACCCAATGCAAAAATGGGCAGAAGACCTAAATAGACATTTCTCCAAAGAAGATATACAGATTGCCAGCATACACATGAAAGGATGCTCAACATCACTAATCATTAGAGAAATGCAAATAAAAACTACAATGGGATATCATCTCACACTGGTCAGAATGGCCATAATCAAAAAATCTAGAAACAATAAATGCTGGAGAGGGTGTGGAGAAAAGGGAACACTCTTGCACTGTTGGTGGGAATGTAAATTGATACAGCCACTATGGAGAGCAGTATGGAGGTTCCTTAAAAACCTAAAAATAGAACTACCATATGACCCAGCAATCCCACTACTGGGCATATACCCTGAGAAAACCATAATTCAAAAAGAGTCATGTACCAAAATGTTCACTGCAGCTCTATTTACAATAGCCAGGACATGGAAACAACCTAAGTGTCCATCTACAGATGAATGGATAAAGAAGATGTGAGACATATATACAATGGAATATTACTCAGCCATAAAAAGAAATGAAATTGAGTTATTTGTAGTGAGGTGGATGGACCTAGAGTCTGTGATACAAAGTGAAGTAAGTCAGAAAGAGAAAAACAAATACCGCATGCTAACACATATATATGGAATCTAAGGAAAAAAAAAATAAAGGTCATGAAGAATCTAGGCGTAAGATGGGAATAAAGACACAGACCTACTAGAGAATGGACTTGAGGATATGGGGGGGGAGGGTAGTAAGCTGTGACAAAGTGAGAGAGTGGCATGGATATATATACACTACCAAACATAAAATAGATAGCTAGTGGGAAGCAGCCGCATAGCACAGGGAGATCAGCTCGGTGCTTTGTGACCACCTAGAGGGGTGGGATAGGGAGGGTGGGAGGGAGGGAGACATAAGAGGGAAGAGATATGGGAACATATGTATATGTATAACTGATTCACTTTGTTATAAAGCAGAAAGTAACACACCATTGTAAAGCAATTATACTCTAATAAAGATGTTAAAAAAAAAAAGCCAGCTGCCCAAGCTAAAATTTTTAGAAATCACACTAATTTTATCTAATTGCTTAATACCCACTTATACACATACACATTAGCCCTGTAACGACTGTTTCTCCATGCTTCATCACTCCATTCTCCCTAACTAGAACATCAATGATGCTGTAAGAAAAAAAAAGAGCAATAGAAAAAAATGCTAAATCTCACATTTGACAACACCATATTGATGTCTGAAATGTTAGCAGATTTCAACTCCGTGGCTTACTGACACTTAGGATTTTCAGAGTTGGCAGAAAAGTCATCAATGTAGGGAGTGAACATAAACTCTGAGTTTATACTGTCACAGCTAGGAAACCATAAACAGTATCTTCCAAGGTACTAATATATGAAGATTCAGTAACAATTGAAGTTATGTTTCCTATTTACTGTCTGTAGAAGGAACAGGAAAATAAGGGATGGAGATGCAAAGGACAAGGGGGAGGGGAAGAAAGGGAAGGAAAGGGAGAGAGGAGAGAGGGGGAAAGAGTAAAGAATGAAACAGTGGAAGGCAGGGCAGGAAGGGAGCCATAGGGATGGAAGAGGAGTCCTCAGTTAGCAAAAGACTCCATTTATCAGCTGGAGGGGCAGCAGGAAATGACTGACTCTTAGGTAAGAAAAAGGACTGAACTGCTTAAGAAGAGGCTACTTCAGTGCTAAAGAACAGAGAAATGGCAACGCAGATAAAAAGTCTAATTACAACGAGTAGTTAGGGTAAAATTGAAAGCAACAGATTAAAGCACAATTTTACCCATTTCTTCTGTAAGCAATTTTTCTCTTCACACAGATTATAAGCAAGTTAGGAAAGTAAATGTTGCTGAAGGCAACTGAGTGCCTGTGAGGCACAAGTAAGGTATGTGCCACTGATGTCCTCTTACCTCAACGGGCTTAGTGGCCAGAGGGGAAGATAGTCAGGGCCATGAGGGTGGTAATAAAGGCTTCTTTAGCCACTTTCCTGTACCTCTCCTCTCCAAGTGAGATGGCTGGAATTGTTGATCTCTAAGTTCTATCATAGCTCAGAAATATATAACTATGATTTTCAGTAAGAGGCAACCAAAAGTAGAAGTTTAGCTTCAATTTAAGAAGTGAAAACATTAACTAGCACAGAGTGAAAACATGGACTTTGGCATTTTTCTCATAAGTATCAAAAGTATGCCAGAACAGACCTTTGCAGTGCTGGGCAATGACTGTTACCTTCCAAAGGGGCAGCTGCTTCCATTCAAATTTCCTCCTTCTTCTCACCTGTCTTGTCCAAACATTTACCTTTTTTGCAAGAAAACATGAGCACTTTTTAAAAACTGGGCACTGTTATGAGTTGAATTGTGCCCTACTCCAATTCATTTGTTGAAGTCTAACGCTCAGTACTTCAGAATGTGACCTTATTTGGAAATAGGGTTGTCATAGATGTAATTAGTTAAGATGAGGTCACTAGGGTGGGCCCTAATCCAACATGACTAGTGTCCTTGTACAAAGGGGAAATTTGGACACATAGACATGCATAGAGGGAAGACAATACACGAAGAGATTCAGGGAGAAAACTGGCCATCTGTAAGCCAAGGAGAGAGGCCAGGAACAGATCCTTCTCTCACAGTACCCAGAAAGAACCAACTCTGCAGGCACCTTGGTCTCGGACTTCTGGTCTCCAGAACTGTGAGGTAATAAATTTCTCTTGTTTAATCCACTCAGTTTGTGGTACTCTGATACTCAGCCCTAGCAAACCAATAGAAGTACTTTCAAAGTACTTGCTGCCCATTATTCTAAGCACCCTGTCTATGTCACTATATATAATCCCCACTGTACCTTCACAAGGTACACATTTTAAAACCCACTTTTAAAATGCGGAAGCTGAGACACACAGAAGTGATGCTAACAACTCACATTCCATAAGTGTCAGAGCCAAGATCCAAACTGAGGCAGCTTGGTTAAACTGGGTGCACAAGTTTAACCACCATATCTACTGTTTCTCATAGAGGAGAGCAGTTCCTAGGAGACAAACTCTGCCAGGTTTTGCTAATACTTCTTTCTTCTACTCGCTGCTCACTGTTTCCCCTGCCAAAAACCCTCTTGCCCCAGATGGTTCCAGCAGATCATTCCTTATCTCATAACCTTTCCCGGAATGGGCTGTGCATCTTCTATGTGTTACTCCAGAGAAACATTTACTATACGGTTTTATAAATTGCTATTCAAATGCTTGTTTCTCCCAGTAGATTTTGAGCCCCTGGAGGAACTGAATGTGGTCACCCTTGGTTAGTTTCATATCTGTGGCTCTTAGAATCAAACCTAGCACATCAAAAGAATTCAATACATATTTGTCAAATGAGTGAATTACCGTTAAAGGAAGCCCTAAGGAATTCTATCAGAGCTAACTTTATTATACTCACACACATATACCCATGTGTATTACACATACATACATATTAGCTATTTTAAAGGATAGACAAGATTTTAGAATGAATGACACCAAGACTTTAATACTGGTTATTCTTAAACTTATATTTGAAAAGGCAAGCACTTTAAAACTTTCCTTCAAAGAAATGGAACAGACTATTTATGAAACACTGCATTCATTAATGAGTTAGGCATTTCAAACATTGGGGTTCATGTTACACATACTGGTAAATTGAAATCCAGGAGAGCTGATCCAATAGAAGTCAACAACAGAGTTAAACTCAATGGCAAAAAGTTTCTTGAGTGTGATAATAAAGTTTTCTTGAGTGTGATAATAAAGGCAGAATAAGTTGATGTTTTTCTTCCAGCAAAACATTTTCATCCAGCAAAACAAATTCTTCCAGCATTTGTTTCTATCTTTCAGAAAGCTGTCAAACTTTTTTTTTTTTGCGGTACGCAGGTCTCTCACTGTTGTGCCCTCTCCCATTGCGGAGCACAGGCTCTAGACGCGCAGGTTCAGAGGCCATGGCTCACGGGCCCAGCCGCTCCGCGGTATGTGGGATCTTCCCAGACCAGGGCACGAACCCGTGTCCCCTGCATTGTCAGGCGGACTCTCAACCACTGCGCCACCAGGGAAGCCCTGTCAAACTAATTTTGATTATAAATTCCCTAGCAACTCTAAAATGCCACAGGGAGAGAGGTCAAAGACAGATGTGTTAGTTGAAAGAACTGACTTGAGATTAGAAATGCTGCTTAACATATAAATATAATGACATTTAGCATCCAACACCTATTATTTACAAGGAACTGAGTAGGAAATGGGGGAAAATAATATTTGTATATGTAAACACACTCCTACAATACATCCATCCATCTCTGGTGGTTTCTTTAAAGGCCACTTGTCCTCTCTTTTAGGTTTATAAAATATTTATCCCATTGTAGACACATTTAAAACAAAATGGTGTTTCATAATAGAAGAGATATAATCTAATAGATCTTTTCAAACTCTAGAGATAAATATTACTCAACATCAATATGCTTGCCTTCAATTTTGGTATTATAATGCTTGAATCTGTGAATGGCCTTAAATGTCTCCTTGTTTATGGTTTGTTTTATCCTATCCAGTATTTGCAGATGTGTAAAATTGAGAGAGCAAATATACCAGCAAGGATCATAAAAGTGGAAAGTATTTTTCCCCAGTGTGAAAGTCAAAACTTAGCAGGATCCATGCTATAGGACAGAGTAAAATATAAAAATTAGCAAAGACCATTTACACTTACAAATAGAACAATGTTAACTTTGCAAGTTAGAGAATTCATATATAAATACAAATATATTTGTATATTTTATAGGTAATAAAAATAATTTCTTTAGGAGTCTAAAAAATGGTTATATTAAACTGTATTTCACCCTTTCCTCTTTGGGTTCCTTTTCCACTCTAATTTTTACAAAATTTAATGAGGTCTAAAAAGAATGTCCAGTAATCATTATAAAAATCACAAACTCTGAAAGCAGATAAACCCGAGTTTGAGGCCAAGCTCTGCCCTTTATGCGCCCTTTGACATCAAGGAAATTCCTCTCAAAATGTATTTCCCCCGTGTGTAGAATGGGAATAAGAATCACCTCATCCCCAGAACTGGTTTGAAGACTAAATGAAATTATGCTTCAGAAGTATCTGGCATAGTGGGTGGTACATATAAACAGTTCCCCAAAGGTGTTAGATAGTAAAAGACTCTAAATGTGGCTTAAGAACAAGACAGCCAGAACGCTTTAGCCCACTCAGAGGAACAGAGTGATGAGAACAGTGATTGAGAACTGGAATTTCTGTTTTTGCTAAAAATGTATGACACAGGATAGTTATTAATGAAACCTAAGAAGTGGTTAGGTATGTTTTATCAAGGTCTTCCTCATAATTAAAATAAGTAAATATGTAATCACCGGGCAATTTAAGAAAAAGATGGGCAAGTTAAGAAACCCTTAGAATATTTCTGTGACTGAATCCATATATACGGAAAGTAGCCCTCCAAACAACATTCACTGCCTATTGGTGGATGAAAAAATGAAAAAATGATTTACTACACATCTCCTTTTGGTCAGGTACAAGGTTGGGTACCAATGAGAGTCTCACAGGATTTTTCAACCTCAGGTGAGTGTCAGGACAATAAACAACGATGCATGCCTGAGAAGGCATAAAGTGCTGTGGGAGATGGTCCAGGGAACCTGAAGGGGTTGGGGTCATCTTACAGAATCATTCTGGAAGCTCTTGAAGAAAATATGAGAGAGGACAGCAGAGATTCCCTTATGAAACCTCCATGTGGATTACAGAAAAGTGTTACTTTCTCAATACAGTCACAGAAATGTATATTCTGCTGAAAAAAATGCTTTGCTCTTTTTTCATAAGTATACAAATGTGTGTGTGAATGTGAATGAGTGTGAGTGGGTGTGTGTGGCAGGTGATCTCTGAGTTCATGTGTGTACGTGTGTGTGTTTGAATGCCTACATCAGTGTGCGTGGTGTGCGTGTGGCTATGTGATAGTGTGTATGTGGGTGAGTATGAGTATGTGTGAAAGGGAGGTCTCACTGACCTTGGAATGGTCCCCCTTAGATGGGTGCCTTGTGCATTCCAGACCCTGCAAAACCATAAGTGGAAGCTCCAAGAGGTGAGCCAAAGAGAGGTGGGAAGAACAAACAAGAAATCATGTCATCCCCAAAATAACTGAAGATGGTCTTTGCTAGCGGTAGTGATTTGTTGAAAGGAAAGCAATATTACTTGAAAGGTATTTATGGAAGTGCTGCCTAGTGACTTGGTCACTAAGAGGATATTAAGGAGGTGGCAAGTTTAGGATAATAAATACCATTTATCAGGCATATGTTTTCACCAAATCTCCAAAATTTACCCGTGGGAATTGGGACTTCCTCCATGTTACAGGAAAATGTAGAAAGGTCGGTTGTCCAAGGTCAAAACACTAATAAAACAAATGCTCGTAGTCGCTGTCCCAGAGCTATTCACCAAGGCTGAGAATTCAGGAAATGGAGGGTAGTTTGAGGGGAAAGAAAAGGAATGACCTCTCACTCCTGCCAAGTCTGAAATGCCCATGGCAGGTCTAAATGAAATTCTCTGGGTAAGCTGAAGATTTCAATCTTGGAGCCATCATCACACTCAGAGCCTAGAGTTAAAACTCCTGACTCAGCAAATCATGTTGCTGGTCCCAGGTACGTACACTATCATATAGATAAATTTGTGTCATGAATGCATAGAAGAGAAGTATTCAGGAAAACTGTACCCTAATAAGATGCTTATTCTTCCCGTGTGTGTAACCTTATTTAATTAGAGTCATTGAGTACCTCAGTAATAAGGAGAATTATTAGACCAGAAATGCAAGGAGAAAAAGGAATCTGTTTTAATTTTCAAAACAGAATTTTTGAGTCTACTCCAGCCTATTTTTGTGGAAAGAGAAAGGAGTTTTCTACATTTTGAAAGCTCTCTGTCACATACCAAGAATGAAACCTGGTCAACACAGATCATCTAGTTTTAGTTGCAGTTATGATATAAGGCCGTAGTTCTCAAACTTTGGCAAACATCACAATCACCGGGAGGGCTTGCTAAAACACAGCTTGCCAGGTCCCTCCCCTAGATGTTCTGATTCAGGTTGGGTTCGGGGCCGGAGAATTTTCATTCCTAGCAATTTGTCATATGATGTGGTATTGCTAGTACACAGTACTCTGAGAATCATTCATGTAAGGAAAGTCCTCTCCCTCCCGGCCCCAGCCAATACAAAGTAGAAAGCCTTTCTTGGAAAGAAGAAGAACAGAGATTTGGAAGGGACATAACTAAGTTGAAAATGATACATGAGTCTGTAAGAAAATACCAAAGTTCTTCAGCCAAGAGAGTGGAATCTTAAAATACAGTCACTTCCAATATCCCCATTTATGATGAGCAATAGGGACAGGCTGAGATTGGACTGGTGCTTTGCTTCCTTTTTACATCCAGCGTGATACAAAAGCAGTGAAGCAGGAGAGGGAGAGGGACAGGGAGGTCTCTACACAGATGCATCTGACATAGCTCCCTGATCTGGGTTTGCTGTGCATGAAACCCAATCATTCCTGTGTGCCTGGAAAAGATGAAACATATCAAGAAGAAGGACAGGCAAAGAAGTGGTCAAC
The DNA here is from genome assembly GCF_008692025.1 of Phocoena sinus. Taxonomy (NCBI): domain Eukaryota; kingdom Metazoa; phylum Chordata; class Mammalia; order Artiodactyla; family Phocoenidae; genus Phocoena; species Phocoena sinus. Next base: position 48,055,851 of record NC_045767.1, on the reverse strand, counting down.
CCCAAAATTCTAGAAATCAGGGGTTGGCACTTTTTTTAAATTGAGGTAAGTTTGGTTTATAACATTACACGTTTCATGTGTACAACATTATATTTCAACTTCTGTATACCCTGCAGTGTGCTGACCACCAAAGGTTTAATTTCCATCTGTCACCGTATAGTGGACCTCCTTCACCGATATCACCCTCCCCCTCAAGCCTCTTTCTCCTTTGGTAACCACTAATCTTTTCTCTATATCTATGTGTTTGTTTTTGTTTTGTGTTGTTTGTTCTATTTTATAGTCCACACGAGTAAAATCATATGGTATTTGTCTTTCTCATCTGAGTCATTTCACTTAATACCCACAAGATCTATCCATGTTGTCACAAATGGCAGGATTTATCTTTTTTATGACTGAGTAGTATTCCATTGTGTGTATATGTATATATACATATACCACATCTTCTTTATCTATTCTTCTGTAGATGCACATTTAGGTTGTTTCCATATCTTGGCTATTGTAAATAATGTTGGAAAGAACATAAACATAGAGGTGCATGTATCTTTTTGAATTAGTGATTACATATTTTTCAAATAAATATCCAGAAGTGGAATATCTGGATCATATGGTAGTTCTATTCTTAATTTCTTTTTGAGAAATTGTCATACTGTTTTCTATAATGGTTACACCAATGTCCATTACCACCAGCAGTGTATAAGTGTTCTCTTTTTTCCACACTTTCTCCAACACTTCTTCTTGCCTTTTTGATAATAGTCATTATAAAGGGCATGAGGTGATAGATATCTCATTGTCATTTTGATTTGCATTTCCCCAATAATTACTGATGTTGAACATCCTTCCACGTGCCACACTGGCCATCTGATGCCTTCTTTGGAAAATGTCTATTCAAGTCCCAAGCCAATTTTTCAATTGAGTTGTTTGCTTTGTCATTGTTGAGTTGTATGAGTTCTTTATATTTTTTGGATATTAACCCCTTATTGGATATATGACTTGCAAATATCTTCACTGATTTGGTAGGCTGGCTTTTCATTTTGTTTTTCTGGGAAAGGCCTTATTTTTTCTTAGTACCTGAAGGATAACTTTGCTGGGTAGAGCTTTCTTGGCTGATAGCTTTTATCTTTCAGTATTTTGAGTATGTCATTCCACCCTCTCTTGGCCTGTAGAGTTTCTGTTGAAAAATATGCTGATAGCTTAATGGGGGCTCCTTGATAGGTCACTGTTTTTATTTCCTGTTTGCCTTTAAAATTCTTTCTTTGTCATTGACTTTTGACAATTTTAATATTATGTGTCTTGGAGAAGGTCTTTTTGCACTGAGGTAATTAGGTGCTCTCTTAGCTTCATGGACTTGTATAATCCAGTTCCTTCCTCAGGTTTGGGAAGTTCTCAGCTGTTATTTCTTTAAACAAACTCTCTGCTTCCTTCTCCCTCTCTTCTCATGCTGGGATACCCGTTATCCTTATGTTGCCTTTCCTAAGGGAGTCCCATAGTTCTCATAAAATTTCTTCATTAAAAAAAAAAAAAACTCAGTTCTCTCTCCTCTTCTCCTTGAATCATTTCCATATTTCTATCTTCGAGCTCATTAATTCTCTCTTCCATATGATCTGCTCTATTTACAATGCTTTCTAATGCGTTCTTCATCTCATTTATTGAACTCTTCAGCTCCAAACTTCTGTTTTGTTCTTTTTTAGAGTTCCAATCTTTTTGGTAGAATATTACTTCTGTTCATCAACTTTATTCCTGCACTCACTGAACTTCCTCTTTGTTTTCTTGTAGCTTGTTGAGTTTCTTCATGACAGCTAGTTTGAATTCTCTATCAGACTGCAATATTCCATGACCTTAAATGAGTTTGGTTCCTGGAGAATTGTCATTATCACTTTGTGATACCATGTTATTGTGGTTTTTCATGAAGCTCGATGAGTTGGTCCTCTGCCGGCATATTTCAAGTAGCAAACAACTTTCTTATTTAGGTAAAGCTTCTTTTACTTTGAGTCTAACTATTCAACGGGTTGTTAATTTGAGGTCCTTCTTTTGTTTTTCAGTAGGTGGCACTATAGCACAAGTTTCTGAGCAGCCTCTGGTATATTTGAGAAGCAGCATTTTCCACCCTCTACCACCTCTTACAGACATGTTGACAGTGCCTGCCTTGTCACTACTCATGCCTTTAGGGTCACAAGTGCCTTGCTGTTGCCTACTGCCAATGTCACCACCGTCACTGGCATTGATGCTGGGCCCATTGGGTGCCTCCACCACAACAGCGGGTGGGGTAGGACGTGGGGAGCATCAGGATTGCAGGTGCTTCGTAGTTGCTGGGTTTGTGGGTGCTGTTGCCCCAGGCAGGGGGACCAGTGTTATGGATGTTGCTGCAGCTGGAGGAACTGGGGTCACAGGCCCCGCCATCACTGATTCCTAGTTCCTTTATGCCATTGATGCTGCTGAGGCTGGGAAGCCAGAATCCTGTGCACTGGCTCCCCTGCTACTACTGGATTCTCTGGGGCTGCAGGTCAACCAGGGCTGGAGGGTCAGAATCATAGGCACCATCTCAGCTGTTCCCTCAGTTCTGCCTCCTCTCTGTGTTCCAGTCTACCCACCTTCAGATGTACAGATGCGAGAATCTCTCCAGCATTCTGGTGTATTGAGCAGAGGAGGCTTGGTTGAGATACGGATGTTTTATTAGTTGTAGACTGAGAGGGAGAGACAAAGAGAGCATCTCCTACTGGCATGATGCTGACCTTTCTCTAGGCAAACTTTTTCTGAAAAGGGCCAGTTAGTAAATGTTTTAGGCTTTGTGGGCCATGCAGTCTTTGTAGAAGCTACTAACCTACATTGCTGTAGAACTAAAACAGACATAGACAATGCATAAATGGATCGGTGTGGCTGGATTTGGCCCTCAGGCAGCTGGATTTTGTCTGCCTGCCATAGTTTGCCAACCCTTGCTATAAACTACAGGGCTCTCAAAACCCAATAGCAACAGAACCTCCTTTCACAGCCTATATAAGCATTAACAACCCCAAATGGCTGGCCCTTGGTGGACAAGAACACAAGATATTTGGGGACAATACAAGGCATTGTATCTAGACAATACCAGACAATACCTCTGACCCCAGAGGAAATTAATGACGACAAAGACAGCACACAGATCAGAAGCATCTTGCTCTCTTATTATGGGACATGGGGATTTAGCCCTTCTCTCAGCGCCATTTTGGGAAGAATACAGAAGGAGTGTGGACTCATTGAGAGAAGACACCTTCCTGACATGGAATAGGAACTTCAAATTGACTGAGGATTTAGTCAATTGCAATTGAATTCATCTGAAAGAGACCAATATAAACCAAAGATGGCTAAAATAACTTTGTTTAGCAAAGCTACTTTCTCTCTCCATCATTGTGGGCAGGATGTATTTATTGACAAATAAAATAGAACACTGTTTTTGTATATCTGAGTGTGATGTGTAAATATCCACTCCATTATAGAAGGAAAAAAGTCATTTCTGCCATCCTATAGGTTCACAGGGGACCTCCTAAAACTGGAGTCAGGATATAAAGTACTTCCTTAGAGCATATGATGTCAAAAGTAAAGGTTCCGTTAATTCCTCATATTTACTGCTCTCAAAGCCCCTGTCAAATTGTATCATGAGCATTTTTCACTTTTTTATATTCCTATCATTAGATCAAATGCATCAATTATAAGAATTACTTAAAAGGAGTTTTCCAGACCCCCAAAAAGACTCTGGGTACAGAGTAGGTGTTTAAATTTTATGTTGAATTTATTTGAATTGATTTTTACTTGACTAGAATTGCTGTGAAACATCCTCATTGACTTGTTCTAGTGGCATATTTTGAGCACGACACTACAGAGAGATTGCTGTGGTTTACCACAAACACATATAATTATTTTCAATTAACTTTAAAAAAGCCAAAAATTGTGTTTAGAAATTTCTCTTTCCAGAAGGCTACTGAGAACTTTAGTCTTAGTCTGTTAAAAGACTAGTTTTAGAAATTCTCTTGCATCTCTCCCTTCACACCACCCGTTGCCCCCTCTATCTTTTTCTATCTCATCATGCCATTTCAAAAATCAGAAAAACTACCCTACAGAGCTGGATTATATAAGTGATTTCAGCTTAGCTAGAGTCCCGTTAAAAGTTCCTCAGCTCCAAGAATCAGGTTTAGAGAACTACATAAAGCATGGACACAAAATCTATCAAGTAAGACTTCTTATTGCATACAACTATCAAGCTTTCAAGAATGGAAAAAAAGAGAAAAAGTGAGAAAAAAGAGTACCACTTTCAGTCTTTCTTTGTAAACCAATCAGTCTTCAAAAGAAAACCAAGAGGAATGCTGTTCCAGGGCAGGCCCACTGAAATAATTTCCAAGCCTTATTACCCCTGTAAGAATGGGCTGAAAGGATCCAGCCTCAGGAAGCTTTGCCTGACAGATTCAGCCTGCTTTCTGGAGAGATAATGACTAGGTGCAGCAGTGACAAAGAGGCAACCATGCTTCAAGTTCATCCTTTACTCATCCCAAACACTGATGGCAAAAGATAGGGGGCAATGGCAATGAACTTCTCAGAAGTCTTTAATGAACTGAGCTATTCGAGGCAAATAGAAAAAAATCAGGAGAAATAAATGCTACAATCTTTCACCCCAGAACAACTCTGAATCAAGTATCAGAGAAATAAAATGTGTAAATATAAACTTATTTTATTTGGAGTTATATGCTTATGTTTAGGATGTTTTTTGAGAGACCTAAAAATGTATCAAATGCCTCTTTGTTTGGTTTAAAATAAATAGGGCTAAATATCTGAATTCATTTCCTTAAGTTTCTTATTTCCATAAACTAGAGTTGAATACACCACTATACCATTTTATAAGAAGCTTTAAGGAAGTAAATGGTTCCCTGAATATATTTTACTTGCTACCTATGTCATCACCTGTTATTTTCTCTATCAGATTAACATTTTCATTAAGTATAGAGGAAAAACATCTCAATTACCTTCACCAAAAGAATAAAACACTTTCCACTTTGTGCCTTAGCATAGAGTAGGCACTCAATAAATATTTGCTGAAAGAGCAATTGGTAAGATAACATAGTTTTGGATGTGATTTTGGGTTAAAATGTCTTGTTTTTAAAAAAATTTGCATGACTTATCTACTAGGAATTCATATGAATTCAAAATGTAAAATGGCATTGCATGATCTAAATACAGCTTGTGAAACGCTACCTGGTTTTCTCCTCTTGCGTACAGGTCAGCTCAGTTCTTCTCTTATCCTATTTTTCCATTCTCTTCTTCAAATACTTACTGAGCTCCTATCTACTTTGTCAGGCGCATATACATGGAGTGGAAAATGATAGGAAAATTAACAGATATTATTTTGCTTGCACAGCATTTTCTCCCAAGTTCACATATGGCTGTGGTAGGACCATCAATTATAGTCCTCTCCACCCCTGGGCCACCAGAATGGTCACATGACCTAGACTTAACCGATCTTAACATTCTATTCTCCGCTGCAGCTATGGGTTAAAGGGTAGAAATGTGGCCAAAAAAGGCTAATCATATTTCTTCCAGAAACATTTGATAAGTGCATGTGGGAGCAGGAGAGGCTCCCGGACTCTGTCATAATGAAAAATCAAGTAAGAGCCGCAAATAGCTATCTTTTACACAATGTGTTGAGAACCTAGTTCAGAATGGAGCAAAACAGAGGAAAGTAGAATAAAGAATGAGAGAAAGACAGGAGAGGGAAGGAGAACAGAAGAGGAGAGAGGGGAAGGGAGGGAGGATGGATAAGTCTGCGAGTGAGACTAGATACAGAGAATAACAATATGCACATCATTTCAGCCTTTGCATCCAGACATGCCTGAAGCCAACAAATCCCTGGACTTCCATGTTTAATGAATCAGTGAATTATGGAATAAACTAGTTTAAATAATTTTTTGACACTTAAAACTCAGTGATACAGTCTTTAACCTCAAGATTAAGACACAGCTGCACATAGCTAGTTACAGGTATTTTGCCTTGTATTATAAAGGTTAAAATGTGATATTCCACAGGAAAATATAACCAACATCTGATAGGCCCTCATCTGAAATGGGACAAAAGCTGCGGATGAAAGGCACAGGAGAGATGACAGAAAGAGCATTCCAAGTGGAGGGATAAATGTGAGCAAAAGGCATTGTGGTAGAGTGCTCATTCAATGACCCAATCCTCACTTGCATTTCCTCCTCCTTAGTCATCTTCCAGGTAGAGGCAGCCATGACACAGTGTTGTCTGATGAAATGTGAGTCAACGACTACTGGGTAGGGTTTCTACTTTACTTAAAAAAACAAAACAAAATGAAACAAAACAAAACAAAACACCATGAACTGGCACAGCCCTTTAACTATTGTTCCTTTACACTTAACGATTTTCCTTGCTGGAATATGGATGAAAAGTTGGAGGTACAGCAGCCACATTATGCATATGAGGTGATAATCATAAGGACAAAAGCCAACATACTAAAGATGGTGCAGCAGAGAGGCAGAAAGAGCCTGGTTCCTTAGTCACTGCTGAGGATTTACACTAGCCCTGAACTGCCTACCTCTAGACTTTTCTTATATAAATGCCAACAGTTGAAGACTCAGCAGTTGTATGCTGTGTTACATGAATCATTCTTAACTGAAATAGGGATGTCAGAAATTACAGAACATATATGAGAAAAAATTAGAGCTGATATCCAGCAGTTAAACACTTATAGGATATACAAATCTATGTTCTGAATAGTTGGTAACTATGCTGAACCTGTTGTTAAATAATTTGAGAATCACCACTCAGAATAACAAAAAGTTTAGTCAACTGAGGGGTATGAAGCAGTGAGAATTCAAGTTGGAAACTTCACTAGGACTAGGACTTCACTTGGAGTAGATTGTGGAGAATGTGAAATATAATGCTAAGGAGGACAATTTTATTTAGTAGAGAACATATAAAATTATATATATGTAAATGAAACATGCTATATTGATGAGTTAAATTAAGTGCAATATTGAGAACACCTCTCAGAAATTCTTTAAAGTTAGCATGTAAACCTGGAGGAATGTCACAATATACTGCAATTAACAGTTTGATATCATGACCTCGTAGTACCTCAATTCACTGCCTGAAAGTTTATTTTAAAACTTTAGAGTATTTGGGTTATAAAATTCATAGTCTGGAATTAATTATTAAATCACTGAAAACACCTGGGTTCTCATAGAAGCTATTTGCTTACACTGGCTAATTTACATATGAGTGAGAGAAAATGAAGTTCTAGCTTTTCTCAAAATAACCTTCAGAATAGGAAAATGCCTTACATGAAACAATTTTAATATAATTACATAAAGTGGCAGTTATGATATTAAGCATAAAATTTTTGCACTTAAAGAAAAATGGAAACGAAGTCAAATTTTAATAAGATGGATACTGTCTGAATTTTAGATTTTCTTATTCTTAATTATCTGCTAACATCATAAACTAGACAGTTAAGCTTTCTTTTCCTCTTTGTAGTGGAAAGCTAGTGGGTGAGTAGTCCAGCTATCCTGAAATGCAGCCCCTTTATGTTCCAATTATTTGAATCATTATTGAAAATGAATACTTAAGCTTGCGTAAGTGCAGGCAGGCAGGATACATGAAGCTGGCTTCCCTGATGCATTACTGCATTTGCAAACACTCCATGGAGCACTAATACTCCATTCTGGAATTTCTCTAAGTGTAAAGTCTGCTTTTCAGAATAAATCATTTGCGTACAAACTGACTGGCATAACACTCTGATGGAGGAGAGCAAAGACCAACTTTCCCTTCCCTGTCCCTTTCAAGTTGAAAAATCGATGGAAGATGGCCTTTCTGGTCTGATTTTTTTTGACACATACACAAATCTGATCTTTTTCCCTATTGCTAACTTAAAATATAAATGGGGAAATACAAACTCAAAATACTTTTGCAAATTTTCAAGCAAAAACAGTTTTTCCTCTGCCTTCTCCAATTCACAGCAATCTTTCCAAAGACAGAAATATTTCCAACTTCTTAAAAACATTACTCTATAATAATCTGTTCTCTTATAATTTGTTGTAGGAAAATACATGCTACCTAGATTCTATCTTTCAGGATTTACGTTTAAATATTCCCTTCCTGGATCCTTATAGAAGTGAGCTGATTTCCTTATTCATAAAGCTTTTAAGTCGGCACAGGAAGTTTGTGTCTGTTCATAGATTTCTTTTTTTTTTTTTTTTCTTTTGAGGGGTGCAGTCTTTCTGGAAGACCTTTCATTTTATTGACTTCAGCTTTCTATTATTATTATTGTTCTCATTAACTTACCTCAGATTTCCAGAAGAACTCTGATTAGGAATATACTTCTGTGCTCTATTTACCCAAACTGAAAGCCCAGTGGAAAACAGGTGGTCCTACTTTTACATATTACCATGGGACAGAAGTGAAACCCAAGGACAAAAACAAAATTAAGCAAAAGTAAATGCAAATTCTCTCCAAGTTATTCTTCTTGTCTGCAGAAATAATTATAGTAAGGAAGACAAAGTACTATCATTTAAATTATTACTGCAGATTAATGGAATATATCTTTGTTTTCTTTTGTTTTCAAAATGGCTTACTTTTATTTTTTGCTGTATATGTTAAAGATCATACACATGCTTCAAATTAAGAAAATGAGATTAATACCAAATATTTCTATTCTCTTGTTTTAATGTCATGATTATTCACTCTATTTTTTCTTGCAACTCATTGTAATTTACTCACTTAACATATTTTTAATTAGACATCTGAAGCAGAATCTAGTTCTAGTATTTATTTTTATTTTATTGATTTTATTATCAGGGTTTAATCAACCATAAGTACTATTATTTTTTCAGTATTTGAAGGTGTACTTAACCTACAGACCAAGTCCGAAAGCAATCTGTAAACATTAAAACCTCTCTTTTGAATATTTTCATTCCTCTTGGACAATGAATTTTTAAAGGAAACATTTTAATATTTAAGTTCTATAACAGAAGTGTGTGGTTAAAAGAACTTAATTTATAAAAATTAAGCAGAAAAGCCAAACCTTCAGGATTAAGTTTCAGGAAAAATATGTTTGTGCATATGTATTTGAGAGATAGTTTTAGATATAAAAGTACCTATTTTTAAGAGAATGTATGCATTGCTGGGGACTTAAAAAATATACAAAAGTTTACAAAACAAAATACAAAGATTTAAAACATAGCATTCTCAGAATATAAAAATTAATTTAACTGAAATGTATATAAGCCACATCAAAATTAGGACAATCTGTAAATCTGCCGAGAAAATTAAACCATGAAAAACAAGCTGTTCCTCTTTTTATCCCCAAATCCTCAGAATCCAGTAAAAGTATCCAATCAGCCCGCCATTTCTCAAGCACTCAATACCCTTATTTCGTCCCCTTGAGATTTTGTAAGTGTCCTTGTTACTCTCCCCTCTGCCTTCACCCGCCCGCCAATCCTGAACTTCAGGCCCCAACACAAGTTTTAAGTCAGGTGAATAGAACCAACTTTAATAAGATGGTTTAAGTCTTCAATAGAAATGAAGATTCTATTTCTGGCTTTATAATCTCTCTGAGTGTAGTTCCAGGCTCTCTCACCTACCTCAGGGAAGCTGTCCTCTAGTATGGGAGAGGAGACAGGGAGAGACAGAGGGGGAAGCATATTTTAATTAGGCTGCCCCTGGGAAAGCCTTTTTAATCAGGAGAAACCAGGCTTTTAGTCAATATTTCTTTCTTAATGTAGTATGGCAGAACTGGAAAGGAAAAGATACAAAAAAGAAAACAAAAAAAAAATCACAATGGTGTATTTTGAGTCAAGATTGAACATCACTTTAAAATTTCTGAATACACGTATTAAGAGAAAAGATTTAGAGATAATCTAACATTTCATAATCAAAAATGTTTTTCTGCTGTCCAATCTTTAAAGGTACATATGATCTACTTTAAAATTAAGTACTGCATTTTAATGTGCTATACATTTAATCAGGAAAGACCAAAGTTTTTAATGCACTGATACTTAGTAGCTAACGTATTTGCTCATAAATTTGGATTTAATAATATTGCTGACATTAATGAAGTGATTTGCACAAGCTCTAGAAAGATCCTGAAATCTAAAACTTTACATGCCCTGTTCTCCAGTTGGAGTTTTATTGCTTTTAATACTACATACTTTAAATATTTAAGGGGAAAAATATAGTTAATTGATTTTATTTTCCTTTCCAGAAACAATCTGTTTTTCCATTCTGAACAATGGCCTACTACCACATGTCAATTAGATAGATTAGCATGAGCTCAGCTCATGTCAATCAAACCATCAAGGCTGGATGTTTGTAAAAACTTCACCCTTCTTGGCTTGAGGTTCATAAAAAATTAAAAAGGGAAATAATCATTTCCTATATAGGAAACTGCATCTGCATTCCCATAGCCAAGGTCTACATAACTCCTCAAAGCTGGACACAACTTCCATCTCTCCCTCTTAAGAGAGAACATCTTTGATTCTAATAAAAAGGATAACATATAATATATAAATAATATTTTTCCAAAATATTTAATATGTGAAATTAAACAAAATTGTGTTTTAAATTCACTCTATGTGATACATATTGATTGGTTGGTTGGTCGGTTGGTTGATTGGATGTTTGTATAGATAGATAAATGGAGGGAGGGAGGGAAGGAGGGAGGGAGGGAGGGAGGGATGGATGGATGAATGGATGGATAAATGGATGGATAAAAAGAAGGAGGGTGGGAGGAAAAAATGGAGGTATAAAGGAAGGAAGGAAAGAAGGAAGGGGAGGGCTCTAATAATGAAACCTAATATATAAAACAGATATACCTGGAGTGAATATGAATGAAAAGGATGTGATGTTCTTCATGAAATTCCTGGGGATCCTTGGGGCACAGTTTGAAAACTACTCACCTAAGAAGGCTTTATATTAATGATTTTATCATAGGTTAAAATAAATAATAATCTGTAAAAATTAAGAACAGCCTCCTAAAGTAAATAAAATATCAAATATTGAACATGTTGATCATCATTTGTTAATCAGCTCTGGTTAGCAATTATTGAGATCTTTGGTTGATACAAAATGAGAATGTAGATTCATTTTTACATAATAAGTAACAGCTGTTTAATGTTGGGCAAGTTTCTTAAACTCTCTATCCCTCAATTTCTTTGTTTATAAAATGGGGATAATAGCTCACAGGGTGACGGTAAAAATTAGAGTTCATACATGTAATCTGTTTACAACAGTGACTAAGACCTAGTAAGCACTCAATAAATGGTACCTATCAAAAAAAAAAAAAAAAAAAAGACATCATCCCTTACAACTATGATTGCTTCTAAGGGCATAGTGTGTACCAGGCACAGTTCTTAGTAAATTGTATGAAAAAAATCTAACTTATCTATTCTACAAATCCTGACTTTAACTTATCACATATACTTCTATCTAATTTACACAATTTTTACAACTTCATTGACTTCTTCTACTACTTTGAGACACTATGTTTCTTATAAAGTAGATGACAAAGAAGTATAAGTTATTGCCCTCAAGGATTCACTATATAAAGAAAACCCATTTTCTAAGAACATTAAAATTTACAAAGTATTTTCACACTGAGAACTTCACACTGAGTAGAAAAAGCCTATTTCACAACATAGGAATAAAATCATTATCCCTATGTTATAAAAAAGAGGGCGCTGAGGTACTGAGAGTTTAAACAAGCTACCAAAGGTCATAGAACATTCAAAATTCTGGGATCTACTTTCATTGAGGGTACATTAACTAAAAAAAGAAATTTTATGCCATTCAATTATTCCTTTTTTGTTTCCTTCATTCTTTCTTTCTTTCTCTTCTTTCCTCTCTCTTTCCTTTTTCAAAAAATAACTTGTCAAAAGGAAGGCTTATATCCATAATTTGGAGTCCTGAGGCTCTCCTGTTCTCCTCTCCTGGCTATTAAAGCCCTCCTGCATTTGTCTGGGATGAAATGAGGTGATGAAACCGTTTAGAAGTTCCAAGGGGGAAGATAGAGCCCAAATGTGAAATGTCTTCTCTCCCACTTTCAGACACATCTAATACTCTCACTAATGTGTGATGGGTCCTCTGTTCAGCTCAATGGAGGAGGACTACAATAACAGCTATTTAATTAATATCTGTTGTTTTTCTTTTTAGTAGAAGACCTTAATGCAGAGAGAAAGCGAGGAGTTAATACAATTTTCCTTTCAGTGGAGCTTCACTTAAGTGAAGATAGGGAATGAGCAGAGCACTGTCTGAGGACCAGAGCTAGAGGAGAAAATGAAGAATCTTTCATTCCTTTTCATGCCTAAGTATCACACCTTTCCTCCACTATGTCGCTCACTGAATACTCTCTTCTCTCACAGATTACCTCATCTTCACATCCTCTCTAAAGCGCAGTCCCACTCTTGGGAAGAGCCATCCCATTTCACTTACTCATTCTATCAAGCCATCTCCATCCTACCGTGTTAAATCTACTTCCTGCTTGAAGTCTTTGTAGGTCTGTTACACATGAGGATAGCTAACTGCCAGGCATGTCACAGCTGACTTTTCCTTACTGCCTCCACCAATGCATTCATTCATTAAAAAACAAAATAAAATAAAATAAAATAAAAGCTGAATGCCTTGTGTAGTAAATACAGGGTTCCCAAGATTTTTTTTTTTTTTTGAGAGAAACGTGTGTATTTTATTAGTGCCAGAAAGTCCTCTCTCATTTCCTCATTATAAAAGCTAATGAGTTTGGACTTTTGTCAAAGTGTTAAACGCAGAGTTACCATATGATCCATCAATTCCATTCCTAGGTACATATCCAAAAGAATTCAAAGCAAGACATGGAGATGAGTTTTAAATACTTAAATGACATTGATTCAAGGTTTCTGCATCTCTCTTCTTTGGTCTTATTCACATTCTTGGTTCAAGCCCTGAGCATTGGTTGCCTAGAGCCTAAGATCTTTAGACTGAATGTAATATCCTTACTGATGTTACTGTAATCCCTTTTCTTTTACCATATCTTCTTGAGTACCGCAAATGCAATCTTTCCAACGTATGAGTCTGCACATTTTTGCCTATAATTAATAAATGATTTATAGATCTCCTCTTTATCCAATAAGGTGGCATGTAAATTCCTTAGCATGTCATTTAAGGGACTTTGTGATACTGGCTCCATGGACTTAACCAGAAGCTTCTCCTGACTCAACAAAACACATTCTTTTTTTGGTTTTTTTTTTTGCGGTACGTGGGCCTCTGACTGTTGTGGCCTCTCCCGTTGCGGAGCACAGGCTCCGGACGCGCTGGCTCAGCGGCCATGGCTCACGGGCCCAGCCGCTCTGCGGCATGTGGGATCTTCCCGGACCGGGGCACGAACCCGTGTCCCCTGCATCGGCAGGCGGACTCTCAACCACTGCGCCACCAGGCAAGCCCAAAACACATTCTTTATGGGTCACGTGGAGCTGCTCACCAAGCCATCCTCACCTCTGCGCCAGCATGAAATCCCCCTCCCTTCCTCCCTCCTCCATGAACACGTCCTTCCAGACCCTGAATGTCACTCCTCAGTGACACCTTCCATTTGCCCATAGCACATCATACTATGCCTTCACAATCACCACAGTTGATTATAATGACTTTCTATAGTTGTGATTTTCATGGGTAGGAGTTCCATGGGGGCAGAGACCATTTCTTAACTTATTTTTACATCTCTTACTGTGGGCTTGGCACATAATGGCCCTCAAAGGTTCAGAGTATTTTCCTGGTTTCTATGGAAATATCAGAATACCTATTAATCCTTATCTATTTCTGTTAAAAGCTCAAAAGGCATGGCCCAATTTTACAGAAACTTTAATGGTGCTCTACTTGTGGTGATGGCTGTTTTTCACATACTGAATACATTATTCTTTAGTACACTATTGATGTGAACAATCCAAATCCCTGGCAGTTATGCTTCTCTATCCTTAAGGTGATTACTTTTTTTTTTTTTTCGGTACACGGGCCTCTCACTGTTGTGGCCTCTCCCGTTGCGGAGCACAGGCTCCGGACACACAGGCTCACCAGCCATGGCTCACGGGCCCAGCCGCTCCGCGGCATGTGGGATCTTCCTGGACCGGGGCATGAACCCGTGTCCCTTGCATCGGCAGGCGGACTCCCAACCACTGCGCCACCAGGGAAGCCCTAAGGTGATTACTTTTTATGCCACCAGAGATATCATCTGTTCCCATATTAGTGAGGAAGTTAGAGGTGTAGTAGGAAAGTATATCTGCTGGAATTAAAAATGACTGGGAGAAATCAGATTTTAATTAACCTCAAAAAGCTTGAGTTTCTCAATTTGTAAAATGGGAATAAAACTATGCAAGTCATAGGGCCTTTCCCAGGATGGAGAGAGGTAAAATATGTAAAGTACCTTGGAGACAGATTGTCTCACACAGAGTAAATACTTGAACGCTTTCTCTCATCTTTTCCTTGATAATTATTTCAGAATCACCATGATAAGCTTGTTTTGATATTCTACCTGCCTTAACAATTTAAATTCACATGAAAATCAGACTCCCACCCTGATGGCAATGAGAACACCAGACTTCTAAGTCACTGCAGCAAACTGTGGCCCACAACTAATTGTTCTGCATTAATGATAGAGTGGATACATGCTTAAACAGGTAGCAATATGCCTCTGCTTTATCCTTCTGCCTTGCTCCCAGTACTCTATGTAAATCAAACCAATCTCATCACTTTGTGATATCTGAGATATAACATAACATAACTAAACAATTTCGTTAGCAATTGACAAGCAGATCCAACACTTTATCCTAAGAGACACTTTGGCTTATGAGACAGAGGGAAAGGGGATGGGAAGGAACGTATTTGATTTTCTTGACCAATGATTTAAATTCTTAACTTCATAATTTCTTAACAACATGAGTGAATCCAAATCAGTAAAACAACTATGGGTCATATAGGCATTTAAAACTAAATAACATTATGAGTAACTTTAAAATGAATTTCTGCAGCAACTACAGTTCAGGCATCAGTAGAAACAATTATTTAAATTAAAAAGATAGAGAAAAGTATTCAAAGAAATTTGAATACATGATATGATAGAGAAGTTTTAATATTTAGTAACCAATTTAACCTATGTAATCTACCAATAGGGAGTTGTCGGCAATATTTATATCATACAATTAGGATTAGTGACAATCTGAGTTTGAAACTAAACTGGGAAAAAAGAAAACTGTTAGGAGAGCAAAGTCTAACAAACTTTAAGTGTAGGTGAGACACATCTGATGACTGTATACTTTTCAAACACCACAGAGCACATATTTACTTTCTTGTCCTATATCACAAACCAATAATTCTTCCTACTTAAAACAAAAGGACCAAAACCCACCTGGTGCTACTTTTTAAAAGAATCTTAAATCGTAATGGTATATGGATATAATGGAGTGGCGTATATTTAACTCATGCATGATGATATAATACTCCCCCTTTACACTTCAGAATTAGGAATTTCTGCTAATGGTGGAAAAATTATATCAAAGATATTTTCAATTCTTAATTTGCAGCTAAAGTGACTGAGTTATACTTTAAAGAGAAAATGACTTAATAGCAAAGTCAAGTAAGACCAGTTGAATCAGTATTATTAAACATCACACCAATTTTATATTCCAAAAAACCTCTCAAGGTTAGCTCAAACCAAGGAAAAAAGGAAATAATGATCACAACCTGCTACCTAATAACGTTACTTATTTTAAAATGTAATAAAAGCATAAAAATTCCAAATCAAGGTGTCTGACTTTCAAACTTTTCCAGTTTAAAGGGGTCATGGGAATACGATGCAACCTTGATGGGAAAAGAACCAAATTTGTAGACTAAGAAACTGTGGTAGATGTTAATTTTAAATATTTCCAAATAATATTACACATTACAAAATACTGGTTTAACAAAACTTTATATCAAGTTCACTTAGAAGAAAATTTTCAATTTGTTTTAACTTGTAACAATTTTAAAATTTTTTGAAAGTTTCTTGTTTTGTTTTAAACACGCATGCCCCATAGGCTGTGAAGCTGTTTTCCTATTTTCTACATTTACAAGATGATTATTTTACTAAGGAGATTTTGAAAAGAAACACCAGTGGCTGGATTTCCTGAATCTTTAAGCCCTGGACTGGGAGGTATGGAAAGTGGCTGGAGAGCTTTGCACTGAAGAAGGAGCGTTTCCAGGCAACCTTGCACAATCGAGCAGCCACAAGCAACTGAAACAATGGCTAACACAGGCAGAGATCCATTAAAGGGGAGTCTACAGAAATACACTGAGCGTGTGTGTGTGTGTTTACCCTTTCTTTAAAAAAAAATTAACACAGCTTAAATATGAGCTAGAGTAAATAATAAAGAGAGAAATAGTGGAGAAACCAATCTAGAGAAAACCAGCATATTCTCCACGTTCTTGTAACAGTTTTCAATGCCATGGACACGACTTCGGGAATGTTAACCTATTTGTGTGAATAAAGGATTCACCTTTTTCTTAGTTTCAGTTCATATTATGAATACAGCCTGTTAGGCTATATTTTACAATGCACCAATACATAAGTAGGAGATCTGATCTTATACCACTGGTAACCTCAACTTTAGTTTGAAATGAAAACACACAAATTAAAATTGATGATGCTTAAATGATATGTATTGTGGGATATTTGGCTGGGGATGGAGAGGGAGAAATAGAGTAGACATATATAGCCTTTCTCTAACCTTTTGGAGAATCATCTGTCTGGGAAATCCAAGTGTCTAGAAGTTTTAAATATATCTTCTCATGCTAGCTTTTGTTCTAACACAGATTAACTCATGTTTGTTTCATTTAATGATCTCAAGTTCCCGAATGTCAATCCAGAAAAAAATTTCCATTAAAACAAGGAATGAATATTGAAAAGATCCATATAACTTTGTAATCATTTAGCTGGATTCCCATTTAACAGTATTATTTACGGCATGACCTAATCTGTGTATTTTAAACAAAGATTTCTTATAACGCTAGTTCCTAAAAAGCCTCACTTCCATCAGTCAAATATGTATATTGGGTCTATAAATTAAATGATAATGGATGATCAAAAAATAATAATAGTAATAAAAATAAATTGTTATCTCTTTCGTGAGCTATTTAAGGAAGATTTTGGGTTTTATAACAATCAGAGATATACAAAAGATAATATTTGATAGATAATTATTCACTCTCTTGCCTATTTATAGGTGGGAGTCAGTCTGAAAGGATCACCTAGAATATTAGAAACAATGTAAAATTGAGACTTCACTAAATATCATGGATTATATTGTCTTCTTAGAGTTGATCTGTATTAGAGGATGATATTTATGTTTTAATTCAAAGGTTTCATTTCATTTGTGCTTCATACAAAGACCACCTGAATTTGTTAGGAACAGAGGCACTTAAAACACAAGGTGTCTTAAGAAAATGAATTTTTTTAAAAAAATGTCATCTGTCATGAACACGCACCTTGCAACCAAAAACTATAGCAGTGTATGCTTTTTGGAGAGAATTCTATGAAAGAAAATGTGAGTAGTAATTAAACACGTCACTTTTTTTTTTCGTTAAATGAAATGAAACTAGCTTTCTGTCAAGCTCTAACAAATTCAGAAAACCC
Organism: Phocoena sinus; assembly: GCF_008692025.1. Taxonomy (NCBI): domain Eukaryota; kingdom Metazoa; phylum Chordata; class Mammalia; order Artiodactyla; family Phocoenidae; genus Phocoena; species Phocoena sinus. The sequence continues at coordinate 48,038,189 of NC_045767.1, read as the reverse complement.
TGAAAGGCACAAATTACCCCATTCAATGGCTTTGTAGTAAAAGAAATCTATAGAAGCAGGATCGATTTACAGGCCATGGCCGCAGCTTTATCTGTTTACTAGCAGAGAAGGTGTTAGGCAGTATGATTTAATATTCATTCAGCCAGAAAAAATGCGTTACACATTGAAGCTATGTGCAATGCTGATAATTGCACACCTGTTGCCATGGTAATTTTGGAAGCTGCCATGGATATAATTAAAATTCCAAACTATAAAATCACCTTACCAAAACCTGATAACCTGATTCGAGTTAATCAACTCAAAAATTAGGAAAAAGTCTTTCCGATTATTTTAAACAATAATTGACAAAATGAGGAAAGTAAAAAAGAACATACAAGATGCTATTCTTTCTTGCTCTTGCTATTCTCTATCTCTCTCTCTCTCTCTCTCTCTCTCTCTCTCTCACACACACACACACACACACACACACACACATGCTACATGTGCGATTTTTTTCAAAAGTTTTTTCCTTTGAAATTCTGACAGTAATTGTATTAATTCTGTTATCATATTTCAGCATATGGTGACAATATATAATTAGATTTGGTAGGCTGCTCACCGAGATCGATTTCTATAGTTTCCTCTACCATTTAACCATTTAGATTGTTTGCAAACCCTACTTAATAAAGAGTAAAGACATTTATAGCATGCTGTGCTCATTCACGCAAAAATATCCCCAGGTTTTTTTTTAAGCTATACAAGGCACCTCCATGAGCCTTTCCAAGCGTAGGCCAGGAAGAAAAGGTTTATATATTTTTGTTTAAAACAGTCATCAAAACTTTGGAATAATTTTAGTGCCCTTAAAAATGTGCACGGTGATTGCACAGTTGGATGAGAATTTTGTGCCCTTGGTCATCCGATCAGTTCGGGACCCAGATTAGGACTGTCAAGTTGTGTCAGGACTTTGAGTGCTCACTGGAGTGCCTTTAATCCTCCAAGGTTTTCTCAAATGTCACAGCCATCTGGAGGAAAAGGAGCTTCCCTGCTGGGCTCCACTGACCACAAATTACTTTCTAAAGAGAAAGACAACAATAGAAAGCAGTTAATAAATATTTGATTTTTTTTCCAGAAAGGGAAGGTAAAACACTACCTTGCCATCTTAATTTAGCATTAAATACTTTTATACAATATACAAAAATGAGAAAATAATGCTTTCCTGGTATTTAATTTGAAGACAAATGCAAAAATTCATTACAAAATTAAAGAAACATTTGAGAGGATATTTGAGTAACTGCTAATGTAGTGCTCATTTTTCTTTGCAGTTTCTTCTGGTTTTAGAACCATTTAATCCTATGCAAGGAACAGGATTATTTTTAAGTTACGAAAAGTACACATTATTCTGTGGTCCCATCTACTTCCAAAGTTGAATGTGCAGAGTTACCAAAATTTTAGTAACTCAAGTTCAGAATAAACTAAAATTCAGTGCAATGTTTCTTCAGAATCCCCACTGCAAGTTCTAAAAAGAAATCTGGCTCTAGTTTCCTTGTTTGAGGATATGACTGTAATCCTCTTCTCTAAGGAAAGTCACTTCCTTGTCTGGCACAAAAAAGACTGGGAAACCAGCTGCACTCTCTTTTAAGGGACACTATTTGCAGCTGCATTCAGGATCCATAAGGTTCTGATGGCCTTACCTGTGCTGCTCTCCAAGTGCAAGAAAAAATGTCAATAATAAAGGGTTGTAAAATATTTTGTATACAGCGTAGTAAATGATGTACGTGTCTGCTCTCAGTAAAAATGCTTTTTGTTATTGTTAAATGTTATGCGTTATTTGCATTGGCTCCTGCCTTTGTGGTTTATGCAATTTGTGAAACAAATTACAATATGTCTAGATATATTAAAAGCCTTATTATATCACAAGCTTAATAGTATTGTCATTATACTTGGTTTTTTAAGATGCCTTTTGAAAGTATCGTCTTTAAGTTCAAAATAAAACAACTGAGTTACGCCTTAATTCCACAATTTCATCATGTTTTAAAACAAAGAGGCTTTTTCTATAAAGTTAAAACTTTAATTTTCACGAAGGCCTAAAGTTTTACCTTGGCCAGGTGTTAATTCTCTGTCAGAAGGCATATAAATTTACACCTGTTACGCACCTCAAATCTGAGTCATTAAAAACCTATTTTTCCTTCTATAACACCTCTAGTCAAAAACACGCTCTAATTTAGAACAAAGGCAAGATGTGAGAGAACTCATCTGATGCTTCTCCCTGCTCCACTTCTACATTCAAATGGCACCTCCTGATTATACAACAGCAAATTTCCTAAAGGTATTTACGACATAATATTTTTTCTGTATTACTGTAAATTTATTTAAAGGCAAAACTCGGATAGTCTGCTCTGAAATTAACATGCTTTGAGACTTAGTAAATTTGAAGATCCAAAATAATTTTTCCTTTCCAACAGCCAAAATATTAAGTAATGTTTACCCAGTCTTATAAGACTGAAATCTCTAGCCCTGGTGATTAATATTTAATATGCATTAACAAAGTGTTCAACTTTTTAGCTTGTATTGATATTAATCTGGGTCAGGAAATATCTTAACTCCTACTAACAAATACCAGAGATATACAAAATGCCAGTCAAAATATGAGCATAACATATAAGAAAAAATAAAAGGCGAGAAGTGGCTTTTATTGTGCACAATCAGCAGGAGTGGCGGGATGGCCCGACCGAGAGTAGGGTTATGCAGTGAGCTATGGTGATGATTTCAAGTTCAGTAAGTGACAGGTTAAGTACTGCTATCACACAGTCGTTCAAACAATCATTGGAATACTAAGAGAAAAATGACTGTACGAAAGAAAAATCACATACATTGAGACATACGGCACTGACATTTTGCAAGCCTAGAGCAAGAGTCTATTCAACAAGCAACAGATGCATTGTCATTCTCCTTCTGTAAAAGACATTTGAATATCTGCATGATAAAAAAAAAAACACAAATGAAACCCAGGAATGTGACTGTCACATGTCAATCATGAATAAATAAGTACTGAGACAAGAACTAAGAAAAGCTATTAAGGGCCCCCACTGGGAAGACAATCCTCACAACACAAACTGCATTATCATTTAGGGAACTGTTGATATTCAGGATCACAAACAACTCAGATGCCTAGGCAGAAGTACTGTTCCAACACCTCATCCAAGCACTCTTTATGTGATGTGATAAGGACTTGCAGATGCTCACTACTAACACTTTTCCTAAAATATCCTGGAGTCAAAAATACATGTCATAGCAAAGCAATGTTTATGCCATTTAAGAAACAAACTACACCAAACCTCAAAAAATAAACATGTACAAGGATGTTGTGTTTCAAAGTCTACTGCTATAAATAAACAATTAAAATGCTGTGCTAATACTTTTCAAGTATTTCATTTGCAGTATGTAAAGATATTAAAAGGAGAACCTATACAACATTGTAAATCAACTACACTTCAATTTAAAAAATGTAAAAGTAAAGGAAAAATAAAAAGTAAAAGGAGAACCTAACAGAGGAAAAAAAATAAGTAGTCTAACATTATGTTGTTTTTATAAATAAAAGTCAAAATTATTTGGATATTCAAAGAGGAAAAAACTTAACACAGTATTTCTGTAGAAACTGAATACCTGTTAGTAGCTTTTGCTTTTTAATTAAAAAAATTAAATATTCACATAACAGTGGTGTACCTGATATTTTAAATACATTTTATTTTCTGGACTATGGGATGAGATTGAAATAGAAGTTATTCTACACAATCAGTAGGAGTGACAGTTTCATGAGAAAGAGAGTAATATTATAAGATGAGCTGCAGTGATGTAATGACAATAGAATGATGACCCATTATATCTCATACATGAACTAGGGACATACAAAGATTACTGCCTCTAGCAAAATAAAACTTGCATATACTTTGGGAAACCTACTGCTCCAGATTACGTTTAAGTTATTTAAAAAATCAGCTCAGCTTGGTGCTCTGTGACGACCTGGATGGGCGGGATGGGGGTGGGGGGAGGTGGGAGGGAGGTCCAAGAGGGAGGGGATATATGTATACATATAACTGATTCACTTCGTTGTACAGCAGAAACTAACACAACATGGTAAAGCAATTATACTCCAGTAAAAAAAAAAATTAAAAAAATAGAAAATCAGTTTGTAAGATATAGACTCTACACCATTAAAACAACAAACAAGCTAGGAGAAAAGCCTAATCAATGAGAAAATATCAACTACTCTAAGGAAAAAAAATCAGTTCAAGATCAAAAGCATGCTCTGCTCATTCCTTATTAATTAAGCCACGTTACACATGATTAAGTTTAAAGGAACAAAGTCAAAAACTTCAGAGGGTTTACAACCTGAATAAAAAATACATGCTGCCCACCTCCAGTTATTTAAGCCAATATGTGAACAATCCAGAGCTTAGAAGACAAAAGCATCATTAATGGTGCAGTTTATTGTAAATACAAACGTAAGATAAAATGCAAATACTGAGACGAGCTACTCCATGGAGGACATCAATTAGATTCAGGACTCATAAGATCAAAGAATAACATAATGTACCGTGAAGCTGTGTGGTAGCTGAGTAGACATATGTCATTTTACTCTTGAGGAGAAGGGAGAGATGTGCAGCACCATCTTAGAGCTCTTTGGGTCAAAATGCAGAAGGAATTGGATCTCTATGCTGAGAGTGTCCACCAGTCCAGACTTCTTACCTAAACTCAACCCAAACAGTCAACATTTGATTCTCCATCTCTACACAGATGTCTAATAGGAAATTCAAATATAAAATTTCTAAGACCATGGTTCCCAAACTGTGCACCAAGGCAACTTGGGGAATTCATAGGGGTTGTTATTATATTTTATGTCTAGAGTAACACAGTGATACTTAACATCTTTGGCAATCACACCAAAAATTAGCTTAAGATAGTTCACAGTTCCAAGAAATATGTGTTCATAATACATTCCTTTTGATGACATCATCTATTTGTAAAGCTGAGATTTAGGACCTGCTATTAGAAAAACAGGGATTTATTGCACAAAAATCATTGTAGAACAGGAAATGAGGGCGGCAGTATCCAATCTTAACCTGAGGTCAAGAAATTGTGTGGATATAGCACAGAATGATCAGCTTGGTGCTTTGGGACCACCTAGAGGGGTGGGATAGGGAGGGTGGGAGGGAGACGCAAGAGGGAGGCGATATGGGGATATATGTATACGTATATCTGATTCACTCTGTTATAAAGCAGAAACTAACACACCATTGTAAAGCAGTTATACTCCAATAAAGATGTTAAAAAAAAAAAAAAAAAAGAAATTGTGTGGAGCCCAACAGGTGCACACATCCCCTGAGAAAGGGATTGTGGTCACTTAAGATGAAACAAAAATATCATTTTTCTTTTAATTATACGCAATATTTTATCAAGCAGCTACTTAATGGTTAGGACAAAAATCTTTAAGTTGTTTGGACTTTACTTAATAAACATAACTCTAGTAAGTTGTTAGAATATAAATCCTTATTAAGTTATTACGACCTAACTACCAAATAAATTGTTAGGTATTTCATTGGGCCTCAAGCTCCAGGAAAAAATTCCTAAAAAATCAAGAACATTTGGAAACCCCTGGTATACATTCACTCACCATATATAGGAGAAATCTAATCACATTTTCAGTTCAGTATCCTGATTTTTCCTTGGGAATGACACACTTTCCCCATTATCAGTCCAAGCACTTCAGATGGAGCTGACTCTACTACTGATTCCAGGAATGGACAAACTCAGGCCAGGCTAATTGGAACATCACAATCCTCCTGACCCAGTGATTTGTTCAGAAGTAGACATATGACTTAACTGGAGTCAATGCAATACCATGAAACTTTTCACTGGGGCTGCTGGCAAATAGGTGAGTAATTTATTTCTACCAAACTTGAACCTGGGAGGATGAGCTCCCAGAACTGCAGAAGGATACTACGGGAAGCCAGAAAGTGAACCCAACATAGTAAGGTCAAAGCTGGAGGGGAAGGCAAACCGACTCCTAATAACAAAGTTGAGCCACCTATATTGCAGTCACCTGGGACCGCATGCTCAACACTACCTGCCATTACTTTATTCTTCCAGTATCCAGCACAGAGGATGTTATTTTGAACCTCACTACCCACAACACTGCCTATGAACTAGAAGCACTGGCACCATCTGGAAGCTTGTAACGAATGTAGAATCTTAGGCTTCATCTAAACCTAATGCATGAGAATCTACATTTACCAGATGATTTGGATGCACATTAAAGTTTGAGAAGTTGTGAATTAGAAAAAAAAATTTTAAATGTAGATGAATAAATAAAAGTCACCACTGGCACTATTTTAGTGCAGGACCTCAACTTTATTGATTGGATTATATCAACAGCATCTTTTTTTCTTTTAATTTTATTATTTTTTAATACAGCAGTTCTTATTAGTTACCTATTTTATACATATTAGTGTATACATGTCAATCCCAATCTCCCAATTCATCCCACCACCACCACTGCCCCCCTCTGCCCCTACTTTCCCCCCTTGGTGTCCATATGTTTGTTCTCTACATCTGTGACTCTATTCCTGCCTTGCAAACTGGTTCATCTGTACCATTTTTCTAGATTCCACATATATGCATTAATATACGATATTTATTTTTCTCCTTCTGACTTACTTCACTTTGTATGACAGTCTCTAGGTCCATCCACATCTCTACAAATGACCCAATTTCGTTCCTTTTTAATGGCTGTGTAATATTCCATTGTATATATGTACCACATCTTCTTTATCCATTCGTCCGTCAGTGAGCATTTAGGTTGCTTCCATGACCTGGCTATTATAAATAGAGCTGCAATGAACATCGTGGTGCATGACTCTTTCTGAATTATGGTTTTCTCTGGGTATATGCCCAGTAGTGGGATTGCTGGGTCGTATGGTAATTCAATTTTCAGTTTTTTAAGGAACTTCCATTCTGTTCTCCATAGTGGCTGTATCGATTTATATTCCCACCAACAGTGCAAGAGGGTTCCCTTTTCTCCACACCCTCTCCAGCATTTGTTGTTCGTAGATTTTCTGATGATGCCCATTCTAACCAGTGTGAGGTGATACCTCATTGTTGTTTTGATTTGCATTTCTCTAATAATTAGTGATGTTGAGCAGCTTTTCATGTGCTTCTTGGCCATCTGTATGTCTTCTTTGGAGAAATGTCTATTTAGATCTTCTGTCCAGTTTTTGATTGGGTTGTTTGTTTTTTTTAATATTGAGCTGCATGAGCTGTTTATAGACTTTGGAGATTAATCCTTTTTCTGTTGATTCATTTGCAAATATTTTCTCCCATCTGAGGGTTGTCTTTTCATCTTGTTTATAGTCTCCTTTGCTGTGCAAAAGCTTTTAAGTTTCATTAGGTCCCATTTGTTAACTTTTGTTTTTATTTCCATTACTTTAGGAGGTGGGTCAAAAAAAGATCTTGCTGTGATTTATGTCAAAGAGTGTTCTTCCTATGTTTTCTTCTAAGAGTTTTATAGTGTCCGGTCTTACATTTAGGTCTTTAATCCGTTTTGGGTTTATTTTTGTGTATGGTGTTAGGGAGTGTTCTAATTTCATTCTTTTACACTGTAGCTGTCCAGTTTTCCCAGAACCACTTATTGAAGAGACTGTCTTTTCTCCACTGTATATCCTTGCCTCCTTTGTCATAGATTAGTTGACCATAGGTGCGTGGCTTTATCTCTGGGCTTTTTATCCTGTTCCATTGATCTATATTTCTGTTTTTGTGCCAGTACCATATTGTAGCTTTGTAGTATAGTCTGAAGTCAGGAAGTCTGATTACTCCAGCTCTGTTTTTTCCTCTCAAGACTGCTTTGGCTATGCCGGGTCTTTTGTGTCTCCATACAAATTTTAAGATTTTTTTGTTCTAGTTCTGTAAAAAATGCCATTGGTAATTTGATAGGGATTGCACTGAATCTGTAGATTGCTTTGGGTAGTATAGTCATTTTCACAATATTGATTCTTCCAATTCAAGAACACGGTGTATCTCTTCATCGGTTTGTGTCATCTTTGATTTCTTTCATCAGTGACTTATAAATTTCTAAGTACAGGTCGTTTACCTCCTTAGGTAGGTTTATTCCCAGGTATTTTATTCTTTTTACCAACAGCATCTTAACTCTTTTCTTTCAGAGACTTTTCCCCACTCAAATCCAATGTTCATTGTATAACAGCAATAGTTTTTTTTTCCCCCTGAAACACAGATCTGTTCATGAAATGCTACTGCTTGAAATTCTTCAATGGCTCCCTAATGGCTTAAAGAATAAATTCAGAGGAGCAGAAAAAGACCTCACCACAAATACCCAACTATCTACAAATTCATTCCCCTTCATTCATACTTTGCATTTGCTGCATCTGCCTTATTACAAACTTGCAGTTAAACACTGCTTCATCTTTATATGCGCTTCTTCCTCTTTAGAAGTTCTCCACTCCCACCTTTGCTCACTCAATTCTCTCACATTCTATTTAGTTGCCTTACTTGTCCTGAAAGAACCAGAGTCTAGCAAAACAGCATGGGTTTTGAGTTAATCATGATGTTTCTTCTGCAGACAGTCTACAAAAGTCATAACCTTTAAGAACTCTAGATACATCTGCTACTCAAATTTGAATGAGCTCATGGGCATTTCACATTTTGACTCATTTTTTGGTGAAATATGTTTATACCTGTAATCTAGTGCCCAATACAAAATGGCACATTACAAAGTAAAGCGAAGAATGCAGTCTTCTTAAGTGTGCACTAAAATATTTGGCAAAGTAAACAGCATAGCTGGATTAGTATATGGTATCATGAAAAGTACTTGAAATCTGAGGTTGGATGGATGTGGGCTTGAAACCTGCCTCTTCTGCCTGATAAATAAGCAGTCCTGAGATACAGTTTCTTAGTGCTCAGTAAAATGTGAATAACATCTTGCTGACACATAAGTGCCATTCCCCTTCCTTTTTCATTATCATCCCCCACTTGGCTACTAATCCAACTAATTTTCTCATTTTTTCTAAAGGAGAATTAATATCTCCTGACTATATATTTGTGACTGTATAATTTATATAGAGTGTTTCATATCTCAGTAAGTTTGAATTATAACAGTGACTCATAATCAAAGGTGATTTTGTCTCCCCAGGGGATATTTGGCAGTGTGTGGAGACGTTTTTGACTGTCACAAGTGGGAGATGCTTCTGACATCTGTTTGGTAGAGGCCAGCGATGCTAAACCTCCTACAGTAATCAGAACAGCCACTCACAGCAAAGAATTATCTGGTCCAAAATGTCAATAGTGTTGAGGTTGAGAAACCTCAGTTACAGGAGCAAATGCAAAATTTGCAGACTTCTTTCTACTAGGTTTGTCTTTTCCCAGGAAGCTGGTTCCACCAAGCTAGGAGAAACAGGATAAAGAGCAGCCACATAGGAAGAAGAATTTATTCCAGATGAGGAAAGGGCCAAAGGTCCTTAAAGCACCCATAGGGAGTAGCAGGACCTCTGCAGGGAAAAGGTCCAAGTATGTAAAAGGATGCTGGCCCAGGGCACTCAAGATCTCAGCGTTGGTGAAAATTCCTGTGCCTAATTAAGGCACAGAGCCAAAGAGTCACAGGTTTTCAAGGACCCATGGAGATTTTGGAAGAAAATATATCAGCACTGACCAAGATGAACTAGAGAGGTTCTGTCATTATTTTCTGGGTAGTACCTAATATCCTCAATTTTTATAGGATCCTGGAGGGTTCCATTCATGACTGAGATTTAAGTTCCCACCCGCCTTGTGGACTATGGATTTAAAATCAAATTTAATTTGATTTAAAAGATATTGTTAATTCTTACAAAGATTAGTGAAAAAATATCTACATCCGTCACGCATCCCACAAGCAATAACTAATGGTGGGTACCACCAATATAAATCCTCCCCAAGAGAATCTGCATGTATTTATAGAGCATCTATTATATTCTTGGCAAGGTAGGCATTACAGGAAGTAAAATTAACCATGTTTCCTTGCCTTCCAAAAATGTATTATAGCAGAGAAGAAAAACAGCTCTCGTGTTTAAAGAAAAGATATATGAAAGATACTGTCCTAAGAGAGAAAAGGATTTTAGGAAGCTAGGGGTTATCAGTAGTGCTTCCTAACCCACAGGTTAAGCAGGATTAGTAAGATTAAACATTCTTCTCTTTGGTTAGATGGAGGTCAAGGGCAACCATTCAGAAAATGGGTCACTAGAATGAATGGAATTAAAACCCCCAGGGTGTCAAGGAGGGAGACAAGGGAAGGATACAAACCATGTGCAGGGAGTTTGGCAGGAAAAGGAAAAGAAAGAGGAAATGGATCCACTCTGCCTGAAACAGATGATTATTCTATTCATTTAAGCCCTCATATGCCCAGGTAAAGTCAAAATTTTTACTAGTAATATTGCAATGTAGGAGTGTGGGAAGGAGAATATTATCAAAATATTGAAGACAAGGAAAAGGTGGATAATATTTAAGAAAATTTCTCTAAGAATTCTTCCCAGATCATCCCAATGAGAATGAATTTTCTGTCCCTCCAATCCCATAGCAGGTTGTTTATTTTCTCTGTATAGCACTTATATCACCGTCACCTTGATCAGAGGGGTGTCCCCGTGTGTCTGTCTACTCTGCCTGCTAGACTGTAAGCTATGACGGCAAAAAGACCGTATGTTTCTATCTTTGTGGTTTTGACTGTATTTTTAAAAAGATATTTTGCACAGACTAGGTTCTAAACAAACAAAAGAAGATTACCGAATGAATGGCCATGAAAAATTGTAGAAAAAGCTTTATGGTTCTGAAGGTCAAGATCATTATCAGAAATAGAGGGTTGATTGGTTTCCTAACAGAAACATTTAAGCTTCTAATCATTAATCACTCTTTCTATAGCTAGACGGGCATGTGGTTGGTAGTGCCTGTATATCCAGCACCTGGAACAGTGACTACTACTCAATAAAGGTTCAAAAAGAAACAAATAGATAAATTAAATCAATGGTTTCATTTTATTTTTTTATTTTTATTTATTTATTTTTTTTATGAGGTACATGGGCCTCTCACTGTTGTGGCCTCTCCCGTTGCGGAGCACAGGCTCCAGACGTGCAGGCTCAGCGGCCATGGCTCACGGGCCCAGCTGCTCCGCGGCATGTGGGATCTTCCCGGACCGGGGCACGAACCCGTGTCCCCTGCATCGGCAGGCGGACTCTTAACCACTGCGCCACCAGGGAAGCCCCAATGGTTTCATTTTAAAGCAGCATATTTAAATTTAGATTCTGGTCCTAGGTTTATTAGGCTTGTGCTAAGTGTTCTAGTCTTGGTAAAACTTTGTTATGAAATATAGCTCAGATTTAGATATAGCATAGGTCAAACTCCACCCCCCCTTAATTCTAAAGCCATACAGAGAACCTCTGAAGGGAAAATGATGTGGTACATGCCTGTTAACATGTGTGATGGGTCTTGATTATTCCTGATATCAACACTGAAGCAAACAGCACTGCAACTCTTCATTTTGTTGTGTGAGCATGCGCTGTGGATTTTGAAATACTGTAAAATTTACCTTAATTTCCATTGTTTTTAATACATTTCTACTAATCAGAAAAAGGTGCTTATGCAATCTACATTATTAACCATAGACTTTGGCACACAGTGTTAAGCAGATGTTCATATAATTTAAAAGCATCGTGGGATGAAAACTTAAGGGAAAACACTAATTTCCTAAATGTGATTAATCATTAGTAATCACAAATTGTACACATTTCTAAAAATCATGTTCCAATCTGTCCATTTATACAAAAAAATCTAGCGACTGAATTCAACCCATTGAACACAAAATATGTTCTATGGCCTCTCTAACCTAATATAATTACTAATAAATTTATCTTTGATTACGACTCCCAAAAACAAGTTCTATGAAGTAAACCATCTGGACAAAAATGCAATTTTACACAAAAAATTTACAACAACCTATTTGACAAATATTAGGCAAAATACAATCTAAAATCAGTACCTTCAAAGATGATTTAAAAATTCGGAGTAAAGGCACATATTAGAGAATCTACTTTACACCAAAAGAAGCTACAACTATTTCAAATCCTTAGTGCGGGTATGCACTATAATTACTGAATAGTAATTAACCTCTTAGAAGTGTATCTGTCAATAAAGAGTTAATTACTGACTGGAGTGAATTTTTTGTTGATGTTGTTATTTTTCCAACTCACACAATTTTAAAAGGGCACGGTGTTTACGGTAAAGGGAAGGCCTTAGCACGTTCCCTTGCTCTAATTACTTTTGTCAAATGAGCGTGCTCAGTGCTGTTCCACTAGATTAACTTGCAGATGGATTTATCCACTCACTCCTGCACCACTGCTCCAGGTTCGTGTGGAATAAGGAATGACAAATGCCTCAGGGAAAGTTTCTTTCCCTCTATTTGAAAACAAGTTGAATAAAATGCACATGAAATTGTGGTTATGAAACACTGAAAGTTACAGTAAACAAAACAAGAGGTGGAGCTGTGTAAGCAGCTCTAGCAGCTAGTTTACTGTCAGCGTGAGGGCATGGAAATTGTTGAGGTTCAAACACAGACTCGGTATAATGTCTCATCCAATTCTTTCGTACCCAACAGAGGACAGATTCTCTATGGGCGTCCAAGGGGAAAGCAATTCCTTTACTTTCCCTTTGCTAAACTCTATGCCTCTGAGAAGGGCAATGTCTTCCTTGCTCTTTATTTCAATACTCTGCGAACACATCTTCAAGGTGCAAGACCTTCACCACCTGGGGTCCTATGGGTGACCCTCCATAAGGCCTCTGCACTGGCTGGCTTCTTTGTTCACCCTCAGGTATCTATACAGCAACCTCCCTCTACACCTTGAAGTGTCTGTCCTTATCTCACCTTCTAAGTAGGGGTATCCAGCCACTCTATTTGAAATTGAAAACCACCATTCCAATCCTCCTTATCCTTTCTTTCTTTCCATAGAACTTAAGTTCTAATATATTATACAACTTACTTATTAATTATGTATTGCTTATTTTCTATCTTCTCTGGCCAGAAAGTATGTTCTATGAGTTTGGGCATTTTTTTGTTCTTCTGTTCATTATTATACCCTAAGCACCCAGAAGAGAAGCAGCACTGGAAATTTTTCAGTAAATATTTAATGAACAAGACACAGATACTCCCTTGGCTTAAGAGAGATAATAACAGATGAATGAATAACTATGAGACACAACTGAATGTGTCAAGGGATTTTGGGTTTTGTGGTTATTCTTTCCTCCCATTCTCTCAGGATTGGAGGAATATGAAAGAAAGAAAGTAGCAAGAAAGGGACAAACTTAGATTAAGAGAGAGAGGATAAAGAAGAAAAGTTTTTGGAGGAGGCAAGATTGGAGGGTATTCAGAAAACAGGTATAATTATAATGAGCTTAGATTCATTTGACAATGTGTTAGCAATCACTGGGGCCCTAGAAGGATATATAAACAGGATCCTAGAAAGATATTGGGGCCCTAGAAAGACACATAATGATGATATACATTGTGGTAAGAACCAAAATGGTATTTCTGAATCTCAATTAGGTATTTTTACACTGACTGCTAAGTTTTCCAATGACTTAGGACCCTTCAGGATAAAAACCCAAGACCCTGGCGGCGCATACAAGCCATTTTAGGACAGTGCCCTGGTCTGTCATTAGACTAGTGGTTCAGATCACGTCACTGCCTTCAAAACAATCTATGCTCCAGCCACACCTAATCCCTTATGGTACCGAAAAAGGATAATGACATTTCATGCCTCTTTAATTATGTACTTGTTGTGGCTCCTTCTTAGAATGTCCTTTGCCCCAGAGTCCATATGAAAAATGCATATAAATTCACTTGCTAAGACTCCTTTTAAACAACCTTTTCTCTGAAGATTCCTTCAAACAGTCCAAGGATAATTAGGAACATCCATCCCCCTTTTCCTCATGAAATCCTTGTTTGTGTGCCTGTCTCGATATTAAATTTTAAATTCTGAGCCACTAGAAAGCAGAGAGTGTGTTCAATTATTATTTACAGCCGTGGTACTAAGATTCTTTCTAGCATACAATGGCTTTTAAAAAATATTTCTTGAATAAGTAAGCAAGTAGACTTCTGAGAAAAAAATCCTTAACTGCCTTGTCAGGAAACACCTTCCCCCACCAAAATTTTAAAAAAAGTAAATCAGGTTCAGTTGCATTATCATGTTAAAGAGTTGGTTATTATTTTTTTCAGTATTATAAACATTTGCAATCCATATGGAATATATAATGTATGTCACTTTGTCAAAATATTCAATTAACCACAATAGTCCATTTATTGATCAAGGGAACAAAAGATTATTGGTTATTTGTTTTCATAGAAAGGGATTATATAAATAACAGAGGACCCCCTCCCCGATGTCTTCTAATAATACATTCTTTTTTTTTTTTTTCTGGAAAATGTTCAGACAGTGGGCTCATGAGCCCAATCTTCCTGAACATATGTAGCCATTATCCCAAAATAAGCTTCACTGTGTGTGTCAGGAAATAATGTGAATTTGCCTTGATGCAGGGCTCCTTGCCCAATTCTATTATTTACCACAAGACTCCACAGGAGTGAGATATGTAAATCACATTAACATATACCCTCCATATTTCTGACTAAATGTGATGCTGGGACTATCTTGCCCCAAAGCTGCCATCAAAGGATCATGTTCTGAATCTTTTAGGGACAGATTACAGCACCATCTTAATTCACTCTGATAATATGCAAGTAATTTTGCCATCAGAAAGGGAGTCACTGGGACCAACAATGTATTGTTGGGAGTAAAATGGACCATTGTAGGCTGGATAGCACCTGCCCCTCTTGAGCAATAGATACTTAAAAATACTTTCATCCTCTGTAAGTTTAACAGAAAGGAAGAAAAATCCTTAGGAGCAACCCTGTCAAACTGTGACAATGTGAATGAGAAAATTTTTTTAATTTATAAGAGACAAAAGATGAATCATTTAAATACAAATAATCCTTACTTGTGAGTGATATCCTTGAAAAATTACCTAATTATTTATCCAAAATGAGTAACCCTTTTCAAACGAGTGGCATTTGGAAGGTTTTCTTGTATTTCCCCTGGATTAACAACTATTTATTAAGCAAGCTTTCAAGAAATTACTCTGAACTTAAAGTTTTTGATCCACTGAAAAACCTGGCATATTAAGTGGCATCATTTTTTTCTTTTAAAATATAATTGAATGGTACCTTTACAGTTTTTAGTTCTTTTTAACCCAGGAGAAGCAAAGAGGAAAAGATCAAAGTTTGATCAGTTGAGAAAAGAATATGGAAGCCACTTGTTGCCTGAGGAGACCAGCCTCTTTGCTTCTTATCCACTCATGTATAGATTAGCCTAAAAATACTTGTACAGCAGTCCAATTCTGACTTGTTTAGGTGAGGTATCATTATCATCTTTTAACATTAAGCTCTAGAGAAATAACTGAAATTAATGTCAAGTTGTCTAAGTTTCAGTCCTGACTCCACAACTACCCAGTTGATCTAGTGGCTATTACTTAAAAGCTTTGCTAGCTAACCTGCCCTTTGTTTAAAAGTGATAATAATACCTATACATCCTATTGTAGCAGCTTATTGAAAGAACTGTAATAAAACACTTTGAAAACTCTTATGAGAGAATTAGGGAAGCAATTAGACCCCTGAAAAAAATTGTGCATAATTCTAAACTGCTTTACCGGGAGCCAACCACAAACAAATATTTATAAAGCACTAAATTTTTTAAGAAGAAAATAATGTGGAAGCCCTATATGATAGCAACATCTCTGATGGTGTGGATGTTGATCAAATAACTGCAGTAATTTGTGGGGAGGGGCAGCAAGTAGTTGAAAGGTTAATGAGATGCAGGTAGCCCTTTTCCAACTCTGTGAAAACTGTTCTTCAACCGTGCTTATAACTGCTACAGATAAGTCTACATCTTCACATTTTAAAGGAGAAATGAATTTCAGCTCGTTGGCAGAGGGAACTGGGGGCTAAAGAGACAACAAAAAAAACTGCATTATGCTGGTGAACGTGCCTGAGCTAAGTGCAAACTCTGACATGCCTAAATGTCACCATGGGATGAGATGTTATACACTATCACCCTATGCACTTGCATTATAACTGGATGGACCTTTGACATGATAATCTCCATCGTAGATATATCACAAAGGACATGCTGTTAGCTAACCTCAGTCTTCTATCTCTTTCTCCATCTGTCAGTTATTAGGGGCATGACGTCTATGTAGCAGAACAGTTCTGGCCCTATCTTGAAGGATGAGCAGAGAAAGTAAGCAAACCCTACATTAAGTAAGGCCTTTGCATTTTCTGTTCACCCTCACTCAAACGTTCTTTCCCCTGACAGTCACACTTTCTCTTCTCAAATATTACTTCTTGAGAAGGTGATTGCCTGCCTAGAAAGGCATCGATCCGTCTAAAACAGCATCTCCAATGAGTCTGTCTTCTTCCCTGTTTTCTTTTTCTTAATAGCACATACCACACCCTGACATTGCTTTATATTTGTTTACTTTTTACTGTCTGACCCCTCTACATAACAGCAAGAAATTTTCTGCTTGGGACATCCTGTATCTAATGTGCCCAGAGCTTCAGTCCTTAGCGCATACTAGGGGATGAATCAATACTGGGATTAATTAATGAATGCCAAAATCTAATCATAGGCAACAGAGTTTCTCAAGATTATAAACACAATCTAGCATATCAGTTACAGCATGACCACCTACAATGGATCAGTAACTGTAGGGGTGTTAAGTTGACAAGTAGGATTTGACACTAAAAGTGAAATAAGTCAACAGGGAAAAGAGGAAGCTGATAGCTCCCTGGACTGCAAGAGGTGGAAGGAGGTACGGCACATCCGGGAGAACATGGGAGAACACAATATACAAAGACGAAGCACGACAGCCTTATCAACATCCATTTATTAGCTGTATGGTTGTGGAGAAGTTACTTAACTATTCGGAGCCTCAGATTCCTAATCTATGAAATGGGGGGAAATGATATAATTTCTTTTCCAGATTGGATAGACAACTGGATCGAAAATTACATAACTAAATTATACAGTATCTAGTATCATGGCTGGTATGTTGTGAGCCCTCCATAAATGATAGTTATTACTAATTTTGTTACCATACTACTACTACTACTACCAAGTAGTCTTGAGACAATAATATTTTTTGATTTTCCCATCTGCTGATTTATCTCAGTCTACAGGTCCAAATCAATTTTGCTTTGAGACTAGAAGCTTTTAAGCAGTTTTGAGGTCCCTCTCTGGTATACTTAGCCACAAATAATCTGTACTCTTCTTCTAACCTGAAATTTGGTGAGCCAACGCTGATTCTTGGACTCCTGAATTTTGCTTTAACTCGCAGTTTTTCTTCCTTGTGCTCCAACTTGAGAACATTTTGGCGGGATGGGGCACAGCAAATGCACTAATATGTCAACTCATATTTATTTCTTTACTCACTCTGTTTCAAAAGAAAAGCTCAATAACCACTACAATATCCTTTTATACCTGACATCAAAAAGGTAATCCATTATATAGTATTGTCACATTTCACACATTCATTAAACAATAAACCATGTCATTTTATCTTTATACTGATTCAACTTCTGCTATTAAAAGTAAAGAGTATGGGCACTGACTATGCACGCTGGTGATACTTTCTGTCCTCTTCCCTCAGCTCCATTCTCTTAATTTGTGCACTATGGGTCTGACTCTTGAGAAGAATCACTCAAGCTCCCAAATCATTTCTTTTCCTGTTTGGTCCATCCAATGGGAGGTACTTCTAGGTCTTGGCTGTGTCTTTGCCTGGGTTGCATTCTGACAGTAGTGCTGCCTCTCCTACAGCACCGACTCTCCCTGGGTTTTGGTAACACTGTTCTTTCTCAGTCCTTTGAGCTGAGCGCTCTAGTCCTTTGGCTTTTGGCTGTCACTGTTCCCTGCTGTTTCTTTTTTTTTTTTTTTTTTTTTTTTTTTTTTTTTTTTTTTGCTGTACATGGGCCTCTTACTGTTGTGGCTTCTCCCGTTGCAGAGCACAGGCTCCGGACGCGCAGGCTCAGTGGCCATGGCTCACGGGCCCAGCCGCTCCGCAGCATGTGGGATCCTCCCAGACCGGGGCACGAACCCGTGTCCCCTGCGTCGGCAGGCGGACTCTCAACCACTGCGCCACCAGGGAAGCCCCCTGCTGTTTCTTATCGCTGCCCAATTAAACATTTCAATCTCCCATCTCATGACTGTTGGGAACTTGATTAATATAATGCCATTATACATATTATACAGAACATATATTTCAAACATAATTAAGGTAGGATCACTTATTCATATATTCAACCTGGTACATAATAGATATACAATAAATGCTTTGATTATTTCATAGTCCCTCATTTTGATTTCTTTGACTCCAGACTCCTAAAAATGTTCTTTTTTTTTTTTTTTTTTTTTTTTTTTTAATGCGTTACGCGGGCCTCTCACTGTTGTGGCCTCTCCCGTTGCGGAGGACAGGCTCCGGACGCGCAGGCTCAGCGGCCATGGCTCATGGGCCCAGCCGCTCCGCGGCATGTGGGATCTTCCCAGACCGGGGCACGAACCCGTGTCCCCTGCATCGGCAGGCGGACTCTCAACCACTGCGCCACCAGGGAAGCCCCCTAAAAATGTTCTTAAAGCATTCTAACATCTCTAATTGCTAAAAATAGAACACAGTGTATATGTAATTTGATTAGGTATGATTGGTTAATTGTCACCAAATTCAATGGTATTTTTCCAGTGTTTACCCTCCTTAACTCTGTTTTCTGGAACACACTGTTCCTGGATCCTCTCTTTTTTCCTTCTTGCTATGGATTTCCCTGTTTTTTTATATTCTCCAAATGTAGGTAGTCCCTGAAAACAAGCCTTAAGCTTGTTCTCATTAGTCATTCAACTGGAACTTTCATGCAAATTAATGGCTTGATAGTAATATTTCCTCTATATGAATAATACCTACTGTGGGTGTACCTTCAGCCTTGGCCTCTCTCTGCATTTTCAGCACAACTCTTTTTTGTTTGTTTCAGAACCACTCTTAGATATCCAGAAATGAATGCTAAAGCATTTTTAATGGCTTCAGATTAAAAACTGAACTTAACATTTCCCATCCTAAATATGCTTCTCTTATTTCCATTAATGGAAACTGAATCTTCCTGGATACTGAGAATCAAACCTCATGGTCATCACCAGTGACTGAACTCTCTCTCCCTTTCCCCGCCCAAAATTAGCAGCCACCTCCATGGGCCTTTTTCCATTTCACTTTCTGGTTCCATTCCTTCTTCTCTATTTTCACTGCCCCTGGCCTAAACTAGGACTCTCACCTGAACTATTATAATAACCTAAAATTGTTCTCCCAGAATTTACCTCTTTGATCCATTTCACACATTACTACCAGGTATATCTTCCTAAATAACTAACTAAACATGTTACTTTCCCAGTTAAAAACTTTCAGTGTTTCCCATTTGCCATATAATAATGCATAAATCCTTTAACTTGATATTCAAGGAATTTCATTAAATTATCTCAACAAAATAGTCCATTCTTAATACCAGTGATTTTGTTTTATGATTCTAAGTTAATATACACTAGTCAAGTCAAAATAAACTAGTCAACATAAACCAGTACTTCATATACATTCATTCTTCTCCTAACTCTACGCTTTTGTTCCATCTTTAACTTCTGCTTGAAGCCCTACCCCCCCATCCCCCCACCTTCACATGTCTAAATTCTATCCATCTTAAGGGGCCACCTCAAAAGCCAGCTTCTTTATAAATTCTTCCCTTTACCCACAATTCTTTTCAAGTCCTATGTTCCTGTATGTAAACCTCTCTAGATAAACTTTTAGCTGTCTACATAGAAATACAGAAAACTTCTAGATTCTATGTGGCCTTTCTGAAGGCTGGACACCATTTTAATGGGTTTCATCTGCACCTTTCAAAACATATACGAAATAAGATCAAAATTATATTTTGTAATCATCCACCAAAATGGTTAAATTTCCTACATTTGCATATATAGTGGACCCTTGAACAACACATTGGTCAGGGGCCCTGATTCTTTACACAGTTGAAAATCCAAGTATAACTTATAGCTGGCCCACTGTATCCATGGTTCCTCCATATCAGAAGATTCAACCAACCAACCATGGATCATGTAGTACTATAGTATTTGCTATTGAAAAAAATGTGCATATAAATGAACCCATGTACTTTTTTTTTCCTGTATGAGCTGTTTTAGAACACCTATGTCTTTTGCAGACTTTTTGGTAAATGTAAACTTACCAATCCAGACTTTCCCATTTCTGTCAACACCTGGAGAGAAAGGAATCCCAGGATCCTGTGAGATTAGTCTCTTGTGTGCTCATTCTAACTGGTCATATTAATTCTACTAGGATCAGAAACAGAGAAGTCTCCTAGGCCCTTTGATACTGGCTCTTTTTTTCTTCCTTGTTTGCCGTAGTGATTAATCTGAAGAGAATGGAGGCTGTATTGTCTGGATATTGCGGGAACAAGAGAACATAAACCACTTTTTTTTTTTCATAAACCACTTTTGATATTCCGTGGCTTAATTCCTTCTTCTCACCCTTCTATCTCAAAACGTACTTTGGAAGGGCAACAATAAAGAATAAAATAAAACTAAATTTAAAATTGTTTAGGAGAGATATCTGACCTTAACTTAGTTGTTCACAAGCTCTGAGTTAAGAGAAAGTACATAATCCTTCCCTAGGCACTAAATCACTTCTGCTTTATCCACCAAATGCCATCTTCCTTGAATTCATTGAAAATCCTTGAGAAAAAGGTCTATGTCGAATTCATCTTTGTGGTCCTGTTGACTCTTCTTCTTTGTATGAGTTGTATCCAGTGAATGAGACTGCCTGGGTTTGAATCCTGAAAAATGTAGCAAGTCAATTAAATCTCTAGGAGCCTCAGTTTTCTCATGTGTAAAATTAGGATAATAAAACCTCACAGGGTGGTTGGGAAGATTAAATGAACTAATATACGTGATGTATTGGCATAAAATCTAGCACACTGAAGCAACACTTTTTTAAACAAAGTAGTAAGTGTCTTTTAGGAAATGAATAAAAAAATTCAGAATCCTCTGATGGAACCATTAGTTCTACAAATTGAATGTTAAGTTAGCGATTTTCAGCTGAGATATATGCTATGGTTTTTCTCCTGTCAACTCCTGATCTTTCTTGCAAAACTATTTTAAAATAATCACTTTTGCCAAGATATTGTTCCTGATTCTCTTTGTCTCAAAATGAGCTTCACTTCGGTGACTGTGTGTGTCAGTTGCACTGTAATGGGTAAGTTTTTGAGGGAAGGGGTCATGTTTTACTCCATTTTCTCTCTCGTGCTTAGAACATGTCTGGTACTGGTAAGCTTTTGATAAACTGAAGATTATATTAAAATGGCTGACTGCTTTTGCTTGTGATTATGTACTTATAAATGTAAATAGATACCAGATGTGAATATACCATCAATGGTTATCCAGGGTTGCTGTATGAGAGTGATGCACTAGGTACAACCATTCTCATCGGCAACATCCTAAGTCTAATATAGAGGGGCCCATGTCATACTAGTTGAATACCAAGTTGCTTTTTCTTTTAATTTGAAAATATCCAATAGATACTCTGATTCTGAGAATTCAGAACATCTATTTTTTTGTATACAAATTTCCTAATCATTGCTGATTCTATTGTATTTTATATAAAAGCTAAGCACTTTTTGCTTCTTGTATTATCAAACAAGAATTTAAAAAAATTAAAAACCTAACAAATTTCTCACACAATCTTTTTAAGGTACCAATATTTTGATAGCACTATAAAATAAAATAAATGGAATATAATTGGGGACAGGTAAAATCAGAAAGAGGACTGGTAGTTTCTTAAGATTAATTTTCAATAACCATTATAAAATTTTGCACAAAATACATCTTTTTTTTTTTTTTTTTTTTTGCGGTACTCAGGCCGCTCACTGTTGTGGCCTCTCCCGTTGCGGAGCACAGGCTCCGGACGCGCAGACTCAGTGGCCATGGCTCACGGGACCAGCCGCTCCGCGGCATGTGGGATCTTCCCAGACCGGGGTACGAACCCGTGTCCCCTGCCTCAGCAGGCGGACTCTCAACTACTGCGCCACCAGGGAAGGGAAGCCCTGCAGAAAATACATCTTTAATTGAACTTAGCAACTCTGGGTACAGGAGAGCTTCTCAACGTGTGTTTGTATGTACACATACAGACACACACACAAATGATATTACCTCTATTCCAACTCTGGAATATTTGTGAATTAAAAAAAAAAAAGCATCAGTAGAAGTGACATAAACAAACTTTAGAATTCAGGTAAAGTCTGGATGAGGTTAAATAAAAAAGTTTTTATGGATGGTTTTACATAAAGATAATATAGGGCACGCACACTCAATGGGGGTAATGTCACCCACAAGGGGGCAATAATTGAGTTTGGGGGGCTGCAGAAGTCTTGGATACTACAAAGCTTTGTGCCTCTCCTAAGCTCAATGCAAATGCAATGAAATATTTTACCTTAGTATGTAATTTCTCTAGCAAGGTAGAATTATATTTAATATAATTTTTCTCCCTGGTCAGAGGTGATAATGAAAAACTATAGATGCGTAGAAAATGTTATCATTATAACACCTAAGCATAAGGAGTTTTGCCTATTTTCCAGCGAAATGAAATAAACTGCTTTTAATTTTAAAGCACTTTAGCAACAGTCTTTGACTATAAACAATTAACTCACTAATTACAAATAATGCTTGCCAAATCATTAAAAGACAGAAGAAAAACAAGTATTAAATGTTCCTGCCAGTCTTAAATGTTGTAAATAACAGCAATAAAGCTACATTTACTCATTTTTTAAATAAATTTTTTCAAAAGTGTTGTTTATTTATTTATAGGAATTTACTCAACCTAGCTATTGATATTATATGACCAAAATCATTTATACTGAGTTATGAGGTTTCATTTTATAACCAAACTAAATTAGTTTCCTGGAAAATAAATAAGCAGTTAAAGGAAAAGGTATCATTCCCAATTAGCTAGATTTCTGCTGGTCCATGTTTAATGTCATAATACAATAAAATAATCTGGCAAATGTTGCTGTTTAGGAACTAGCTTCATTATGAAATTCAGGAAAAAGCTGTAGCTCTGCATGTCCTTGGTCCATGTTTAATGTCATAATACAATAAAATAATCTGGCAAATGTTGCTGTTTAGGAACTAGCTTCATTATGAAATTCAGGAAAAAGCTGTAGCTCTGCATGTCCTTAGCATATACTTGATAATTAAAGCCATATGCCTCCATCAGTCTGGAAAGAGTATGAATAAAGGGGGAGAAACAAAGAAACTAGCTTAGGAACCTGTTTGAAATGGATGAATGTACAACTATGTCAAAAACTGTGCTGCACTTCTCTAAGTTTAAATTTAAATTTCCTGGAAATGACTATCATCTTAACTCCTGATAAAATGTTTGTTAAGACAAACATCATCAAGATTCTGTGTTTTAACCTGAGCGACTAAGAGCCAACATCATTTAATGAACATTCCTTCATTCCATAGAACATTGAACTATGTGGTTCAGGGATAATATAAAAAAGGGAAAGAAGACACAGTCTGAGAAACAATTAGCAAATTTTCTAAGTGGAGAGCCAGAACTCATTCTTGTACTTTAAAAAGGGCTTCAGAACACTTTCAACATGTCATACAAATAAGGGCAAATTAACAGAGTAAAAACTGAGTAGATAATCCCAAGGAGACATGGAAAAAGAGTCACTTGGAGTTCATTAAGTAAATCTTACCAAAAGAGGTTATACCTAAGCCAGGTTTTGAAAGACAAGACAAGTGGAACAGTTGAAAAGCAAACAGAAAAACAAACAAACAAAAGAAAAGCAAAGAAAAAGAAAAAGCATGCAAATGCAAAGAAATCCAGAGAGAACAAAAGCTTATGAATGTAAATAAGCAAGATGGGCAGCTATGCTTTCTGGGGGAGAGAAATCCATAGTGGGATTGGTACAATTAAGAAAATCAGGGCCTATGAGAGGACTCAAGAGAGTCAAATGCCCTTCAACACATCAGTTTGATAAAATTAGCCAAACTGAGTCATTGTGCATTTTTGGGTAGAGAGAGAAATGTTTTGATGGGAAGAAAAACAACAAAACAAGAAACACTAGCATCTTAGAAAAGTTTTGTGATGATCAAAATGATTCTAAAATATATTTAGACATATATCCAATAACTTTACTTGCAGACTGAATCATCCTTAACATGGAATTATCCTTACAACTGTAAATGTCAGAATATGCAGTTTATTTTTTTATGCTATTTATACGCCAGCTACTTCCAAAACAGATTTCTGAAGGGCACAGAGTAAAATCATAAACGAACATTAAAATAGTAAATGAGGGTGAGCAAGAATATAGCAGGAACACTTAACTAAGAAAAGCTACTGCCATTAAACACAAAACTGAGCACTAAATTCCTGGTAGCCAAAGCAAAAGCTAAATAAGATGAATTCTCTCATTCCTTTATTTATTTCATCATGAAGCAAATATTTATTGATAACATAACATGTATAAAATTATGGTCAAATATTTTAAAGAAACCCAGTTCATCAGCAGCTAATTTTTTTTTCTAGTTTTTAATTCAAAAAGGAATTTTTTGTTTTGATAATTAAATGAGAGATACCAATTAGCATAAGGAAGGAATGGTGTTCCCTTTTGTCAAAATTACTAAAACTGCAAATGTTCTACTTAGGTCTATTTCTTAAAACAAACGCTAATGAAACTGAGGGCAAAATACTTGTAAATATTATGTAAAGGCAAGGCTTTAAACAATGCAGATATACTCCATTTTAGTAATCTGATATAGGAATTAGGAAGAATGAATGGTGTCCTTTCTAGCAAAATTACAACAGTAAATGTTCTTCTACCTAGGGGTAATAACAAACCCTGATCAAGCTGTGGACAAAATATTTGGTTATATATACATAAAGGCAAATAATGTAGGTAAGCCCTGTTTTGGCAATTTGACGTACTAATTTGGAAGAATGACTGGTGTAGCAGATACTTTTCAGGATATTTACTGAGCCAAAATTGATGTTTCCTTCTCTTTTTTCTTCTTTTCCTTCCCCTTCTTCTCCTTTTTTTAAATGTCTCACCTTACCCCTACCTTCTCCAATATATAGGGGTGGGTTTGGACTTCATGACCATGTGCCATTGGCCACAGTTAATTGGATCAGATACTTTTACTGAGTTTAAGCCATTCCTCTAAACAGAAGGGAGATAAACCAGAGAGCAGTTAAAAGCCATCTTCTACTACTGCTTCTCTTTGGATGTGGTGAAAGATAAGGTGGAGGAAGAGGGGAAGAAAGGGAAGAAAGGGGCAGAGGAGTGAGGGAAGTAGGAGGGAAAAAGAGCTTAGGAAGAGGAGAAGGAAAGGAGGAGAGAGAGAGGAGGAAGAAACATTAGAGAGAGAGAGACAGACACAGAGACAGAGGTAGGCTGCCTGCTTTCCTTCCAATGGGTTTTCAGTACTTGATTCTATTTTCAGAGCTTATTGAGGACTTTTTTTTTTTGCCCTTTTTATGTCTTTCACTATTTTAAAGGAGCTTTTAAAAAGAATATCTTCATAATCACTGCCTCTGCTTTAACACCACTGGAAGAAGAGCAGGGAATGCCTGATCAGGGTAAGCAGCATTTCACCAACACAGTATTCTAGTTCATCCAAATTGCTGCAATCCACTGGGAACATGAAGATGGCAAAAACAGCACTGTCATGCCTAGATGGTGTCCTGGTCTTCTACTCCAGGGGTCTCAAATGCCACATGGTTTGGCCTCAGATTGCTTTGCTTGTGCCGTGATGCCTGGCCAACCTTAGATATTTTTAGCAATCTCTATTTTGCTACCCTTGTGCTTCTGACTTGCTTTCCGTTTTTTTTCTCACAACTGTTCACATCTTATTATTTCTTCCCCTCTCTTTCAAAATTTAGTTATCATTAACCCAAAGTTGTCCGAAGTGCCTAAGGGTCATGGTATGAACTTACAAATTAAATATATTGTTTAAGGTATATAGTAAACGATTCAGTAGATACAAATTGAATACACGCTATATACAATATAATGTACAAGACACATGGGAAGAATTAAAGAGGAAACATCAACAACACACTGTTTATGGTAATTCTTCAAGTGACACGATAACTGAATTTAGCTTATAGCAGTTTCTGTCTACCTGCTTTTCCTAGGACAATTTTGACTCTGCCCAACCAGGTATTTTTTCTAGAACTGGCAGGGTTCTAGAGCTAACGGAGTTGGAATATTCCTTTTCCATGGAATATTAAGGGCAAGTTCCAGTTTGGCTAACTCTGGTATCTACATATATACTGGATTATTTCCCTCTTCTGCTTCTGTTGCAGAAAAATTCAGAATAAAAACTAAGACTTAGATGTATCTCTGTTGTGTATTTGCCATAATGTACAAAAAATGTTTTTAATCTTGTTTATTCAGTGTATACAGCTAAAGCTCTTACTTTATGTTAATTTTAAACATGAATGTGTGTACATATAAACATTTATTCTGAAAATTGTTTCTAATCCTTTAAATGTTAATGTCTTCATTTAAAGACAGAATCCATTCTCTTCTCCATCTACGCTACTCTCTTCAACTACATTTGACTGAAAAGGTTAGGTTACTCTTGCCTGGAAAGCAAGATATCAGAGTCTTGATATGAGTAAATACTCTAGAAATCCAAGGTCACAATATATGTTTCAGCTGAAATCTTCTACAGAGAAAATTAAATTATTAGTATCTTTGCCTGCGTGAGAGATTCCTGCTCTGATCTCCACAGTCTTTCACGTGGAGAGTACTACTCTCAAACACAAAGATATTTAGTCCTTTTATCTGCAAAATGGAGATAATAAAAGTACTTATATCACAGAATTTTTATGAGGATCTAGTGACATGTTTCTATGAAAGTACTCTTCAAGCTCTGAAGCATATTTTAAATGGTACTTATTTACCTAATGCAGTGATGTAGAAGATCTGTCTAACATAGTGTTCCTAAGAGAAGTGGTTAGAAGGTGACATCATACTGATGAGGGGTAATAAAGTGCTCAGTGTTCAATAACATTAGTGTGTGTAGTCCTAAAAGTTCATCATCAAAGACTATAAGGAAGCCCCAAGCTAAACACTATGGGGAATTAAAATGGGTCTTGGACATTGACTTTATTTTCCTAGAGCTTATTTTTGGGCATAAGGCATGAAATACAATGATTAAAGAGAATAATGCATGATCACTCTTAAAGAAATAGCATCACTACTGAAATAAACACCTCAAGATTTCATTTCAGAGGAGTTTCATGGAAGTGAGACATAAACCTAGACTGTGAGGAAATGGTTGGCTTAAACAAACAGAAAAAAATGTGATGAACAATATGAAAGGCACAGAGGGCCCTGTAATCATAAAGGGCTAAGCTGTGAAGGAGAGGTTTTGGGGGAGAAGAAAGCAGAAAACATAAAGCTGGAATCTGATTGGCCTGTACAGAGGAGGATGCTTCTGGGTACTTCATGCTTTGTGATTCTTCCCTCATGATTCCAACCCAGCAAATGGACAAGTGTTAAACAGTATTTTTCGTGGATTCTCTCAGAAAAGTATCTCATCTCTTGCAGCCTAATTGGGCCCTAGAGTGAGGAAAAAATCTCTATGTGTTAAGGTCTCTTGGCCACTGGATCAGAAGCCAGTCATTGAGAGCCAATACCTTGAATGACTGCTGAAGGCATTTGGATTTTATGGCTTCTCATTTTCTACAAAGGCTAGAAATGGTGTGGCCAGGAGGAATTTCCTGCTACTAGAAGAGGTAAGAGGTAGTAAAAGCCAGGCACAGAGAAGGCAAGGGATGTGGCAGGTCTGAAGGACAGAGATGGAGGGAAAATCAGTAGAATTCTGGCAAGTGATTGGTTATCAAATGTCTCAGTGATTTGTAGCCTGGGCATCTAAGGAGAATTGGGGGATCATTAACAGAAAGAGGAAAAACACAAGGAGAGGCTAGTTTAGAGGCAAGGTGATAAGTTGGGTTTTTAGCTGGTTGGTTGGAGTTGCCTGGGAGTGTCTAGCCAGCATTCAGAGATAAAAGGCCTGTGAGATATAGGCTGAAGTGGAATATACAGATCTATACATCATGTACAGAATGTAATATCTAACATAAGGCCTACATGTTAGTGGAAGGGTGAGGAGTGATAAGAAGCTCAAACAGAAGGAGAAAATGCTTTCATTAGCTTTCAAAAACAGGTATGAGGAAGAGAGCAGGGAGAGAGAAGAAAGGTAAGTGATTAAAGAGACCATCAGATTCAGTGATAACACACACAAGTGAATTTTCAGAACACAGTCTCAGACAGGAAGCAGGGAGGAGAGCGAGTGTGTGTTGAGTGAATGGAAGACAAGTAGATCAAGGGAATCTTGAGGGCAAAGGAGAGAAAACAGCAAAAAGGAGAAAAAAGATGGAGACTATGCAAAGATTGGAGGAGCAACTGACAGAAGATGGAGGGTAAGATGCAGTCACTGATCTCAAATGTTATAGAAACTCTTTGTGTTCTGAAACAGGAAGGGAGGAGAAAGGTCGAGAGGAAAACAGAAGAAATTTTGAGGAAAACAGAAGAAATGTTTCAAGAAATTAAGTCAGATGCTCACCAAAGTAGAAAGTAAGACCATTGCTGAGGGGTAAGAAGTCAAGGCTTAAGTGGAAAATCATTAGGGTTCATCTGGCTCAGAAGGGCAGGAATGAACTAGAACAGGAAGAACAGGCAGAAGAGACAGAGTCATAACAAGCGTAAGGAACAGGTGAGTGAGCATGAGGAACTGGGCAGGGTGGATGCTGCAGTCCAAACTGGGCCAACTCCCTACTTCCTAAGCTTTACATTTACACTGCTGGCAGCTCAGAATGATAACTGCTTATAAAATTGCCTTGAAATATCAATAGTTTGTATTTTAAATTAAAATAATGTGTATATATGCAACTGACTTTTTGATATGTGTACTTGACTATGACACTATATGGTAAATAAATTATTATCCATAATAATGGTAATAGTATTAATAATAACAAAGTAGTACGCTCCAAGTACATAGCTTAGACTAATTTTCAGCCAAATTCTAAGAGCTCAGTGCCATTATTACCCCCATTTTACATCTAAAGAGCCCAGAGCTTAGAAAAGTTGACTTGATTTAGATTATACGGAGAGTAAATGGCAGGCCGGAGATGCAAACCCAGGGCCAGATGATCCCACTGTGATATCAAGGACCCTCATTTCTGCTCACTGAGAGAATAGACACATCTCGCAATTGAGAATTGATGTGTACTATGCGAACTCAGGAGGGAGCTGAGTGAAGGTGCTGGAGCTGAGGATGCAGCAGCTGGTGTGAAACAGTCATAATATACAGGATAAATACATAAACAGGCCAACTTATATATTCTTCTCTATGTTTATCCTAATACCAGCCTGACTCACAATAGAGTTAAGAGAAACTGTGTGTGTCCACACAACAGATCAATAAGCCAACCGCTGTATATGGTGACTACCTCCCTTGAAACCAGACATCCGGTGTGAAAGCGTCCTTTGATCACTGGTGGGGATCGCAACAGCCCTGAGGACTCTCACAGCCCTGGACGATCTGCTGGATCGTCATGCCTGAGCCTTGCTGAGAGACAAGAAACATCTTTATCAGAGGAAGTCATTCCAAACCAGGGCTCTTTAAAGAGATTTGCAGAAAATTATTTCAGATTTTGTTGTTGTTTGTTTGCTTTTGGTTTTTTTTTTTTAGTGCCTGGCCCAAAGCCAGTACAGCACCGACTCCTCAGTCTCTAAAATCAGAAAAGAGAGTCATGAGAAAATGATGGCTTACATGCAATTCCATTTGCAAACCCATTTTATTCATCCCTTCAACAATTTTTAGTGAGTGGCTAATACTTGCAAAGTCCTGGGCTAGACAGTGTGATGCTGGCTGTCATGGAATTTCAGACTGCAATTAGCTAAAAATCACACCAAAAAATTACTTATTAATTAAATTTAAAATAAATATAAAAAGCACACAAATAAATGTAACTCCAAACTTAGTTACGTAAATCAGTGGCGTTACTACTCTTAAACAGCATTTTTTTTCCAAAGTAAAAATCAAAAGGATACATCCCTCCTTTTCTAGATGTAATACCTCTCTCCTGCTTCCCATTTCAAGTTAGATCTAATAATGATTGTTAAAGGAAAAGACCTGAAAAAAACATGCGATTTTATAGTCTAAGAATCACATCTCATTTTACCACCTGTCTTTGACAGCCTTCATAGTTTTAAATAACAATTGCAAGTACAGTTGTATTTCTGCACTGGTACAATGGACTGTGTAACAAATTTGAAAACACAGGAACTACTTAAGAGAAATATTTAGATTGTGTCTAATTTAAATAGATAGTCCATTGGGCAAGGACTGTGTCTAATTCTATATTAGGTTCAGCACATTGCAAAATGTTGGCACTCAATAAATGTAAAATAATAACAGTCTTTTCCCCTTTAAAGTATATAATTACATCTACCCCCTACCGTGCACCAAGCTCACTGACAGATCTTTTGTTTATTAAATCCACAGCCCTGAAGGCATACACTGCAGCTTCAATACGAATTGCAGTAAAGTCCTCTCTCCTTTAGGTAAAACTTTAAATATCTACAAATCCATGAAGAACATCTTAATTTAGCCGTCCACCAACTATTTTACTTAACCAAGTGCAGGAAACCTTTTCAAAGTCCCCAAAGTGGAATCCAAACACTAAGTGGAAATGTGTTCTCAAAGTTAGTTTGGAAATATGTCATGGAATAAAATTACTTTTAGCTAATTTGCCATTTCTCTCTCCTAAAGAAACATGTCAAGCTGCTGAGCCAAGCTCTAAGCTTTATGCAGGAAACATTCAATAGGTTCCCATGCTTGTGTTCAAAGTGTGCTATTATCCAAGTAGCCTGAACTGAGGAGAAAAAAAAAAAAAATGACTCATGTACAGCTTTATTCGAGACATTTGCACTACAATGAACTAAGCAAAGCAACAGGTCAAGTTAAAAAATATTGCAAAAAGCAACAGCGGCCGAAGCCCCTTCAAGGGGAATTTTGGACTGGAAAGCCCTTTTGCTTCATTTCATCATTATTTTCTTCTAGTTTCCCGTGTTTGTATTTGAATGCTTGCACTTGAACATTAGTTTCACAATCACCTATTCTACATTTGGTATTGATGAAGTTCAACATATGCTCAGCAATTCACTGCTACTAAAATAAGAAATGCAAATTCAGCTAAGTGCGCTCCAAGTCTAATGTTAAGCTGGGCCCGGGTTCCTTTGTAGTTTTTGTAGAGTATTATCATTAGTAGAGAAGGGTTAATGGCAAAGGCGAATGATTGTTTAAAAATTCACATTACCAAAGTGGATTACATTGCATCTACTGAGGGGATCAACAATGTAAGCCTACACTAAGCCATTATTGCAGAAACAAAGCTTTCATTTTAAGCCTTTGGAAACAAGCATAAAATGGACAAAAGAAAAAATTCTTCTGATGTAAGAACAAGGCAAGCACTACATGCTTTTCATCCTTACTCACTTTTAGAGCCATGATGAATGTGCAAAAAATGGACCATCTCCCCAAAGAACACATCATTAAATTATAACATATCGGCATTTCAGAAAATGCTTCTTCTCTATAGTTAGAAATCCAACAGAAATCCTTTATGTAAACGTCTTTTTCCTTTTGTTGAGAATCAGTCACAACATGGAGAAGTACATTTTTTAGGACTGTCTCACCATTTGTTCTTTTACCTTCTAATGAGAAGGAAAAGAATGATTCTGAAAAATACATTCCCACAGCCAGTGTCATGGTTTACTCTTTGCAGTAGTAATTCATTACAAACAATATTGGTATGTGGTAACTGAATGCTAAAGCACCAGTTACTAACAGGAACAGGGTCTGGTTGGAGGCTACATGTACTTGATAAGTATTATTTTCCACAACAAATTCAGAAGTGCATTACTGATATCACCTTACAGATGTAGAAACTGAGGCTCAGAGTGTAATAATGCTACCCAAAAATATTCACAAGAATTAAAAATGCATGGATACCAATAGGTAAAAAATATGCATAGTAGTTCTAGTAGATTTACTAGAATATATAACAAGATACACATGTAAACATATAAAAATAATATATCTTATTGTTATATTAAATAAATATTTTATGTTATGTAATAATATATGTGTATATTTTGTTAAAGATATATTATATATATTTGATTATATATTAAATAATATATTAAAGATAAACACATGAAAACATGACTATAATAAAAGTCAATGTTTTCACAACGAGAATCCTAAGAATAAAAGTATCTACTAGAACACTTTTTTCTGCTTAGAATTCTGGGCTTAAAGAATGGAAGTTTTATTAGATGGAAGTTTTTTTAGTATGTAAGTGTAACTGAGGCTAGTTAAACTAGAATGTTTAGTCCAGCAAGTATAATGCCCATGGTAGCCATTTTTATAGTATGTCTAAACTGTCGTCTATAGCTTACTGTTTTTTTATACATAAGAAACATCATGCATAAACATATGTAAAAAAACACCTTCAGGGCTTCCCTGGTGGCGCAGTGGTTGAGAGTCCGCCTGCCGATGCAGGGGACACAGGTTCGTGCCTCGGTCTGGGAAGATCCCACATGCCGCAGAGCGGCTAGGCCCGTGAGCCATGGCCGCTGAGCCTGCGCTTCCGGAGCCTGTGCTCCGCAACGGGAGAGGCCACAACAGTGAGAGGCCCGCGTACCGCAAAAAAAAAACCAGAAAAAACCCACCTTCATTGGTCCCTCTGTAAAATCACACCCTTGCTTCACCTCCTTACACTAAGAATATATTTAAGGGTTAGGAATGGAGGGATTTTGATTTTGGAGTAAAAGTTGATAATAAGTATGTAATAAAACCATAATCTATGCTGAAAAGAAAAAAATTAAGTGACATGGAATTGATGACATGTTTATAACCCGCAGAACGGTAAACTCCTTATAGGCAAAAGACCCATGAATAAATCGTTGTTTCCCCCATAAGGCTTAGCAAGCAATAAACCTTGGAATAACTGAGTGAATGAATGCATAAAGTTCATTATGCCTTGCCCAGCTCACATCTTTGGAGACTGGGAGGAAGCTGGAGGGAGATGACTTTACTATGGGCTCTGTTACTATCTATGCTTGGTTCATTCCCACTACCAAAAAAACAGAAGTCCACGCTAAGCAGGAAGGTCATTTCAAGACAAAAGTACCTTCTATGCAAGAGCTCTCAAACGTATTTTTATGTATAAATGTATCATAAATAATAAGTAAATATTGTATATACATATGTAGAGAGAGAAAGAGGGAGATACACATACATATAGGTAGGTGTTAAAAGTCCTCAGTACATTTTACTTAATAAATTATTGAAATATTTACTAAACACCTACTATAATGCAAAGCATTGCAGTAGATTCTGTAACTAACCTCCACACTGATAAGGGATATACCAATTAAACCCTAAATAGACCATTTCTAATAGCTTGAAATTCTAATTTTTCTATTTTGTTTCTTTATTACAACATTATACATGATAATTGTAACAAGTCAAACAATCAGAGAGAAGAAAGTCAAGTGCTGTGACTTTCCATCTCCCATCAACAACCCTCACAGAGGTACGTTTCATATACATTCTTCCCTATCTTTCTTTATGTTCACAAAACATCTTCAAATTTGAAATAACCATGTATATAGAAGTATTAAAACAAAAATGTGATCATAAGTTCATTACAAGCCTCTTGCTTTTCTCACTTAATAATATATCATAGACACCCACTGAGGTCAATGCTGATAGCTCCTATTCATCGTTTTGAATATCTACATAATGCTGCATACTTTGGATTCACCACACTTCATTGAACTACTCCATTATTAATGAAAATTCATGATTTTTTCCAGATTTTTGTTCTCACAAACACTGATGAATAGTTTTGAAGACATATTTCAAATATTAGTATATTTGTGTTGAAATGTCCCTTTATTGAGAGACTTGATTTTTTTCTTAGCTTTTTGTTATTACACATAGTAATGTAGTACAGTGTTGAAAACAGTTTTACATATTTGTACCTTTACTTCTCCAAGATAGATTACTAAAAGTGAAACAGATGAATCAGGGGTAACAGCTGAATCAGGGGTAAATGATCACATTCGTTTTTATTTTATTAGGTAATACAGATCACTTTCCAAAAAAAAAATTATAATTCATATCCCTTTGTAGAAATTTGCTTGTTTTCCCCATACCTTCACATACCAACACTGGATAATATCAATATTTCTCCCTTTTGCCACTTTTGTGAACAAAATACCAGATATTCTTTTATTTGCATTTCCCGTGTTACTGGGGAGTTTGAGCAGGTTTCCATGAATTTATTAGCCATCTGCATTTCTTCTTTTGTGAATTACCTACTAATATCATTTACTCACTTTCCCATATATCCTTTGGCTTTTCGAATCAATTCATAAGACCTCTTTTCACACGAGAAATTTTCTTCTCTCCATTATTTCATGGAAATATGAATATAGTGAGAACCAAGAAAACACATAGTCCAAGTCGCTGGACTGGTTTAAAATAGACATTAGTGACACTGAAAGAAAGTTTGCAATATTCACTATCTAAATTATTACGCTGCACAAGGACTGGGGCCTTTGTTTTGTTAAATCACGTATCTGAAGAATCTAGAACAGAGCCTGGCAAAAAGTAGAAACTCATATACATATCTACATATACATGTATTTAATATACAATTTTTAAAATAAATGTGCATGTATATGTACTAACCTCTAAAACTGTAAAATATTTGTGGGAAGGAAGGTTGTTTGTACTTTGTCATTATGTAGTGTTTCTAATCCTTAGCACATCTTAACATTCATTTAATCCTCAGAGGCACATATTGTTAATTCTGTATTAAGGATGAAAGACTGAGAAAGTTGTCCAAGATAACACAGCCGATAAATAGAGAGCTGGAATATAAATCCAGGCTTTTCTGACGTGGGAGGTGGGTATTTTCCACTATGTCATCCTGCCCATCAGAATGTAATCTGACCTGGGGTTGGCAGAAATATGCTTATCATCTAATTTTTAGCTTTAACTGCCCCAGGACTGAGAAACAACCTAACTAAGATCTACAAACCAAGAACAACATTCTACTTGTAGTCATAATACATAAAATATTTATTTTTGTGACACTAAAAATAGCTGTAAAAACATGGACTCTAAGACACTTAAGCAGTGATGTGGATAAACTTAAAAAGAAAAAAATAGGAGGCAGAAAGCAATAAGAAGGATACTTTCTACAAAAAGCCAAATATTGTGCCAAGAAACTAGAGGAGAATGTGATTAAAGCAGTGCGGTTTACAAACAGTATCTTACAACTAGGTCTAGAAGCACCTATACCAATCATAGAACTGAAGAAG
This sequence comes from Phocoena sinus, assembly GCF_008692025.1. Lineage (NCBI taxonomy): Eukaryota > Metazoa > Chordata > Mammalia > Artiodactyla > Phocoenidae > Phocoena > Phocoena sinus. The sequence continues at coordinate 48,002,551 of NC_045767.1, read as the reverse complement.
CTCTTAATTATGTCAAATTCTAACACAATCACACAGAGATTGTCAAAGACATATGTTTAACAATAAAAGCATAAAAGTATTTCAGGCTACAAAATAAATTTATAATAACTTGAAATAAGAAAGATGTGAACTTTATCAACCAAGTTTGTGTGTGTGTTTGCATGAGCATGAGTATGTAAATTAAATCTCATTTATTTGAAGGAACAACTGTAGATAAATAAATAAATATATATATATATATATATATATATATAGAGAGAGAGAGAGAGAGAGAGAGAGAGAGAGAGAGAGAGAGAGAGAGAGAGACATACATATATATAAAGCTCCAAGCTGTTAAATGACAATTGAGTAACCTGTACTGAATAACATATGATTATCATTGACTGGACTATTTTCTGTAACTCCAGAATGTTCTTTTTCGTGCAGTGGAATCATTACATTTTTTTCTTCTTTTATTTTTTTAAATGCTATTTCTCATAATGATTGCCAGGGATTATCAGTAATTGGTTACCACAAGTTCACCTAGCAGATATGATTTAGAAAAATTCCTCAGGCAAAAATGTTGGCTTTTTTTTTTTACATTCAGACTCAGCACAGTCTGTTTTTACTGTAAGTGAGATGAAAACAGAAATCTCTCAGCTAAGAATTTGATAAAGGTGAGCAAACACACAAATAATAAACTATTAGCTAAAATACCAATGATTACCATGTTTGGGGTCTGACAGATACAATTACTGCTAGAATGTAATATTGCCATGGAATCACTTGGCTAATAGTATTGAATGAAAACTCTCCTACCGAAAAGCCACACAGTTTGCTGTGGCAATCCAAAACCTTTGGTATTATTCTTTGTTAGGGTTAGAGTTCTCTCCTTTTCTGTCAATTTTCTATGTGAAAGAACATTCTTAGAAGACAAGAAAGCTTAGATTAAAGGTTAACATTGACCCAATACATTTTATTTTATTTTATTTTATTTTTGCGGTACGCGGGCCTCTCACTGCCGCGGCCCCTCCCGTTGCCGAGCACAGGCTCCGGACGTGCAGGCTCAGTGGCCATGGCTCACAGGCCTAGCCGCTCCGCGGCACATGAGATCCTCCCGGACCAGGGCACGAACCCGTGTCCCCTGCATCGGCAGGCGGACTCTCAACCACTGCGCCACCAGGGAAGTCCCAACCCAATACATTTTTAATAGCTAAATAATAACAACCCCTCTACTGAAAATTAAGCATCAAAAATTAAAGTCAATTTATAATCAATTTCAGAGTCTCATGAAAATTATTAGAATGACAGTTAATTATTAAAACAAAAAAAAACCTTTGTAAATTTGTCATTTGAAGAGAGATGAAAATATTAATTATAAGTTCTACTCTAAATAATATTTTGGAATTTTTTTCCTTCAATATGTATTTTAATTTTATCTAAAACTATAGCATATAATTTCTATAACATTCTATAAATCTAATCACTCATAAAAATGTTTGGAGAATGTTAATTTAAAATGAAAATCTGAAACAATTTGTATTTCTCTGAGATATACACATTTCTATCTTTCAAAAGATATAACATATATCCACAAAATTTATGTAACTTTCAATGTAAATTTATGAAGTCTATAGGAGACAAGGAAAAGGCAATTGACCTTTTGTTCAATGTGGAACTCATAATATGATTTAATCATGAAAAGAAATGCTTACCTGGTATTATAAAATAAACAATTCCTTATAAATTCATTCCAATGTTTTACCACAATGACAGTTATTTAATTTTCATGAAATAGTATCAATCCAATAAGCCACCAAAATGACTTAGATCTTAGTTAGTTCTTAGTTACTAGAACTGTAACATTCTTTCCTAGGAGATGTTTCTAGGAGTTTTAAGAATGTTTTTTATACAAGTTCTTTGTTTCTTTCTCTGTATTCTTAAAAGATCTTCACAACAACAAGGACATTTATTTGACAGACTTCAAGAATTTAAATGGAGCCAAAGATGCCATGTCTAAAATCCAATCATGATAGGAAACATCAAACTTTGCTCCCCTGGACCTTAGTTTTCTTTTTGCTGCTGAAGTCCTGTTGCCTCAGAGAAGAGAAGGTCCCAGTCTTGCCTCTGGTCCAGCCACCCCAGAACGGCCCCCCTCCTCTCCCATCCCCTTCCAACCTTCTGACCCTGCTGCCCACATAGCAAACTGTGTGTGGTGAGGGCAGAAGGGAAAGGCGTGAGGATGGCAAGAAACAAAAGCCCCCAGGACGCTCCGACAGAGATGAAATAATAAAATTCTTAGTATTCCGCTAAAGAATAAATTTGCCATCCCACCATCCTATCTGTATGACAGTTTTCAATTATAATTATTAAACTCTTCTTGGTTCACATTAAAATGCCTAAATAAGTGAGTAACCTAAATTTTCCATACCGTAACTTAAAACCAGATATTTAACACAGTTAGTGGAAACCCAATATCTGATCCTATAAGAAAGAGTTTCATTTTCTTTAAAATAACAGGCTGAAAAACTGTTCTGAAAATACAAACTTCTCGTGTTGCACACCTAAACTGTCATGGTTATAAAATGAGACTAAATTCTTTAGCTAATCTTATTCGTGAAATATTTCACGTGCTTTTAGAAAATACCACATTGCGGTTAAACACCATTATTCCATTATGCCTGAAAATAACCAGTGGCTTACAGCAGTAAACAATTCAAATTGCATTCCTTGTACTGGAAAGCTAAAATGCTTACAGAAATAGAACTGATATTAAAAGCCCTAAGAAACTCAATATGTTTTCATCTGAATACTAATTCATTGAATAACTTACTGGATACACATTTATAGTGGCTTAACAAAGTGTATTTCAAATAAGATTACATTAATTTTGCAAGTAATCAAGCCTCAGTATTCTGTATAATTTACTAAATATTCCACAAAGAATAGTCCATTTCAATTATAATAGTAAAACACAACAAAGAAAACCTTCCAGTCAAACTAGTACTATTCACTGCCAGTAACAGCATGTAATATAAGTTGGAGAAAAATTTAGTAAAAATGTTTTAATTTTATAAATTGGTTTCCATATTAACTTATATTTAAAATACAATCAGAATGCCCATCTACAATGCACCAAGTCCTACCTCATTTTTATTTTATAACACTGCCATCTTAATACAATATAAAGATATTCAAAATTATTTCATCACATTTTTAAAAAGTTAATGTTATATTTACCTGAAAACATAAACATCTGAGGGATATCTTATTATAACAACATGGTATTAAAACGGGATGTAGAGTTTAAACTTAAAAAATGTTTTCTAATTTCCCAATTTTCCTATACATTATTTTTTTAATTAAAATTATTTTAGTATAAAATATTGAGTTCAGTTCATAGGGATTTATGGACTACCTTTCCTGTGATAGGTTCTTGAGAATACAGATAATAATAAACACATTCCCTTCTTTTGAGGATTTATAAATGAAAGCTATTTGAAATTAAGTTAGAGAATGGGTCCAAGTAGCATTAAAGAGATTTCAGTATAATTACATGGGGAGACTTAGGTTTGGGACAGAGTACTCTGCAGTAATTGGGGCAAGTTCATTGATGGGAAGAAGCAGGCCTCCAGCCAGCAAGACCATTTTAGACTAATGTAATAATCTAGGGTAATAGTAAACAGGATAGGAAAGGAAGAGAAAGATTCAAGAAATACTTAGGAGTCAAAATCGTCAGGGATTAAGGTTTACGGGATGTGAGATGAGAGGAACATCTGAGTCTGACACCAGGTTTGTGTCCTAGGAGACTCAGGGAAGGATGGTGCTGGGGACTGCAAAAGAAAACGGAGGGAACGGAACACATTCTTGACTGGGGTGAAGGAGGAGGAGATCAGCATAGAGAGAGAAAGAACACATTTTTGTGCTGGGTAAGTCTGAGTTACTAGTTTTTCACCCAAGTTTATATGGGCAGCAAATATTTTCTTGTGTGAATCTGAAGTTCTGGGATGAAGATCTAGATCTTAGGGATGTTAGTTGGTGGCACAGTTTAAAACTGGAAATTGGTGAGCTTGTCCAGGAAACATGTATAGAATAAGAACAAAAAAAGAATGGGAAAGATATCTGAGGAAATATTCATGTGTGAAGAGAGAGGATGGTGCTAAATTCTGTCCAATGTAGCAGATGAAGATTAAGACTGAATCATTGGATTTGGGAAAAGGAGATTCAGAGGATTAACAATAATTTTAGTAAAAGGAGCTTTAGAGGTGTGGCAAAGGGTAGAGGTTATCACAGTGGATTGAGGAATTAATGACAAATTAGGTAGCAAATAGATAACCATACCAAGATGTCTAGCTGTTTAGAGGAAAGCGATAGAATTTTAACAAGTAGAGAAACACTGAACAAGAGGAGATTCATTTGTTGCTTGAACTGCTAATCCTCCAAGGCCCCGTCACCTCTCAAATCTGATCTACAACTTTCCACGAGGTGCAACTCTCTCCAGGCAGCTAATGGTCCCTTCCCCGCAGGCCCATAGGACATGTTTCAAGCACTTATCACTCAGAATCATAATAATAACTTTAATCTCTCCCCTGCTGGAATGTGAGCCTTTCAGAGACAGGGATAGTATTTTATTCAATGTAGAATCAATAGTCCATAAAGCAGTATGTGGCAGATAGTAGATACTAAATAAGTATTTGCTGTGTGGTAAAAACACCGTGGGCTTTGAGGGTTGTGTGGGGAGATGAGCAGCGTCTCAAATCCCACTTCTGTCTCACACCATCTATGTGAGCTTGGGCAAGTCACAGCCTGTGAGCTCATGTTCACATCTGCATGGACATATTACCCATCTTAAAGAGTCAGAACTGACACTGACAAAATTAGAGTCCCTGGCACACATTTAAGCACTTAATAAATGTTAGTTTCCTGTCTTTTCACCCCTACCTTCTGAATGCCTGAATGCAGTATAGGTAAGATTTAACAAGGATAAGTGCATTTATTGACTGAACAAATACTGCTCAAATGTGTAACAAGAGTAAGAAACTATTGTAGGTGCTGTGTGTATTTCAGAGAGAGAAATTTTTGCACTCAAAGAGTTGAGGATCTCATGAGGAAAACACAAATTTTATGCAAATAATGATTTTTTTTTTTAAATAAGGTAGAAAACCATGTACTATTAGTGCATGAATACCGCTAGAGAAAATGCATGGAGGGTGCAGCTATTTTGGTTGGGAAATACTGGAAGTGGTCACCAATAATCTGGAATCTAAAATAAGTTTTGAAGATTGATTGTAAGCTGGAGTCATGAATATACAGGAAACCTAAGTAAAAAGTTCAGTATGAGCAAAGGAACAGAGGCAGGAGAGCAAAGAATTTCTCTAGGAATAAAGACTGGTTAGCTTGACTTGCTAGAATACAAGAAGCATGAGAAAGTATAGTGGGATAAAGACCTCAAACTCCAGCAAAAAGAACACTGCATATCTACTGAAAAATTAAACACAATTCATCATCTGGTTTATAATTCTCATGCTTCCTAATTTGAGTCCCTTTACTTATTAGGACTTTTAAAAGTTATACACAAGAGGGAAAGGGAATTAAAACACAAATTGGCATTACATATTGTGCATAGAAGCAAATTCTATTGACTGATTTAGTTGAGAAAGGAGCAAAAGTTAGTTTTTTCTAAAGTAGTGGTTTCATTTACTATTAATGTTGGACTATATCTGACTATTCAACCCCATCTTGCAGGATGGTGAGAACAGGAAATATGAGTAATGATTTAAAAGAGTCTTGGGTATAAAATTTTTAAAAATAAAAAATAACACTTCCTGAGAGACACCAATGTCTTTCTCCACTGACCAGTCCTCCTTTCCCTCTGTTCCATACTCAAATGTTCTACTGCCCCCTGCTGCTTTAAGCTTCAGAAGCAAAACAAAACAAAAATTCTTGTCATCAACTTCCACTGATTTAACTGATTCCACCATTTGTCTTTTCTTCCAGGATGACCAAAATTCTAGGGCTTATTTCTTGGCCAAATGAAATTTTGATAGCAATGAAGGTATAAGAATTATGCAAAACTCTGTAGGAGGAAATCACAGCTTTGAAAATCTACACACTCAAGCAATCCTATTAGACCTCACAGCTCATTTAGGATTTCTAAACTGTACATTTTCATCAGGAAGTAGTAACCAATCCCTAAACACATCATTTGCCTCTCATTCAGATGGAACCCCAAACTTTCAAACCCAAGTATACAAACTTGTGTATAATTAGAGGTTTACCATGCAAGGTATTCTTCATATATTAGATTAAATGTAATACAACAGATAACCCTGGCTTATCCTATGTTACTGAAATTTTTTCATTAACTTCAGGTTTCTTTTTTAAATTTTATTTATTTTTTATTTATTTCTAGCTGTGTTGGGTCTTTGTTGCTGCACTCAGGCTTTCTCTAGTTGCAGAGAGCAGGGGCTACTCTTCCTTGCGGTGCAAAGGCTTCTCATTGCGGGGGCTTCTCTTTTTGCGGAGCACGGGCTCTAGGTGTGCGGGCTTCAGTAGTTGTAGCAAGCGAGCTAAGTAGTTGTGGCTCGCAGGCTCTAGAGCACAGGCTCAGTAGTTGTGATGCACAGGCTTAGCTGCTCCACGGCATGGAGGATCTTCCTGGACCAGGGCTTGAACCCATGTCCCCTGCATTGGCAGGAGGATTCTTAACCACTGCGCCACCAGAGAAGCCTGACTTCAGTTTTTTTAACATATGGTGTAGACCTTAAATTTATTTTCCATGTGTTTTGATCTAAGCTGTTCCAGTTGAAAGAATATCGTGCCTTCCTTTTTGATGTGTGTGTGTGTGTGTGTGTGTGTGTGTGTTTCCACCTCCTATTACCATTCAGAATGTTAGGTCACAGGGTTCTATGATAACCAAAAGCAGCAATAAAAAAGAAAGCTATTTGGAAAGTTCTCTATCTAACATTGATCAAATGTCACATCAATATCCTAAGTATGACTTTCTTTCAATATTGCATTCAGCAAACAGTCTTGAGTAGCTTTTATGAGCTAAAAGGCAGTAAAAAAATATTTAATCTTCTTTTCAGGAGTTCAGTCTAGTGTGCTAGCAAGGGGCTACTCCGCTTGCGTTTCTGATCTTAGCTAAATGAAGGTATCACGATCCACCAACTAATTCAGCCCAGATATATGAAAGTTATTCTTGATTCCCGTTTGAGTTATACACTGCTATGTAACAAAGCACCCTCAAACTTAGTCACTTAAGAGGACAATCAATGATTATCTCAATATGCTGTGGTTTAAGCAGGCAGTTTTTATCCTTCATACGGTAAATAAAGCGAGGGTGCTGAGAGGGCTAGAAGCTGCAAAATGCCCTGACAGTTGCGATTGGCTGGGAGCAAAGATGGGACTGTTGGCTGGGGTCTCAGTTTCACTCCACATGGACCTTTCTACATCACTTCTTGGGCTTCCTCATGCCATGGTAGCTGTTCTAAGAAGGTGCACTCTAACTGCAAGCATTCCAAGAGGACAATCCCCAATGTGCCAACATTTATCAAACCTCTGCTTGCATCTCACTAATGTCTCATTAACCAATGCCAGTCACAAGGCCAAACCCATACTCAACCAAAGGGGCTATAGAAGGCCATGAGTACTGGGAGGTGTTTCTCAGTGGGGCCAATGTAATATAGTCTGCCACAATTCCTCTTCTTCCTTCACAAACAAGTACCTTTGAAATGTTCCCCCAATACATTTATATTATCCATTTTCATTGCCTTAATTCAATTTTTAGTTCTCTTTCACTTTCTTTTTCTTTCTTTTTTTTTTTTTGGTAAATATCTAGCTGGGCTTTTTAATTAAGGGTAAGGGGAATAATAGTGATATTCATGCAGTGAATAAACATGTATTGAGTAGTAGTGAGGAATACACTGTAGTTAGAACTGTGTGTGACACATGACTGAACAAGGTACTTCCTCTGCCTTCATAGCTAAAACTCTGCAGGGGAAAATAAATAAAAATATGCCCCTAGTCCCTCAAACCCGCACTCCTAATTGTAATGATTTTTCTAACATACAGATTTCAATATGTCACAACTCTACTTAAACAATTTCAGTGTTTGCCCCAAACAACTAGATGAGATCCAAACTCTGTAGCACCTCATTTAAGGGAACTCAAACCAGCCTTTCCATATTCATCTCCTACGGCTTCCCCTCAACTTAACTCTCATTCTCTTTCATAGGTCTGTGTCTTTATTCCTGCCATTGCATCTAGCTGGAATGCTCTTTCAGCTCCAGGAACATGCAATTTTCTTTTTAGAGCCACACTCAAAATACTTTTCTATAAGACCTCCAGAAAGACAGAAAGAACGAATCACACATATGCCTCCACAGACTGCAATGATCGCTCTAGCTCAGTATTGATGCTGTTCCACTGCTCTTCGCATGTTTGTCCTTTCAATGGACGCTAGGCTCCCCGTGGGCACCTTGTTCACGGTTACACAACTTGGCATTTTCAACACCTAATACAGCTTGGTACATAGGAGGAAATAGAGGAGGCGGCATCTCATATAATTTCTTTCATTTCTATGAAATGTGCTGCTTTGCATGCACTACATCTGAAATAAAAATATCATCACAGTTGTAATTAAATATTGAATTTATGACGTCAGAGCTTCTCCAAGATAAAATGTGCTCTAATGAGAAATGAGGGCTAATAAAGAAATTTCTTTTCTGTGAAAAATAAATAAGTGAAATGTAAATATAAAGAGCCAGTACACTTTGGTTCAAGCCTTGTTTCAATGCCTTGGAATAAGCAAAATGTCTGCCTTCCAAGGGTGCTGATAAGATAAGGCTATATCTTGCAAATCAGGCCACTGAATGTCTTTGAATGAAATTCTGCATTCTTATGAATAGAAGCCAAAGAGTGAAACTGTATTAAAAGTAAGTCTTACACAATATAAAATTAAAGTATTCCATATAACACTACTTCCATTTAAAATTCATCATGAGGATATATCCACTGAATTTTTCGAAAGTATAATATTTGAATTAATGATAAAATATGCCTCACGTTAAACTTTAATTGTAGTTATAAGACTTCCAAAAGTGAATGGATTTTTAACATAGTCATATAGATCATGACAGGATGTAAATTTATATCATGCAAGCTCCTATCACATGCAGTCAGATACGAACAGTTGTGTAATTCAATAAGCCATTGAATTCGCGGTAATAGACATTATTGGATGATAAATATTTGCTTTCAAAACTCAAGGCCTGGGCTTCCCTGGTGGCGCAGTGGTTGAGAGTCCGCCTGCCGATGCAGGGGACGCGGGTTCGTGCCCCGGACCGGGAAGATCCCACATGCCGCGGAGCGGCTGGGCCCGTGAGCCATGGCCGCTGGGCCTGCGCGTCCGGAGCCTGTGCCCCGCAACGGGAGAGGCCACAACAGTGAGAGGCCCGCATACCGCAAAAAAAAAAAAAAAAAAAAAAAAAAAAAAAAAAAAAAACTCAAGGCCTTCTATAGTCAGGCCCCATTTAACATTCCACCTTATACCGCATCACTTATTCTTCTTTCTTGCTCTCTCATCACACTGGATTACACAAGTCATTTCCCTTAGTGGATGTTGTACCCCCAACTTAACCTCCCTCCACAAAATGGGCCCCTTCTGGAAGTGAACATGGTATGCATGACATCATGCAGCAGTTTTGATTTCAATACTCTGAAGGTTGGCCACTGCTTTGTATAGATGTGCCCTTCCATCCCTCCAACAGGGACTGTGTTCTACTGAACTTGAACATTCCACATTGCCTAGCATGTAGTAGGCACTGGATAAATGTCTGATGACTGATACAACAAATGAATGCACAAAATGAAATTTGAATCATGTCTTTTAATGCGAATAGTCATTTACTTCAATCTTGAACACTCAATAAAAAGACTGACATTTGTATTGGATATTTTCATTTGAGCTAAGTCTTCATCATCTACTTCAGAATAAAATATTTCAAATTGAAAAGATACGAATTCTAGGATATAAAAAAATGGATTACAACCGGAGTAAAAGCACAATTCTGAAATGTGCCACGTGCTTCTGCACCCTTTAGCAAAACGATGAAAAGAAAAAAACTATTCCACATTTCTTTAGTTCTAATTTTGCCACTTATTAGACATGAAATCTTGTTAAGGTCAATAATATCTCCTGGGCTTCCCTGGTGGCGCAGTGGTTGGGAGTCCGCCTGCTGATGCAGGGGACGCGGGTTCGTGCCCCGGACCGGGAGGATCCCACATGCCGCGGAGCGGCTGGGCCCGTGAGCCATGGCCGCTGGGCCTGCGCGTCCGGAGCCTGTGCCCCGCAACGGGAGAGGCCACAACAGTGAGAGGCCCGCATACCGCAAAAAAAAAAAAATAAAAAAATAATATCTCCTTTTCTTACCTCACAGAATACTAATATAAATATGCATATGAAAAACTTCTCCTTAAGCTGAACTGTAAAGCTTTAGTATTGTTGAGCCCAAAAGTTGATATCCAGTGTATTTTTCTGCGCTAGAAATCATTGAGTCTGATGAACATTTAGCCCAATCACTGTCATGCATACTGAGGGAGAATTTTCCTTCGAGAAATAAAATATTCATCACTTCTAATTATAAATGGTACTGTTGTCAAGACAACTTTTCTCAAGAGGGATAGGATTATTCTAAAATAGGCTTCTTAAACAATTTTTTAAATCTCAGCACTTATTTACAAATGAAAATACGTCACCCCTACTAATATCTCATTAATCAAAATACTCTCATCAATTAAAAAAAATGTTATTTGGGAAATGTTTCAATAGAACCCCATTCCTTAGCTCTACTAGGGAATTAGAATTCATGACATGAGAATTTAACTACGTAGCACTTCAATTAAAAGCAGGGAGTCTGGAACTAATGTTACATAAGTAGCAGGCACAATAGAGTTAGCATGCCCCATTAATGTCTTGCTATTGGGGCAAAATGACATTCTGAGGCATGAAGAACAAAAGGGTAATTGGATATAACAGGAATCTCATTTTGACAAACATGAATCTACTTGGCCATTCCTATAAGCATGATTCACTGCAACACTGCAAAATAAGAGACATTCTTATATTGAAACTTTCTTAAGATTATAATAAGGATATATCCCAGATAGTCAATATTATAAATTATAAAAGTGTAGTATTAATATTATTCATAAGTTCATAATTATAAAATGTTTATAATTTTTAAGTTTCTTCCATACCTCATCTGATTCTCTCAACAACCTTGTGAACAAACAGGGCAGTAAGCATGTAATTTTATACATGAGAAAGCAGATATATACACTCTTCAAGGTCTTATAGCCAGTAAGAATTCACCCCCTCATTCATTCATTCATTGATCCACATTTTTACAAAGTCCCCACCATATATCTTTTACAAAGATACAAAGTATCTATCTACCCTGTTGAAAACACTGTACTGTATGTTAGGGAATACAAAGACTGAGATTAATCTTTTAATTAGAAAATTATATATAGCAGATCCAATTTTTGTTTAAACTGCAAATTCACTAAATGCTATTATATTTTAGGCTCCTACTAGCATATTGATATTCCAATGAAGCTCTAGGTATCACAGAAGCTAAGTTCAAAGAAAAAATAAAAGAAGAGTTTCACAGAGGAAAAATATATGTAAATTTTCTCTTTTGCTAAAATCAATCAATAAGCTGGAGATTTACCTCTCCTGAAATTTAAGATAAGCAATTAATCATTCATTAGTTATTTAGTACATAATATACATCCATCACTATGTTAGTCACTGAATACATAGGAAAATGAAGACCAAAGTTTTGTTATAATTGAGAACACAATGGATGTATATTTGTGTGTTGTGTGTGTGTGTTTTCTTGCAGGTGCCTAAATGTGAGACAACCCAAATACATTCATCATATATTATAACCTAGGAGATGCATGTATATATATATTTGTAGCTAGCTAATGAATAAAGATTTCAAAATAAAATTATTGCAGAGAATATTATGAAATAATATGTATTCTAAACTGTGAAAACAATGTCCTTGCACAATATAATTCCATGCCTTTTGTCAAGATAGATGTAAATATCAGACTGAAAAGTTTTCTAATCTTTGAGAATGTCTTATGACAAAGTATAGCCTACAGCAATATAAATAAGTAAAACCATTCCACTTTCTTCCTTGAGAATAGAACACAACGAAACAATTATGAAAATTCAATACCACCCTAAATGATTCATTGTGGTAGACCCTGAACTTAGTCAAAAATCTTTATTTTAAGGAAAGCAAGGTATGCGGTTTTTAAAAAATCCGTATAATACAGTCATATGGTTTTAATTATTTTATAAATTTGATTAGTTTAAAAAGCAGAAAATATATTTTCCATCTTTATTAACTTAATCATAATATACTATGTCTAAATGATTTTTATGAGCATTAAAATGTTCTATATTTTCCATGTTGATTTTTATTGTGAAAAGATTATAAGATTACCTTTACCTTGACTAAAAATATACACTTGGAAATAATGAGCTTTATTTCAGACTTTTCTAGGCATGACCATAATAGAGTAATAAATTTAGTATTACAGACTAAAACATAATTAGTATAAAACACTGCATCATTTTTTAATGATTACCTGTTATGGGGCCCTGTAAATGGCCAAGGTGAGACAAAGAAAGTATTTTTTGGCTTTGACAAATGGATAACAAATTACAGCAGTAATGCCAAGCAACCTCAATAGAATATGGAATTGGCTCCCCCTGTTGGGCCTGAAAAGTCCACATTTTTGAGAATCACATAACAAATCTTAAAAAAAAAAATAAAAAAAGCAAAGGAATGAAAAAGCCAAGATTTACACAGGTATATAATTTTTGTCTGTTTTTATAAATAAAACTGAAGACCTACAAGCACATTGGAAATCTATGTTTTTTAATAGATTTTATTTTATTTTTATATATATTTTTTTCTGGATAAAAAGAAGTCATGAAAATCAGCATATATTCAATAGTTACTTAAGAAAACTGGAATTAATTTTCAATTTAATGAAATAGACAAAACAGCCAAATGAAGCATATAATGTCTAAAAAGCATGTCATCCTTTGAACTAAACACAGAAAATAAAACATTTACTCCTCACTAAAAATATTATCTCAAATAATATTTTGGTAATAAAATTTGTTTTTACCCTTGTTGGTATGTAAATGCATTAGAAAGAACAGTTTTTTAAGTGTGCATGTTCTTATTATTCAGAGCAATGCAGAGGTTTATATCTCTTAAGAAACACCTACATCTCTTGAGAATGGCTATTATGATTCAGCTGTTGGGTGGGTTGTCTTTAACCTGCTTGCCCCAGGAGGTGTGTCTGAGAACATTTCAAATTGAGTGGCAAGAGTGGGAATTAGTACAGAGCAAAGAAAACAAAAAAGCAATAAAATCCCTACTCACTTAGAATGTAGGACAGTGGGGAAAGCACAGTCCACAAAGCCAATGAAATAAATGTAAAATTACAACTATGAATAATAGCAAGTTTACATAATTGAAAAATAATGCAATAAATTACAATCCCTTATTTGCACACTAAGAATTCATTATCAACCTCCCCATGACACTGCCTCACCTCAACAAAGGCTCTGAGGGTTACTGTAAAAAAATTACAAAGTTTTGGGCTTCCCTGGTGGTGCAGTGGTTGAGAGTTCACCTGCCGATGCAGGGGACACGGGTTCGTGCCCCGGTCTGGGAAGATCCCACATGCCGCGGAGCGGCTGGACCCGTGAGCCATGGCCGCTGAGCCTGTGCGTCCGGAGCCTGTGCTCCGCAACGGGAGAGGCCACAACAGTGAGAGGCCCACGTACCACAGAAAAAAAAAAAAAACTACAAAGTTTTGATAGAAATGAGACGTTTGAAGGGGGACAAAGTGGAAAGCAATTAAAAATCACAACTAAGCCCTAAAGACTTTAAATATCTAGCAACGCATCAAGATGTTTCTGTCAAACCCTAATTGTCTTTTTTCATACTTCATATTTTTTTAACTTTATCTTGTTATTTTTCTTAAAATTTGGTCATTTAGAAAGTTGAGGTTAATGAGCCTTCTCAATAAGTCCAGAACGATAAAAGGGTCAAAATGCCATTACCTACAGTGAATATGTTAAAGATGATTGCTTTCCTTTTCAAGGTCAGGTGAGATAACAACCTGTGGTCCCTGCCTTGACTGTAAGTTCATAGGAGGCCTCTGGGACACGAATAAGCAGAGCAAAAGGAACAAGTATCAAAAATAGTTCCTTCGGAAAATTCCTATGGGACCATTTTCTTTCCGGAAAATTGAGAGAAAATACTCATCAATGCACTCTTTCCTGCACATACGCTTTTAGGACCCAGAACTCAGGCAAACATTGGTACTGTATCTTAGATACATATGGATTAAATAGGCTATATGTACTGGCCTGGGAACTGAACCAATATTTACAACATTGTTTCTATGGGAAACATGTTCCAAATTCTAAATAACTTACAAACGTTTGGAATATACTGACATAAAACGTTTTTGTTATGAGATATATTAGGAAGACAGGATATAGATTACAGTATATAATTTTTGTTTGCAAAAACCCTATGCGACTTTTAAAATTAGCAACAAGAATACACACTAAATCTCTAGCAACCTTAAAATTCTACCATATTCACCCTACCCTATTTCAGTTAGTCCTATTGACATTTATTAGATTGACAATTTTGCCTGAGGAATCTCAAAAATGCGATTTTCCAGATTTTGTTGGTTAGCAAACACAGATCATACGATACTTCTTTTCTCTTTTATCTGGAATGAATTGTCATCTGCTGGCAAATAGCTCATTTAAAACTTCCAAGTTCTTAGCATTCAAGTTTAAGAGGAAAAAAAATTATGAATATTTTGTCTCCAAACTCTGAGGCAATCATTTGAACATTTTAGAAATACAAAATGGTAAGAAACAGAATTTCTTTCAAACTTTAAAAATCAGGAAAACAAAGTTTTACTTCAGATCCATCCTTTACTTTTGAATTTACTAGAAAAAAAATGTGGTTATGATTTAAAAGAATCATAACTTATAGCAGCACTCATCTATTTTTATTACCTATTTCAAAATATTTTATCAAAGCAGGCTGTAATAAAGATTTTTTAGAAAGAAATGAGACCTAAGAAGTACAGTAAGAAATGCATATGAATTAAGAAAACTACGTGTAAAGAAGCAGGAAAAGCAAGTCTTGATCCAAGAGAGAAAGAAATGACACTCTGAAAATCAAGATATATTAACAGTAGACTGCTTTCAAGGACAATTACAAGAGCTTCTGATTGCACATAATATAATGCTGTGTGTACATGCTGAGCTGTCACCTTTGCATTATCAGAGAAGAAAAGGGCAATTTCACTCAGACTCTGGTAAGTCATAAACAGAAAATTTCAAGTTGGAAATGCTGTCCCTTTCATTCACATTTACATGGTTTCGATCTGTTTGATGAAATCTGCACTTTGCTTTCCTTTCCAGTTTAAATTCAGTTAAACATACTAAAGGAAAGTTTCCATTTGTTCACGTCACAAAAGGAAAGTTTCCATTTGTTCACATTGCATCTATCCCACCACACTGAGGAAGGATGGTACAGCAGCTCCAAAGAAAGCGGCTTATTTAGGCAGCTAATGAACAATATTGTTTACATCCATGAAGCCAAGCATTTAATAAAAATTGGATGGTGGTAACTTCCTGAGGCTTACTTAGTATCTATAGTCTAGCATCACAGAATGGAATATAAGGGCACAGTGAGGTTGTTTACATGTCAATCACTTGTCAGTTTCATGAGTTCCCTACAAATACCCCTTGTACTTGGAAATTTCTTTACCAATGTTGTAACTAGAATTTTTAAACACAGCCATAGACACTTTTTTTCTAAAACTACTAAATTAAATCACCAGCAGACACAAAAGGAAAGGTAATGCCATGGTAACTTCTGTGTAACTGAAAAATTACTTTTTTTTTAACTTGTTTCCAGCTTGGGTCACTCGTTTATTTTTGGTTTTATTCTCTTTGTTCCACACAAAATTCCACTCTCTACATCTTTTTTTAACATTTGATATTATTATAAGTAGGTGGAATAATAAAATAAGCAATAAGTTAACTAATATATCTGCATTCAAAGCGAGAGAATATGAATTGTTTTACCAGTCTGCTCTCATAAGCATAACAAGAGGTAATTAATGAAGAGTTGTTTGCTTTGCTAGTATTTCTAGCATGTCTACAGTATGCAAAAGGTCAGTGGACAACAATCAGTAGAAAACTTGTTTGAACATACTACTGTTTCCTAGACATTTTCTTGGATGAAATAGATTTCAAGTATGACACAGATCATCATATAAATAAAGTGAAAATGTAGTTTACACAAGAGCTTTCTGTATCAAAAAACATAATAATCTGAGCATGTAACTCTACTATTTAATAATACCTGTCCTTCCTTATTCTCCATTCTTTGTTTCTAAAAGTGGTCTGTTAAGAAAAAAATCAAGCCTATAAATTTAAGTAGATTTACTTATAATTATGCTTTCTCAATTGAGCATAGATTTTTAGAAGAAAAAGATCACTGTGTTCAGAAAAAAATGTCTGAAGATACGTCCTTAAAATCCTGAAAATAATATAAGATTTTTTTTGTTCTACTTCATTTCATTGGGTTAAATAGCTTCTCAGGCAGCTCAAATACCTTTCAAGAGGGCTTGGGGGAGGACTGGATTTAATTGGCAATAAATTAATTGAGTTGGATCTTCTGGCTATGAAGATACTGATATGTCTTCGGCCCAAGTACAAACCTGTGTGAGAATTTTCCCCAACACTCATGTACAAATCAGAAGTCAGATGCACAAACTGACCTTGTTCTAAATTGAAGTTAAGTTAACATCTTTCCATTGAAATGGAAATTGGAAATTATTTACCTAAGGGATTTTCAAATTAAGATTACTGCATACACAATGTTTCAGAGAGGGCCCTCAGGGAGCTTCCCAGAGTAGGGGACGCCTTATCATCCTTGATTCAGAAAAATTATGGTTAACAATATATACGTCATTTTGTATCAGATTCACTTTTAAATGGAATTCAGCAACAGAAAAATTAGAAACATTTAAGACACATTCTTGTGCAATCTTCCAACTATGGGGTAGTACCAGATATCTGGCCCCAAGCCCTCTGCAAAGACTTTTGAGGCAAACAGTTCCATTGCCAAATTACTCTGGACCCTTTGAGCTATCTAGTGTTTAAAACTTCTTTGAGAGGATAATACCTCAGATGTTTTAGAAAGTCTGATTAAGTAGCACCCAGATTAACTATCTCTTTCTTCTAAACCTCTCAAGTTTCTTCAACTGATTCTCATATGATATTCCATTCAGGCCTTTTAACATCCTTAGCGTTTTTCTCTGAGTGTCTTTCAGTTTGCCAATGTCAATATTAGGATGTCACTTCTCAATAGGTCTATTTTATGGACCCAAGAAGAGATGAATTCCAATCATGGCTTTACCTTTTATAAGCGAGTCTAGCCAATTTTCAGCTTTTTCATCTGTAAACTAAGGTAAGGTATATAAACTAATAGCTCTTCTAGAAAGAACGTTAACATGTATAAATTAAAAATACACCTATAGATTCTTGCAAAAGAAAAGCAGCATGTGAATTTCCTTTCCATCTTCCTTAGAACCAAAACTATTAGCCAGAATTAAAAACAAAACAAAGCAAAAAACCGTCTAAGTAAGAATGGAGAATTTAGGAGAAAACTGCTACTTAAACATTTACTCATACACTGGGATATAAACCCCAGTGTATGAAATATGAGACGCAGTGGGAGCTAAGGCCTTTGTATATCTATCTGGCTTTAAACAGAGCCTAGCATAGCACCCTTAACATGTGGGTACTTTCTAAAGACAGTAATAATAATAAACATCATGTATATTCTGTGAATCTCAGGGAAGTGTCTTTAAATAACAACAAATGCAAACAGTGCGAAATGGTAATAAAAAGAAGGAAAAAGGACCTGGGTTCCTGGAGCAGGTGTAGACTGGGCAGCACAGAGTCTTAGGAGGATCTGTACGTGAGGAGCCTGGTTCCCTGAGCCACAGTGAAGGCTCCTCCACAGGCTGGGCAACGTTGGGCAGGTCACATAACATCTCTGGCACCTAGTTCTTCACCTGAGTTTCTAAGGTCCTTTCCAGCATGGGAGTATACATCGTTTTATTCTAATACGAAAACTGAAGGTCACATCAATACAGCTAAGCCTCTACTTCTTCAAACAACAGAAAAAGGGAACCTGGGCATATGTGTCAGGAAAAAAGAAGTGATTCCAAACCCTGAAATAAAAGTAGTGCTTTTCCTTGCAGGATCCTATTTCACACTAGTATAGTTTAAGAACTTCACTTGATAATCATTAGTATCTTAATTAATCAAAACGCTTTCAGAATTGGCTTTCTTTGTTGTTTATATAGGCTTTGCTTAAAATTTTAAAATCCTGTTCTCTACCTAAAACTATCATGCTACACACCTATGCAATTTCACCGCAAATATCGTCCTCCTCTTTTCCTAACAGTATCACCCTGAATTTAGGACTCTGGACCATGGCATTATTTCTGTGACTGATCTCTAGGCTTCAAGTCTTTCTTCACTTCAATTTACAGTCATTATCTTCCCAGAGAATTACCTTGATCAAATGACCCCTGCCTGCCAAATAAAATCTGAATGAAGTCCTTAGCCTAGCATTTCCAAGCCTTTAAAATGGTCTCAGTTTACATTTCTTGACTATTTCTCCTTAATCCAATACCACAAACATATGACATTTTTCTTTGTCAATAAACATACTTTTTAACCATTTCAAATAATGTTATTCTCTCTGTATGGATGCTTTTATTTTTCCCTCTCTTATGGTTTTGGAGATTACAGAAATCCACTTAACATGGATTTTTGTGTTGCCTTCCTAGATACTGCAGTGAGAAGTGACTTTCACTCCTCTAGAGCCCTGTAGCACCTATATGACTCAACAATATTCAGGGCACTGATGGAAGCTCCATCACTGTCTCATTATTCAGCGCTGTAGTATGGCTGCTTAGAGTAGACAAAAAAAAAAAAAAAGGCTAGGAGATTGTTATTTCCTCAGAAAACAGATTAATCCATAAGCCAATTATCTAACCATACAGTCACATTTTAACTAGTTTAACACAGAGAAGGAGCAAACTTTTACCTTAAAGCAACCATCACATCAGACCTCACAGGCAAGCAACTGTGATTTTAGTGCTGCTAATAAATATGAAAAAGGATTCTGCAGTTAGCATGCTCAAAACTCAAAAATTCTATAAACTGTCTATTTCATACTATGCCAGCCACTTTCACATATGCTTATTTACTTCTTTCAACAAATCTGTGAATTAACTATTATTTTCATCTTACAGCAAAAGAAACAGAAGCTCAGAGAGGTTAATTACTTGTCCAAATCACACATTTGGAAAGTGGCTGGGCCATGATTTCAGTTAAGATATTCTGAATCCAAGCATATTTGTCTATTTTGTGATCAGAAACCTACCATTCATTCATTAGTATCATAACCCAGAGGCAGAGAAGAAATGAAATATTTGCTTTATACCTAAAGATTAAGAGTAAGCCAATAATGGGGAAACAAGGCTCATCATATACTACTCCTCTGCAAGGGGAACTGGCTCAAGAATCTTGAAATGAGGGTATATGCTTTCCCAAAAAGGAAGGCCTTGGGATGGATCTGAACAAAGGCTGCAGACAAACCTTAGCCCCAGTTCATCCATTCTCTTCTTCAGCGCAAGCACAAGAACAAGAGGCAGACATAAAATTCACATGTGCACACATACACACATGCTGTGGTACATGGGTTGTCCAGGATGTCATTACCCTAACACACCTTTCTTAACACATCTGAAAATGACATCAATAAGAAGCTGTAAATCAACTTGGAAACTCCCATGACGTTGGAATTATATGTTAAACCAAAGTTCTCCATGACTCTTTTCATCGTGTATCATCATTAGTACAGTTTTTTGACCATATGTCCCCACCATTTACAATTTATTCACGGATTTATAAATTAATATTACAGTACCACTATACCATGAGAATTTAAAACATAGACAAGAGTAGAGAGTTTTCAAAGTTGAGAGAAAAATTTAAATAGAAATTTAAATAGAAAATTCTAACATTTTCTTCCTATATCTAGGGCCGTTCTATCACACACAGCATCTCTGTGAAAAAATTTTAAAGGCAGCCTCTCAGTGGCAGAAATAGCCTAATAAGCAAAGGCCAAGCTGGATTTCCTTTCCCATTCTCCTCCCCAGCCAGGCACTTGTATGCAGCATCCAACATGCACTGCAATTTTTAAGACCACTAAAAAGTAGATTATTGTAAGCAGTCTTTGAAGGATGCATATGCCACACTGAAGACACTGAATTAAATTATAATGGTTTACTGAATGTTTTTTCTAGGAATGATTGTCATACCTGGGGAATATCATACAAGTGCAGGACATGCATTCAGTCATTGGGGAAAATATCTCTGGTGTGTACCATGCCAGGTATTGTGCTGAGCGAAGGGCAAATATCTTAGACTAGATTCAGTCTACTCAAAAGAGAGACAGATGAGAAGAACAGATACATGATAATTACATTAATGGGGGGGAGGGGTGATCAGGTCACCCAGACAAGGGACACATCATCTAGCCTTGAGTGAAGTGAAGCCCAGTGAAGGTAAATTCTAAGCTGAGCCCTAAAATAAGAGAAGGAAATAAAGATATAGATTTGAGGCAGGGAAGCAGTGGCTGATCCTGAAGACTTTACAATTTTCCAGTATTTAGGTTATTGTGAGAAAAGATACATGACAAAAATGAGGGACTAGGGGGCTTCCCTGGTGGCGCAGTGGTTGAGAGTCCGCCTGCCGATGCAGGGGACACCGGTTCGTGCCCCGGTCCGGGAAGATCCCACATGCCGCGGAGCGGCTGGGCCCGTGAGCCATGGCCGCTGAGCCTGCGCGTCCGGAGCCTGTGCTCCGCAACGGGAGAGGCCACAACAGTGAGAGGCCCGCGTATCGCAAAAAAAAAAAAAAAAAAGAGGGACTAATACAAAACACTAACCTTTCTTCTGCAAACTGTAAATATAATTTATGAGTAACACATGAAAATAGGCTGACAAGACAAAGTTTGGTGACATTCACTTAACGCATGTTTATTGAGCACCTAGGATATGTCAGATACTCGTCAGGCTTTAGGGAACCAATAATGAGTAAAAACCCATGCTGTTTTCAGAAGCTCTAGTGAAGAAAGCATTCATAAAAATGACCATACAAATACACAAGCATTTAAAAACTATATCCTGGAGCTTCCCTGGCGGTACAGTGGTTAAGAATCCACCTGCCAATGCAGGGGACACAGGTTTGAGCCCTGGTCTGGGAAGATCCCACATGCCACGGAGCAACTGAGCCCGCGAGCCACAACTACTGAGCCCACGTGCCACAACTACTGAAGCCCGCGTGCCTAAAGCCCGTGTTCCGCAACAAGAGAAGCCACCTCAATGAGAAGCCCACGCACCGCAATGAAGAGTAGCCCCCACTCGCCACAACTAGAGAAAGCTCACACGCAGCAGCGAAGACCCAACACAGTCAAAAATAAATAAATAAAATAAATTAAAAAAAATTTTAAAGTATATCCTTATAGTATGGAGATGTGTAAAGAAAAGGTGAGTTAATCTGAAGGAGCAAGGAAGGCTTTTCCAGAGGAAGTCGTGTTTGAAAAGGAAAATGAAGGCTCTAGAGTAAACTAGGGATATTATGGGACAATGACCGGGTATAGGAAGGCAGCAGGGGGCTGAGTAGGTAGAGCCACTGGCCAGGGAATCTATATATGCGAAGGCGCTATGGAAGTGAAAAGCATGGATTATCTTGGGAACTGCATGTGCTCATGCAGCTGAGCACAGAGAGAAAAAAGGAGGGTGAAGAAAGCAGGATGAAGCTAAAGAGTGAGGGGTGGGTGCACAGGTCTCAGACCCACAAAGAATGGGGATTCATATCTTCAGTGCAAAGTCATGAACTGAGAGTCCTTTACTCTCAGTAGCTCGCATTGAACTCCTCCCTGCCTCACTCTCTCCTTTCCTTCAGCAAACACTGATTGAGCATCTACCAGTCTGCCATTGTGATGTGCTACTTTGGATGCTGAGGATACCACCGTGGAGAAAACAGACTGAGTCTCTGTCCTCAGGAAACTCACATTTTCGAGGAGGAGGCAAGTAAAGAGATCTGCAAAATAGCATACATGATATCTACATCACAGGCTGCTGTGAGGATCACAGGAGATTGCATGATTACACAGTTTACAAAGGGTCAACTGTTTTGTTAAAGAAAGAACTTGATGAGTTTTCTTCTTGGGTGTATAAACTTAGATGTGACAATCAGGCACCCGTGAGGATTCATAATGTAAATATTTGGAATGGAAAACTGGAATACAGATGAGACAAAGATGAAATAAAGAAATTCTGACCAAGAAAATACAAGTGCAACTACTTAAAGCAAGTCTGTATCATGTGCTGGGCCTTACACACACTTCATTTTCAATCATCTCAAAAACCTGAAAGGTAAGTTTTATTAACCCTACATGTGAAAATGAAGCACAAATAAATCAACAAATCTAAGAGGTTCAGTTTTATGCGCCGAAACTAAAAGTTGCTATAATAGCAACTTTTCTAAATTCCTACAGTAAAATCAAATGAACAATTAAAAATTTTTAAGTTCTTAACTGTAGCAGACACTGTTGATTATTGCCTCACATCAATCAGCGCCCCTTCCTCTTTCCTGATAAAATCCTAATCTGATTCACTTACCCATCCATCCAGAAGTCCAGAGAGATACCTTAACTAGTCTAAATCAATCACTACCTGCCATTTCTTTGGCAACCTTTGTTCTAAAGTTATACATTTTACCTAAATTGTTTCAGTGGATTGAAAGAAGGGATTTAGAATCCACTGGGCAGGAGGAAATATTGCCTCCCGTCTCTCTGTCTTTCCTCTTCTTCCTTTTCTCTCTCGCTTCTTTTCTCCTCTTTCTCCCACTGCAATATGAACCAGCAGGATTCCAACATGAAGGCCTAAACGATGGCCATTTTGAGACCAGGAGCAAAGCCTTAGGATAAGCTGCCCTCGAGGATGGAAAAGTGAAGAGAGAGAAACAAATGAAACACTACCTCTAAGTTTCTTGCTCTGCGTGATCATAATTTTCCTTATTATTGAAGCCAGATTCAGACAGGTGTCATTCATTTACAACTGAACCCATATAACTAATCCACCAACCACAACCACCTATTTTACATCTTACTGAGGAATTCAACAAGACTTTAAAATGGAAGAGCGTTTCCAAAAGCAACCACAATAAGCTGGCTGACCTGAAATATTATCCTGGGTAGAGAGCATTTCAGAAAATAAAGTGAAATATTCTCATTTTCAAGCACATGTGTAGAGTATGTGAATTCAGTGAAGTGTCAGTGTTTCTAATGACTAGTGATATTTATGGAGAATTTATTAAGTGTAAGCACTTTGCTGACACCACAAACTAAATCTCACAGCGACCCAGTAACATATGTAGTATATTATCTTCACCTAACAGGTAAGGAAACCAGGTCAGAGACTGTTTCCCACCCAGCACACTGCTAAAACTAGAGTTTGAACTCCATCCCACAAAATCTTGGCTCTCTGTACCATAGCATGCTGACTCACTTGCCATTTTTTAAATTCTAAAATAAATTAACAACATAACGTTCCCATAATAAACACGATGGAATACAACAACTGCAGGGCTTTTTGTCTGGACACTGATTTAGCAATCTGCATAAACATGCTCTGGTTCTGTCAAATATGAACTGTTTAAAAATCAGATACAATATTACTGATTAAAAAAATTTTTTTTCAGACACAAGTTTTCTGTTTCAACGACAGAAATGTAACTTGGAGGAAAAGAATGTAAAGTCCTTACTAAATGTATTTAATAAGCATTTATCAAGCCCCTACTACATGCTCAGTGATATAGTAGGTGCTTTGGAAGGCATATAAATGAAAAAGACTTAGAACCTGCCACCAGAAGCTTGGATTCTAGAAGGAGAGAGAGAAGAAAAAATTAACTATGATAAAAGGAAACTGTTACATAAAACTAACAGAGGCCTAAGAAAAACTATGAGGCAGGGCTGCAAAAGGAGCAGGCTCAGATTAAGCGCTCCAAAAAAAGCCTCAGAGAAGAATTCATTTGAATTCATTATCAAAGTCTTCATGTAAGCTCGTTTAGTCAACAAAGTAGTCCCAACTTGGGCCAGGACCTAAGGTGACTGAGATAACTAACGTATGACCTTTGCCGTAACAGCCTCTTGAGACATAAGGCATACTGTTATCAAAAAAGCGGGTAAGCAGTATTCTGTCAGGTAGTAAAGGAGAAGGAAGAGGGATAATCTGTGTGAGGCTGCTATGACCTCTAAATGGAGAGTACTGTTTACCTGAGGCATTGAGTTAATGGGGTCACATTTTCCTGGGTGAAATCAAGGAGGCCTTCACTGTGGAAGAGGCATGATCTGGATCTCGGAGAGTGAATAGAAGCTTGCCTGATGAAGAAGGCAGAGGAAATACCAGAAGCAAAAGTCCACAGGCTCAACAGTAGCTGACTTAACATGTGTAACTCTTCAAGTACATGGTATAATAAGAGAACATCAGGAAACAAGAATGATAAATTGGGACCACTGAGGAAACCTGAAAGCCAAGGTAGGAGTTTAGACTACAGACCCTGGTGTTAGTAAAGGTTTAGAGAAAAGTAACTGTTCTATTATTTACCAGCCTTATTACAGTGGGCTAGTAATTCAGTTAACCACTGTAGGCTACAGTTATTTCATCTGTACAATTGAAGCAATGATATGTATTTATCTGAGTTCCTGTGACTGTCATGGGACAATGTTTTGCTAAATCTAAACTGCTATGCTTATAGACTAAATGATTTTGACTGGGGAAAGGACCTAATCCAAACTGTACTTTAAGAAGATACCTCTGGGGGCTTCCCTGGTGGCGCAGTGGTTGAGAGTCCGCCTGCCGATGCAGGGGACGCGGGTTCGTGCCCCGGTCCGGGAAGATCCCACATGCCGCGGAGCAGCTGGGCCCGTGAGCCATGGCCGCTGAGCCTGCGCGTCTGGAGCCTGTGCTCCGCAACGGGAGAGGCCACAACAGTGAGAGGACGGCGTACCGCAAAAAAAAAAAAAAGAAGATACCTCTGGATGAAGAAATCCTGGAGCAGGGGACCCTAGTTAGGAAGTAAAAAGACAGGGAAAGGAGAGGATGCATGGGTGTGGTTGTCAGGAGCTAGAATCAACAGAACTTGAGAGTCTGGATAAAGGAAGAGGAAATGAGTCAAGGTGACAGGAAGCTTCAGGTTTGGATCTGTGATGGGATGAGTAGAAGACAGAGGAGAACAAGCTCTCTATAAGCACCTATGAAGAGTTAACAATGCATCAAACACCGTGAAGATTTTAAATAGATTATAAGGATCATGGCTTTTGTAGCATTTTTACCTAATTAAAGGAAACTCTTGACCCCCGTCCAGTCAAAACATGTGGTAACGAGCACTGCACTGTAATCAAATGCCAGCCTGCCACTTGGGCAAATTACATGATCTCTTTGGGTCTCAGTTTTCCCATCTGTAATTTGGATCCCCATCATATTGCTGAAGATCCAGTGAGTAACTATTAATATGAATAAACCTCTGAGAAGAGCTCCTGGGTCATGTGCTGAATCCATCAGAGTGACACAGCTGACCTCAACATTTCCACCCTCATCACCACCACTTCCTTCAATCAGAAAATATTTCTTTGTGGAATGAAGGCTGTATTAGAGTAAAGCACCAAAGTTTCTACAGACTTGTTCTACAGCCTGCCTCTGGCCATACACACGAAATATCAGAGTGTTTATCCCGTGGAAAAAAAAAAAAGAAAAAAAGGTGCTTTGATTTGGGGCAAGAAGAATAACAGTGTAATATGGTCTCCTGAGTTGTTTGTACAAGCTACAACTAAATCAAGACTATAGGCAGAGCACACTCCCTGGGTGCAAACTTCAGTCTGTCTGCTAAACGGTCTATCAGGCCAAGATTGGCAGAGGGATGCTAACCTTTGCTGCTGCTGATGGACTCACCACCACCCCAGTCATAGGCTTCATCAATGACTCACACTCAGTATCTCACCCTCCTCGGTACACTTCCCTTCCCAGCTTCCCAGCTGAGCTGTCATGATGCACTGTCTCTATAGGGCTGGATTTGCTAAGATAAGATAATGGCCTTTTATGTGCAGGCGCTGTGAATTCCTCTCCATCCCTTGTACAGGGAAGACAATTTAAGTGGGAAGGAATAAATTGCTCGATTTAATACAGTGACCAAACACAAAAGCCTAATCAAAATGTCAGAAGTACTTGCTCTAGAATGGCAAAGAATTGTGGAAGCACACTAAATATGTGAGCTGTGCCTTAGCAACCCAAGCAAGGATACAAAATGATGAGATGAAACTAGCTGCCTCAATTGCTTCCTATTATTTTAGCAATTTCAATTTTGTAGTTAATTCGGTAGCACTATTGCTTTATTTGCAAATTATACAAAATCACACACACACAAATGTGTAAAATATTAGGAAAGAATTTATAAATGCTATCAAAGATGCTGTAGAATAGCCTTTTCTAGACACTCAATATCACAGTGAGGAAATTGGTACAAAAAGCCACCTATGTTTAAGTGCATATCTTACATTGACATAAGATATGTTGATTGAACAAGTTTACTAATTGCTACTCTTTTTAAATTTAAACACTATCAAGGGAGAATAAATGCAAAGATACTAAAAAGTTAAAACTTCAGATGCTTTTGGTAGCTCATTTGGCATGCAAGATGACTGTGGATCCTTGTACTGCCTGCACTTTTATTTCAGCTTACAAATATTTACATGTCCACTATCTGTGAAAACTGCTCTATGGTGATAGAGATGAAAGTGCCCAAACCCTGGAGGGGTGTACAACCTACAGAGGGGATTTTGTTAACAAACTAATAAGGATAATATAAAAATTAAACTATTTCTATAATATACTAGACTTAGTCAAATATCTTTAACTCCCTAGACTAGAGGTATATGGATTAATCATGGTAAAAAGTCAGTAAAAACACCTGCATATTGGCAGGTATCTACTGTTTGGTATTGCACAGCCACACAAAGGAAGGACCCCTCTCCCCAGGTGGGTGGTGGCACCCTCTGAATGGCAGCAGTCTCTTTTAAAAACTCTCAATGAGAATGAATGAAAAGTAGTTATTTTTTGGAACAGCTAAAGGCTGCTCTTGCTATTTGGATTAACTGGTATTAGTGGGGGAAGCAGGGAAAAGGGGGGCCTGTATAGTCAAATAACTTTGAGAAACAAAGTTTTTAAGTTAGACAGATTTCTTCATTGCAAGATGCCTTGGAGATTAAC
Organism: Phocoena sinus; assembly: GCF_008692025.1. Lineage (NCBI taxonomy): Eukaryota > Metazoa > Chordata > Mammalia > Artiodactyla > Phocoenidae > Phocoena > Phocoena sinus. The sequence goes on along the minus strand of NC_045767.1, from coordinate 47,975,017 downwards.
ACACAAGTGTCCACTGCAGTCACCACAGGGGATACGACTTTCATTATTTCCCAAAACATCTGACCACAGAATACTTTGCTCTTGGATCATTGGAGAGCACATTTTAGGAATCACTGCTTTGAAATATAATACATATAAAATAATCAGCATAGCAACAAATACAAGGCACTAAAATAACATATGCTTGAGAATTGGGGAGAAGACCTATACCTAAAATAAAAATCTAAATCTGAATCATCTTATAAAAATACAACGAAAGTAAGTACACCTTGTAAGTACACGACACTGATAATGTGAATATAACACTTATTTGGAAATAGCTAAACGTCTAGCAAAACGTGTTTACCTATACTTTAATAGTGTTATTCAACTTAGTCACTTAATTTAGAAAATAAAGCAATATCTAAACTGTATTATTGTTGATTTATATCATTCTTCTCTCTTTAAATTAGCATATGGTTTTTGAATGGGAAAGAGTTAAAAGAATAACATTTGTCCATTTTAATAACATTCCTTTATGATTCTTTTTTTCCCCTCTGTCATATTGAGGTCAAGTTCTTCATCTGATTTTGATGTAGTATCCCATCTTAGGCAACAGAATGATATCTGATAACTCAGAAAAGAACAAAAAAAAATGTTGATAACAGTGGTACTGCCCATTGTGTAATTCTTTGCTATAAGATTAACAAGAATAGAAGAAAAATTATTTCAAGACCCCCTCAGGTGAAAACTCTTGCCCTGAAATACTCTGAGTAATACACTTTATGATTTTTAATGTAATTACTGTAGCTACAAGTGTTATTCTTGTTTGTCCAACTTAGCTTTTCCAAACAGGCTATTTGCTGCAGTAATTTCTCACGCTGCAGTAATTTCCCGTGCTGCAGTAATTTCCCGAGTCAACTAAATTCCAGAGGATTACATGGTGGGTGGGGATAAGAAAAAAGGTATTTCCTTTTATCAAATGTAACTATGTTGCCTTCTCATTCCATCAGTTCCTCTGTAATAAAAGAATCCAGGGTGGTCACTTGGAGTACCTGATTAACAACTTTTCTTGAAACTATTCATTATGTGTGGAATTCATTCTCCTTAAAGAGAGGGAAAGAAAACCACACCAACTCTGGGAGCGAGCCTGTCTTTTAGAAACAGACTACAGATTTCAGTTGCCTTCAGAGTATTTGGGTTCTATACATTCTATTATCCTCAAAAAGTCAGGAAAATTAATTGTCCAGGGTGCACAGTCCATTTAGTAGGGTGAATTACAGAACATGAAGGCCTGCGTACAAACCTGTTAAAATCAAAAGATAACACAAGTATGAACATAAACACCTGCGTCAACCATTATTCTCCCTTGATTTGCCTTGTTTGATTTTTAACTCATTTCTTCATGCTACCATTAGTGATGTTTGAGAGGCAGGTGATTATTGAAATTACTTCAATTACACACCACTTATCTCATATTGAGGGATTATCAAGTATCAGGATAACCACTTAATACTTCATAACCATCAAATCTCCCAAATCTCCTTCAATTGTTTTTTTTTAACCTAAGTCTTCAAACAATTTACATTTAATAGCAAAGCCATGCAAAATGTAAGCAGGTTATATTTATCTCATACAGAAACTGCTTTTATTTTTTAAACTGCAAATAGGAAAGAGAACAAAATCATTCATTCACAATCTCATCATCTTATTCCTGGTTTATCACCATGAATAATTCCACCATTATAGCTCTTGCAAGTCCCGTGAAGAGTTCCCTATACATTTTTGAAAAAGAGCTAGAGCAAATCTTTGATATATTTTTATTTCCTCTTCTTCCCTCAGTTATGTTTGCACATTCCCTAAAGACCAGGAGGCATTATGCTGAATTCTTGTCCCTCTCTTATATGAACTACCAAATACTTTTATAAGCCAAGAAACTGGTCCTCAAATCAAGCACCTTTACTTAGCATCTGCAGCTAGTGACCAGCAGAGTTAGGAATACAACTAGTATGTCTTTTGACTTCTGGTCCACATGACATATATTTCATTCCGAATTCAAACTACTGTTAGTGTCTTTTTCAGGCGGAGTTCCATCAAGCATTCAGTTGGAAAGTATTTATTAATCAGCCTGCACTAGGCTAGATGCTGTATGTAAAACAAAGACAAATGTAAGACAGGAGTCTTGGCAAAGTTAACACATGTTTTGAATAGAAAATAATACCTAACAGCACACTGTATGAGACAGATAATAATCATGGTAGCCTATATAATAAAAAACAAAAAATACTTAGCATTTACTATTGTTAAGCATCATACTAAGCTTTGTTCATTTAGTGAATAATTTATTCTACACAACACCTCCATGAGGTAAGTTCTAACTATCATCCTCGTTTTACAAGAAGGAAAACTGGGGCACAGGGCAGGAAATTGAGTGACATTCCCAAGTTTACCCATTAAGTGATTCAAATTTTGGCAGTCTGAGTCAACAGTCTGTACTCAGAACCACTACATTATAATTAATGATCATTTGGAGGTAACGAAAGCAGTTGAGAAAGGTTTGATAGAGGAGGTGAGGCTTACATGAGGATGGCAGACTAGGCTACTCCAAATTGGAAGCAAGGAAGGAGTCCAGAAATGTGCTGGGAATTTCCAATCAGTAACAGGAAAATGTGCTCGCCTGGAACATAGCATATATGCTGTGACAGCCATGAGAAAGTTAAAGTCTAAAGCAGAACTAGATTGTCGTGGGGATTGAAAGTCAGGCAAAAGAGTTTTATGCAAAAGGGAAGTTAATTTTAACTACCTAATCCCCGCAGAGTGGACTAGAGTATTTCTAGATATTATATCTCCCAATCTCTTATAAGCAGTGGTTTTAATAGAATAACTATCAAACATATTTGTTACAGTGTAATTGTTTGTATTTAGAATAGTTATTACTATTTTTAAGAGGCAAACCTAGAGACTTTATCTAAAATAAATCCTGAAATCTTTCCCCTTGGTTTCTACATAGAGATTCCAAACAATTAATGCATAAAATTTTAACACTGACTTTTTCTCATAAAAGAGCATATCGTTGCTTTCTTAGTGTAAAAGCAACAAATTTATTTGTTAAATGAAATTTCCTATAATTTCCCTACCTATTTATTCTTCAAACATTTTTGAACATTCACAAAATATTTGTTTCCCTAGCCCTCAGTATCCCCATCTCCAACTATACACACACACGTGCACGTGCACGTGTACACACACACACACACATACACACCTGCACACAGCACCTAGTTGGCTTGGAATTTCAATTGGTATAAAGAACTACATCGTTTAGAAAATACTAGTTATCCAGTATGTTAAGTAACCAGATATCGTCACTCCTCTCTCTCTTTCATACCTTTTAACTTTTGAGCATTTTGTGTCTTATAACTACCTCAATCAAAATGTGGGTATGTGTGTAAAGGAGATAACATTTAAAGCAATATTCCTACTTGGGGGTTTTGTTACTAGACTCTGGATGGAGAAACAGCTTTGGGAAGAAAAAAAATCATGTGGGTTAAGAAAAAAAGAGAAAAGTTTTAGAGAAATGCTGAAACTTGATAGAAGTAAGGAGAGCATATAATGTTGTACAAAGTGGCTATGTAATGCTGAGTAGTATTTTGTGAATGAGAATATAATTCTTGGTTCAAAGCAGGGCAAGAGATTTTTTTTTTTTAACATCTTTATTGGAGTATAATTGCTTTACAATGGTGTGTTAGTTTCTGCTGTATAACAAAGTGAATCAGCTATACATATACATATGTTCCCATATCTCCTCCCTCTTGCCTCTCCCTCCCACCCTCCCTTTCCCACCCCTATAGGTGGACACAAAGCACCGAGCTGATCTCCCTGTGCTATGTGGCTGCTTCCCACTAGCTATCTATTTTACATTTGGTAGTGTTCTATTAAGAGATTTTAATAACATTCAAGCTTCCTTGCACTCTTTTACCATGAATAATACAGAAAGCAGGTTTTATCCTGAGGCATTTGAATTTAAACTTAAAAAAAATGGGAATAAACATGTTTAGTTGCAATATGAATAAAAATAGTGTACTTACAAAAACTACACTATAATGGTATAATCATTTCTGGAAAAATTAAGAAAGATTTTAATTTAATAGCAAGTAACGACAAATATTTTTTAATATTTCATATATTAAAATATGAAGTTGCATACCTAGATAAAATGAGAAGAGTAACAGATATAAATTTTTTAATAATTCTTTTAGAAAAAGACAGTGTTACTGAGTGTGCGGCTGCCCTTGGCAGTACATATTATATTTTCCAAATATTATCAATTTGTCTCAAGACCACTCTATCTTAGGGAATTGTTTTTATAAAAGATCAGGAATAAGTGAAGGCATTTGATAGCATCAAATCTTTTAGCAATTAATGAAGTAAATCTGAATTTTCATATTAATGGCATCATTCTTCCTATTGTCTATATATAAACTTCTTGCATCATATGAGAATAATGATCTCTAATTACATAATGATGATGATAATATAATAACAATGTACCTCCACCCCCGACCCCCGCCCCTAGAATCATTTGACAATGTTTACCTATTTTGACCCTTATTCTTAAAACAATATAACTATAGTGGTAGTTTAAAAGATGTAAAATTCATATAGTTAATACTGTAAATATATTACACCTAAGGTAAATTAATTGGCAATTTCAAATGTTTTACAGCAGAAAGTTTAGAATGTAAATTAAATAACATTTAAATGCCAGATGTTTACATAGAAATAGTGTTTAATTAAGACATACTTTTGAGATACGAATCTAGAAACCTTTTAAATAAGCACACCAGATTTAAAATGTAATTTAAATTAATATTTTAGGAAAAAAAGGGTCAAGGTTAAACTGTTTGTCTTCCTTAAAAAGTGTATAATGTCTTTTGTGTCTCTACTAACAAAAAGAAATCTCAATGAAACTCGGATATTAAAACCTCCCAGGAAACCAACAGTAAAAGCTGCTAAGAATTTCACAACTTTTTTTTCCTTAGGTGTTAATTAAATGATCATTTAACACTGCAATGTAAACACAACATTTTCATCTCCTGACAGCACAGCCTATTATAAATCCTGGGTAATAAAAGTCTTGGTGTTAATGCTCTGAACCAAGTTCCCACCACACTCTAAGATGCCTTGTCGTGTCTAAGGTTAAGCATCTAGACACAAAACAAAGCTTGCGCCTACTCTACTTCCAGTGCAATTTTCCCATCGCCCAGTGACCTAGGTAACACTTTGAGCAATAAAGAATAAATTTAATTTCTCCAGCATTTTGTGAGGATTAGGAACAATTGTTGGCTTGCAATGACTTTTTATCCTTGGATTCTTTTCCTCCAGAGCATTCCTCTGGTCCTAAGAGAATTCTGATGGTTTAAGACATAGAACAAACAAAACTTTAGGCTTTTTTCAATCAGTTGGAACTGTTGGAGGGGAAGCAATCAACCTTTCTCTGTGCTATTCTCAGCTATTCACATACTTCAAGCTTTAATCTTTCACTAGTAGAAGAAACCTATCATGAGGGGGCATGATAGGTTTTTCCATTCTGTTTCCAGACTTATTTATTTCTCTTTTCTTTACATCTTTTTTTAAAACACTTAAATCAAGTTGCCATACTTAGCTGTTCACATTCATTTGGGGGACATTTCAAGAGGTACAGATGTTCTCTTAATAACATTTCACACAGCCATGTTGTACCCTAGACCTTGGGTATTGCCAAGGACTGGACTTTTTACTCTTCATTGCTTCCTTCTCTAGAGTCTAGACTTTCTTAAACTCTTGCCCTAAGTTTCTTATATCACAATTTATCAAATGTTTTAAGGTTAACCCTCTATAAATAATTCCTTGATAGCAAATAACTTGGTTGTGGGTAACAGGTAATGAAGAGGACATATAAACATTCATCTGACTGCAAAGCTTATGTACATATAAAAAGTATTGGAGTTATGATAAAAACAGACAAAATAAAAATAACTTCAGGCTCAAAGCTATTTCATTATCAATCATTTTTTAAACCCAAAGTGCTAAACAGTTTGCAATTTGAACTGCATCTTGACAAAATATTTAGTCTAAAAATGCACTGAAAATTACACCTGCAGCTTATGTAAAGGTGGCAGGATGTTCCACAGATCAAATCATATTTGTATATTACAAGTTCAATGAACTAATTCTTTTATATTGTTTTTAAAACTGAAATCTTAGTAATAAAAATGTTCTTTAGCAACACAACGTAAATCTTCTGAATGACTTTCAATATAGTTTACCTATACCTTAAGGAGTTTACTCAGCATTTTCTAACTAATTCATATTTTTCCTTCATTTTGTTATTCAAGACAACACATCATTAAAATGACAATTTAATATGTAGACTAACATAAATAGTTCCTGAATCACAGCCTCTTTTTCTATCCTTGATTCATTTTATATAAGCGTTTTAAAATTATATGAATCATCAACTGGGAGTGGGTAAGAGATCTCATTAAAAACATTCTGGCCTTAATGTAACTTGGGTTGCCAAGTAAGGAGAATTGGAATGATGCAAATGCACGTTTTATGCTAATTGGCAGTGTTAAAAAATTAATGTGGTTATGCTTATGTATGTGTTATTACACGGAGAATAAATGTAAGAGAGATGTGAAAGAGAACTGGGAGATTTGCTGACTGTGGGCAACTTGCAAGGACATCTGTGACTATTATTTCATGCTATTTTGCAATGAGAGGATGATAATCCTACAAGCATCATTTCTATCATACTGGAAAGTTGACAATGTTCTTTTGAATACAGAATTTATCTTGTGAATTGAAATATTCCCAGGAGGTAAATATCATCCCCATTTTACAGATAAGGAACCTTATCTCCGGAGGTATCCATTGATTGACAAAGATAGCAAAGCTACTAATATCTGAATAGGCATTTAAACACTAGTATTTTATGCAACCTCTCATAAAATAAATTGATTTCAGTGTCTTAAAACATAATGTAAACACATTAAAATTAGTTCATTAGAACTAACACACTATGGACACTTGTTCCTAGAATTAATATTTATATAAACTTCAGTCCCCAAATTGTAATCTTGAGATGGCAGTGGCAATTTTATGATTTATAGTCAAATTTTAAAATATTCCCTGATGATGTGTATTGAATAATATCTTTTCGACATGAGAATCATATACTTAAATTCATCTTTCAAAAAAAACACAGTCTCCACGAACATTGTAGGCTTTAATTTACATATTACAGGTCAGATGTTAGCAATGGTTGAGGTCAACAAATGTCCCATATTACAGAGGGCCACACACCATGCCAGTTTTTCTCCCCTGCACCTATCACAGGATTCGCCAAATTCAAGTTGGCTAACCATGAGTATTTGCTGGTGGAAATAGAAACATTTACATTTGGGAAAGCAACTATTTAAACTAGTACACTTGAGTGGGAAAGACCTTTCTGCACTTGACTTTCCTCTGCCAGGAACTATGCTGTGGATTTCACACTCAAAAAGTCTAGTTGGTGGCTTGGCAATAGTAGAAACTTGCCAATTTCTGACATTCTCCAGTAACAAGTCTTTTATTAGTGATCCCTTTAGAGTAAAAACTACCCACAGGAGGCCTGGCAAAAATCTCAAATACAGTCTTAATCTTCACTGCTTTTATAACTTCTAACTCATACGATTGCATGTTGATTTATAAACAAAAGTCCTATTCAATGGCTTGCCTAATTTTTTTTCGTGGCAAGTGGTAATGGCTACTCTGAAGTGTGTCCAGATATCAGTCTATGAAGTGTTCTGTCTACCTATTTAAAAACAAACCTTCGGTTATATAACAGTAATCTCTTTCAATGAAATACTCCTCATATATCTGTTTTTTAAGTGGCAAGATCAGAGTCCCTTGGGCTCAGTAATAATAAGTAATTAATAAGTTACTTAATAAATAATAAGGGACTTGAGGTTTTAATCACTGACAGTTAACACCTTCCTAAGTGTTATCTCTCACATGAAGTCTTTGCTTTCAAAGATAAAGAGTCAATCTGTTCCCCTTAGCAAGGTATCAGTATTAACAATACAAATAGTGTATCCATGCATCAAATGATGACACAGACAAACCACCTCCGAACAACTTTTCTTCTCCGCACCTGAAGCTCTCTAGCAGTCTTGGCAACAGAGATCAGCGGCAGCTATCATGGCAGCTCCCTGGATGATTAATGATGTCGATCTGGCGGGACCACAGTAACCCTGGCAACTATAACCTGCAATTCCTGCACTACCACTGTCAGATTTACTGTGGCAGGGGCCAAACAGACCAAGAGTAAAATGAAGCAGGAAACTACACACCTGACACCTCTAAGGAGCCCACATTTTAATCAGAGCTGGCAGAAATTAATTCAAGAGGAATTCTGACACAGGCACCACGGCCCTCTTCTGCTTTTATCCTTGAATCCAAGAATCCTGACACTTAATTGGCATCAGAGAACTGGGGGAGGGGGGAGGTTAGTTTTATATAAGTGCAGTATTAAGGTATATTTTGCTTAGGTGGAAAATGGATCATTTTGATTTTTCAGTGTCTACCGATACCCGTCAATGTTTAGAAAACCTAAGGGGACAAACGTTTAATTAGCCAAGGTACCCTTTAAATTTAATTTGGTTCCCCATTATTCATACTACCTTCCCAGTGTTACTATTTGCTCATTCAAGTTACAAACCCTGAGCCCAATGGAGATTTAATTCAATACATCAAACACTGAGAGCTTTCTAAAGGTCAAGCCTTATACTAAACCCTGGGGATACTAAAAAAAATGTTTTTGTAATGCATGTATACCAGCATTTATAGCATAATTAAAAGAAAAAGAAAACTAATCTACTAATAATTGTCAAGTATACTAGCGGTTATATCTGAATGGTGAGATCATGAATAATTTCTATCCTCACTTACTTTTCTCTTTTTCTGAACTGTCTAAACCTTCTTTTTTTTTTTTTCTTGGCCACGAGGCATGTGGGATCTTAGTTCACCAACCAGGGATCGAACCTGAGTTCCCTGCAGTGGAAGAGCAGAGGCTTAACCACTGGACTGCCAGGGAAGTCCCCTAAACCTTTTTAATATAAGGATGTGTTACCCTTGTAACTATTAAAAACCAAAATCAAAAGCTAAAGCTCCTTCTATGAGAAAGGGAAATAAGGACAGCTTCACTGTATATTTGTTATGTTTCACAAATCAATTTTTACCTTAATAGAAATTGTTTTCCTCTTAAATATCCCCAATAATTATTATCAAAGAGTATCTGGAGAATCTGAGATCCTATCCAACAGCAAAGGAATTGTGATCTGACCAATTGAATTAAGCGCTCAAAATTTATTTGTCTCAGGTAAGGAGTCACTAGGCCATAAAAAGAGTCCTTGGCTTTAAAAATACTACTTATAAAGTTAGATAATTTAGTGGCTCCAAAGGTCTCTAGGGAAACACCACTTGTTAACCAGAAATAAAGAGTTTTTATTTAAAGAAGTAAAAAAATGAATCACTGGGACCTATGTATTTGTTTTTGTTTGTTAGTTTTGCTTTGTTTCAGTAGATACAAGTGAAAAATTAGTTTCTGCACTGTGGTTTGGCTACTTAAGCTTATGTTAGAAGTCTGGGTAAATATATAATACTCAAAGAAATAAACTGAAAACCACAAAACAAATATTTGTAACGGAATGCTTAACCACAGTACTAGCAATGAAATTCCTCTCTAATGAGCCCAGATGAGTGGCTGCAAACTCTAGCTGGTAAGTCACCTTTAAGGTTATGTTTTTCAGGAACATCTGTATAAGCTACTCATAAATTTCAATCATAATCGACCATTTCAAAAGTCACTGAAATTTCTGTCCGTTAACCAGCTCCTAATTGTTCGGAAAATCATGTTCTCCACTCTTAAACTGATAATAAAAGTGCAACCTCAGTTTTGGAGGAGGAGCAAAGGGGGAGGACAGAGTATCTACATAAGCTAAGAAAACTATGTGCTGTCTCTTAACCTCCAACCTATGGCCCTTTACTTTTCTTTTTTCTTTACTTACACTTTCCATCTGTCAACAAGCGCTTGTAATTTTATTACACTGTCCTGTAGTTTATGCAGAGTTGGTATTATTTTACAGAGTTCTGTTAATGGACTGGATAAATGGTAATGCTATTTAAACTAGTCTCCTGCTCCAACAAACACAGCTGCAACTGTACTACTATTTCTGAGCAAACATCTTGACCTGAACATGGAGTGCTCTCTCAACCCGTCCAAAGAGAAATTGGAGCAGACAGCAAAGGAAAAGCATATTTGGCCGCTAGCAGCAACCAACCGTGTCGAATCATAATTCATATACAGTGTACCCTCTTTTTCTTTTATACTGCATTTAGAGTTTTTTTTAAAAAGCATGTGTGCTTCTTCACCTGGCATCTCATTTTCAGCCAAGAGTCAAATGGCGATTATTCATTACAGAGGCACAAAGAAAATCTGTATAATGTCCAGTTTGCTTAGATTTAATCTAAGCAAACAATGATAAAAGTCAAACATCAGTGTATGAACTATATAGTAAAACAAGTAAACCTTTTCATTGATTATGTATCAGGAAACAATAGTATTAAGTAAGGGTAAAAGATAAAATAAGTTAGGAAAAGAACCAGAGGTACGAATTAGCATTACGCATCAATTTATAGAGAGAAAATAAATCTAAATTTGTTTCTTTCATGAATTCTAGATGTGTATGGCTCTACTGAATTATACAGTAGGGAACTGTAGATCATTTGATATGCAAATACAGCTACCAGTCGACTTTTCCCTGTCACAACATATTGTCCTGTTGTTTGTCCAAAATTCTGTATCTTTTGTTTGGTCACTTATCCTTCTTGTGAAAGAAAAGTTCATTTTTAAATGAACATTTTAAAGGACATTTTTGTATGTAGATTTGTACATATTTTTCCATCTGTTAGAACAGTTGTTTCCGGTTAGCTACTAGGCACCTGTAGCAGATGAAGAATACTTGAACTTGCATCCTTCCTCTTGGAAATTAAACTAGACAGGCAGCTAGCTTCACAAGCTTTTGTTCCTTTATTTATTAAATACTCTTAATGGTGGTTGTTTAATCAGTTAGTGATCACCAACATAAAAAACTGGTTACATGTAGCTTAAAACTTTCCTCTTGAGAGAAAGATCATTGCTAACAATCCACTAGGTCTAATTCAGGTGAGAGAACAGTGCCTCAACTCAAAAGAAGATTCCTTTTTCCTGATGCGGAAAAAAATTACACCTCTATGTTTCCATGTGTATCCAGTGTCTATGTCAGGTGTCAAGTCACAATCAGTACTGAACACTAAGCCATCAAGCTCTAACTTCAGGAAATCAAAGCTTTCAAATCCCTCTTGCAACTAGTCCCACATCAGAAACAAAATTTTATCTTCCATTACTCCCCCGGGGAAATCCTTTGAGCCAAACAGGCACAACATGACTCTGAACACATTTTCTAGCTGCCTATGGCTCCACTTGTTAACATGCTTTTAATTAACTAGAAAATGTTGCCTTATAGTTTTATGGGTCCTGTTTCTTTAACTCACATAAGGATTCCAAGTCATCTTCTTTCATACAGCAGCTTCATAAAGTTATAAAATCATAACAAAACATAAGGGAAAATCCCTTGGTCCATTATATGACATTGTAAAAGAGGGCAAAATACTGAACAGAATATAATTTGCTGATAAGTGATTCTGCACTAGATTATACCACCTGAATCCCTCTAAGAAAATTAATCCAAGTACTTCCAGACTAAAAATCAAACATTCTAGTTTCTCAGAGACAGCGTTAAAGTTACTTCCTATATTTTCCTCTCTTCAGCTTAATAATTTTAATTCTAGCTATAACAGTCATTCCATTTAAATTATATTTTCACAGCTACATAGGAAACAGAAAATTTTCTAGACAACGTGGATTGTTTTTATATGCACATTGTGAGCAAAGTAGTAATTTAATAGCACTCAATGTATACTAGCTTTGAAATCAATTCTACAAAATCCCCTCAATCAAAAAAGTTAAAGCAGAAAGTAGAATCTATTAAAACCATCTCTGTAGCCCTTCTTGCAAACTAAGCACAAATAATTAAATACAAGTATCAATTTATATTCATACATATAATTTTCATAACAGCCTACATCTAGTTTCCTTGGTAAAAATAGTCCTTAGAGAATTCTTGTTAAAAAGGCGGTCTCAAGGTTTCTTTATTTGATTCTTTTAGATTTACTTAAATTGGGTCAATTAACCAGCAGGGAACACAACGCAGAGGAGAAATACTGCTAGGTGACTTTGGTTATCCTTAGAGGAACAGAATCAGGAAAGTCAAACTCTAGAGAGAAGACCTGGTATGTAGCTGGCTCCACCTTCACCTGCTGAGAAAATTCTCTCTATAGTCAGCTAAGGTGTCAGGAGGACCTAACACAGAGCCTAACTGAGATACAATGTCGGGGGAGGGCTGTGGGAAGAGGGCCTTCCTACTTCTGGAATTCATAACAACAATATTGAACTAATAGGCTACCACAAAGCCGTGGCTACAAAGTCAAGTTCAGAAAAAGCAATCTCTTCACTTACCCCACAAGCATGACCATATGGGACTTTCCCCACCATCCAGGTGGGAGCCAGGCTGAGCAATTTATTCTATATATCCCAACGATTTTTCACAACATCCACAAACATCAATAATCATTGTTATTTATTTTTCCAACACTTTGTAGCTTACCTCCCATCTGCACAAAATCATTCATGTGGCTGAAAATCTAATTTTAAAAGCTTTCAAAAGTATATTTTCACTATGCACATTAGGTCAGTGAACAAGAATTCCAGGGAAGAAAAACCGATTCTGCCTAAAACTCACATTACGCTCCTTCCAAAGTACTTCTGTTAACAGTCAATGACGTATTTGATATGAAACCCTTACAGTCGTTCATATTGCACAGTTTGGAATTCTGGTTTTAGAAGGAATATTTAAGAGGAAATTTACAGTCCTCTTTAAATATCTTATAATAATATTTCCAGACTAATAAACACTATGTGAATACAGAAACAATATCAAAAAAGCTGACATTAAAAACCTCAACTTTACAAGAAAACACTGCCAACTTCCTCTGAAGAGGAAGTGCAGTGGCAATCTTTCCCTTCAGAACTTAATCAAAAGTTTCCATAAAGAAGTTAGGTAAATCTCCCCATCAGGACCAAAAAAGAATACTACAATAACATACACATGAATCAGTAAATGCTAACCAAATAAAAGAACTGGAACTACTGCAAAACCAATCATAAATTTCCAAAAAAACAAAAAAGAAAAGAGAGAGAAAAGAAGAAAAGAAAGAAAGGCAAACTTTTAATCCATTAATCTACAGATGAATAGATTCCAGGAAAGCACAAGGAAACAGATCCAAAATACATTTAATAAAACGCGAGGTACTACCCAAAGCAACAATAACTATTTCTGTCTACTTACAGTCTGTATAGCTTCGAAGTCCCAAGAAACAGCAACTCAGGAAACAGCTGAAGGTGATTTCTGTTTAAACGCCTTTTGAGAAAAACAAAAGTAAAGCATATGTTACATAAAAAGTACCCAACAATGAGACTGTGATTGGGTAGTGTCATGCCTCATCCTGTATTTCAGGAAAGAATGAAACGACATTCAAGAGAATTCAAGCATTGAAAATCAGAAGTTGGTTACACCTTTTGTTACATGACTCTTTAAAGCAATTTTCCATTGTGCTTACTCAGATGATGATTACTGGGGCCTAAACTCTAAATTCACATCCCCTGCAACATCAGTCAACCAGCACAGATGGAATGAAACAGGATTTCTGGACTCAGACTCTGGTGTCTAGGTTAGGCAAGTTCAACATACAGCAGAAATACCATATTAAATGGTGCCCTAAAATAATTCATACGCTGTCCCAAATGACTTAAATTTTCAGCCAAGGTACTGAGGGGAGGTGGAAATTTCATTTTTTTTAGCTTTTCATTTAGTTTCAGAAAAATGTATAAGAAAGTGTCAGCATGGTTTCTACCTCTAGGCAAAATCACAAGAAAACCTCAATCCACAGTTCTTGACTCTTAACTGAATAAGGCTGAGTTATAACTAACAATGAGGGCAAAAATGTTTAAGTAATGTTTTCTTAATGTTTAACTGATACTGGGATGTTTTAAATATTTTAGAAAAGAATTTGATTGCAACTCTAACTCAATTTAAGCCCCGGTACTACATAACTAAGCTCTTTTGGACTATGCACACTACCTAAAGAGTGGCAAAATCTAGCCCTCATGTACTCATATCCCAATCTCATTCATATTAAGTGTACAATTTAACATTTCAGTAAAAATAAATATCTATCCTCTCTACTTTTCCCAAATTTAAATAAAATGATGACAAGCTAATGTAAAATGCACACTTAAATGATTTATAAGCTGCTATAGCTCTAGAGGAGAGTAAGGACATCCAGAAACTAACATCACACTGAAGAAACTTGAGGTGTTTTTTGTGGTAAAGATAAATGTTAAGGTGGCAGGAAAAGAGGGCATATCAATCTTGCCCCCTTTTAAATATGATGACATATTTAAACGGTCATCAGATGGGAGCAGAATTACAGTTATTTAGTCTCTAGAGGGCAGGAATAGCACTAGTAATTATAACTCAAGAAAGTAGATCATAAGGAAGACCTTTCTAAGTATAAAAGATATAAAGAAATGGGATGATCGGCTTTAGGAAGCTCTCAACTCCTTACTCCACATATATTCAAGCAGAGGCTATGCATTTTTTTCCCTGCAACGGATGTAATAAAAAGAAATTCTACATTAAGTGAAAAGTTGGACAAGGTGAACTTCAGAACTTCTTCCAACTCTAAAATGCCATGAGGCAATGATAGCTATGCTTACCATCTTTTGCTACATAACTCATATTATTAAGAAGTTGGTCATCTATAGAAATACTCTCAGCACTTAATAAAATGCTTGCTCATAAAAATGTATGCTGAGACAATCAGAGGGAAAAATAGTAAAATCAGTAGTGAAAGGGTGGACTTACTTTTCACCTACACTAATTTTGATGAATAAAGCACTTAACAAGGTTAACTGTAAAGTGAAACAAAAAGCTTTAATTTTTTTTCTTTGCCAGGCATGGTTCTGAGGAAAGAGTACTTCCAGAGTCTACTATTAAACATTTTCAATAAAATATAACTTAATGATGACCTTGTTATATTGTGTCTGAAAAAATAGATTACAAGTATTCACAACAGGTCTAATGAGAATTTGTCTAGGGAAGACTCCCCATTGTCCAAAGAGGCAATTGCAATTTTTGAAATGACAGAGATGTGCTTTCATAATCTGATCCAAACCACTGGACTAACAAACATCGTCCATGATTCTCCAGCCAAAACAAGCACGCTCCTTCAGGTCCCCAGCCCCTGCACAGGCAACTCTCTGTACGGAGCTTTCCCTTTTCTCCAAATGGTACTTTCTTACATCCTCTGTGTAATTCCCCTGATTCTCCTAAAGTTGATTCCTCCCTTGCCTGTGTCTCCATATGCCCATAGTATTTGATAAATAAGAGTCCCTCACACTATATTATATTTATTCACATACTGGTCTGATTCCCACTACACCGTAAACTCTTCAAGTGTAAAGGCCATATCTGTGTATTTCCTTCCTTCTTCCTGGGCACTTATTAGGTCCTTAGGAAAAACTGCTCTTTGCATTTTGATATAGTTCAGCAAAATCCTAGCATGTGCATTTTATGTTCAGGCAACTTTCTCCAGGCATGTTCCCTAAGGTACCCGCCTTAGGTTTTATGGCACCCTCCAGATAACCTAAGACCCGCCACCAAACCTGCTTTCATGTGCTCTATACAGCAATTGCGTCCTTTCCCTTCCTTCAACCTCCCCCAGCCATGCCATTCTCAACGTCATCTAGAAATTGGAAGGAATTCAATATGGTGAAACAAATTCAGATACCCAAGTGACTGAGGGCTGCTACTAGATTTCTTGTTAATGGGTCTACATTGGTCTCATTTCAGGTATTGTAAGAAAGTAGATAATTTAGATACGGTGCAAGCAGTGTCTTTTCTCAATTCTTTTTCAAATTCTTAGTGGTTCTTAATTCATTCCCAAAGTAATAGCTAACATATATTAAGCTTACTAGGTGATACGTCACTGTTCTGAGAAGTTTACATGAATTATCACATTCATTCTACCCCATGAGTAGGTCCTACTGTCACTGCTGTTTTGGATGAAGGTACACAGCTCATAGAAAGTAGAGCTAGAAACCTGAATTCAGGTGGGCTGACTCCAGAACATACCCTCTGAATCACTCCTTTCAAAGAGTCAGTCTAAACATTCCTCAAAATAATGTAATCCTCAACTTTCCTTTTCACCAATCTTTTTTTGGGAAAAATATAGTTTTACATAGCCCACTTCCTAAATATCTATGAATGAATCACCTAAAAATAAAACACCAAGTTTTATTAAAAAAAAACAAACTAGCTGTATAGGCAGTTCACTATTTTAATGATCTATTTAAAATACCTAAAGTTGAGAGCAAAACAAAAATACGTATAAAATATTTTTCTCAGAATTCAAGTAATTTATCACTATTCTATGAAAATTATTATGAATGATCTTAATGTGTCTAAGCCTACCATGTGTATAAGACACAGTAGTATACAAAAAAAGGCAGATAATAGGTGACATGGTAACATGCATAGAAAAATAGTATGATTCCACTTTTTTTCTTTAAAAGAGTATCAATACACTTTTGCTTCCTGTTCTGTTTCCTCTTCCATTAGAACTAAGAATAAATTGAAATACAAACATTAAAATAAAAAGTGAAACTCTTCCAAAATATCCAATAAAGGAAAAAAATTTAAGCAGAATTTCTAATACAATGACCAGAAATTAAGTTTGTAAACTAACGAGGATTTTTTTAAATCCAGAATTAAGCTAGACTATCAAGGTGCACAACAATTTCTAAACACAGCTTGAGAAAAAGTAACCTAGCTTCTTCTAATACCACAGAATATTTCTTAGTAGCTTGAAGATGAGTGTCATAATAATAACTCTAATGTAAATGTGTTAAAGAAGTTAAAATCTGATAGTCCAAGAACAGATAAACAGCATGTAGTGAATTAAGGGCATCTCAGAGGAGGATTTATGGGAACCAACATGAATTTGCTGCATTAAGCAGACCAGGTGGGTCAATTACCAATTGTTCCCAGCAAGGATACTCAATTGTGTCAAAGGACAGATAAGAGATTCAGTGATATTCAGCTCCTGTGTCATCACCAGCTAGATGGAATCTGCCCACAAGATCTCAGGAGACTGACTGAAAATTCGCTGGATAGAAATTCATGGTTTCAGAAAGGTGTGTAATGTGTGTCTCCGAGACACATATTTTTAGGGTAAAGATAAGAAAGATCTCAGCAACTGTTTCCTCTGTGCTATGGGCTATTTTTTCAGTGTGGCCTTCAGCAGGGTGAATGATCTTTCTGGGTCACACTAAAGATCACTGGCCTCTGAAATGCAGGTTCTTAACAACCTCAACTTGAAGGGCAGCATAAGCATTACTGACATGCATTGTTTCAAATTATTATCTGCCAGCTGCTCCTGTGACTTGTCCATTACTAGAGGTTGGAGGTCTCTTATTGTTTCAACTTTCACCTCAATTCAATTAACATTTGCAAAGTTCACCCCAATCCAAAATGTAAAATGAAAACGATTTTACCAAAGCTAGTAAAAAATGCAAGTCTCATATTTACCTGTCATTGTAAATGTAAGGTATTTACAATGTGCCTGATCTGTAACGAGTATTTGATAAATGCTGCCTTAAAAAGTCTATCTTGGGCTTCCCTGGTGGCGCAATGGTTGAGAGTCCGCCTGCCGATGCAGGGGACGCGGGTTCGTGCCCCGGTGTGGGAGGATCCCACATGCCGCGGAGCGGCTGGGTCCGTGAGCCATGGCCGCTGAGCCTGCGCGTCCGGAGCCTGTTGCTCCGCAACGGGAGAGGCCACAACAGAGAGAGGCCCGCGTACCGCAAAAAAAAAAAAAAAAAAAAAAAAAAAAAAAAAAGTCTATCTTTTACAATCTTCTATTTCTCAAACATAAATGCCTTCTTCTCAGGTAAATTACCATTTGCCTTTTATGCTAACATTTTTAAAGCAAAGATTTTTAACATTTAGCTAGTAGTAGATAAAGTTTACACTTTCAGCAGTTATATCAGTATTTTCACCCTTTATATTCTGTGGTAGGGAGATCAAAACTTATTAATAAAAATGTTGCTTCCTATTCATTCCCGTTACTTCTTGATATTCTCTATACATTCAGAGATTTTGATAAATACTCTGAAAAAAATTTGGAGAAGGTTTTGTACTTTCTTCACATCTTGTCTATTGATTATATGCTATAAGAAACTCAGAAGGAAAATGATGGTAAATATGGATATTTAAAAGTCAAATTTATTATAGACACATTTTATTAGCTCAATAAGATAAAATAATTCAGAAACTCAGTTTCTGAAAAACAGGAAGGGAGATGCTGAAATGTATAATAATAATAGTTCCTTACGTGCTAACTCTGTGTCAAGCATTTTGTGAAACTCTGTGCATTATCTTGCTAAAATCGTGTACCAATACTATGAGATATGATAATTGTTTCTGTTTTAATGATGATAAAACTGCAGTTTTAAAAGACGAAGCAATTTGATCAAGATCTCACAGTGGAATTGAAACCAAGGGTTTTTTGATGCCACTCCTATCTAATGTTTTAAAAGCAGGTAGAAGAGTTTGTATCTGTTTAGAAAGATAATCAACAGCACAACCAATGAGTGTCTGCCAATATTCATAGGACACCAGGCAATAGCATATAAAATTACAAGGTGCCTACACTGAGGGGAGTCTAGGTTATCTACACTGAGCGGGGCAGCAGCAGAGAGATGAAGCCCCACCTTCATCCAGGGTGGACAGACACTGCCAAGATGACAATCAAACAAATTTTTGTTAATATTATCTTAAAGCAAGATTCCAATTGCATTAAAACCAAATCAGTGCTATTGTTACCAAACTTTCATTCTGAAAGTGTTTTCACCAATATTCCTCCCAATCCAGCAGATATAAATTGCTTTGAAAACAGATAAGAGCAATATATACAAAGTCCATACAGAAAAGTCTCTCCTTCCATGTAAATTTGTGGAATTCAGTCTAGAAGGCATAATTCAGGCAGAAAGGTATCCAACAGGAATGAAAGACAGAGCTCAATGTAAAATATTTGACATTCGTTGCTTCCACAAATACATTGTAACAGTGCAAACTAAACTACTCATTTCAGGGGAGGTATAAAGGACACAGCATCCAGCAAACACTATCACAAAGGATGAGCCCAAAACAGATGTGGGAAAAATAAACAGCCTTGCTGTTTCAGAATTTATAAAACGGTCCACAAAGAGCAAACAGGCCTTCTCACCACCGTTCAACTTAACTTCAAGGCCCATAAAAAAAAACGCTGCGTGAGAAACCCTCTCAGGCAGATTGAATGTTCTGCAAAACTTCTAATAGTGCACTTGCATTAAAGCCTTCTAAGACCATAGTCAGTAAATGTAATTTAAAATCGTTCAATATTGCTTACAAACAGGTGAAAATAATTTGATATTTGGCTATCACAGATAGTGATACACTCTTGAACATCTAGGTGCATGATTTATCTCATACAATGTACATACTGAGCCTTTTTGCTGAATTTGAGATGTTCTTTAAAGAGCCTTTCCCAAGAAAATAACTGCCGTGATTTTAAACTTGGGTATAAAGGTGCCAGAGAACAATTCTTTTAAGATGAGATTGCATTCTTTTCCAAGGAGATTAGCACTGTTAGTTTGCCCTTACTTCAAGAAAAAGGACGTTATGTGTTGCCTATAAACTTGCAGGATGAGTCAGAAGAGGGATTCTCCACCTTCATGAACAGGGGATAAGGGGAGCCTTCCTTCAGACCTGTTCCACAAACATATTCTCTATCTGAACTCATGTATAGCGACCTACCACAAAAATTCTAGAGTGCCGTAGTTCCTCAGCCTCACATTGGCTGTCTCATGCCTACGCATGGTGTGCACACCCAGGGAGAAATAACTCAGCACCACCTTCAAAAAATACATGTGCCTTTTAGATATCCTTTAAGGAGAGGATAGTGTCTAGTCAAATTTAGGCTCTATTGTAAAGACATTTCTAAATTAAAATGAGTATTTTCTTTGTATTTACTTGATAGAAACTTTAAAATAGCTAAGTGAACAGGCTTTGCATGGCTTCATTATAATAATATTTTCAGGACTCTTTTTTTCAAGTAAAAATGAGTATCAAATGACAATGTTAGTAGAAAAAAGGTAATCTCAGATCCAAAGATACCAAAATTTGGAATGTTTAAAGCAATATTGTCTTATAGGAATGCCTTTACAACTTATTGGTAGGAAAAAAAGTGCAGTCCAAGCCTTTGCCTTTATCACTTCTGCAATTTCCTTATTGCAAGGGTATGACTGTGAAGTTAATGAAATATCTAATATCCAAGGTTTTCAATGGTATGCTATTGGTTCTCATTAATGTAACCTAGGCATATATACATTTTATTTTGCATTGAGTGTTTCATTGTATTTCAGACAAAATACCCTAATTTCTTTTGGACAACCTTTAAAAAATTTCAAAACCTTTCTCATACTCTTGCATTTGTATTATCCAGCAACTTACAAAAGCAGATGATTTGCAGTAGTGAAATACTGAAGTGGCCATAAAATAGAACTTTAATGACTGCAGCATAATCCCATAAGACATAAGTGAACAACATAACTTTACACCAGCATAGAAAAGTCAGGGGTCCCAATGTGATTTTTTTAGCCTTCTAACACATTATACACTAACCAAGAAATACCTTGAATTAATAATTTTGCATGGAGACTTTATTGCAAGTATACACAGGCATCTTCCGTGAAATATAAAGAAGTATAATTCTTAAATGTTTCTTTACTGTAGCTTATTTGTAGTTTGTTTTTCCTTAATTAATTTCCATTGACTATCTAGTCACTTAACTATATTAGATTTCATTTGAACATTTGATTAAACAATGAGACCTGTTAATGCAATCTACATGAGGCACATTCTCAAGGCTTCATTCTCATCCCAGATAAGCAGGTGCTACCGGCAACACAGAGCATCCATGGGAATCCACCAGTGCACATGTTAGGTCTGGGCATAAAGAAGGAAACTGTCAAAACAGGAAGTACTGTGTGCTCATAGTGTGTAGGCATGATTAAAACTTATTCCTTTTACAATGATTCATAACCACATTCTGATCATCATATCATCTGCTGTTGTTCTCTATACAATACAAAGAAGGAAGTGAAGGGAAAGGAGGCAGTGAGACAGAAAAGGGAGGAAGGGAGGGAGGATTTCAATACCCATCTACTACTTGACATTTTGACTGATAACCTTGTATTTCATCAATTCTTTGAAGTGGAAAAAATGTGTTTCTTTTGTAGCTATAATGCTTTGATTTGCCAATAATGATTTTCTCATCCTATACTAAAATTAAATCCAACCTAATCACGTGACCCTGTTTCTTAGAGATTAAAAGTTGGATTTCTAAAAGGCACAGCTCTTATCTTCTGTTCTCAGATGTCTTCTTTCTGATCAAGTTAAAACTCTAGCAACATAAGATAAAAAGAAAAAAACTTATAATTTTGAAATACTCACAAAATATTTGGAATTGTTCTGATTTTATCATTTTAAAATGAAAAAATAACTTAGAACCATAAATTGCATATGAATAAAGTTAATGTTTTTATTTTTTGTTCTTCACACAAAGAAAGAAAATTAACTTGCTATATTATATATACAGTATAAATGGCATTCACAAGATAAACCTGCATTTATACACCTTTTCATAATTTGGAGTTTGAATTTAAAACTCACATTTAAATTGCTAAAAAAACATATAAACTCACACAAGGTATAATTATTTATAAGTTAATTCACTGATTACTTCCTGTTTATTACATTGTCTCTTGCAACTTTCAGGGGAAAAAAAGGCAATTTGTGTGATGTTAATGACATCACCTACTACAATAAGAATATATACCATAATAATATTATTATAAGGCCACAGTAATTTGATTATAGAACTCTCTGGGTAGCTTTTAAAATTTTTTTTAATTAATAAACTGAAAAAAATTTAAAATAGTTTGTTCCACAATAACCTGAATGCATTCTTTAGCAAAACTGCTTGCCATTTAATGTATTTAAAGAAATAAATATTTGAAAAGTGTATCCACAATGTTCCTAAGAAATGGTTTTGAATTCCAGAGTCCCAAGGAGATGAATTGGCTGTCAGATAACAATGTGCTTCCATCAGATGGACTTGGCAGTTGTAAACAAAAGGAATTTTCTCAGCTTTTCCTCACAAATATGAAATATTTGCTCTCAGCCAACAGCTGGGGTGATTTAAAGAAGTCCTGCATATATATTAGTTTTCATTCAAAATTACAAATCCTCCTCCCACTCTGCAACATCTGACTGCATCTCCGTAGAACAGAAAATTGTTCTGAGATGAAGTGACATTCCCGGGGAAGTAAAAGTCAAAAAATAGTACCTACTTACAACTTTAATCGAATTTCAGATCATAAGGTATCTGGTTAATAATTTTTAGGAAAAGTTCATTTATTCAAGATGAAAGTTCAAATGGTACTCCAAAGTGGCTTGAAAAATAATGAGAAAGTTTGTTTTGTTCCCGTGTTTCTGAAAATATTTAAAATTACAATATAAACAAAATACAGACTTCATGAAAAGCCACTGAGAATCCTTCAATGATATCGAAGTTGTTTAAGAAAAAAATATACATATACATACATATATATATCTCTCTCTCTCTCACATGGAAAAATGTATATATGTGACTACTAAACACATATATATGAATAAATAAAAGTTACTCATGGAAAAAACTGTTAATGCTTAAATGATAATTTAAAATTATCTATTCATCTTACTAAACATTTAAATTATATTAATGCTTAGTTTTTAATGGATGGATTAAAAATACTTTTGCCAAGTTCTCACTAGAGATTAGCTATTCATAAAAGATATCAAAGAATAAATACTTTCAGAGTATTTTTATATATTAAGAAACAGCTTACGAACTTATAAACTTTGTTATAAACTTAACCAAATATTTAACTTATTTTTATTTCCTCCCCAAAACTAACTCTAAGTAGTGGTTTTAAATTTATTTTGAATTCCACAATTATATCGCTATATTGTAATATTATTCATGAACAAAATTTTATAGCAAAATAAATTAGATATCTCTGTTTAATTTTACTTTAGGTTATAAAAATGTAGCCTATATTTACAAATACCTTAGAAATTGACAAGCCACTTTTATATTTACAGTTACACAGAATTAACTTTTGCCCTTGGGCCCAGTGAATCTGAGCACGTGCTATGCCCTAAATGAACTTCATATTTCACTATTTTAAATAAATAAATTTATTTAAATAAATTTTATTTTAAATAAAATTTTTATTTTTACCTAAAGTGCCTCTTAAAGCAGGCATGGAAACATTAAAATAATTGTTGCTACTTTTAAGAGAGCTGATATTTGCCCTTAGAAATGCAAAGCTACTAAACTTGAATTATCAAGACATATGGAGATATGTTATTCATATTTCAAATGACAAACTGTGTATTTTATCTAATTATTTCAGCAGAGGTTTTTGTCTTTTGTATATATACACTATAGGCATTAAATAATAATGGTCCTCCAGTAATATATAACAATCCATAAAATTTTGTGTCTGAAAAAAATAAAAATGTATTTTAAATCCTGAAGTTCACATTTGATCTTCTTGGAAAAAAACAATCAGTGTTAAATGATGTGCTTTGATAACATAACTCTTACTTCCATTTCTACTAAATTCTTTTTCCAGCAAAAAAAAATTTAGAAAGCTACTATAAAATAATGAAATAAAACTGTAAATAGCAGTTATTAATAATATTCACCACAAGTGTTAAATATCAGAAAGCAAATCTTTATCACTAAGAACTTTAAATATTTCCTCAAATGTCACTAATGACACACATAGCAATAGCATGGGAACTAAAATAACTATCAGCAAAACTCTTCTTTTCCATAATGTACCATAAATGCAAATAAAATTACCACCTTTCTTCCTACATAAGCAAATAAAACAGACTAGATGAAAAATAAGAAAAAATGTACATCTCTAAGTACCAAAGCAATGGTTACCAAGGAAGTAAATGTCTCAGGAAAGTAAGTCTGTATTTTTGAACTTGTACAAGTTAGTACTATTTATGCAAAAATTCTATTATTTCTAATTGTAAATTAGTTTGAAAATCACTTTATCAACTTCTTGTTTCCGTAAACTTACAAAGACTAAGACATGAAATTGAAGACATGGTCCTTGAAATGCAACTATTTTTTAAAATATAGTTATGTCGTCATAAGTTTGGAATTGAAAATACTTACAGTCTCTCCAGTTCTTTAAGATCCTGGAATGCTCCTCTTTCAATGGTGCTAATCTTATTCTCCATAAGCTGACTGAAATGCAAAGTATAACAGGAGTCTTAATGTTACCACTCACCATCTGAAAAAGTGTCAGTTCAGCAACTGAAAACTTGTCCCTTTATGAAGTTAAATACTGCTCTGGTTTGAGATTCAATATCAAATCTAACAATGTTATATCTGAGAAAAATCAGGGAAGGAAAATAGCATCCTCATCACGAAACTTTCATAAAAAATACTAATTCAGTTTCTCACAAAATTTCGTCAGAATCCTGAACCTTAAACTATAGTATATCCCGAAAAGTAACCCATGACACTACAACTCTGATGGCTGTTTTTCAAGTGAGTTCTTAACTGAAAGAAACAACATACAATAATTCATCATACACATATTTCAATTCACTGATGGATATATGTCAGAAATTGGAAGAATTCATAAAGGCCAAAAATGTGTTTTTCAAAAGTGAACAATGAACACGCATGATCAAAAGTGTATGTGCACTGCAATGTAAACATTTATAAATCTATAGGTAAAAACAATTTTACATTACACTGAATCTCAAATGATTGTTTATTCACAACTAACTTAACACATTAATTAAAAAAGTAATCATACTGCAACAATTTTATGAGTTGCAAAGCTTTAATATACAAGAAACGATTCAAAATATGACCAACATATTTTTATAGAGAAACAGTTCCCACTAAAAACTCTGCGAAAACTTGGATTGTTTGATTTTAATGTTACAAAATATAGGTACATGTTGCTTGCTAGAAAAGTCTGAACATTTTTATATTAGCAATAATAAAATGCAGGCCCACTTAAATTCTTTATAGTTAATCTCAAATCCTAAAAGTATATCAAATGTCTCACATTACTCATTCATATTGTAAAAGCAACTATTCTACATTTTTATATGCATAAGGCACTTACGGTATGGTATAGCAAACATTTGAAGTCATTTCCATTATACTGTTTCTATGGCTTGCATCCAACCTTAAAATAAAGGCCTACATTTTTATTAAAATTGAAGTACACTGATAAACAAAAAAAAAAGGAAACCAAGGCCTTTTAAAATTTTATGTTTCTGTCATTGAGGCAGTTATTAAAACTGAGATCAGTAACAATTCAAAATACACAACCTTAAAAAACAAAAGAGAATTCTCCAAAACACAGAAGAACATACTTACAGAACTCTTAGGTGTCGAAGACCAGCAAAATCTGTCTTAGTAATCCGTGTGATGTTATTTCCATTCAAATCCCTAAGATAAAACAAGTAAGAAAATGAAAGTTCTGTTTAATTTCTACCACTATCTAGTTAAACAAAGACAAATATAAACTAAATAAGAGCTTTGAGATAAAGGATCAGTTCCAATTACTAAAGTAGTTTGCAAAGTAAAAGAGAAAGAAAAGGAAGTCATCTTTGAAAGAAAATTTTTAAAATGATTAAGTTTACAGAGTCCATGCTTGCTGTCATATGACAAGAAAATGAAGTGATTCTGTTATCAAGAGATGTTCTCTTTTGTGTGTATATGGGATGCTTTCAATTTTTGCTTTTTATAAGGAGGTGTATATTAATTTCACAGGTATTCTGCTATTTACTATTATTGTTAGTAACATTCCCAAAAAGTTACCTTCAGGAAGTTAAAGGAACACTTTTCTAATACTATTCAGGAAGAAAATTTTAAAAATTCAGAACCCTATCCTTAGGTGGCACCATGGCTAAACTTCCTAAGGCAAAGAATAAAGTTAGAGTGCCATCAAAAGAACTGCACTTCAAAGACTCGCATTTATAAGCATTTACCTTCCAACAATTCTATGTTTGTATGAAAACGAAACTCTTCATTTGCAGCTCAGGGACACCCGCTGTGACTGTAAAGTGAAAACTACTAGCAAGGGCAATAGTGGAAATAGTATTCAGGCCCTGACATTTTTGTTCAGATTTCAGCACCACGTTTCCCTCAAGAGTCACAAACCCCTTTTCTGGCATCTTAGGTCAAGATCTAAACTTGCCCTGGTTCCAATCATTTCAAATAAAACCAGGCTTTGCTGCGGTTTGAATGTTCTCCTTCACGGAAGTAAACCCTACCTTGACTTTGAAAACATCATGTGTATTTAATGTGTTTATGTTGTCAATGACATAATTTTATAAGCCAGCACTGAGTAAACTATTTTCTGAAACTTCTTTATAGATCCCTCATAGGGGTAAATTTTTTTTCAAGGACCTTAAAACTCAATTGCTATTTTTTCCCCGAACCGTTCCTTTTTTGCTGAATAAGACATGTTAGTGCTTAAACTTTAAACTGTTCTGAATAGCATGAAATGACAAGGGCTAAAAGAGAGTTCTGCACTGCTTTCTCCCCAACCCATTTTCCGTGCTGAGCAAAGTACCATCGAATTGTTCCTACAGTGGTTGGGGTCTTTCTTTATCCGGGCTACTTGCCATAAGCTGAGTCCCAACCGCCACCGCCAGCCCCCCCAGTCTCAGACAAACTTGGGAGATCATATTCTGACAAGATACCCTGGGTAGGGACTCAACCTGCCCAGCGCTGCGGGCCAGGGAAGGAGGGCAGAGACGGAGTAGCGGGCGGCCCAGTGGGGCTCGGGATGCGGCAGCCACTGGCAAGGGAAGGAATGGCTCAACTCTGGCCTTTAAACTGAGGGCGAGGAAAATGGGTTGGATAAGAAGATCGACCCGACGCGCTGCGGGGCCGCGCTGGTGGAAACCTGCGAGTCCAAGGCGTCCCCTCCGCCGTCCGCCCCCCTCACAGCCTGGGGGCGCAGGGCCCCGGGGAGCGCAGCCTGAGAGCGCTGCCCCTGCCGCCCTCGCCCCGCCGGGCCCAAGCTCAGCGGTGAGGGGAGCGCGCCCCGGGCGCCCGGGAAGCGCGGGGCGGCGGCCTCTGCGTTCACAAAGAGAACGGCCTCCACGCTCCACTTCCCTGAACTCGGAAAGCGCCCCACAAGCGGCGCGTGGGCCGTCAACACCCGCGTTGCGATTACTTCTTCATTAGAGGCTCACAGAGACAGGGAGGCGGGGATGTCTGCGGGCAGCAGAGCGCGAAGAGAGGAAGGAAGGGGAGAGGCTGCCACGAGCAGGGACGCAGAAACTGCCAGAAAGGTGGAAAGGGGGCACTAGGGCTCAGCAGGAAGGGCCGAAGGGGGCAGCCGAGGGCCGCAGGGTCACCAAATTGGTCAGACCCGACTTGGCCGGCTCCGCTTGGAGAACCAGCCCTAACTTCGCCTAGCCGACGGGACGTGGTCCGTCTCCGGAGCCTCCCCCCTCGGACAGGTCCTTGGGGCTCGCCGCCGCCGCCGCCTCCTCCCAGGGGAAATGAAAGGCGGGGGAAGAGTCGCTGGGGGCTGCGCGCGGCCACCGCGAAAGCTGCTGCCGTCCTGGGGCATCCTTCCTTCCGCGGCCTGTAGAAGCGCCCCTGGGCGGGCTCAGCCGCCCCACGACCCCGTCTCCTCTCCCTCAGTCCCCAGGAGGGCGGCACAAAGCCGGGGAGCGGAGGTTTCTCTCTTTTGAGTAACCCCCCTCCCGCGTCAACCCCCCTTCTTCGCGCCACCCCGCGATGACAAGAGCCGGGACTCGGCTCTGAACCGACCCGCGACAGTTCCCAACCGCAAGGTGACTCCGTTTGCAGAGTCCGAGGAACAAAGTCGCGTCTCCCTTGCCCCAGGCACCCGCGACTATTCGTCCCCCATCTCCCCGTCTCCCCAGCCTCACAGAACTCGCCCGCAAAGGGCTGCGAGTGTCGGGACTGGAGCGGGAAGAAGGGACCAAGCGCAGCAGCCAGCGGGCCCGCCCCTCCTTGGGCAGTGGCCCCTCCCCGGGCAGCGCCCTCCCAGAGAGTTCAAGACCAGGATGCGCCTTCGGGAAAGCTAGTGAGGACTGACCCAGGCACAGTTCTCTGTGCCGCTCAGTCCCTCCAGTCTCGACGCAGGGTCTGCGCGACCCCGATGGTGGGGAGGAAGGGGGAGGAAGAGCCCATACTCACAGTCTCTCAGTGCTGCGGGGGATGTTCCTGGGCACACTGCGCAGCGCCAGCCCGTGACAGTCCACTGTGCTCCCGGAGCAGGAGCACTGCGCCGGACACGCTTGCGGCGCCACCTTGTTCAGGATCGCCAGCACTAACCCCAGCGACAGGGACAGCGTCTGCCAGCCCACGCCGCGCATCTTCCCCCGCCGCCTCCTAGCTCGCCGGCGCCAGGGGTTTTCTCTTTAGCTTGCTGCTCTGTTGGAACTGCGCTGTGCCTGAGGCCCAGTGCCTGGCGCGAGTCTAGCAACCCAGAGTGTCCGGATAACGTGCACAAGATAATATAGAAGTAACAGGAATATTCAAGGCAGTAAAGCTAACACAGATACACGCCTCTCAGCTCCCCTCACCCTCCTCCTGCAAGGCAGGCGCTCCTTGGGCAACTTTAGGTCCTGAAGATCAGTTGGCCCGGCCAAGGCTACAGGGAGACCCCAAAGCAGCGGGGAGGAGATCACGCGTCGTCTGCCTCACAAATATCAACTTGGAGGTAAAAGACCTGGAGCTCCCAACCGCGGTGAAGATCGTGAAGATGCAGGGGCCAGTTGCGCGTGGAACAGGGGTGATCCGGTTCCACCGACCCCCTCTGCAAATCCAATTCCAGTGGGGACGGTAGGAGACAGAAGAAGGAGGCTCAGTAGGAATGGTGGCCTCGGTCAAAGTGGGCTCTCCGAAACTAGAAGGCGCAGGAGCCCCGCGGGCCGGGAGCGGAGCGCGCTCTACGACCGGACATGGCGCGCGGGGGCGCACCGGGCTGACGCGCAGCCTAGGGGGCGCGGGACCGCGCTGCGGGGCTCCTGGCGAGGCTCACTCACGCGGCCTGCCCCACCGGCCTGCTGCTCCTCCGCAGCCCGGGCCGGTCCTCGTCGTCTACCGACAGCGGAGGACGATTTGCAAACACACATGCACTTCGCTGAAGGATGTCTGGGCAATTCCGCCTCCCGCCCCGGCGTCCTTGGAGACGCTCCGCAGGAGGGCCTTCCCCGGGGTCACGCAGAAAAGACAAAAGGGCAATCGAGTCGCCCAGCAGGCAGGAATATCCACTAGTCACGACCCCGGGAGAGGAAATCCAAGAGGCCAAGTTGAGGATGAGAGCTCCTGCTAAGGCTGACTAGGGAATGGCTGGCCAGCCGGCCAGAAAGAGTGCAAAGGCCAAGCTGGAGGTGTCCGCCTCCCGGGTCCTCCCGGGGCGTTCCGGACGGTGGAGAGATGGCAGCTGGGTCTGTGGTATCTGCTAATCCGAGGAGACCCCAGGAGGCAGCTGAACGGCAGTCCTATGTGTGTGCGTGTGTCAGCCCCTCTCGTCTCCCGGATACGCCGCAGCTCCGCAGCAGACACCTGATGGCAAAGGTGGAAGAAATAAGACCAGGCTTCTGGGCCGGGGCAGCCCCTCGGTCTCCCCGCGACAGCCCACAAGTGGGTCCTCCTTCTCAAAGTGCAGGAACTTTCCCCAGGGTTTGAATCCAGTCCCCACAGCCACGGTGGGAGTCGTACCGCCGACGTCGCGACGCCGCCCGACTCTGGGCGCTGCACCTGACTCGGCGGCCGCAGTCCGGAGCAGCTTGTCTCCTTCCAGGCTCTTCCCCCTCTCCAGGTGGCTTTCTGCGCCCCTTTCTTGGGGGAGGGAAGTGGGGAAGAGAGAAAGCGGCGACAGGGAGCGGGGACTCGGTGGCTCTGCTGACTCCCGAGCTCCTGGCAAGTGTCTAAACAATAGGACGGACGCAGCAGCCCTAGTCTCGCTCAGCTGCGGGAAGGTGGGTTGTTGTTGTAACTGGAGTTGTTGGCTCGGGCTGCCTGGCGCTCAGCGCAGCCGAACAAAAACCCAGCCCGCGCCTCTGGAGCCGGGCGCGAGACCCCGGACGCTCCCCTTTCTCCTCAGCGCTCCCGCCTTGCCCGGAAAGCTCGATAGCTCCCGCCTGCGCCCGGGAGCCACGGCGCTCCCATCACTCGCCGCCGCCGCCTTTTTTTAACCACCGTCTGCGGCAGCCACCACCGCTGCCGCCGCCAGCCTCCGCCAGCCTCCGCCGTCCGCGAACTCCCCAAATAAATAACCCCAAGTCAGAAGTTAAGCCGGCGCCGGCTTTATATACCCGGCGGAGCCCCCACCCCCTCGGCTCCGCCCCGCGCGGCCCGGCACCGCCCACTGGCTGAGCGCTGGGAGCCCGCACCTCGCAGCTGAGAGGTGAGGGCCCCGGCTGCCAGCGCCGGGCGGAGGCGGCGGTCGGCGGCGCGTTCCCGCGCACCGCGGCTCGCGCCCTCGCTCCCACACCTGGGTAAAGTTTGGCGGAGGAAGGAGGTTCCCGGGCCCCCGCCCCCAACTCCAGGGCCCCAGAGGTGACCCAGACTCGAAGACGGTAGTTCGCCGCGGGGGAAGGACGAGAGGGTGGCTTTGAGCGCGGCTCGTAAATAGCGCTGCCGGTGCCTCTGCTGCAGCTTTTGCCAAGCGATCCTAAGGGGGCTGCTCGGTGTTTGAAGCACAGAGAGAGAGAGATTACGATTTTAATTTTTTTAAAATTCTACCGAAATAGATCTGCGTGAGCTCACAGACACACACATGTGTATTTTTGGGTGCTTAAAAGTTCAGAGTTTTTGCAAGTTGGAAAATGGTGTTTTTGAACCTTCTCGCCAGCCTTCCCATCTCCGACCCACCCCCTTCCGTTTAACCCTTTCTTTATAGTCACGCATTTAACACCATGCTCAGTTGACGTCCTGAATACACAATATGCTCACAAAACTGTAAGGGCTTGAATGTGTCTGCGTGATTTTACTCTCTTAGGAAAGGAGGAAAAAAATAAATCCCTAGCAACGCACGTTGTAGCCAGAAGGCTTCCTTTATTTCAGGGAAGTTCTGGATATTTTTTCCTCACTGTTTTGGAAGAGAATTTCCTTGTTTCTTCTTGTCTTTTTAGTGTGATGTGTGTCCGACAACTGATACCACTCTCCTGCCTCCCACCCCACGCCCCGCCGCCCCCAGCAAAAACCAAAGTCACTATTGTTTGAAATGGCATCTAAATGAGTCAACAATTTAGCTTGAATTTAAAACGCCTCACCTCGCTCTTCCTGCTTCCATTCCACCTTTCACCGCTTTCACAGGAATTTGTGCAAGTCCCCAGCCTAATACCAGTCTCACAGTGTGATAATTATTTGTGTAATTATCTGTCACCCCCTTGAAGGCAAGAGGACCCATCCAATTCATTTTTCTATTCCCAGCATCTAACAATACGTCCGACACACAGGAGGTGCTCTGAAAATTGACCGATTTCTTTACCACAAGAATATCCTCAATCTGAAATTTCTCCCGCATCCCCAGTAACTTTTTTCCTACGTACATTTTCCGAAATATCTTTGCAAAATGGCTACCTCTACCTATGTCATTTTGCCTGCCCTGGAAAACTTAAAGCCACTGTGAGGGCATCTCCAAAGACGGGGTACCCATTAGATAACTGAATTGGAACTCTGAGGAGTACTCATTTTAATGCCACAGATTTAATAGTCCTCTGTTCTTTTAAATACTTCAAAAGCATTTAACATTCATTAACTCATTTGTCCTTCTAGATTTTAGCTTAAAGGTCTGTTACATAACTTCCTTAAGAAAGAAAAAGTGGAAGCCAGAGTCACATTTTTCCTGTAAGGAAAATGAGACGAAGAACAAGTACCTATCACTGATGAAGGATTCTTCCATCGCTCCCCACCGCACACACCCCTAGGGAATTTTCTTTAGTCTGTACTAGTGAATTATGTGGTTGAAATATGTTTACCCCTACACTAATTAACCTAATTCCACAACTTTGATACCCTGTCAGCAACAAGATATGAGTATTTATGTTCAACTTCATCCACCACATAGAATCATGGTTCTGTATTTTACTTGCAAAAACATATCTTGCATTCCAAATATTCACAAGTCATGCTATTTATAGCATTGCACAATGCAAGTCATAGACGTGAGTTCAAGTTTGATTCCTTCTCTGGCTCCCTTTCCGTTCTGTGTAAAACCAAGAAAAGAGCCAAAAATAACATTCACAGCCTACAGAAACATATTTTTTAATTTGATACAAATTTGAATGAGAAGATATGTCCAGTGGATTTCATTAAGAAAGAAAGGAAAACTACAACTAATTCCTGAGAGACATGACGTATTAATTTCTTTGTGTCATCAACTTTTCAGTTAATAAAGGGAAATTTATACATGAGTGACCAGATTTCTCATTCAAAAAAATATAATTATATTATTCCTTCAGTATTATTTCAGGATGTTTTTGGAGGCTTCACATGCTTCAGGACCATTAACTTCTAGGTCTTAGTTCTTTCTAGATTATGTTGTTCCCAAATGAGTTCTGAATTTCTCTTTGACTCTGTTACACCCATCCTGAAGAAAGTCTTCTGTGATCCCTTTTGTCACCACATGAGCTCTCCATAAATCCCGACCTAGATTAAACAGAAGTAGAATCCACTAGAGTCAACATTCAAGTCCCCTATTACCTTGAGAAAATAAATCCAGTTGCTAGAATGATTGAGAAAACAATTTAAACATTTAAACACTCATACAATAAAAAAACAAAATGAAACAAAAATGAGAAGGCATTCTCTCAATTTGCATTTTCTATGGAGGAAAATTTGGTGAAATTGGGATACATGGGGAAAAGGAATAAGAAAGGAGGATTGATGAAAAATAGGTAAATATGAGTAAAAACAGAGTTAGATAACAGTAATAGCATTGATTGAATTCATGAAACTTACAGAATAATTCTGTGGATTTTACTTTCATGTTGCTATTTACCATTGTTTCAAAATGTTTTCATGTTAATTACATAATTTTTCTTATAATATTTTTATATTGGAAATGTAAATATGGAACCATAACATCATGCAGATGAAGATTTAATTAAAATTTGTTTCATGCCTCCTAGGTTCCCAGCTATTTGATAGAGTTAAAACCACAGTGTGGTTCTAGATGGTGGCTATTTTATTTGTGTTCAGGTGAGGACGTTTGTCTTCAGCCAGGTCTGATTACATGACACAGTTGAAACCAGAACCTGAGTTCTCTGACCTCATACCTCAACTGGTTCTCCTATACCCACCCTATAGAGTCTCTGGAATTCCCAGAGATCAAGGAATCTATAGTTCATCAGGAAGTGTCACCCTCATACAGATGTCCACATCTCTCTGCACACACTGTTTACATCATCTAAAGGGAGCAGGGGAGAACTAGTATTGACAGTAGCTGTGCCCAATTACTGAAACCGGACCAGCTTCTGGAGCTAGCTTAAACTTTGAGATGATTCTCTAGGGCAGTGGTTTTCAGAATGTGGTCCCTGGACCAGCAGCATCAGAAACACCAGGGATTATAGTTAGAAATGCATATTTTCAGGCCCCACCTCAGCACACTCAGTCAGAAACTCTGGGGCTGGAGTCCATAAACCTGAGTTCTAATAAGCTGCCAGGTGGTTTTCATACTCACTGAAGCTGGAGAATCACAGCTCTCTAGAGTTCCTCTGTGGTTGTATCTAAGTTTGGAGACTCAGGCAGCAATGAATGATAGGTAGCACCTGCTGAATTGACTTCAGCTTCCCATTTCCTGGCATTTGACAAGTGTACATTCCTGATTACCTCTAGGGGGCACCAAAATGTTTTCATGGGCAGCCCCACAGAGGTAACAAGAACTTAGGCTCATTTTCCAAAGAAATGGCCTTGAGAAATGGAAGGAGCTTCCATCTCAGCAAGCTGTTCTAATTGTTATGTCTCAGCCAGGTACCAAATTCATTACACAAATTTTTTCCAGTTTAGTATTTCATATGTATGGGAATAAAAATGCCTACATTTCATGATTATCAGGAAGATTAAGATCATATCTGTCAAACTAACAGCACAATACCTCTATGCTAGTATAGAGGTATTGTGCTGTTAGGTATTTATTTATTAAATAAAGGGCAGTATAATTATTTTCATCATTACTACTACTACTCAGAGGTGAACATTTCTAAAATATTTTATTTGTATTGTGAGAATAGATTAGATATTTCAATTAACTATTACAATGATCAAGTAGCTCCTGTGCTGAGCCCTGGGAAACCCTGGGAAAGGTATTTTAAGAGTAGAGGAAAGATCAAGAACAAAAGAGGGAAGATGGATACAATTAGTTTCATGATAATTATGTCCCATAATACTCTTTTGAAGAGGTGGAGTTGGTTTTCCAGTGACATAATAAAATATCCTGTTGATGGTTTAGTGAAATGAAAATGAAAATCTGAAATTTGGATATGCTGCTAAGTGGGAATGCTTGGGAAGCTTTGGATATATCACTTAGATTTTCTGGACTTAGTGTTTCTCAATTATATAATGTTGGGATTAGACCAGTTGAACTATAGATCCTTCCCAGTTCTCAGTAATAATGTAACTATATTTATTAAGTAATATCTGGTTCCAGACCCTGAGCTCCTCACCATGTATGTCTCAGCTCCTTTAATTCTGAGACATTAAAGATGTCTCAGTGATGCAGGTTAAAAAACACATTAATATTTAAAAGCCCAAGGGAAAATAAACAGCAAAAATGTTAATAGTTTTATGAGGTTAAAATAAATTTACAAGAAATTAACCTTTGAGGAAAAGGAAATTCAGTTGTAAAGTAGTTTTAAATTGCCTAATCTTTTGACTTACTAAATTTAAAATGCCTCCTGGATTTTCACAGAAGAAAAATATCTTTCCGTGTTATTTGGGAAAGAGAGGGCAGGAACCCCTCACAACATCTGCAGGCTCCTTCTGCTAATTTCAAAAAGGTTGACTGTTCTCATACAGGGTCACAACATCATGCTAAAATTACAAAGAAATTTGCTGTCATCTAACATAAACTCAGAATAAATATTTTCAAATCCCAAGGCTAAATATTATATATTTTAGATAAAAATCAAATCTGATTAACAGAGGCAATTCATAACCACTATTGGAAAAATATAGTTCAAAGTGTATACCTGCCTGATGGTCAAAAAGCCATTTACTCATGCAAAATAGTCACATTAATGTCTTAGACCAAGAGTTAGCCAACTTTTTCTGTTAAGAACCAGAGAGTACTTTAGGTCTTGAAGGCCAACAGGCAAAATCAGGGATATTATGAAGACACTTAACATAATAAAGAAAGCAAACAAATTTCCACAACTGTTTTGCTGGTGTAATTAAAAATGTAACTATTGATTACAAATTTTTGTAATACAAATCTACTAATGAGAATTATGGAATTCTTTTGGGGGGGATAACATTCATTTAATTGGGGTCCAAAATAAGTGTTTTCTATCAGCAAATCACTTGCTAAGTTTAATATATAAAAATCGGTTTTAGCTCACTGGTGATATAAAAAAGGGTGGCAGGTCCAGTTTGGCCTTAGTCCAAAGAGGTGGTTGTTCAATGGAGGAGGTCATAGTTTCCTCAAGGGTTATGTTAGAATTCAGAGGGAAGTTGTAAAGATAAGAGCTCTGAGCTCCAAAGTGACTGCGCTGTGACAAGCAGTAAATGTCTTTCTCTGTATTATCTATGCTCTACTTCTTGAGCTCTGAAATGCAACTCCGCAAAAGCATTTAAAGAAAATTTAAATTCACTTCATTTTAATGTAAAATAAATTAGTATAAGATATGCTACATATCTATTTCTTGCAGGTGCTTATCTGTTGAACCAGATGGTCCTCATGTACAAAATGGAGATGACAATAAGTAACATTTATTAAGTATTTACTATGTGCAGGCATTATTCCAAGTGTTTTACTTCATTTCCTCATTTAATCCTCCTGGAAAACTGTATCATCTTAGAGATGAGGAAGTTAAGGGACAAAATGGTTGAGTAATTTGCTCATGTTACCTTAGGGATGAGGAAAATGAAGCCAAGAAAGGTTAAGTAACCTGTCCAAGGTCATTCAGCTAGAAAAGGGTAGAGCTAGGATTTTAACCCCAGCAGCCCTGGTCCAAAGCTCTAGGCCTCTCAGTAATTCATGAATCATAGGAAATTCATGTTAATGAAATGCAAACTATGAATCTGAAAGAACTATATACACTGTAAAATAATGTATTATTGTTCTTATTCGCTTTATGGCTATTATTTTTAATGGAAGATGGTAAATGCAAAAACAACATACAAACATTTAGTAGAGAATCACTGGGGTGAATATAATCTGACTTGAGCCAACCCTTTTTATCTCCTTCTTTTCATATTAATAGGATTATTTCATTTCTCTTTCATGACTTGGGCTACACTCTCCTTAGTTACATAAGACAAAAGGAATATTTTTCCCACCAAAACAACATAGAAATTCTACAGCAGATGAGACATGAATGATAAACAAGTCTGTGTAAATTTAGGAAAAACCATAATACAAAGAAGAATCTCTAAGTATAAACAAAGAAGTTTATTCAATAAATACAATGTTGTGTCTGAAAACCCAGAAACGTTACTTTAGTACTTTCTGACTACTTGTATCTTGTTGTGTAAGAAATATCAACTCAGGGACTTGCCTGGTGACACTGTGGTTGGGAACCTGCCTGCCAATGCAGGGGACATGGGTTCGAGCCCTGGTCCGGGAAGATCCCACATGCCACGGAGCAACTAAGCCCATGTGCCACGACTACTGAGCCCACATGCCACAACTACTGAAGCCTGCGCACCTAGAGCCCGTGCTCCACAAAAAGAGAAGCCACTGCAATGAGAAGCCTGTACGCCTCCACAAAGAGTAGCCCCCTGCTCACTGCAACTAGAGAAAGCCAGCGCAGTAACAAAGACCCAACGCAGCCAAAAATAAATAAATAAATTTATATATATAAAAAAAGAAATATCAACTCATAAAACTGTGTGCTGTTCATTGTGATTATGAGATAACACAACAGAAAAATATCTCCATGTATGGTTTCCCAAACAATGTAATGAAAAATTATGAAAAATAAAATGTGAATCATAATGCTGTTCAAAATAGTATATAAAAATAACTTCTAAAAACTTGTTATGCATTCTAAGTTGCTTTATTTTGTGATTAAAGTAGGCACTATAGCTATAAATCTATTCAAGATCATAGCTATAACTCTGTGTGCACATGTGTGCATGCATGAGTACACAAAAATATATGTGTATATATTTCACTTATATATTCTTCTTCCTTGGTGTCTTTGGCAGGATCTTATTAATTTTCATTTTTCTTCCTTAATCTATCATATGTGGAAAATAAGAGATTATATATTACTCTACTTCAAAGAAGTTGCCAAGATTAGCTAAGTTAATACATAAAAGCACTTAGAGACTTCCAGTTCTGGAACAAGATACTATAGGCTAATGTATACCCACTCCTTCCTCTAAGTACAACTAAATGCCCTGGAAATAATTCAACAGATGATGATAAAAGGATTTAAAGAGGTGGAAAGAAAAATGTGGACTGGCAAGGGGACTCAGGACCTGAGGAATGACAACACTGTGAGTTTCCTAGGTTTTCCTTCTATCTCACATGGTGCCGAGAAAGGGCAAGTCCAAGACCTGGCTTCCCGAGGGGAAGCCCCAGCACCTGCTCCATAGCTAGGGCACCAGCTGGCTGAACCCTACCTGAAGCAGCAGCTTCAAAGCCCCCAAAGCCCAACCCACCACTGCTGCACAAAGGCACCCTAGCAGATAAGCTGACGCACAGCTTATCTCGAGGCAGTGTCATTGGAGCCCAGCTTTTCCTGCCCTCCACACAGTGGCATAAGAAACCCAGGCCCAGCATCTTCTGGCTCTCATCCACCCCCTGGCAGAAGATGAGCCAAGATATTACTTCAGCACCAGTAGGAACTGAGCAGGAGACCCAGCAGCACCAGGATAGCAAAACAGGCCAGAATTGCATTGCAAATCTTACGAAAACTAAACTGTCATTAGAGCTAAAACCCACAGAAGTAGGCCAGAAACTATATGCTAAATCTGAACAGGGTGACTACAAGCTAAAATAGAAGATTTAAATAGCATCAAGAGTCTCCTAACAAACAAAATGTCCAGGATACAATAGGAAACTCACTCATCATACCAAAACCCAGGAAAACCACAATTTGAATGAGAAAGGCAATCAGTTGATATCAATCAGATGGCAGAGGAGGACATCAAGACATCCCAGATGAAAGAATACTAAGAGAGTTTGTCTTGCCAGTTGACCTACCCTAACCGAATAGCTGAAGGAAGTTCTCTAAGACAAAAGGAAATGATGAAAGAAGGAAACTTGTAACATCGGGAAGGAAGAAAAAACAAAGGAGGGAGAAAAATATGGATAAAGACAATACATTTTCCTTCTCTTGTGCTTTTTAAATCCTGTTTGATTGTAGAAGCAAAATCACAGCACTGTGTTATGTGATTTTCAATGTATGTAGATGAAATATTGAAGACAATTCTATTATAAATAAGTGAGAGAATTACCATTTCCACATTATAAGATTATTTGACTTAGCTCAGAAAAAAATGTGTATTGGGCCTTTTAAACTGCTTGATACTGATCTAGATGCCAGAGAAATAAAGATAGAAAAGACATAAATCTTTCTGTTGGGGAGCTTGTTGGCTAGCAGGTAGATGATGTAAAAATAAGATTAACAATCACTCTGATGTATGTGATGAGAAATATATATATATATATATATATATATATATATATATATATATAGCAGTGTAACAAAAGCTAGAAGGATAATGCTGTCCTGTGATAACAGGAAAAACCCAAGGAAGACAGGACAATAACTAGAGTTTGAAGAAATGAAAGGAGCTTTCTTGGTGCACAATTTGAATGATTACAGATGCGAACACACAAAAAACATGATCCAAATGCTTTAGTCTGTAAGAAAATATATTATCTCACATCACAATAAACCCAGAGGCAGAATGGCCCCAGAGTTTA
The DNA here is from genome assembly GCF_008692025.1 of Phocoena sinus. Taxonomy (NCBI): domain Eukaryota; kingdom Metazoa; phylum Chordata; class Mammalia; order Artiodactyla; family Phocoenidae; genus Phocoena; species Phocoena sinus. The sequence goes on along the minus strand of NC_045767.1, from coordinate 47,935,503 downwards.
TAGACTGGGTAGTGTATGTATGTGTTAACAGAAGGCTGAAAAACTCTTACAGAAAACCCATGATAATAATGTTTATATCTCATTCATGCTTCATGTCTATACTAGGTCTGTTGTGCTCCATTTCATGTCATCGGCACTGTTTTTCCACATCATCTTCATTCCAAGAACCAGACTCACTGAGCATCCTGTCCTTAAAACATTTGTGATCACCATAGGAGAGGAAAGACAATAGGAAGTTTCACCCTTTGGCTTTTGCATGATATACACATGACATACATAACTTCTCATCTTCTCTTGGCCACATAAAGTCACATGACTATATATATATATATATATATATATATATATATGCACACAAAATAAATGTACATATGATGTGCATATGTATATATAAAGATATATTTTAAAATCTTTATACATACATGAGTAAAATTATATATGTGTATATACATATATTTTACAAGGTATTTACTATAGGGAATTGGCTTGTACAATTATGGAAGCTGCCACATCCCAAGATCTGCAGTCAGCAAGCTGAATACCCAGGAGATCTGATGGTATAAATTCCAATCTGAAGGTCAGAAGATTCAAGATCAAGGACGAACAAATGTTTCAGTTCAAGTCTGAAGGCAGGTAAAAACAAACAAAGAAACAATGTTCCAACTCAAAGCGGTCAGACGGCAGGAGGAATTCCCACTTGTGCAGGGGAAGGTAAGCCTTTTTATTCTATTCAGGCCTTCAGCTGATTGGGTAAGGCCCATTCACATTAGGGAGGACAGTATGCTTTACTCAGTCTATCAATTTACATGCTAACCTCACTTAAAAACACCCTCACAGAAACACCCAGAATAATGCTTGATCAAATGTCTGGGCAGCTCATGTCCCAGTTAAATTGACACATGAAATTAATTCTTACACTCTCCAAAGTATTTACACTTGCTGGATTCAGGGTGTGCTTGGGCATCAGAATTTTTTAAGGCTCCCACATGATCTAAGGTGCAGAGTTTAAGAACCACTATGCAAGAGGGTGATGTGCCTTATAGGAGACTGGGGAGTGTGGGATTAACCCTCCCTACTCAGGTAAGTAATGTGGAAAAGTATTCACATTGTTTAAAAACCTTAAAAATAAAAAATACCCATAAAACTCCACGTTAATCACATACGAGATGGATTCATAAATTGAAACCTGCTTAACTGGCAATTAAAAGCTGTAGGACAATGTTGTGTTTCTGTATTTTCAGAATTAAGTTCCAGCTGTTCTGAGAAAGCAACCAGAAGATTGAGAGAAACTGCCAAGTACCCTGGGGAGAAGCTGGGAGTAAACAGCCACATTAACTTCTGTTATTCTAAAGTCACTGTACCACAAGCAGTGACTGTTAATACTGGAAGTGGAATAAAAGATCCCAAATTCAGAACTTCACCTGCTTTTCACGGGGAAAAGCATTGTACTTTTCTGGGTCTGAACTTCATCGCAGGACCAACAAATTTCAAAAACAAATTTGAGACAATATGCATGATTCATAAGGTTTCCTCACCAGTTTAACCATTAAATGTTTAACTATTTAATTTGGAGAAGGCTTCATTTTCATTAAAGAAGCCCGTGTGTTTAATGTCACTATAGCCATCGGGAAAGTCTACCTTATAATGTAGTAAACAACTCCCATCTCTGTATGACTCATAACAACACAAGTTATTTCTCACTCATGCACCTGACTGTTGGGTATTGGCTGTGAGCTTTGTTTCGTGGTTTACCCTCTCCGGACTCAGGTTGATGGAGCAGCTACTATCTCAAACATTGCTGGTCATCACATCCCACTTCCAGAGTAACCCACTGACCTGATTTGGTCACATGCTCTACTCAACAACAAATAGGACAGGATGTATAATCTTCTACATGCCCAGGAGACTGCAAGCTGGACATATATGGTGAACAGCATTACAGACTATCACTTTCTGCCCTTCGGGTCACCAAAATATTCAACTCACTCTGCTTCTCACAGGCAAAATATACTCAGTCCTTCCCAGAGAAGTCAACCCCAAGGTCCCATTTTGCCATGATATCAAATTCAAAGCCTAGGCTCCTTGGGAATGATGCAGGAGATTCCACATCAAATCTGAGTGTGATTTCTCTTGCTCTAGACACTCACAAATCAAAAGATAAGTTACTTTTCCATGCTCTCCAAATATACAATAGTAGAACATGGACAGAGTAACTGTATTAAACACTTCCCTTTGGAAAGAAGAATAGAAAATCCATGGCAGACACTAATCTGATATACAATTATTCTGAAATCTTACCAGGCAGAGGTGGTGAGGACCTTCTACTTTAGAAAGCGAATATGGGATGGAAATGTTCCTGGATTAGACCCTGATTTTGCTTCCCACCAGAGAAGTCTCAAGCCCATTACTTTTCTCCGTGATCTTTGGCTGTGCCCTATTTGTCCCACCTGTGGTGGGCATTCCTTAAGAATATGTTTTCCTTATGTTCTGAGTGGCTTTCTCCCTCTGCTGCATGCCTACCAAAGGAAGGGAACCAAGGGTCATTTTAAGTCTCTTACAGTCTCAGATATTTATAATTTGGGTTTATATTTTCTCTGTACAATTTTCTTAATAATGTTCTAGGGCTTTTAATCTATTTGTTTCAGTTGGCAGTATTTGGTGATAGCTGCCCACACTTCTTTTCCAGACAGGTTTTTTAGATTGGTGGTAATTTTTTGAAAATTTTTGCTCTGCTGAGGCAGTAGTAACTGAAATTGCCAACAAATTTTGTAAAGCAATATTTAAATTCAGAAATAAACTATGGATTTTTTTTTAACATATCATGTTCAAACAATATAAGGGGGTCCATAGGTAAATTATCAAATCATAGAAAATATTTTGATTTTATGTATTGAATTATTATCATATCTATTATCTTTTCACCACCTTTTTAAAGTGATATTTAGATCCACCTAAATGGATCTGTAATACAGATCCATCTGTATTACATATTTTGTTCTTTCAAATTTTTAAAAGTTGCATGTTATAGGCAAACCAAAAAGAGCAGTATTTTTTCAATTTTATCAAATTTCTATTCTATCAGGACTATAATTTAATTGCTGTAGTTTAAGGGTACAAACTTTCAATGAGTAGTAAATACATCATAAAGATCTAATGCACACGGGCTTCCCTGGTGGCGCAGTGGTTGAGAGTCAGCCTAACGATGCAGGGGACACAGGTTCGTGCCCTGATCCGGGAGGATCCCACGTGCCGCGGAGCGGCTGGGCCCATGAGCCACGGCCGCTGAGCCTGCGCAACCGGAGCCTGTGCTCCGCAACGGAAAAGGCCACAACAGTGAGAGGCCTGCGTACCGCAAAAAAAAAAAAAAAAAAAAAAAGATCTAATGCACAGTGTAATGAATATAGACAACAATACTGTAATCACATAGTGGGATAAATATTGCTACAAATGCAATCATATTACAATATGTAAGTGTATCAATGTAACACATTGTACACCTTAAATTTATACAGCTTATATGTCAAATTTATTCAATAAAAATATGACTATATTTCAATCTTAAAGTGACAAGAAATACAAATCAACAATACAAAGATTTTAAAAAGTCTAATTATGAAGTGGCATAGGATTTGAATAAACATTTCTCCTAAGAAGCTCTACTAATTGCCAATAAGCACATGAAAAGATGCTCAACATCATTAGTCATTAAGGAAATGCAAATCTAAACCATTATGTCATACCACTCGGCACACACTAAGATGGCTATAATCAAAAAGACAGATAATAGCAAGTGTTAACAAGGATATGGAGAAATTAGAACCCTCATGTATTGTTTGTGGGGATGTAAAATGGTGACACTAATTTAAAAACTAGTTTAGCAGTTCCCCAGAAAGTTAAAATAGAGTTATCATGACTCAGTAATCCACTCCTAGGTGTATATCCAAGACAACTGAAAACATATGCCCACACAAAAACATGTACACAAGTGTTCATAATAGCATTACTTATAATAGCTGAAACATGGAAACAACCCAAATGTCCATCAACTGTTAAATGGTTAAATAAAATGTGGTACATCTATACATGTGAATATTATTGGGTCATAAAAAGGAATGAAGTTCTGATATATGCTACAAGGTGGATATAACTTGAAAACATTATGTTTAGTGAAGGAAGACAGACATAAAAGGCCATATTTCTATTTATATGAGATATCCAGAAAAGATATATACACAGAGGAAGAAAGTAGATTAGTGTTTTTCAGGAGTGGAGAAAAGTTGCTTTTGGGCAGGGGAGAAAGGAGAAATGACTAGTGGCTGGTAACTAGTGACCAGCGATTGGTAAGGGGTTTCTTTGCAGAATATGGAAATGTCCTGGAATTAGATGGTGGTCATAGTTACACAACTCTGAATATACTAAAAACTACTGAATTGTTCACTTTAAAAAGGTGAATATTACTGTATGTGAATTATATCAATAAATTTGTGATTAAAAAATATGACAAAATTAGATTATGGTGATAGTTGCACAACTCTGTGAATATACTAAAAACCATTGAACTGATCACTTTAAATGGGTGAATTTTATGGTATGTGAAATTATCTCAATAAGTCTGCAAAAAAAAAAAAAAAAAAAGACCAGGAAACAGTTTCTGTAGAAATTGGTGATTATTGCAATATTCTTTCTCCTTTATAGGCTTAAAACATTTTTGTTTCCTTATTCTAAACTCTTATATTTTGTTGCAATGTCATTTTTGCTGCATATTTCATGTGTAGTTTCTATTGATTTAAAAACACATATAAACAGTTTTTTTTTTTATATAAGCAGTTTTTAATACATATTTTTTTAACTTTTAAAAAGTGTCACAGCCAAATTTAGATTTTTTATTTTTTTGGTACGCTTCTGTTAACCTTTCTACTAACAAGCAACAGTTCATATTATGTAACTTAATAGCACATATTCACTATTAATTTAAATCTTCACCTAAGGTCATGTTTCACTCTTTAAGAGTCTTCTGTTAGGGCTTCCCTGGTGGCGCAGTGGTTGGGAGTCCGCCTGCATATGCAGGGGATACGGGTTCGTGCCCTGGTCCGGGGGGATCCCACATGCCACGGAGTGGCTGGGCCCACGAGCCATGGCCGCTGAGCCTGCGCGTCCGGAGCCTGTGCTCGGCAACGGGAGAGGCCACAACAGTGAGAGGCCCCTGTACCGCAAAAAAAAAAAAAAAAAGAGTCTTCTGTTAGTTTTTCTCTAGTCTTCTAAAACATCTCATATCTTGCCTAATCAAATCCAATTGCTTTAATAATATTTACTTAACATTATCATCACGTTTCCATGTGTATTTATGAGGTCAATATTTTATATTTGTTTTATCAAGTTATTTGTTCCATCTCTGGACAGATAAAAAAACTGTATGTAATCTCTAAATTTTTCTAAGGAATGTCATTGCTATTAGTAAGTCATGGCCGTGTCTCCTAGCAACAAAATCTAACTATATACTGTACATGTTCCTGGGTTTTTGGCCCAGATTCTAATTTGTATACATTTTAAATTATTAATTATGCTAACACTGTTATCATAGCTATAGAAAATCTTTTAAACCAATGCTGAAAATTGTTTCTTAGTTCTTAAGTCAGAATGCATACTTGATACATTAGGTGTAAAACCAATGAATTCAACTCTATTATTTTCTTTTGGGAATTCAAAAATAATTATAATAAATACTAGTTGTTCAACATAACTTTTGTCCTTGCTACAATCAAATTGAATTGAATAGTATTTACTTTTTATTTATTTATAATTTCTTATTTTATTACTCATTAAACTAGTAATCTAATATTTATTTCTCCATCCCAGATAGTAAAACTCATTATTTTTAATTTTAACTCTATTTTACACGATCAGTTTTGCTTGCAACAAATTTGGAAATAATCTCTAATAAACTGAGCTTTTTCCTTTCCTTTCTGTAAGTATTGTTCTTTATTTATTTATTTTATTTATTTATTTTTTTGCGGTATGCGGGCCTCTCACTGCTGTGGCCTCTCCCGTTGCAGAGCACAGGCTCAGGACGCGCAGGCTCAGCGGCCATGGCTCACGGGTCCAGCTGCTCCGCGGCATGTGGGATCTTCCCAGACCGGTACACGAACCCGTTTCCCCTGCATCGGCAGGCAGACTCTCAACCACTGCGCCACCAGGGAAGCCCAGTATTGTTCTTTTTGTGCCATAAAAAGCATTCTATGCTCAGCTAATATTAAACATGTGATGTTATTATTTTCTATACTGGCAGTAATATGTTGGCATTTACTTACCTTTGTTGAATGTTATTTATTTATATTTACTCAGACTTTTGAATACTAGTAATTGCATTTTTTAATTATTTTTATTTTTTTCAATTGGAAAGTGGTATTTTGCATTTCTCTAATAAGAAACTTGTGTATCCAGTTATGGATATCTTCATTAGTCAAGGCTGGACTTGAAGATTAGTTGGGAAACATATAAATATAGTAGCAATTCTTTGCCATTGATTTAGAATACAAATGCCAATGTCTACAATTTTTCTCCATTTAAAAAAAATTTTTATGTAAAATTAAATACTAAATGTTCATCCATGTGTATCCAGTAAAATTATATAATCATTAATTTGAGTCAGATTCTGTTTTACTAAAAACACTCTCATGCTGTCAGAAGGATGTGACAGCCATTTTCTAGGATCATAATCTGAAAAACACAGTAATTTTTGTCTTTTTCTTTCAATTTGCCTATTTTATAAATGTAGTTTTCTTCATCCTTTAATAGGGAGACCATTAAAGAGTGTACTTGTTTCTTCTGAGCTGTGAATTTGATGTGGATAACTCTCTTTTTCATTCTCATTGTTTTGGACTGATATTTACCTTTTCAGTTATTAAAGAAAATGAGGTTGCTGGGATTTAATCTGACCTGTTGTTTGTTTTTATGTTTTAACTGGTAAATCTTCATTAAATAAAGAAAATATAGTGCCTTACTTATAAATTTTACACAGAGCATATTAAAGAAAAGTACGCTCACTTCCATTGTTTCTAGATTTAAAAAATTTTAAGCAAACAGCTCTTTTGAAGATTTTCCATTTCTTTCCTGATCTGCACTTTTCTGTTATCTATTCCTATCATAATCTCAAATTGTACATTCTAAAGGACTAAAAATCACACATCACTTATTATTCAAAATGCACAAAATGTTGCATTTCATCCAAAAGCGTAACTAAAAGAAAATGAAAAACATTGAAAGTTACAATTGTTTTCAAGAAGTTACTTTTCTAAAACATTCAAACTTATGTATTAAGTTAAAAAGAAAGATGCACTATTTTTCTACAAATATGATATACATTTAAAAATAAAAACTTTAAGTCAAAATTATTTAAAGCAAAATTAAATGTAATTCTAGCCTCAGTGCCCATCTAGTGGCCAGCATAAAAATATCAGTACCATGTTTTCCATGTTAGGTATGTATGTTTGTATATAATAGTACCCAAACATACATACATAATACATCTCTCTCTATATATAAATCTGTATTTTTAAATTAATATGAAATTTTTAATATTGGGAAGTGTTGTTACGCTATGAGCAACTCAGACATATATACTTATGCATGGTTTATTCACTGTTATCCTTTATGCCCCTATACCAATATATAGATTTGTACTAGAATTGTATATCTGGTATTTTTTGTAGTATCTTTTGTAGTACGTTAGTTGCATAAATCTCTGAATGAAGATTTCAGGAAATTCCAAACTTATGGTGCTATTTGCTCTGTATAGTGACATTGGTTTATTGCTTCTTTGCATCTGTTCTTCTTGCACCCTTCGTAAATATACTCAGATATTCATTTGGTTGTTTTCTTCCCCTATGCAGTGTATAGGAGTAGAGAAAAGATGACTATTATCACCAGCAATAAGTACAGTCTTTACCTCCTATAAATCATCATCTTCTAATTCTATGGTCTCACAATCATTCAGAATTAATTTCAGACTCATGCCTAGAATGGTAGGATAAAAGTATTCTCTCTCTCACTAGCTATAAACAGCTGAGATCTAATTACCTACGTAACTCCTAACAAAGCTGACTGTCAGTCCTACAAACTTCAGTGTCACCCTCCTTAAAATGAAGCTGACACTCCATCTTGGATGGCAGATAGGAAAGACAAAATAAAAATGAGTCACTGTTTGCATCACCACTTCCTGATGGCCAAGCAAAGGAGCAAGTACATGAACCAACCACGGCTCAACAGATGTGCTCTTCTTGGAATTTTAAACTTGATTGGAGTGACACAAAGAGTAAAAATGGTTGGTGTTCATCCACCTGGGGAACAGTACCTACAGAGACTATCTTTTGGTTCCTCCTACATAGACCCCTGGATCCATTCTCTTTCCTTTACAAGCCTGATTCTTCAGGTCTTCCTTTGCTCCTTTGAGCTATGCTGTATCTTTGCAATAAATTGATCTTTGGCTTAAGTTAGTCAGAGTCTTTCAAGTTTAGATTATTGTTTAGCAAATATCCTCTTTATTTTTCCTTCCACTTGGGCATGATATATTTCCTCATTCTATTGATATTGAGCTTGGCTATGTGGCTTGCTTTGGCCAATGGAACTAAGCCTTGTCAAGGCCACTATAGGTCAGCCAGTGCTCTGCTGATCTATAGTTGTGTGAGCATGGATGAATAATGGTTGTTTTAAGCTACAAATTTTGGGATGATTCGATAAAATTTATTATTGTAGTAATATATGACTGTTACAGTTTGTTACTTGCAAATATCTGACGTTACTTTCTTTTGCAAAACCAACATTGCAGAGGGATGAAGGAAAAATAAAGTTAAAAGTTTCACTGGCAGATTCAGCTCCAGCTCCTGCTGTGAGACAGGCCTATATCCAAATCATACTTTCTGTGTGACCAAGACAGCTAGCTAAAATCCAGTAAATCAGTTATCTGGTACTTCTTCTTGAGCAATAGCTTCATATAACATATCTCTCAAGAAGTATTGTTACTATAACATGAAAAAATAATAGGAATGTAAGAGTAATGCCACTCTTAGAGAGTTCTTCACTAAAAGCACATTTAGACCTGTCTCTTTAAGTAGAATATGACACTCTAGGGTATCTTTAAAATAGTCAACTTGGCAAAAGCAGCTAGAAAAAAACTTCAAAAATATTTTTAAAACATGTTTATAGAAGCATTTGGAGCAGGTAATCAGATGCTGTTTTTACCACTACACACTTAGTGGATTGATGGTTAAGCTATTTGCAGTGTTTAGATATTTCTCAACCTCTAAACGATTAAAATTTCAAACCAAAGCAGTAGTCCGTATTTAAGGAATGAAGTTTGGTGATTTATTAAAGATATCTATAGATTTGCATAGATAGAGCAATGCTAGGGCTGTCCAAGAGGAAATTCATCCCTCCACCTGATATTTACTCCATCACTGTTACCAAGATTATGCCCTATAACTTTAGACAGAGTGTAGCATTTTATGATCTTCTACTGGAATAGGTTAAAAATATTCCACTTCCACTTCTTGTTTATGAACTATAAGGGAAATGTATTATAATAACTCTATTATTCCATTTGAGGAGGTACTAAAAGGCATGGGTAAAGCAATTCAATTAATAATTGTTTGTGTTTGGCTTTAGAATTCATGTAGTTGGACAAACGTGTTCAGGAATGGATACGAATGTGGGCTCTCAACACTGCTGTTTCAGTCCATATGTATTGAAGGCAGCAGTGTGAGTGCTGATATCGTTCTGAGTAACCAGAGATGATTCAATAAATGTTTATTAACTCACAATGCCATATTTCTCTACTTATGTGTTTACCATAGTTGAAGAATCAAAGTATAAAATTAGATCTGATAGTGTCTCCCAGAGCTTCCCATGCAAAGCGGATCATTTCTGAACTCAGAGGTGGGTTCAGAGCGGCCTTCAAATGGTTCTCTGTGTCCAGTAGGTCCAAAGAAGATGCTCACTGCTGGTTATTTTCATATATGCCTGTCATGACTGTTCTCAAGTTTTTAACGATTGCAGTACCCTAAGTAGGACTTAAGTATTAGTTTCCTGTTGCTGTTGTAACAAGTCACCATAAACTTGGTCACTTAAAAGAACACAGATTATTATCTTATGATTCTGGAGGTCAGAAGCCCTACAACCAAATTGTAGGTAGGGCTGCATTTTTTCTGCAGGCTCTAGGAGAATATTTCCTTGACTTTTCCGGCTTCTATAAGCCACTTGAATTCAGTGGCTTGTGATTTCTCCAAGCAAGCAGTGTAGCAGCGGCTTCAAATCTCTTGCTGACTTTTTTTCTCATTGTCACATCTCCTTCTCTGACTTTAGTTCTCCTTCCTCCTTTTTCCACTTATAAGGTTTTTGTGGTTACACTGGACACACCCAGATAATCCAGGATAATAACTCCATATCAAAACCCTTATTTTAATCACATTTGCAAAGTCCCTTTTGACATGGAAGGTATGACGGTCACATGTTCTGATGATTAGGATGTGAACATCTTTGGGGGGACATTATTCTGTCTATCATAAGGACCAAGACTCCAAGGATTATAAAACCCCATTATATTCCAACTGTTAACTGAGAAAAAAATTTTTGGAGAGGAAATACTTGTCTTTGCAGAAAATTTGCTGCTAGCAACACATAAATAGCTTATTATTTACTTGAGAGAAAATAATTGAAATAGTATACATAATTTCTATATTAGTAATAATATGCTCTAAATTTAAAAATTGCCCACTGTTTTAACCACTACTTATCTTGATAATATGTTGCAGGATTTTGCGAGTAGTATTCAGTGTGAGGTAGCATATTACCAAGAAAAAGTCAAGTTACAAGGAATTTATGGGAGAATCTACATTAGTGACAAAAAATATGAATAATTTATATTAAAATTTCAGTGCATACAATTCTGAAGGTTTAGTTATTGGAAAAGTATAATCCCCAAACATAAATATGTGCTGCTATATACTATAGAACTGGTTCAACATTTGCAACAAAACTGATATTGATAAAGCCAAATCAATATAAATTTTTGCAAGAACAGCTGAGGAAAACCACCACCAAATCCAGTAACACTATGGTGCACTGACAGAAAAGCATCTTTTCTGAATGTTTTAGAAATATTCTATCAATGTAAACATGAAATAGAAGCTCAAGCATTTCCTGGAGCCAGATTTCTTAGTAAAATGCTAAATTAGAGTATTTCAGTATTTAGCTCTTTCAGTATTTCAGTAATTAGCTCTTTGAAATGAGCTAGTTCTAATACAAGACTCCAAAATACATTGACACTTAATAACTCACTCAGTAGATTACTAGTAAGTAGCCCTTAGTTGTATGTAAATCAGGACAGTTCTGAAATATGTTCCATTCACACTTTGAAAGCCCAGAATTTTTTGCCTTTTTCAGAACAGGCTCATGAAGATTCTTGTGCCTTCCAGGGTTGTTATTTTAAGAATCCTTACTTTAGATATCACCCTTCTCTCCTGGAATCCCCTTCCTTTTCCCATCAAACATCCTACATTTTGCTAATTCCTTCTCATCCATAAGAAAGCAGCCTCAGGCACTGTTAGGTTATTAGGTGTATATTTCCACATGATCTCAGAGCACCTTATTCAGTTTCCTCTCTTAGTATTTGCATATTGTGAGTTTATTGGAACCTGTGTTATTCATCTTTGTAACCCAGTATATCTCATAGTACACCAGAACATGGTCAAAGTGTGGCAAACATTTAAAGAAGGAAAGGTGTTAAGAAAGGATTATAATAGTTTTAATAGACAACCTTTGTAGAAGATGTACTAGATGCTAAGCATTCTTCCAAGTATACTTTACATATACCTTACAATCAAAATACAAAAAGAGTTTATCTTTACAACAATATAATGAGGTGTGTTCTACTTAGAAGGTAAGGAAATTGAGGCACAGAGAGATTAAGTAATTTGTTCAAGGCCATTTAGAAGTGAAACAAAAAAAAGAAGGCAATAAATAAATAAGGGAGGCAGGAAAAGGGGAAGGGAAAGGGAGATTTCAGCAATATTTTGATCCCACTGGAACCTTCATTGGTTCTATGAGCTGTTCACTGTTTTTTGCCTTCCTCATGCCATCATCTTTCTTGTTACTTACACTGAGTTCAGGAACATGATTTTAATCACTCACTCACAACTTTGTCATTGTATCCTACTTGCTAAGCAAGGTCCAACATTGATCAAATAACAGTACTTTGCTTATTGCACATCTGTATCTGTAGTTGGAGAAAAAAAGTGAACATAGCTGAAGATGGCTAAGGAAAAAACAACAACAAAAAACCCTGTGTTTACTGACACATCACTTTGGATTCATGATCACTAACTTCAAGTGACCCTATACATGCCCTTACTCTAGTCTCTCACGCTTCTAGATGATTCTTTCACAGCTTCTATTCTCTCTTCAACCCCCAACAATTCTTCCCCATTTCTCACTCTAAGATGACAATCTTGTTCCAATCACACTGAAAAAATAACAGCACTCAGAAAGAACTGCCACACAACCCTCAAAACACATCCACCCAACTTCCAGCACTATGTATATAATCTGCCTTCCCTGTTTTCACTATGAAAGAGCTACTTTCAAGTAAAACCAAACCCTCCACTTATACTCCAGATACCATCTCCTCTCACCTGCTCAAGAATAATGCTCCAGTAATCCCTCTCTCTTCCCAGCATTGTCAATTTTTTCCCTTTTACCACCAGCGTACAAACAGATGGTAATTTCTCTCATCTAAACAAACAAAAAAAACTAAAAAAAATCGATTTGACCTCACATTGCCTTCCAGCTGTACCCCACTAAAGCAAATTCCTTGAAAGTTTAGTCCATGCTTACTGCACTAAGTTCCTCTCCCCCATTTTCTCTTGAACACACTTCAGTTAGGCTTTTGGCCCACAACTCTCCCGGCCAAGGTCACCTATGACCACTAACTGGCAAGTCCAGTGGTGAGTTCTTTGTCCTCATTTTAGCTAAACTTTCAGCAGTGTTGTATTGGTCAGAGCTGATCCTGTCTCCCTGGTAGAACCATTATTTCCAGAGACCATTGCTCTCCTAGTTTTCCTTTTGTTCTCTTGGCAGTTCAATCTCAGGATGCTTTGCTGTATTTCCTTATACCCCTGACCTCTAAACCAGTGGTTTTCAAACTTTTTTATTCATGCATCTCCTGGACCCTTCCTTTTTTTATTTGACGTCTAAATATTTTCATCTTAAGTTTACATAGTTGCAAAAGTTATGTGCCCACATATTTTAAATAGGGCCATTTTGAATAGAACTATGACACCACGCTTACAAATGTAGCCAGTGAAATAATAATACTATAACAATTTGATATACACCTTTATCTATTTTAAAGCACATGAACATGGCTTTCTTTAGCAGTAGGAAATTATAAACCATTCTCTTTTCTCCTCAGACTATTATTTCCATTGCAGTCCCATCACAGAATTTTATCCTAGTGTAATTTTAAGCCATTTTATTGTGAATTACACCTTTAGAAGGATTCACAAAATGAAGATGTACAGCTCAATAATTTATCACAAGGCAGACTCATGTAACCACCAACCACGAGATAAAATAGAGCATTTACACAACGTAGAAGCACCCCCCCCTTCCCAATCATGACTTTCTCCTCCCTCTCTGATATAATCACTTGCATTTCTTAATGCTTTGTATGGAGCTTTCTCTTTTATTAGCTCGTGTATGTGTCAGTGAATATTACTCTGCTCCACATCTATTGCTCTTTTTCATTGTTGCATGTGTGCTCCCTGAGGAACACAGTTCAGATAGATGGAGATAAGAGAGGTCTCCTTATAAAAATATCACTTAGTTCTTCAACTAACTTTCAAACTCTATGCTCCCAAATTAAATGATCCATCGTCACAAATTACTTTTAATAATATTTTAGGTAATATTTGTATTAGAGCCCCTCCAATTTCATGGCAATAGAAAAACTGGAAACAACCTGATGTGTATAAAAATGTGTTGTCAGTCATTAGAGTCCAATTAGACACTAATACGTTCAAATTTCCCCCCGTTTGGTGTCCAAAGGTATTAACCCCTGGGGCAATGCAACATAGGAAGATTCATAATCTGTGAAAAGTATATCATACGTAAAGAGCATAAAGGTAAAATATATATATATATTTTGGCCATGCTGTGTGGCTTGCGGGATCTTAGTTCCCTGACCAGGGATTGAACCTGGGCCATAGCGGTGAAAGCGCCGAGTCCTAACCTCTGGATTGCCAGGGAACTCCCAGGGTAAAATATTTTGAAAAGAAAGATGGGAAATAAAAACATACAGGTTACTCAACTGAAGCATCTCAGGTCAATCAATTCTAGTCATGATTACTTATCTCAATGTTGAGGGCAAGGAAAATGGTTTCCCCCAAAGTATCCCAGCCTGAATATTCCTTTGAAAACCTTATGTGTATTCCCAGGATACACATAATCCAGTTAGAAATCCCCAATTTACACATTAGAATTTTCAGGATTTTTTCCTTGGATCATTTCTCTTTCTTATATACTCACGTATTCAATCTCATGGTATGACTTTAAATATCACACACACACACACACATACACACACACACACACACACACACACACACACACACACACTGTGGTCTCCCAAATCTATATCTACAGCCCAGACATCTCCCATAACCTCACATGGATATACACAACTTGATATTTGATATCTCCATTTGGATGTCTACTTCACATCTCAAAATGGGTACTTCCAAACCTGAAATTCTGATGCCCATCCCCCCCAAACCCTGCCCTCCTTTAGTCTTGCCTCTCTTAGTAAATCGAAATTCATCCTTCAAGTTACTCAGACTAAATATGTCTTGCTGTTCTTGCTTCTGATTCTTTGTATTTGTTTCGTGGGTATAGAACATTCTTCCCCCAGAGGCCTCCATGCCCTGTTTCTTCACTTCTTTCCAGCCTTTGCTCAAATATCACCATATTTCTGATGCTTTCTCTAATCATTCTCAGTACTACAAGCCTCGTCTCACCTACCTACTGCACACTCTCTCCCTTCCTGGCTTTATTTTTCTCTAGAGTGCTTATCATCTGACCTCCTATAAATTTTACTTAATTGGTTATTGTATATCTCTTCCCACTAGAATGTAAGATTCATGACTGCTGGACCTCTGTGGGTTTGTTTTTTTTTTCATTTTATTCTATATTCCTAAAACCTAGAAGAGTGCCTTGAATATGGTAGCCACTTAATAACTATTTACTGAGTTGGAGAATGAATAAATTAATCATGGGGTAGAAGTCAACAAAATAACTCAAGCTCTCTGCCACAAGCTTATGGGATGATTTGAAGGTCAAGCCAAGCATGATGCTGATGAAAAGAATATGAGTAGTGAAACAGAAACGGAACTTATCTTACAAGAACTACCTGTCAAAAAGAAAGACTGATATATAGCAGAATTGAAAGAAATGAACGTCTAATCCATTTGAGTTACTACTGACTGAGAAAATGTAAATATTCATTGAAGAGTGGCAGCAGAATTTTCACAGCTGACTACTTCCAAGGGAACCACAGTGGGTCCACAATACTGAAGGTGTAAATTCTTCCACAATGACTTTTAAAACTCCCATCATTTTTAATAACATCTCATATATAAGCAATCAAATCAGAAAAAGTTCACTGGTAGCAATGTTGAAAAATAAATGTCTCTCTCTCTATTTGCTTTTCAAATTTCATGATCAATTCTGGTTTACTGAATATGATCAACAATGCAAAGTTTTGTAGGAAAAAAAGGAGTACTGGAGATGAAATATCAATCCTTCTATTGGAAAAAGAACTAGCATCATAAATTTATTCTGAATGTGGAAATTAGACTGTCTGAACTTTTAGAGTAAAAGCCCTTTCAGATAAATTACCTTATTGCATTGCAAACTTTTGCTTCATTCCTCATGTCAACTAAGTTGGCATTTGAATATTTGATCAGTAAGAGAACTTGGTACATTTTGGAATCAAGCATTTTCTTCAACTTGTGTAGTTTCTTGGTGCAGGGTTTGAAGCACTGGAATTTTTCTTTGTGTGTGTTTGGATCATTGTGACAACCTTTTTTTATCTAGTTTCAGTGGTGCATTACAGGGCTTTGACTTAAAGTCTGAATTCTCCTCCCATCAGGATACGGGTATAAAATCAATGTGTAAATGGTGACTCACTCCCATTAGTGGGGCAGGATTTCATAATTTTACAAAGATTTCCCTAGAAAATCACTCATGCTTTATTGTGTACATATCCAATTGCTATGAAATTGGCACAGCACATCCATCCCTCCCCGTGGCTGCCTGGTACTGTATATCTGAATTCTGGAAGTGCTCCATGCTGTTAAACATGCAAGTAATTTGTAGCATGTTCTTCATGCTATTACCTATCTAAAAGGTTAATAAGTAGATTCACCTCCTTAAAACTGATTATCACAGTGATCTGCATGCAATGGGTCCTCAAAATACATTGGTTCACTTTCTGTAAATATGGGAGCTAGACATTTATTAACATTTTCAGAAAGCAGAATTTCCTAATTTTTTGTTTAAGGTCAGAATTTCAGATTCTATGCAGACAGATAGAGTAGATAATTTTAGTGCCATGATCCTTTTATGGACGAAGTCAATCCTATATATTAGGAGGAATGATTTTTTGCAGCACCAAAAAAAAAAATCTTTGAAACATTATTGTATAACGTCTCTCAAAGTTTTCTACTGAAAAATTTACTCTTGCAAAATATGTTCTCACCTCTATTTAAAGGTAAGTATTCTGAGGATCTATCTTAGAAAATCTACAGTTTTCTTCTTCACATAAAGATTCTTTTTGGAAAATAACATTATAAATGAAGTGAGATATAAATAATACTTGCTTAAAATTGTGTTTACTAAGCCAAAATGGCTTTGGTAAATTATATTTAATTTAAGCTTAGGGAAAACTTACATAATATCCATGAAATTGGTTTAGCTTTTTTTTGTTGAGATTTGCTTATCTTGATTATGAAAAAATTTAAAAATAACTCTTCCACCTATCATTAAACAAATAAGTCTCTGCCACTACTGACCATTCAAACAAGAGAAATAGTTCATTTGATAATCACCTTTCCAATTGGGGTCTTGTTACTTTTTAAGAGTTCCCTGGAAATTACTGTTTTTTGTATCTTCACAGTCCTACTTTTAATTAGCATAACCTATTTCAACAAATTGGATGAAAATTCATATAGCCTTTTTGTAGGTGTGTATGCACTAGCAGTATCAAATATAAAACAAAACAATTTTTTCAAATGTATAGATATCTATCTTTACCTTAAAATATTTTTATTAATTAATTGGTTAGTTAAAAATCTACTGTCATACTGAGGTATTCATTGGGTTGAATTCTCCTAGAATTTGAATTAATATTTGAAATTAAGCATCAAGGGCTTCCCTGGTGGCATAGTGGTTGAGAGTCTTCCTGCCGGTGCAGGGGACATGGGTTCATGCCCCGGTCTGGGAAGATCCCACATGCCATGGAGCGGGTGGGCCCGTGAGCCATGGCCACTGAGCCTGCGCGTCCAGAGCCTGTGTTCCTCAATGGGAGAGGCCACAACGGTGAGAGGCCCACATACCGCAAAAAAAAAAGCATCAAATTCTCATCCTAGCAATATAGTAAGTGAAGTGTTTTAAATTCTCCTCCAAATACAAAACACTTAACGATACACTGTTTAAAGAAGAAACACTTAAAGATGCATGGATAGTCTATTAAGAAAGTAATGGAAAATCTGGAAAGGAGGGAAGGATATAACATAAGAAAACAAAAGCAAACTAAAAACTGGTCCAGTAATCCAGATCAGTGAGTATCTGAGTGTTGAAACAAGCAGGATTTCTAAAACCTCAGTAAAAGAGTTATTTGGCTGGGATTGATGGGAAGGCATTCTTCAAAGATGAAAAACTGACAACTGAAGTGTCTCTGGGTTGGCGGGGTAGGAGTATCCTTTGAGACTCTCCCTCGAGACATCCCTCTAGCCAGTTTAAGGGTCATATCTCCACTACCCAAGATGAGAACTGAATTTAAAGAGCTTTGGGTTTCATTCATGGGGAAATGCATCTCCAAGACTGTACTAAAGAAATTATCACATACAATGTTCCTCAGAAGTGAGCTTAAGACATAAACACAAAACACATAAGGACATAAGGAAATAAGATACCATGAATGAGAGTCAACAGAAACAATAAAAGGCACAATCAGATTCAGAAAAACCTATGCTGTTAGAATTATTATATACAGAATTCATTGAATGGGTTAAAAAATCTGCTGGAGCTGAAATTAAGATGAATGTGAAGAATTACTCAGAGAAGATCAAGGAGGCAAAAAGAAGAACTATTAAAAAGAGCTTTAAGGATTTGAACTATAGAGCTATACATTCTAAGAAATGACTGATCAGATTTTCAGAAAGTGGAAATAAACAGAATAGTAATAAAAATAATACTTATTATATTATAAATGACATGTTATAAATACATTTATTATAGCCCAGGGAGTATTCTAACCCTATCAGGTGGGTATTAATCATTGTCATCATCATATAATTATTATTATTAAGACTTTTTATAGGTAAGGAAAGTGAGGCAGAAATTGACTAAATAACTTCACCAAGATACCGTAACTCTTAAGTGGCAGAGCCAAGAGTCAAATTTAGGCAGTCTAGCAGCAGAGACTGTGCTTTTAATTATTAACATTTAAAAGACAATGAGTACAGACCAGTCCCTCCCATCAGGAAACTTCCACAAGCCTCTTAGATAGCCTCATCCACCAGAGGGCAGACAGCAGAAGCAAGAAGAACTACAATCCTGCAGCCTGTGGAACAAAAACCACATTCACAGAAAGATAGACAAGATGAAAGGGCAGAGAGCTATGTACCAGATGAAGGAACAAGATAAAATCCCAGATAAACAACCAAATGAAGTGGAGATAGGCAACCTTCCAGGAAAAGAATTCACAATAATGATAGTGAAGATGATCCAGGACATCAGAAAAAGAATGGAGGCAAAGATAGAGAAGATGCAAGAAATGTTTAACAAACACCTAGAAGAATTAAAGAACAAACAAACAAGGATGAAAAATACAATAACTGAAATGAAAAACACACTAGAAGGAATCGATAACAGAATAACTGAGGCAGAAGAACGGATAAGTGACCTGGAAGACAGAATGGTGGTATTCACTGCCACAGAATAGAATAAAGAAAAAAGAATGAAAAGAAATGAAGACAGCATAAGAGACCTCTGGGACAACATTAAATGCAACAGCATTCACATTATAGGTGTCCCAGAAGGAGAAGAAAGAGAGAAAGGACCTGAGAAAAAATTTGAAGAGATTATAATCGAGAACTTCCCTAACATGGGACAGGAAATAGCCACCCAAGTCCAGGAAGTGCAGAGAGTCCCATACAGGATAAACCCAAGGAGAAACACACTGAGACACATAATAATCAAATTGGCAAAAATTAAAGACAAAGAAAAATTATTAAAAGCAGCAAGGGAAAAATGACAAATAACATACAAGGGAACTCCCATAAGGTTAACAGCTGATTTCTTAGCAGAAGCTCTACAAGCCAGAAGGGCTTGACATATTTAAAGTGATGAAAGGGAAGAACCTACAACTAAGATTACTCTACCTGGCAAGGATCTCATTCAGATTCGATGGAGAAATCAAAAGCTTTGCAGACAGTCAAAAGCTAAGAGAATTCAGCACCAGCAAACCAGCTCTACAACAAATGCTAAAGGAACTTCTCTAGGCAGGAAATGCAGGAAATGCAAGAGAAGGAAAAGAACAAGAACAAATCCAAAACAATTAAGAAAATGGTACTAGGAACATACATATCGATAACTACCTTAAATGTAAAATGGATTAAATGCTCCCACCAAAAGACGTATACTGGCTGAATGGATACAAAAACAGCACCAGTATATATGCTGTCTACAAGAGACCCACTTCAGACAGGGACACATACAGACAAAGTGAGGGGATGGAAAAAGATATTCCATGCAAATGGAAATCAAAAGAAAGCTGGAGTAGCAATTCTCATATCAGACAAAATAAACTTTAAAATAAAGACTATTACAAGAGACAAAGAAGGACACTATATAATGACCAAGGGATCAAACCATGAAGAAGGTACAACAATTGTAAATATTTATGCACCCAACATAGGAGCACCTTAATACATAAGGCAACTGCTAACAGCTATAGAAGAGGAAATTGACAGTAACACAATAATAGTGGGAGACTTTAACACCTACTTACACCAGTGGACAGACATCCAAACAGAAAGTTAATAAGGAAACACAAGCTTTAAATGACACAATAGACCATATAGATTTAATTGATATTTATAGGACATTCCATCCAAAAACAGCAGATGACACTTTCTTCTCAAGTGTGTATGGAACATTCTCCAGGATAGATCACATCTTGGGTCGCAAATCAAGTCTCAGTAAATTTAAGAAAATTGAAATCATATCAAGCATCTTTTCTGACCACAACACTACGAGATTAGAAATCAATTACAGGGAGAAAAACATAAAAAACACAAAAACATGGAGGCTAAATAATACATTATTAAATAACCAAGAGATCAATGAAGAAATCAGAGGGGAAATTAAAAAATACCTATAGACAAATGACAATGCAAACATGAGGATCCAAAACTTATGGGATGCAGCAAAAGCAGTTCTAAGAGGGAAGTTTATAGCAATACAAGTCTACCTCAAGAAACAAGAAAAATCTCAAATAAACAATCTAACCTTACACTAAAGGAACTAGAGAAAGAAGAACAAACAAAACCCAAAGTTAGCAGAAGGAAAGAAATCATAAAGATCAGAGAAGAAATAAATGAAATAGAAACAAAACAATAGCAAAGATCAATAAAACTAAAAGCTGGTTCTTTGAGAAGATAAACAAAATTGATAAACCATTAGCCAGACTCATCAAGAAAAAGAGAGAGAGGATTCAAATCAGTAAAATTAGAAATGAAAAAGGAGAAGTTACAACAGGCACAGCAGAAATACAAAGCATCCTAAGAAACTACTACAAGCAACTCTATGCCAAAAAAATGGACAACCTGGAAGAAATGGACAAATTCTTAGAAAGTTATAACCTTCCAAGACTGAACCAGGAAGAAATAAAAAATATGAACAGACCAATCACAAGTAATGAAATTGAAACTGTAATTAAAAATCTTCCAACAAACAAAAGTCCAGGACCAGATGGCTTTACAGGTGAATTCTATCAAACATTTACAGAGGAGCTAATACCCATCCTTCTCAAACACTTCCAAAACATTGCAGAAGAAGAAACACTCCCAAACTCATTCTACGAGGCCACCATCACCCTGATACCAAAACCAGACAAAGATACTACAAAAAAAGAAAATTAGAGACCAATATCACTGATGAATATAGATGCAAAAATCCTCAACAAAATACTAGCAAACAGACTCCAACAACACAGTAAAAGGATCACAGACCATGATCAAGTGGGATTTATCCCAGGGATGCAAGGATTCTTCAATATATGCAAATCAATCAATGTGATACACCATATTAACAAATTGAAGAAGAAAAACCATATGATCATCTCAATAAATGCAGAAAAAGCTTTTGACAAAATTCAACACCCATTTATGATAAAAACTCTCCAGAAAGTGGGCATAGAGGGAACCTACCTCAACATAATAAAGGCCATATACAACAAACCCACAGCAAACATCATTCTCAATGGTGAAAAACTGAAAGCATTTCGTCTAAGATCAGGAACAAGACAAGGATGTCCACTCTCAACACTATTATTCAACATAGCTTTGGAAGTCCTAGCCACAGCAATCAGAGAAGAAAAGGAAATAAAAGGAATCCAAATTGGAAAAGAAGAAGTAAAACTGTCATTGTTTGCAGATGACATGATACTATACATAGAGAATCCTAAAGATGCCACCAGAAAACTACTAGAGCTAATCAATTAATTTGGTAAAGTTGCAGGGTACAAAATTAATGCACAGAAATCTCTTGCATTCCTATGCACTAATGATGCAAAATCTGAAAGAGAAATTAAGGAAGCACTCCCATTTACCACTGCAACAAAAAGAATGAAATACCTAGGAATAAACCTACCTAAGGAGACAAAAGACCTGTATGGAGAAAACTATAAGGCACTGATGAAAGAAATTAAAGATGATGCAAACAGATAGGGAGATAGACCATGTTCTTGGATTGGAAGAATCAACATTATGAAAATAACTCTACTACCCAAAGCAATCTACAGATTCAATGCAATCCCTATCAAATTACCAATGGCATTTTTTACAGAACTAGAACAAAAAATCTTACAATTTTTATGCAGACACAAAAGACCCCGAATAGCCAAATCAGTCTTTAGGGAAAAAAAAAAGGAGCTGCAGGAATCAGACTCCCTGACTTCAGACTATACTACAAAGCTACAGTAATCAAGAAAATAATGTACTGGCACGAAAACAGAAATATAGATCAATGGAACAGGATAGAAAGCCCAGAGATAAACCCATGCACCTATGGTCAACTAATCTATGACAAAGGAGGCGAGGATATACAGTGGAGAAAAGAGAGTCTCTTCAATAAGTGGTGCTGGGAAAACTGGACAGCTACAATGTAAAAGAATGAAATTAGAACACTCCTTAACACCATTCACAAAAATAAACCCCAAACGGGTTAAAGACCTAAATATAAGACCGGGCACTATAAAACTCTTAGAGGAAAACATAGGAAGAACACTCTTTGACATAAATCAAAGCAAGATCTTTTTTGACCCACCTCCTAAAGTAATGGAAATAAAAACAAAAGTAAACAAGTGGGACCTAATGAAACTTAAAAGCTTTTGCACAGCAAAGGAGACTATAAACAAGATGAAAAGACAACCCTCAGATGGGAGAAAATATTTGCAAATGAATCAACAGAAAAAGGATTAATCTCCAAAGTCTATAAACAGCTCATGCAGCTCAATATTAAAAAAACAACAACAACCTAATCAAAAATGGACAAAAGACCTAAATAGACATTTCTCCAAAAAAGACATAACAGATGGCCAAGAGGCATATGAAAAGCTGCTCAACATCACTAATTACTAGAGAAATGCAAATCAAAACTACAATGAAGTATCACCTCACACCGGTTATAATGCACATCATCAGAAAATATATGAACAACAAATGCTGGAGAAGTTGTGGAGGAAAGGGAACCCTCTTGTACTGTTGGTGGGAGTGTAAATTGATACAGCCACTATGGAGAACAGTATGGAAGTTCCTTAAAAAACTGAAAATAGAATTACCATATGACCCAGCAATCCCACTACTGGGCATATACCCAGAGAAAACCATAATTCAGAAAGAGTCATGTACCACAATGTTCATTGCAGCACTATTTACAATAGCCAGGTCATGGAAGCAACCTAAATGCTCACTGACGGACGAATGGATAAAGAAGATGTGGTACATATATACAATGGAATATTATGCAACCATAAAAAGGAATGAAATTGGGTCATTTGTAGAGATGTGGATGGACCTAGAGACTGTCATACAGAGTGAAGTAAGTCAGAAAGAGAAAAACAAATATTGTATATTAATGCATATATGTGGAACCTAGAAAAATGGTACAGATAAACCCGTTTGCAGGGCAAAAATAGAGACACAGATGTAGAGAACAAACCTATGGACACCAATTGGGGAAAGTGGTGGGGGAAGGGTGGTGGTGGTGGGATGAATTGGGAGATAGGAATTGACATATATACACTAATATGTATAAAATGGATAAGTAGTAAGAACCTGCTGTATAAAAACATAAATAAAATTAAATTAAAAAATTCCAAAAAAAAAGATAATGAGTACAAATTTTCTAAAAACTGACAAAAGGCAAAAAACATGAATCTTTAGATTTGGAAAGTTCAATATATCCAAGAAGGATAAAAAAAAAAAAAAATCACAGTGAAACTACTAAACACCAAAGACAGAAATTTGACAAAAGAGTGTGAAGAAACAATATATTTAAAATATTGAGGAATAATAATCATTTACCTAGGACTATATAGCTTACAAAAAATATTTCAAGAGCAAGGACCACAGAAGCCATTTTCAGACAAATAAAAGTAAATTATTAAAGAAATGGAGACATTTCAGGAAGAAGAAAAATGATTCCAAAAGAAAGGCATGATTTTCTTAAAAAGTTGGTGAGCAAAGGAAATTGTAAGCATGTTATAATAACATTTACATTGAAGAGATTAGAAAAAACAAGATGGGGATTTTGTGTGCATGCACACGTGTACATGTATGTGTGTGACTGATTAGAGTTTGAACACTAATGCCTTTGAACTGCTTTTAAAAAGAGTAAATACATTGATTTATTTAGTCTTTGTTAAGTAAAATATGAAAGTTAAAAAATGTAACCATTTAAAGATGAGAAGAATTTGGAGTATATAACTTCCAAACTGCTAACAGAAAAAAGACAGAAAAAGAAAAATTAATAAATGCAAGAGAAGAAAAGAAAGGAGAAGAACAAAAAGGAGCACAGCAAACAAGGAACAGAACAGAAACTAAGATGATAAAAATAAATCCATTTATATCAGTAATTACAAAAAATGTAACTGATAAATACCACTCTTGCCAGTGTTTATCAAACTTTCAACAGAATTACCATTTAGCTTTGTTGACCTTCTTCAACGTTTCTCATGCAACATGATACTGTTTACAATGTGTGCATCTTTTTTTTTTTTTTTTTTTTTTTTTTTTTTTTGCGGTACGCGGGTCTCTCACTGCTGTGGTCCCTCCCGCTGTGGAGCACAGGCTCCGGACGCCAGCGGCCATGGCTCACGAGCCCAGCCGCTCCTGCGGCATGTGGGATCTTCCCGCACCGAGGCACGAACCCGGGTCCCCTGCATCAGCAGGCGGACTCTCAACCACTGCGCCACCAGGGAAGCCCACAATGTGTGCATCTTTAATCATAGGTATAAGAATAGCTGTAAGAGAAAGGGTACAAAATGATATGTTAAACAAATTTTAATCAGATAAAGCTTGTGTGGCTAGATAATGATTAAAGGATCAAATCACCAGAAAAATACAATAATTCTAAACTTATATACACTGGACATCATAGGTTCAAAATTCATTAGAGCAAACTTTTCCACAATTACAAGAAGAAACAGATGGTACAGATGGTACAACAACAAACTTGGATATTTAAATATACTATTATTAGTATTGGATAGCTCAAGTAGATAAAACAAGCAATAGATGTACAGAGGATACAATAAATAAGTTTGATCCAATACAGAACAATAGAAAGTATTTATTCTTTTCAAGCTCACATGAACTTTCATTAATTTAATCAATGTCATAAAGCCATAGGCCATAGAGCAAGACTTAACAATTTCAGAGAACTGGTATCATTTAGACCACATTCTCTGTTCATAATGGATAGATAGATAGATAATATATATATAAACTATATATAAACTATATAAACTAAAAGAAGGCATACATTTCCTATACATTTGGAAGTTAAAAACTCACTCTTGAAACAAAGGTACAAACAGTCATTTCACAGAATATGAGAATTTCAATAAACATAAGAAAGACTCAGCATCATTAAAACTATGAAATGCAAATGAAATCATCAGTGAGATGCTTTTTTAGTCCCAACAGATTGGCGTATTTTTAAAAGTCTGACAATACCAAGTGTTGAGGGGAAAGTAAACCTTTCCACACACACTGTAGGTGGGAATATATATTGCTACAAGCATTTTGGAAACAAGCTGGCATTATGTGGTCAAGTTGAGGATTTGCAAACTTTTCAACCCTGTGATTGAACTCCTGAATATATACCCTTCAGAATTTCTTGCACATATGCACGGGGAGACATGCATAAGAAAGTCCTCAACCACACTGTTTGTAATACCAAAATAGCTGGATACAACCCATGTGTCCATTAACAAGACATGGATAAATTATAGTATCAGTATGAATGAATCGCACATTATTTTGAGCAAATAAAACAGTAATAAAAAATACTTGGAGTCTTTGTTTGCTTTCCTATTGGAGTGGTTGACTTTTTACTGATTTGCATGTTTCCTTTGGTCATATCTGGAGACAGGAATTCATTCCTTTCCTTCTGGTTATTTTGTACCAGGGGGCTCATTAATGTGAAGGTTTAAAACCTAGCTGTGTGGACACCTACCCAGCTCTGGGGGTTTTCAGCTTCTCCAGGCTCTAGCTAGGGAGCACAGCAAGGTCTCCTTTTCTTTGAGTTCCCAACCTTACGTGAAGTTCTCCTCTGACTGCAGGGTGGGCAAACCCCCCTTCCCAGAACCCGCCAGTGGCAGCATTCTCATCACACTGTGAACATTACAGCACCTCTCCCCCTGCCCAGGCCCCTGCCCAGCCCAAGGGAATCTTTCTTATTTTAAGGAGAAGGAAGAAATCTCTCTTCTGAGAGTCCTCTCTGGTTTCCTAAAGACATTAGCTTTTGAATAACAAGCAAAGAACAAGCCCTCTTTTCTCTGTTTTAACCTGCTATATCCCATTGTTTTCTTTACCCAGGTGTTGTGAAAATGCAGTCTGGAGGCCAGAAGTCAGTTCTAAAGTTTGGACTTGCCTCTGTGTGTGTTTGTATGTGTGTGTGGGTCAGGTATGTGTGTTCCTTTTCTTCCTATGAAGCTGTTGTCACTTTTGTACTAGGGTCCAGCTCTGGGCATCTGATTTTCAGTTTTCTGTATTTCTGTTATAAGAAAGCAGGAAACTAGGCCTCTACTCCTTTCTGTAGTTTTTGCATTTTGAGTTTGAGTAAGCCTCTTTGAAATATATTTAAAGGACTATCGTGTTGGGGGTGAAAAATCAGGCTAGAAAAAAGCATCCCTCCAGCCTGTAGATCTCCTTTTTGGCATGGTCATGAGTATCTTCCTTGGATTCTTGGTCTGTAGTGGCTAAAGGTTCCAAGCATCTTCTGTAATGGCTGCTTTGGGGACCAGTCAGGACTCCTGTTAGGATTGAAGGTACTTGAGTCCCAGCTGGTGGATGCATTGCTTGTTGCCGGCTCACTGCAGAGGCCTCCTCTAGGAATTGCCCTGCCCCAAAGTAGCTACTTCTCCCATAGGTGGGCTCCTCGCCAAGGACAGCCACTAACCAGTGTCTGGTCTGTGATTTCTGAAGGATAATCCCAGTATCAAATCT
Source organism: Phocoena sinus (assembly GCF_008692025.1). NCBI lineage: Eukaryota > Metazoa > Chordata > Mammalia > Artiodactyla > Phocoenidae > Phocoena > Phocoena sinus. Next base: position 47,908,219 of record NC_045767.1, on the reverse strand, counting down.
TCACATGGCATAGGCTGAAACCTTTGTCACAGCTGCATTGAATTTCCACTGCTTCTTCTACCCAGTCCTACTGGTCTCATTTCCATAATCCCTAATGTAGGCAAATTTCCATATCAGAGTCTGTTTCCTGAAGTGCCCTACCTAAGACGCTATCTCTCTACTGGACCACAACACCTTCAAAATTCACCCTTCCAGATTTTTAGTTATGTTTGTAATAATCTTCAAGACCTAGTGGGATATTCCTGTGTTTGAGTTTACTTAGCATTACCTTATTTTGTTTTCACAACTCGGTGAGGTAGGCACTATTATTCTTCCCACTTTACAGATGAGTAAATGGAGACTTACAGAGAATGAATAACTTGTCCATTTTCACATACTACATCCAGGCTAGTCTTCTATTAAGAGATGAGTAAAGAGACAAGAAATGCACCCCCAGGCATTCTTTCCTCAAATATCTCAAAAGGGCCATAAGATGCTGCATCTGATTATGTTTCATCCAAATAAAAGAACCCCAAGTAGAGGTCCTCATTACCCATGCAGGAAACTCTTGACTATAAACCTTGCCTCTGAATAAGGATGACTCTGATGTTATGCCAGAAGTTTTTAATATTTCCTGCCATTCTGCATTATTTTCTTGGACAGAATAGTATGAGTCTGTCTTTCAATCTGTCTCCATCTGTAATATACTAGTCAAAATTCCTTGACATTTGTGTCTGATGCTGTTCCTTCATTTCACTGCTGATTAAAATGTCCTACACCTTTACATTCTTTGGTCCTTTTGTTTGGTCTCTTGAGAGGGCAACGTAGGGTTTGAAGCTGGCATTTGAGCTTTCATATTTTATAAGTTTCCTGGCTTTTATTGTGCAATGATATTTTGCATTTTCCCCTGTCATTAGCTGTTATTTAAAAATCAAATCACTAGACTAATTAATCTCCCTCTATTGATGGACCAAGTGCTGTGACTTTTTTTTTTTTTTACTATTTTAATGATATGTTGTACATACTTAGATATACTTAATTGGCATCTCTTTAATTTTTAATTTGATTAGGTTCCTAGAAATGGGATTAGTACATCAAAAGTTAAGAATCCTTTAACATTCTTTACAAATAGTGTTACATTTCTTTTCATAGTTTGTTTTTCCTTTTTGCCAATTTTAATTTATTTCTACCATCAATATATGCAAACAGCTTTGCTAGGAAAAATATGTCAAGTTGATGTATTCAAATGTTATGTTTTAGAATTTCTAGTCAGTGTTTGATTTTTCTTATTGTCATTTTAGGGCTTTTTATGTATTAAGAATATTTACCTTTTATGTGTCATTCTTTTTTTTTTTTTTAAACATCTTTATTGGGGTATAATTGCTTTACAATGCTGTGTTAGTTTCTGCTTTACAACAAAGTGAATCAGCTATACATATACATATGTTCCCATATGTCTTCCCTCTTGCGTCTCCCTCCCTCCCACTCTCCCCATCCCACCCTTCCAGGCTGTCACAAAGCACCGAGCTAATATCCCTGTGCCTTGCGGCTGCTTCCCCCCAGCTATCTACCTTACTACGTTTATTAGTGTGTATATGTCCATGACTCTCTCTCGCCCTGTCAAAACTCACCCTTCCCCCTCCCCATATCCTTAAGTCCGTTCTCCAGTAGGTCTGCGTCTTTATTCCTATCTTACCCCTAGGTTCTTCATTACATTTTTTTCCCTTAAATTCCATATATATGTGTTAGCATACGGTATTTGTCTTTTTCTTTCTGACTTACTTCACTCTGTATGACAGACTCTAGGTCTATCCATCTCATTACAAATAGCTCAATTTCATTTCTTTTTAAGGCTGAGTAATATTCCATTGTGTATATGTGCCACATCTTCTTTATCCATTCATCCAATGATGGGCGCTTAGGTTGTTTCCATGTCCTGGCTATTGTAAATAGAGCTGCAATGAACATTTTGGTACATGACTCTTTTTGAATTTTGGTTTTCTCAGGGTATATGCCAAGTAGTGGGATTGCTGGGTCATATGGTAATTCTATTTGTAGTTTTTTAAGGAACCTCCATACTGTTCTCCACAGTGGCTGAACCAATTCACATTCCCACCAGCAGTGCAAGAGTGTCCCCTTTTCTCCACACCCTCTCCAGCATTTATTGTTTCTAGATTTTTTGATGATGGCCATTCTGACTGGTGTGAGATGATATCTCATTGTAGTTTTGATTTGCATTTCTCTAATGATTAATGATGTTGAGCATTCTTTCATGTGTTTGTTGGCATTCTGTATATCTTCTTTGGAGAAATGTCTATTTAGGTCTTCTGCCCATTTTTGGATGGGGTTGTTTGTTTTTTTGTTATTGAGCTGCATGAGCTGCTTGTAAATTTTGGAGATTAATCCTTTGTCAGTTGCTTCGTTTGCAAATATTTTCTCCCATTCTGAGCATTGTCTTTTGGTCTTGTTTATGGTTTCCTTTGCTGTGCAAAAGCTTTGAAGTTTCATTAGGTCCCATTTGTTTATTTTTGTTTTTATTTCCATTACTCTAGGAGGTGGGTCAGAAAGGATCTTGCTGTGATTTATGTCATAGAGTGTTCTTCCTATGTTTTCTTCTAAGAGTTTGATAGTTTCTGGCCTTACATTTAGGTCTTTAATCCATTTTGAGCTTATTTTTGTGTATGGTGTTAGGGAGTGATCTAATCTCATACTTTTACATGTACCTGTCCAGTTTTCCCAGCACCATTTATTGAAGAGGCTGTCCTTTCTCCACTGTACATTCCTGCCTCCTTTATCAAAGATAAGGTGTCCATATGTGCGTGGGTTTATCTCTGGGCTTTCTATCCTGTTCCACTGATCTATCTTTCTGTTTTTGTGCCAGTACCATACTGTCTTGATTACTGTTGCTTTGTAATATAGTCTGAAGTCAGGGAGCCTGATTCCTCCAGTTCCTTTTTTCGTTCTCAAGATTGCTTTGGCTATTCGGGGTCTTTTGTGTTTCCATACAAATTGCGAAATTTTTTGTTCTAGTTCTGTGAAAAATGCCAGTGGTAGTTTGATAGGGATTGCATTGAATCTGTAGATTGCTTTGGGTAGTAGAGTCATTTTCACAATGTTGATTCTTCCCATCCAAGAACATGGTATATCTCTCCATCTATTTGTATCATCTTTAATTTCTTTCATCAGTGTCTTATAATTTTCTGCATACAGGTCTTTCGTATCCTTAGGTAGGTTTATTCCTAGATATTTTATTCTTTTTGTGGCAATGGTAAATGGGAGTGTTTTCTTGATTTCACTTTCAGATTTTTCATCATTAGTATATAGGAATGCCAGAGATTTCTGTGCATTAATTTTGTATCCTGCTACTTTACCAAATTCATTGATTAGCTCTAGTAGTTTTCTGGTAGCATCTTTAGGATTCTCTATGTATAGTATCATGTCATCTGCAAAGAGTGACAGCTTTACTTCTTCTTTTCCGATTTGGATTCCTTTTATTTCCTTTTCTTCTCTGATTGCTGTGGCTAAAACTTCCAAAACTATGTTGAATAAGAGTGGTGAGAGTGGGCAACCTTGTCTTGTTCCTGATCTTAGTGGAAATGCTTTCAGTTTTTCACCATTGAGGATGATGTTTGCTGTGGGCTTGTCATATATGGCTTTTATTATGTTTAGGAAAGTTCCCTCTATGCCTACTTTCTGGAGGGTTTTGATCATAAATGGGTGTTGAATTTTGTCAAAAGCTTTCTCTGCATCTATTGAGATGATCATATGGTTTTTCTCCTTCAATTTGTTAATATGGTTTATCACATTGATAGATTTGCGTATATTGAAGAATCCTTGCATTCCTGGAATAAACCCCACTTGATCATGGTGTATGATCCTTTTAATGTGCTGTTGGATTCTGTTTGCTAGTATTTTGTTGAGGATTTTTGCATCTATGTTCATCAGTGATATTGGCCTGTAGTTTTCTTTCTTTGTGACATCCTTGTCTGGTTTTGGTATCAAGGTGATGGTGGCTTCGTAGAAGGAATTTGGGAGTGTTCCTCCCTCTGCTATATTTTGGAAGAGTTTGAGAAGGATAGGTGTTAGCTCTTCTCTAAACGTTTGATAGAATTCACCTGTGAAGCCATCTGGTCCTGGGCTTTTGTTTGTTGGAAGGTTTTTAATCACAGTTTCAATTTCAGTGCTTGTGATTGGTCTGTTCATATTTTCTATTTCTTCCTGATTCAGTCTTGGCAGGTTGTGCATTTCTAAGAATTTGTCCATTTCTTCCAGATTGTCCATTTTATTGGCATAGAGTTGCTTGTAGTAATCTCTCATGATTTTTTTTATTTCTGCAGTGTCAGTTGTTACTTCTCCTTTTTCATTTCTAATTCTATTGATTTGAGTCTTCTCCCTTTTTTTCTTGATGAGTCTGGCTAGTGGTTTATCTATTTTGTTTATCTTCTCAAAGAACCAGCTTTTAGTTTTATTGATCTTTGCTATTGTTTCCTTCATTTCTTTTTCATTTATTTCTGATCTGATTTTTATGATTTCTTTCCTTCTGCTAGCTTTGGGGTTTTTTTGTTCTTCTTTCTCTAATTGCTTGAGGTGCAAGGTTAGGTTGTTTATTCGAGATGTTTCCTGCTTCTTAAGGTGGGCTTGTATTGCTATAAACTTCCCCCTTAGAACTGCTTTTGCTGCATCCCATAGGTTTTGGGTCGTTGTGTCTCCATTGTCATTTGTTTCTAGGTATTTTTTTATTTCCTCTTTGATTTCTTCAGTGATCACTTCATTATTAAGTAGTGTATTGTTTAGCCTCCATGTGTTTGTATTTTTTACAGATCTTTTCCTGTAATTGATATCTAGTCTCATGGCGTTGTGGTCGGAAAAGATACTTGAAACAATTTCAGTTTTCTTAAATTTACCAAGGCTTGATTTGTGACCCAAGATATGATCTATCCTGGAGAATGTTCCATGAGCACTTGAGAAAAATGTGTATTCTGTTGTTTTTGGATGGAGTGTCCTATAAATATCAATTAAGTCCATCTTGTTTAATGTATCATTTAAAGCTTGTGTTTCCTTATTTATTTTCATTTTGGATGATCTGTCCATGGGTGAAAGTGGGGTGTTAAAGTCCCCTACTATGAATGTGTTACTGTTGATCTCTCCTTTTATGGTTGTTAGTATTTGCCTTATGTATTGAGGTGCTCCTATGTTGGGTGCATAAATATTTACAATTGTTATATCTTCTTCTTGGATCGATCCCTTGATCATTATGTAGTGTCCTTCTTTGTCCCTTTTAATAGTCCTTATTTTAAAGTCTATTTTGTCTGATATTAGAATTGCTACTCCAGCTTTCTTTTGGTTTCCATTTGCATGGAATATCTTTTTCCATCCCCTTACTTTCAGTCTGTATGTGTCTCTAGTTCTGAAGTGGGTCTCTTGTAGACAGCATATATAAGGGTCTTGTTTTTGTATCCATTCAGCCAATCTGTGTCTTTTGGTGGGAGCATTTAGTCCATTTACATTTAAGGTAATTATCGATATGTATGTTCCTATTTCCATTTTATATATTGTTTTGGGTTCGCTACTATAGGTCATTTCCTTCTCTTGTGTTTCGTGTCTAGAGAAGTTCCTTTAGCATTTGTTGTAAAGCTGGTTTGGTGGTGCTGAACTCTCTCAGCTTTTGCTTGTCTGTAAAGGTTTTAATTTCTCCATCAAATGTGAATGAGATCCTTGCTGGGTAGAGTAGTCTTGGTTGCAGGCTATTCTCCTTCATCACTTTCAGTATGTCCTGCCACTCCCTTCTGGCTTGTAGGGTTTCTGCTGAGAGATCAGCTGTTAACCTTATGGGGATTCCCTTGTGTGTTATTTGTTGTTTTTCCCTTGCTGCTTTTAATATGCTTTCTTTGTATTTAATTTTTGACAGTTTGATTAATATGTGTCTTGGCGTGTTTCTCCTTGTATTTATCCTGTATGGGACCCTCTGTGCTTCCTGGACCTGATTAACTATTTCCTTTCCCATATTAGGGAAGTTTTCAACTATAATCTCTTCAAATATTTTCTCAGTCCCTTTCTTTCTTTCTTCTTCTTCTGGAACCCCTATAATTCGAATGTTGGTGCGTTTCATGTTGTCCCAGAGGTCTCTGAGACTGTCCTCAGTTCTTTTCATTCTTTTTTCTTTATTCTGCTCTGCAGTAGTTATTTCCACTACTTTATCTTCCAGGTCACTTATCCGTTCTTCTGCCTCAGTTATTCTGCTATTGATCCTATCTAGAGTGATTTTAATTTCATTTATTGCATTGTTCATCGTTGCTTGTTTCATCTTTAGTTCTTGTAGGTCCTTGTTAACTGTTTCTTGCATTTTGTCCATTCTACTTCCAAGATTTCGGATCATCCTTACTATCATTATTCTGAATTCTTTTTCAGGTAGATTGCCTATTTCCTCTTCATTTGTTAGGTCTGGTGGGTTTTTATCTTGCTCCTTCATCTGCTGTGTGTTTTTCTGTCTTCTCATTTTGCTTATCTTACTGTGTTTGGGGTCTCCTTTTTGCAGGCTGCACTTTCGTAGTTCCTGTTGTTTTTGGTGTCTGTCTCCAGTGGCTAAGGTTGTTTCAGTGGGTTGTGTAGGCTTCCTGGTGGAGGGGACTAGTGCCTGTGTTGTGCTGGATGAGGCTGGATCTTGTCTCTCTAGTGGGCAGGTTCACGTCTGGTGGTGTGTTTTGGGGTGTCTGTGGCCTTATTATGATTTTAGGCAGCCTCTCTGCTAATGGGTGGGGTTGTGTTCCTGTTTTGCTAGTTGTTTGGCATAGGTTGTCCAGCACTGTGGCTTGCTGGTCGTTGAGTGAAGCTGGGTGCTGGTGTTAAGATGGAGGTCTCTGGGAGATTTCCACCGTTTAATATTATGTGGAGCTGGGAGGTCTCTTGTTGACCAGTGTCCTGAAGTTGGCTCTCCTACCTCAGAGGCAGAGCCCTGACTCCTGGCTGGAGCACCAAGAGCCTTTCAACCACACAGCTCAGAATAAAAGGGAGAAAAAGTAGGGAGAATTAGTAGAAGTATGAGTAAAGAAAGAAGGAAAGGAGGAAAGGAAGGAAGGAAGAAAGAAGCAAAGAAGGAAAGAAAGGAGGGATGGAGGGAGGGAGGGAGGGAGGAAGGAAGGAGGGAAAGAAGGAAAAAAAGACAGAAAGAAAGATGATACAGTAAAAATAAAATAAAGTATAATATAGTTATTGAATTAAAAAATATTTAGAAAAAAAAAAAAAGGGACGGATAGAACCTTAGGACAAATGTTGGAAGCAAAGCTATACAGAGAAAATCTTACACAGAAGCATAAACATACACCTTCAGAAAAAGAGGTAAAGGGGGAAAAATCATAAATCCTGCTCCCTGAGACCACCTCCTCAATTTGGGGTGATTCGTTGTCTAAAGGAGGGAAGGAAGGAAGGAAAGAAAGAAAGAACGAAGGTAAAGTATAATAAAGTTATTACAATTAAACTTAATTATTAAGAAAAAGAATTTTTAAAAAGTCATGGACGGATAGAGCCCTAGGACAAATGGTGGAAGCTAGAGTATACAGACAAGATCTCACACAGAAGCATACACGTACACATTCACAAAAAGAGGAAAAGGGAAAAAAATCATAGATCTCGCTCCTAAATTCCACCTCTTCAATTTGGGATCATTCCTTGTCTATTCAGGTATTCCACAGATGCAGGGTATATCAAGTTGATTGTGGAGCTTTAATCCGCTGCTCCTGTGGCTGCTGGGAGAGATTTCCCTTTCTCTTCTTTGTTCTCACAGCTCACAGGAGCTCAGCTTTGGATTTGGCCCTGCCTCTGCGTGTAGGTCGCTGGAGGGCGTCTGTTTTTTCGCTCAGACAGGACGGGGTTAAAGGAGCCGCTGATTCGGGGCCTCCGGCTCACTCAGGCCGGGGGTTGGGGGATGGGGGAAGGAGGGGCACTGCGTGCGGGGCGGGCCTGCGGCTGCAGAGGCAGCGTGACGTTGCGGCAGAGGCCGGCGTGACGTTGCACCAGCCTGAGGCCCGCCGTGCGTTGTCCCGGGGAAGTTGTCCCTGGATCCCGGGAACCTGGCAGTGGCGGGCTGCACAGGCTCCACGGAAGAGGGGTGTGGAGAGTGACCTGTGCTCGCACACAGGCCCCTTGGTGGCGGCAGCAGCAGCCTTAGCGTCTCCCGCCCGTCTCTGGGGTCCGCGGTTTTAGCCGCGGCTCGCGCCCGTCTCTGGGGTTTGCGCTTTCAGCCGTGGCTCGCGCCCGTCTCGGGGGCTCGCGCCCTCAGCCGCGGCTCGCGCCCGTCTCTGGGGTTCGCGCTTTTAACCGCGGCTCGCGCCCGTCTCTGGAGTTCCTTTAAGCAGCGCTCTTAAACCCCTCTCCTCGCGCACCAGGAAACAAAGAGGGAAGAAAAAGTCTCTTGCCTCTTCGGCCGGTGCAGGCTTTTCCCCGAACTCCCTCCCGGCTAGTCGTGGTGCACTAACCCCTTCAGGCTATGTTCAAGCCGCCAACCCCAGTCCTCTCCCTGAGCTCCGTCCAAAACCAAAACCCGAGCCTCAGCTCGCAGCCCCGCCCGCCCCGTTGGGTGAGCAGCAAGCCTCTCGGGTTGGTGAGTGCTGGTCGGCACCGATCGTCTGTGCAGGAATCTCCCCGCTTTGCCCTCTGCTATGTGTCATTCTTGTATCCAGTGTCTTTCCTGCTTTGCAGTTTGCCTTTGGTGTGGATTTTGATGAGCATCTCTCTGTCTATTTTCTTTCACTGATCCAGATTCAGTTCTTGTGCAGTACTATACTTTTTGGACCGCTATAACTTTAGAGGGCGTTTTAATATCTGGGAGATAAATTGCTACTCATCTTCCTCATCAAATTATTCACAATAATTCTCCACAGTTTAAACTTCCAGATATACTTCAAATTATTATTACTATTTTTCAAATTATAAAACCACCAAGTTGGGATTTAAATGCTAATATAAGTATGTGCACCATATCATTAATATAATAAAAATAGAATGGGCACAATCCTGTGTTCATTCATAAGAAAAAATTAACTCAATGGGAGGTTATTAATTAATGCATGAAGGAATTTTTAAAAGAGGTTCACTAAAAGTAATGAGTATAAGGTGTTTTAAGTCAGTGAAGAGACAATGTTATTAGGGCAGTTGACTTATATTCGAAGAGGATAAGGGATTAGACTGGGAGGGTAAGAATTGATTATGGCTTCCTCTGAAAGACAGAAAAGAAATTTAGTTTGATTTGAAGATTATGGGACACCATGAAAGACTTTGAACAAGTGACTGATTTGTTGAAATTAACATTTAATAATGATAAGAACTAACATTGATTGTGTCCTTGTTATATGCCAGGAACTCTTCCAACTACTTTATAATCCATTCAACCCTTGTGAAAACTCCATGCACTTGCTATTACTCTCATCCCACTCTACATATGGTGAAAAGGAAACACAGTGGAATCAAGTAACTTTTTCAAGGTTGCACAGCTGAAAAGTGGCAATATGGCTTCAGACTTCACACTTTTCACTGTTCATTTATATTTGCAATAGTGCAGACTCATTCTCTTCTTTTCTATCTCTCCCTACCAACACCAAACAAGAAAAACAAAAACCCAACAAACAAATCTGCTGTAAGATTTTTTTCAATACCATTTTCCCCTCCAAGAATTTCCACAGAGTAAAGTCTAAAATACTAAGGTTCATTGGAGAAATCATCAAAATCATAGCTATGCATAAAGGAAAAACAGAAAAAAAACAAAAACCAACCCATATTGTCTGATTATGCATGATGCAGAGAGAGGGATTTCTGAAACTGTACCCAGTGCTCAAGTAAACTCATTTCATGTGTCTCTAAGTGGTTATTCTTGTTTCTTAGAAAATATGTGTGTACTTATAAATAAAGCTCTAAGAACATACTTCATAGAATCTTTTTAAGTGGTGCTGAAAAGTTTAGCTTTGTCAACTGTTTCTTAGAAAGGCTCTATTTTTAATATTCTATATAATTTATATTATTATTTAAACATGCTGATGGTTTGTCTTAGTGAAATCTCCCAAAAAACAAATAATGCTTTGAAAATGTGTTGACTAAAAGAAATTCCCAGGAAAATAGTTGTTACCATCAAAAGCATCATAAAACTGCTAATAATTGGTGGGTGGGGGCAAGTTTAACATTACAGCAATTGACTTCTAAATCTGTATTCTGCATAACTAGTGCCCCAAGTTTTTTTTCAAGTAGAAATCAGTCATAAAAGGAAATTGCTGAAATTTCAATGATCAGTAAAAAGCTAGCTGCCATAATATAGCACAAATGAGGTCTACTCAAGACAGCCATACTATACTATGCATCAGCCCAATAATAAGGTATAAAAAATAGTATGTTTCAGAGGGATTTACAAATTAGGATAGGTATTTCTATTCATGGAAGGGGATGAGGTGAGAAAACTTTGTGGAACTCATCTGGAGAATATAATGGACAAAATATTTGAAATTTAGGGGTCCCACAGCATTTACAAAAGGCTCTCAGCATTACTCTCCCAATTCCATAGGTCATGCTCTTAGAATGGCTGTCAACTTCTCTTTCAATTCTGACCTTGACACATCAGCCATCACCTGTCTCGTTTTCTCACTGTCTTGAAGATGCACTCCTCAGATCTTCTTCCATTACCAATCTCATCCATGAGCGAAACACCTGATTGCCACTGCAACTCTATGGGTAGCCGTTTTTCCTACTCTTTCAAGTACTCAAAAAACAACTGCTTACATCAGCTCATTTGCCTATTCAGGTATCTGTCCATCCATCCATTTGACAAGTATATAAAGGCAGCTATTACATCCAGAACACAGGCTTGGAAGTCAGATTGCTTAAGTCTGTCTCCTTTTTCTATCACTTTTTATTCTTAGAAGCTTGAAGAATCTACTTAACCTCTTTCTTCAGTGTCCTCATCAATAGAATGTAAAAATAATTAAACCACTTTCATGGAGTTTTGATAATTAAAGGGGTTAATTTGTAGCAATGGTGTTAAGTGCTTCAAAGGAGAGGTAAATGGTGCCATGAGAGCTTAAAACAGGAATTTGACCTAGTCAGGTAAGTCAGGGGAGGATGCCATGGGATGTGCTATTTAAGAACAAAGCCAAAGAATGAGTTCATAGAACTTGGTCAAAAAGGAGAGAACATTGAAAACACAGGTCATGTGTCTGAGAGAAATCAAGATGAGTACAAATAGAGATGGAAGGTCAGTGAGTCTGGTACAAAGAGAACAAGTTAAGGCTGGAGAGATAGCTGGAGGACAGTTGATAAAGGGCTTCACAGGGCAATTTGTGGAAGTTGTGAGCAGCTGGCTACGTTATCAGTTTTAATGCGATGAGATACTGGATTGCAGAGGGACCTGACTGGCTGACAGTAGACACATTAGGCTATTTTAATAAAATAATTCAGAAGAAAGACAATGGGAGCTTGTGTTAGGATGGTGGTGATAGAGATGGAGAGAAGCAAATGAATTTAAGAGATGTCTAGGAAGTAAAGTTGCCAGAACTTGGAATAAATTGTATTGGGAGAGGGAGGGTGAGGAAGAGAGGAAGTTAAGGATGACTCAAGTCCCAGGTTTGTGAAACTTGTGACTTAAAGGATAGAAGATCAAGTGTTTGGGACATTTTGCATTTCAGGTACCCAAAAGGTGAAACTCCTAAGGAGTCTTTTCATTCATTAACTATTTTTGACGACTTCCTGATCAAATTTAGAGGTTGAACTCTAGAATTCAATGATTTTTACCAGTTCCAAATGTTTCCACTCTTTCCCGCTCTAAGCTGTCCCCACAAGCTAAGCACATCACTGTCTTTGAACATTTAACCTACCCCCTCTCCTTTTCTCCCCACACATTCTTATTTTCTGTCTTTTTAAAAAAAATAAATTTATTTACTTTTGGCTGCGTTGGGCCTTTGCTGCCGTGCACGGGCTTTCTCTAGTTGCGGCTACTCTTTGACACAGAGCACGGGCTCTAGGCGCGGGCTCAGTAGTTGTGGCACATGGGCTTAGTTGTCCCTCAGCCTGTGGGATCTTCCCAGACCAGGGCTTGTACCTGTGTCCCCTGAATTGGCAGGCAGATTCTTAACCACTGCGCCACCATGGAAGTCCTCTATCTTTTTGAAATTTGTTAAAAGTAACCTCCTTCAGGTAGCCTTTCATAAGTAGTCTGTCTGATTATGAGAAAAGTTTGCTTCCACTTCCATCTCTATGCCCAGCACTGTAGTGTCTATTTGCATGTTAATTTGCACTTACTAATCCATGGCTTTATAAAGATCATTATTTCCTTATTTTATGTGTGTAGTTTCTTCCTATGTATATTGTATATTGCCTCAGATCAGGAATCAAATGTTCTATTTCTTTTCTATTTGTCCTTTTTTCCTAGGACAATCTGTAGAATTACTGGAACAAACAAAAAATAAATTTTTTCTCTGACCAAATTTTCCAAGATGGGTGGGAGGGGGTAGGAAAATGAGTGACTAATGCATGGTTTGTTCATTGTCTCCAAGCCACAGAAATCTTTCATAATGTTCCATTTCCAATTTTTTTTCCCTCATACCCCTCTCGGTGGATTGAATTCTTTCAGGAATGCCAAAAAATAACAAATCAATGTGGGGTAGTAGAACAAGCATGATTGTTGGGCCCAGACAGCAGGTTAACTGTGTGACCTTGGACATATCACTTAATCTCTCTGAGTCTGAATCTCCTTCTTTTAAAAATGGAAATATTAATATCTAACCTACATACTCATTCAGAGTCTCATTTGTCGCTTCAGATCCTAGCCTCATTATATTTCCATTTGTAAG